>NC_136063.1:1939685313-1940285313 GCF_964261635.1 Lissotriton helveticus | reverse complement strand
GAATCGACCCCAAAGTGTGAAGTGAGAGTTACATATGATCTGAGCTATAAACACTAACAAAGCGCTCCAACACCTTTCGCTCTGTGATCTCACTGTCACAGCTCAGGAGGAAGAGTGGGAGGGGGTGCTATTTCCTGTCATGTGATTGGTTTATCCAACCTGTGCTCGAAAACGGTCAGCCTCAAATTGCACTTAGCTCTCAGTCAACCATGACCAATGACTTTTAGCACTGATGCAAACCCTTACCCAATGACAAGGCTTTAACTTCTGTAACTGTCAAGTAGTGTCTGCATGCAATGTTTCTTCGACAGTCTTTCTGTGTTATTTGCTCCTTTTATTCAACTATAGTACTGGCTTCAGTCTTCGGTACTAAATGGTCTATCAGTTGGAGCTTTTCTTTGACACCTTCTTTTGTCAGTGCTTTCAATCAATTTGTATTTTGTGAGTCAATCAAGGGCCTTGTTTGGAAGTTAGCTGTTGTGATGCTGTGGATGGAGTTTTTGGGTGGATTGCAGTACACTGTGAATACTATAAAATACACAATAAATGCATCTAAAATAAATAAATTAAACATTAATATTTGCTATAAGGATTTAAATGCAAATAACAATATTAAATATTATATCAAAACAAATAAATTCACAGTTAAATATATACAATTATTATAATATTACTAAATATATGTTAACAAAAATGTAATAAATTATTAAAAATGTTAAAACCTGTTAAATAAGATTGTACAAAATGTTCCAAAAATTATAAAGTATAAATTAAATATTAGTATAAAATATATACTAGTATTTAATATATACTAATAATAAATATGTTAAAAAAGTATGTATGGGGGCGTGGCTAAGGCGACGATGTGAATAGACGCACCTCGAGAGAGCTCCGTCGCCCTGCTGCTTCCTTAAGCTATCATAAGCAAGAATCGGGGGGATCTTCGAGAGACCCCGACTCAGGTTGGACCCCTGGACGAGGGGTGACCCTTGCGGCGTCCGCTCTGGGGCAGGCGTCTCTGCGGGAGGCGGTTGCAGGCTTGGGACGCTCGGCCCCGGTGCACAGCCGCCATTTTGCTGCCGCGGCTCGGCTTCATCCTCTTGGGCGGTGTGAGGCGCTGGCGGAGGCCTAGAGGTGCTGAGGACCCCCTGCAGTGAGCCCCCGGCAGCAGGTGACGAACCGGGAGTCCAGGTGAGCGAGGAGGTGGAGCTGCGGGCGGCGGCGCGATCCCCGGGCAGAGGCGGGGTGACTGCACGGCCGTCGGCCCTACGCCGGGACCCGGCTTCAGTGGAGAGGTGAGGCCGCTCTGGGTGCGGGACGACTGCCGGCTCCCCTGGTGGGGTATCGCCTTGCTCACTCTGACCCTTGGTGAGCTGTCCTCGGTGCCCCCCCACCTGACTTGCGGACTGCTGTTCTGCCGGCGCTCTGGGCTGTAGTGCCGTGACTGGACACGCTGCTTGCTTTCCCTGCCATCTTGCCTCCCTGCCCTGGAGCTGAGCCGCCATTTTGGACCCCTTCATCAGTGCCTCTGCCTGACTCCGCTGCCCTTGGGGGCCCTTTGGGGGACATCGGAGAAAGCCCGGCCCTACTGGTCAAGCCCCGGAGCCCGCGCTGGACTTACACCTGCGCTCCTGCCCCACGGCCCCTAGGGGGATCTTTGGGCCGACCGGCTGCCTGGAGCTGTGGCGGCGCCTGGAGCTGCCGCGCTGTGACTGAGAGCGCCGGAGGAGCTGCCCGCCACCCTGGGCCCCCGAGCGGGAGATCGCCCTCCATCCTGCCTCCGCTCGCCGACATCTCCACCCGGTGTACTTGCCCCCGCAGCCGGTGGGGGCCTTTGGCGAGTGCCTGACGCGGCGGACCCCGCTGGTGCGCCCGCGCTGGCCCTGGACCTCCGAGCGGACCCTGGGGTGCTGTTGCTGCATATGAGCGCTGGCTGGTCGTGGAGACACTCACTGGACTGGCGCCCTGCTGGTGGCGATTTCTATGAGGCCTGGGGCAGGGACTAGTGCCCCCTACCAACAGGGAGTACCCCTTCCTCTTCTAGAGGGTCCTGAAGCCTGGCTGCCTCTCCGGGGGAGCATCTGTGGAGTCGCTGGGGGGCCTGCCTGCTGAACTGTGCCCGGAGGACCCTTACTGCCCCGCCGCTTCCAGCCGTAAGGGCGCCCTGCGCTGTTCCACTGGGGGTTGGCGCGCTAGAAGAGCAGCCCGCCATTTTGCCCTCCTGAGCGGTGACGCGCCGGCCATATTGCCCTTCCTCACTGGCGCCGGGGTCTGGGGCGCTCAACCCGGCGGGCTGCGGAGACTCACGGAGAGCACCTGGCGGCGGCGGCCCCACAGGAGTATAGAGTGGACCTTGACCCCCGACCCCCTGGCACCTGCTCTATCCCCCGAACATCTGCTGCTGCCTGGTTGGCCATAAAGGCGGTTTGAGCCCTTTCTGCTTGCACTGGCCGGTGCGGAGTGAGCGCGTGGCCTACGCCCCCCCCCCCCCGCTGGTGGGAGCTTCACGATTGGCTGCCCGACCGGCCTGCGCCATCTGTTGGAGGCAGAGACCGGCGTGGGAGAAGGCGCCTGTCACGAGAGAGGTGGTTTGGTGGGGTCCTGCCCCCTCGACCACGCTCCTACAGCACCAGGGGGGTGCCGGCCTAAAGACAACGAGCGGGGCGTTGGGTGGCTGGGGGCCACGCTCACGACAGATCATGACTCGTGGGAGAGGAGGCAAGACAGACCAGACGGTGGCTCCCAAGGGCACCTCGGTGGTTGCCATGTGGGGAAAAGCAGGAGCAACGGCATCGACATCGGCCGAAGAAGCGCCACCAGCGGCCGCTGAGTCCCCACCGGTGACGCAGGCCTTCATGTCCTCTTTCATGGCGGACCTGAAGTCTGAAATTGGGTCCTTACGGTCAGAGGTGCAGTCATGCGTCAAAGAACTACGTACGGATGTGACAGAGATGGGGGACCGAGTCGACGGACTCGAGAAACTGATGGACACACGCACCGAAGACCTAGAACAACTGTGGCAAAGGGTGGCGACCTTGGAGGAGCAGAACATTGAACTCCAGATCAAACAGGAGGATCTCGAAAATAGGGGACGCCGCAACAACCTCCGCATCCGGGGTGTGCCACTTGGAGAAGAAGGGACGGACACTATGGCCTACGTGGCGCGGCTCCTGCAAGAGGTGAGGGGCGACAAGGAGGCCCCCCTGCCGCTTTTGGACCGGGCTCACCGAATCTTCGGGGCGGGAGGCAGGACGGGCCTCCTCCCTGACATCATCACCCGAGTACACTACTTCACAGTAAAGGAGGCCATATTGAAAGCGACCTGAGACAAGCAAGACCTACGATATGGCGCCCACAAGATTCAAATATTCCAGGACTTGGCCCCCAATACGCTACACAGACGGAAGGTCTTTCGCCCGGTGACGGAGAAGCTGAGGGCCCTCGAAATCCCCTATCAGTGGGGACATCCCTTTGCTCTCATCTTTCGCTGGGAAGGTAAACGCAAAACTCTCCGCTCCTACAATGAGGCCGCGCAGCTGCTTAAGCTCTCGGAATCCCCGGAACATAGCCCCGCTCACAACAGCCGCCCGGAGAGGGCCCCGGCCCGGCCGGAGTGGACCACGGTGCCTCGACGCCGCCGATCCCCCCCGATGGACGCAAGCTCCATGTCTCAGGCAAAACAGGACATCATTGGGCACATCCGCTCCCTTGAACGCGACGGCGAGGCCCAACCCCTGGAGCCCCGCACTCCGTGACTGCTCCCGCCCTCATCATTGCTTTATACCTCTGAGGTGAACTGCTAAGGCGCGAAGGAAGAACGCACAGGGACTTCGACGGGACAGTGGCTATCCTACAAGGCGGTGGCACACGGCTGTTCTCCGATGGGCGACACTAACGCTCGCTATTGACATTCGAGTGCCCCGGGTGGGGTGTCCTGCGGGTTGGGGCCTGGCGCAGCTGAACCGTCCACCACGGTATGACCCCCCCTGCACTGCCTCCACGCTCTTTACCCCCGAAACAACCCCGAGCAGCGGGGTTGACGGACCTCGAGGAGCCTGAGACTGATTTCTCGGACAAGAACACCCCCACTTTGTCCCTTAGGAAGTGACATTCCTGAGTACATCCAAACCCTTGGGTAGAGGATGCCCGGAACCTGGGACATTGTAATGCGGCCACGTTGGCCTGTTGTGGTTCTGTTCTTCTTCTGTGTTCCTTTCTTTCTTGCCTGCTCTCTCCTTCCTACTTCTTGCTTGACCTTTCCCTTACTCTGGCCTTCTCTCCAGTTGTGTGTTGTGTCGACTTGGGGGCTGCTGGGGGTGCTGGCGCGTTTGCGGTGGGCGGGGGAGGCGCACCCCCCTTGTCCGATGGGGTGGGAGATGTTGAATGTTGCGGCGGCCTTTTTCCCCTTAGTACCATGGCGATGACTATCCCCACACCCCTCAAACTCTTGACCCTTAATGTCAAGGGACTTAACTCCCCCAACAAGCGGAACCAGGTGTGGCGCTACCTCCTACAGCACTCCCCTGATATTGTCTTTCTTCAGGAGACGCACCTCCTGAGGGGAGACACTGGACGCATGACACACCCCAGGTACCCCACACAGTTTTGGGCATCAGCTGACACTAAAACGGCGGGGGTGGCTATTTTATGCAGAGCTGGCATTAGACGGGGACCCACAAAGCCCTACAAGAGTGGGGATGGACGCTTCCTCCGGGCCACGGTACAGTTGGGAAGAACGCAGTACACCCTTGGCAATGTATATGCACCTAACCAGTCGCAAGATAAGTTTCTCCAGACACTTCTACGGGAACAGTTTCAGTCTGACACGTCGCGCACGATCTTAGGCGGGGACTTCAATTTAGTGTGGGACCCTGAGGTAGACCGTGGGGACACAGCCTTTAGCGGGGCGGGTGCAATGTCGGCTGCACTGAAAGACCAGATTACGGACTTAGGGCTGGTGGATGCGTGGAGATACCACAACCCTGGAACCCGGGACTATACTTTCTACTCGCATTCCCACCGAACGTACTCGCGCATTGACTACCTTTTCACTTCTTTTGACCTGGCGCGAGACATACTGAAGGTCACCGTCTCTGATATCTCGATATCGGATCACGCACATGTGGAACTGCAGCTGCAGGACCCGATGGCGTGCGCCCCTCGAGACCGACGCTGGACTCTTCCGCCGAGTATCCTTCGGGACCCGGAGGACGTAGACAGCATTCGGGAAGCCATAGACTCGTACTTCGCCCTCAATGACATTCCGGAGACACCATTTCCGGTGGTGTGGGATGCCTTTAAGGCCACCATACGGGGGCACATCACCTCCCTGGCGATCGCGAGGAGAAGAGCGGCTTGCAAATTGGAGGCTGAGTTGGCAAGCGAGATCAAGCTGGCGGAAGCCCAGGACAGAGAGCGACCCTCGCTGGCATCCAGGAGGAAGCTGTCCAATCTCAGGGGACAGCTTCGCCTCATACGCACTAATAAGGCCGAGCATTCCCTTCTTGCGCTGAAACAAAAGTACTACGAAGGGGGGGATAAAGTGGGGCGTCTGCTGGCGGGACGGCTGAGGGCACGGACAGCCAGAGCTCATATAGCTACTATACGGCATCATGATGGCACGTGTGCTGTCACCGAGCGAGCCAAACAAGACGCCTTTGTGGCGTACTACACTTCCCTGTACGCGGAGGAACCTACCTCGGCGGAGGCGCGGGCGTCTGTCCTCGCTGGCTTCGAGGGGACCCCCCTGACGCCGCCCCAAACGGCGGAGCTGGAAGAGCCCATTCTAGAAGACGAGATTACTTTGGCTCTCAAGGACCTCCCCGTGGGGAAAACCCCGGGACCTGACGGCTTGCCGTTATCCTTCTACCGAGTCTTCCAAGCCCAGCTTCGCCCTCAGCTGCTGAGACTATATAGCTCTTTCTCAGACGAGGTGGGACCGTCCTCCGACATGGGAATGGCGGAGATAGCACTAATACCAAAGCCAGGGAAAGACCCTGCGCTATGTGCCTCCTATCGGCCTATCGCCCTCTTGAACACCGACCTGAAGATTTACACCAAGATTCTGGCCAAACGACTAGACCCATACATGCCGGGGTTGGTGAACCTGGACCAAGTGGGGTTCATCAGAGACCGACAGGGGGCCGATAACGTGCGCAGGCTGGCCCACCTGGTGGGCAAGGCGCGACACTGGGATATCCCCGCGTGCCTTCTCTCACTCGATGCAGAGAAGGCCTTTGACCGGGTGGACTGGTCCTTCTTGCAGGAGGTCCTCCGGAAGATGGGCCTCGGCCCCAAAATGATAGCGCGCGCCATGGCCCCGTATCTGGGACCACAAGCCAGGATCAGGGTAAATGGCCAGCTAACATCATCCCTGGCGATCCACCGAGGCACGAGGCAGGGGTGTCCGCTCTCGCCACTCCTGTTTGCCCTAGCAATAGAACCCCTGGCGGCACTGATCAGACGGGATCCCAGAATCCACGGCATAGCCCTCGGGGGGAGGGTCAATAAAGTGGCGCTCTTCGCAGACGACCTGATCCTCACTCTCACACACCCTCGGACATCTCTGCCGGCAGTTCACGACGTCCTCTGCCTCTACGAACGGGCGTCGGGCCTCAAAATAAATCATACTAAATCTTGGGCGCTCAACCTCACTATGGCTGCTGAGGATGTCCTCTACCTAAAAGAGGCGGTGCCCTATCAATGGGCAGAGAGTCACATTAGGTATCTGGGCCTCGCCCTTACTCCACACTTGGACTCCTGGTCTTCGGTGAACTGGACGGAATGCCGCAAAGCGGTGCTGGAGGATCTTCGGAAATGGAAACCTCTAATGATATCCTGGCTAGGGCGCCTCAACGCAGTCAAGATGTCGATCCTCCCTCGCATCCTCTATGTGTTCCAATGCCTGCCCACCCCTATTCCTATACACTGTATTCGGAGCCTACAACGCGAGATCACATCCTTTATCTGGGGAGGGAAACGCCCCCGATTCTCGCAAAAGGTCCTCATGGAGCCGAGAGACAGAGGGGGCCTGGCGTGCCCCAACTTGGTGCATTACTACTGGGCGGCACATCTCCGCTTCGTGGTGGAATGGGGTGCACGCGAAAGTGATAAACACTGGTTTCATATGGACCGAGCGGTCACGGGCCGCACCATATGGGATTTGCCATGGCTTCCGCGGGCGGCACGATCCAGAAGTGCGTACCTTGCAACCCCCACGAGAACGGTACTAGATATCTGGGATAACATAGCGGTGACGAGAGGTTTGACTTCGTTTCCATCCCCGCACACTCCGATAGTTGGGAACCCGCAGTTCCCCCCGGCCCACCGGACTCGGGCGTTTGATAAATGGACTCAAGGGGACTGTAGAGTAGCTGGGGATCTGTTCCTTGAGGGCATGCCTAAACCTTGGAAAGACTGCAGGGAGGAATTCAGAGTACCACCACAGGCTAGCCTTCAACATCTGCAGCTCCACCACTGGACTACTAGCGAGGAAATGTACCAAGCAGCAACTCGGGCATACACGCCCTTTGAGAAGCTGGCGCGCTCACTCGGGGGCCTAAAGAGGCTGATCTCCCAAATCTATAGCATACTGCAGCACCCTCCATTGGATCCAGTGCATCCCTATCAGAGGAAATGGCATTTGACATCGGGCACAGACATTAGCCCCTCCCAGTGGAGCAGATTATGGCGGGATATACCCAAAGTATACCGCAGCATTTCGCAGAGGGAAAATGCCTACAAGCTGCTCACACAATGGTACTACACCCCCCTCCGCCTTAGTCAGATGTTCCCCAATGCTTCCCCGATGTGCTGGAGGTGTCAATCAGCGACTGGTGACTTTGTGCATATCTGGTGGGCGTGTCAGACCCTTGCTGTCTTCTGGAAGGAGGTCCTTAGCCACATCAAGGGGGTGCTGGGGTTCCCTCTGCCCGAAGAGGTGACCACGATCCTGCTTGGCATACGCCCTGCCTCGCTCAAGGCGCTGACCCGCGGCGATTGGATCCTCGCGCTCCAGATGCTGGGTGCCGCCAAGCAGCTCATTGCCTTGTACTGGAAGCGGATGGAGGCGCCACCTATAGCTTCATGGTTTGTGCGCCTTTGGCAGGTCCTTGCGATGGAGCTCCTAACAGCGCGGCTGCAGGCGCAGGCTACGCGTTTTAGGGCGGTGTGGGAACCTTTAGTGCGACACCTCTGCTCTATAGAATATGCGCGATACATGCCCACTAGGCTCCGCACTCTGCGCCTCTTCGAAGATGCGCTTGTCCCTAGTGACCCGGCCAGGCTGCACCCTTGATCTCCAAACGCAACATCACTGCGACCACAACCACGCGCGCCCCCGCACCAGCTGCCCTCCACCACACCACCTATGCCTGACATTTTGCCCCCCCCCTCTCTGTCCCCACTTAGGATTCTCTGTCTTTCCTACTATCTATTTTCCTACTTGCCACTATGGCACTTGTTTCTCTTGAAGACGGTTACGCCCCGTTGGGCAGTTAGAGTCAGACGGGCCATCTGCCCTTTGCATATCCTACATACCAAAGCGGATAACCTTCTACCTGCCGCAAACGCTTCGACACTGCATCTGCTAGCCGTGCGGCCGGCCCTCCAGGGAGGGTTGTAGGCAAGGCACTGTGTTAATGTTTGCTATCCCGGCCGCTCTGGCGCCACACTCGAAGTACTGCCTTTCACGCGGCCGGCCTCGATACGAGGTTGTAGGCTTAACGCTGTGTTTAAAATAAAATAGATTTGAACATAAAAAAGTATGTATATGCTTTATGCAAGCGATGTCACTTCAACCGCCACCTTCTGTTCTGAACAACACTCTATAGAAATCTTTATCTTCGAGGGGTAAGTGTGCTAGAATGGCCAGGGAGCGTGTGTATCTATGCTATGGGTGGACTGGCATACCACACCTATAGCGCTACTATCAGGCAGCTCAGCTGCGATTCCTGGTGGAATGGCAACACCCATACACAGAGAAGCATTGGTTTTTATAGACCAGGCAGTGGTGCGTGTTCATATATGGATGATGCTGTGGCTTCCACTGAGAAATCGTCCACTGGGAGTGTATATATCTCCGGTGGTAAGAGCTACTGTTGGGGCATGGGATAAACTCTCTGTTTTTAAACAACTCTCCACCCCCATTTCACCACTTACTCCTCTCATATGAAATGCGGACTTCCCCCGGCACTACAGAGTACAGCATATTCCCAGTGGCAGGAGGCAATCTGTAAATGCTTTGGGGACCTTTTTGATGTAAAGAGCTTGCTCTACTCAAGGGTTCAACAGGACTTTGGGCAGCCACATAGTGCTGGCACTATGTTGCCATCCACCACTAGTGACTCATCCATCGATATGTCCACATGCAAGCAGGCCGCTCATCCCATTTGAACAATAGCTTCTATTGCAGCAGGACGACCAACGCCTGCTGTTGGACATTTATGCCTTCTTGAACACTTCTGCTAAACACCTGGCCTCACCAGCCAGAACAAGATGGGAGCTAGAGTGCCAGCGCCAATTTTCATATAAAGAATGGGCTGATATTCAATGGCGCACCCACACCTTGGTATGTAGCACTTCTGGATAAGAGACTCTCCTTAAGGTTGTCACCATTGGTACTATACACCCTCCCTTTTGGTTAAGTGGAAAAGGGGAAGTGATGATAGATGTTGGTGTCACTACAATCACTACAGCACGTTATCCCACTTATTATGGCACTGTCCTGAATTACATCGCTATTGGTCAGACGTTCATGCAGGCATTGATCATATCTTTAACACTGAATTTTTCCCCTTCCCCAGTTATATTCTTTTGTGACTTCCAAATGCATTAACATACCCATTACAATCCTCTAAGAGGAGAGCCATAACCCTGGTACTATGTGCTGTGAAACACGTTTTTCTGTCAAGATGAGGAAGAGACATCATACCCATGCATGCATATTGGACGAAAAATCTGGGACTTACTCAGAATGGGGAAACTGACAGCGAATGTAGACCATACATTACCTAGGTTGGTGAAAATGTGGGACCCTTGTTTGAAATACAATTTTTTGAGAGCTCACTTGTCCAATATATTTGCGAGTACTTCACCTAATGGCAGGCACACTGACTGCTAGCTGATCTACTGACGGTCACTCAATTAACAACGGCTGTCCTAAAAAACCTGCTCAAGAAGCAGGGAAAGATCACCTCAAGACAACAGGATCTCAAACGGATCAGATCCATTTGAAACGCAGAGGGCCTTGTCTACTCACACGAAGCAATCCCATGTCAATCATACCTGACAGCAGGATAGGGCAGGCAACCTCAGAATATATTGTGGACAAGGCTGTTAACATTACCAATACAGGATTACAGGGCACACTGGAAAAATACACCATCAGGAAGCAGTGGATGTCGTTCGTGTCAAAATCATACAGAATCTGCAGAGCACGGCATCTGCTGCTGTCCAGTCTTGTTAAGCCAGAGGCACCTATATCTAAGAACTATGTTCATCAAAAATGGAGTAAGATCATGCAAGGAGGCTCTAAGGTTTATCTACACCACCACAGTGCCGATGAAGCTTGCTCGAATTGGGAAGTTCTATGCGGTAGCTGGAATGACTCTACGCTCAACGAAAGAATAGAAGATAGCAAAATAATATACAAGCCACACATCACCAACTGTGGTGGCAGCCTTGGTATTACGACTGTACCTACGCTTTTGAACTTTTACTCAACTATTATCATTGGACAGTTCGCCCACCTTTCACTCCACATCTTGTCTTACTTTTTAGATATATTCATAAAAACGCATTTTTTCATGATGTAAATGTCATCGCATTGCACTTTTGCACGCCTACGCTCCAATGCCTTTCAGTCTTGCTCCTTTTTGATGCTGTATCTTGCCTTCTCTTTCAGATGTTTTTATATTTATTTACACTTTTTAACCAACCAAATGCTTTTATTTATGACGTAACATGTATTGTATTTGTAAATGATTTTGGGTAATCATACAATAAAGAAGAATTGAATTGAATTGACTGCTACTTAACACTTTTGCATGGTGGAATGAGGACAGGAAATATTTTGTGTAACATTATCTGTGAGCATGATATACTGTCTTATTTTCTCCAACTGTATGTTGCAGTTGCTCCTTGAATTTCTTACCTCCTATCTTCTGTCTTCTCTATTCTCTTCACCGCCCATTGGATGTAGGCGATGACTATGCTGTATTTCGATACTACAAAATAAAAATTAATACAATCCTAAAAAAAGTACATAAAAAGTTAAATAAATGTTATTTAATGTAAAATAACATGGGAAAATGTATATTATGCAAACAAGTATAAAATCTATTTTCTGTTTTTTACAATTAAATAACATGTATTTCATTTTAAAATTGCTATTATTTTGGTGTACAAATATATTTCACAAAATATAAATTATGCAATAAATTAAAATTGTGAAAATGTTAAAAAAAAATTATATGTTACATCCATTTAGTTTTCTAAATTCGGGCAAAATGTTAAAAACTAAAGGGGTGACATTTTCTATTGCGACTCCAATCGCTTCCAACTCAGGGAAGGTGTTGGATACTGAAGGGGTGACACTTATGATTCCCTCTCTAATCTAAACCAACTCGGAGAATGTATAAGACACTAAAGGGGTAACACTAACTATTCCCACTCATATCTAAACCAACTGGAGGAAGTTGTTAGACATTAACGGAGCAACACTAACTAATCCCATTCTAACCTAAACCAATTTGGGGAAGGTGCTGGACACTAAAGCGCGAAATGTACTATTCCCACTCCAATCTAAACGATTTGAAGGCAAACCATTGAGATGGAAATGTCAAATAAAGAAATATTGAGTCCTAAATATCGTGAATCCGAAATATCAACATCAAGAATATTGTGGTTAAGAATATACATTTTAAGGTAAGAAATGTTGTTTTAAATATCGTTTGCAAAAATATAGTTGTTTGAATTTAAATTAGCCATATGTCTTTTAGTATATATTTTAAACGTATGTGATGTATTATTTTTGTATAAGAATTGTTTGTTTTTTAATCTATGTATTCCATTTTTAGTAGTTATCAATTTTATTTTAATCAAATTTTGCATTTTTTATTTCCCTAGCATGTTGTGGGTTTATAGGGGAATAGGGTGGAAAGTAATTTATTTATAATAAATGAATGATTTTTTTTATTTATTAATATTTATTCAATTGAGATTTTATAGTGTTAATTGTGGGAGGTAATGTATTATTAATTAATTATTCATTGGTTGTTTATTAATAATAATTAATTGATTGGTAATTCATTTTGGGAATTGTGTAATTTTTTCGGTGTGGGTCGTGGGGTTTATAGGGTAAAGGGTGGGAAGTAATTTATCACGGCCGGCCGTTGCTTTGGACAAATAAAATCTCTAAATAAATTCTTTGATTTTCTTCCAATTGCAGCCAGAAAGTCAGTCGTGGTAGCCCTCATTCTTTCCCGACTCGACTACTGCAATGGTCTTATGGCCGGAGTGAAAAAATCCACCCTCAGAAAGCTGCAGACCATACAACACGCAGCAGCGAGGCTGGTTCTTCACCTCCCTAGGAGGTCATCTGCGTCTGCAGCACTACACTTGCTGCATTGGCTGCCGCTGCATAAAAGAATCCTCTTTAAATTGCTTCTCACTGTTTTTAAAACCATTCAAAATACAGGTCCCCACTACTTTGTAAATCGCTTCGCGCGCTACAACCCCCCGCGCTGCTTGAGATCCTCTGGGACAAATCTTGTCATTATCCCCAAGTACAAATACAAGACTAAAGGTGGGAAATCTTTTACTGTTCTGGCAGCCAGGGCCTGGAACAACCTGCCTGTCAATCTTAGACTTGTCAAAAACGAGAACAGCTTCAGGAGACTTCTAAAGACATGGGTCTATCAACAATCTGACCCCTCTGTTTTAGCTTCCATTTAATTTTCTTTCATTTAATCTCTTTCTGTTCATCATACTCCATCTCTCCATTTTATCCCCTGCAGCTTGCCCAGCGCCATGATGCTCCCTCGGGAGCGAACGTCTGCGCTTTACAAATACACATAAATATCAAATATCAAATAAAATTTTTAATTAAATAAGATTAAGGGGGTGATTAGGATGGCCGGCGGTGGCGATCGCCCGCCATCTCCACCTGATTTACCCCCGCCATATTGCCGCTTTTCCGCCGGTCGGCAATTGCTACGATTGCTGGCCTGGCGGAACAGGGACATAATATGGTAGGCACCACCACCCATATTATGATGCTTGTACTAAAAGGTCTTTGCATGGTGGCAATGTCGCCATAGAAAAGCTGGCGGGAATGTGCTTTGAGGGCCCGTTGCGGGCCCCCGAGGGGTTTGGGGGGTGCACTTGGGGGTACCCATGGTATCCCCCTGCATTCCCATGCACAAGTTGGGAGGCACCGCGTGGTGCCTGCCAAATTGTACATGGAAACGCACAACATGGCTTTTCACCATTGCGGCGGGTGCTGCTGTAGGCAACCGCTGTAATGTTGGAAATGCGGAATGCGACCGCCAGGGTGGCGGTCGCATCCTAATTAGTAGTGCAGGACTGCCGCATGTCTGGTGGCCGGTCCCAGCACCGCTAGGGTGGCAGGCGGATGACATCCTAATCAGTTTAATTGAAAATTAAATATGTTAATTGGGTAAATAATTTTAGATGCAGGTTGTGGGATTTATAGTGGTACTATAGGGACATTTACTATTCCCACTCCAACTGAAACCAGTTTGGAGAAGGAGTTGGACAGTAAAAGGGTTCACAATTAGTATTCCTACTCCAATCTAAACAAACTTGGGGAGGTACTTAAAAATACAAATTAAATAACCCTAATTCAAAATAAACCTTTTTACCTGCACTATTATATTTAAAATATTCTACACATTATCATACTTAAGACAGTTGTGCATTTTTCTAAAATGTTATATTATAACACATTAATTTCAACTATTAGTATTTAATATAAAAAAATTAAAATTATTTTGAATTTACTAATAAAGTTTCCAAAATGTAAATTAATATGCTCCACCGTTCATACATTTTTAAAAGGTGCAAATACATTTTTTCCAGATAAGCAAAAGTACTAAATAATGTTATCAAGTTTTTAAAAATATTCAACTTTATAACAACTTTTTAAAAACAATTTCATTCTAATTTATTTTCCAAATTTTTAAACATATATTACAATGTGATAAAAAGTCTAATAATTTTATTTTAAACTTGTACATAAATACAAATATGATATTTTATAAACATTTTCAAATTTAAAAAAAATAATTCTAATTATTTAATATTTTATTTTCTAAAAAAAATTAAAATTTCTTATTTCACATTCATTTTCTTAAACAAAATATAAAATATTATAATATATTTTAAAGTTAATAAAACAATTGGCATATACAAAAATAAAATAAATAAAAATAAAAAATTATAAAACAGCTTTTAAAAAACCTCCCCACCATTATCCCCTATAAACCAAACATCCCGCTACTAAAAAAATCTCAGGGGCTAGAAACCATTTTTGAGGATGAAGATTGGGGCTAGAAGCAATCTTTGATGATGAAGAGCTGGCTAGAGGTATTTCCCTTTTAGCTACAAATTCCCCGGTGCTGTGTCCTATAGCAGCCATGCAATTAGTCCATTTTACAATAGAAAGAGGATTGAGGGCATGCAATGGTTGGTTCCCTTCAGATAGCCAATGTTCCAATACCTCTAGTAGGGGCACATCAAAATCTAGACTAGATTATATGATGGTAAGCGTGGCACATTGGGGACACATACATGATTTTAAGGTAGACAATAGAAGAGATAGTGACCATTTCCCATTATGTTTACCCTTGTCAGGGAGACTTATTGCTACTCATACAACATACCGCAGTATTAAGGGGACTAGGTCACGCCACTGACAGTGAGCAATAACCGAAGATCAGTTAAATGGTCCTCCATCTTTGACCAAGTTGAGCCCCTTACAAGCATCTATTAAGTTTTCTTTCCATTATAGTGACACAAGCTTAGCTTCTATACCCATAATGCATATACATCACCATCTGGCTGAGAGTATAAAAGGTGTCCTAACAAAATCACAAAAGGCAGGCTAGAAATCAAGACCAAAGAGCTAATGTATTACTCCCTGGAACAATAAAGAATGCTCCTCAGCAGACAGGCTAGGAATCAAGACCAAAGAGCTAATGTATTACTCCCTGGAGCAATAAAGAATGCTCCTCAGCCAAACAAAGATTATTAGTGGCCCTCAAAGACAAAAATTTGTTGCAAATCAGACAACTGAGGGACTATACGAAAGGATGCAGAAGATAGCATTAAGGAGTTGGGAAGATGCCAACTGGAAAGATCTTGTTATTGCAGCCAGACTCAATGACTAGTCATCCATCTGGAAATTGTTGCACATTGCAACAGAAGGGATCGGACTGGCACAGAACAATTTCTGGACCCTGGGACTTTATGCAGGCATTTCTTTTAGTTATATGCAAAGCCTACTGACCCTGGTATAAATCTTACTGTCTCCACTGATTTCCTCTCTCTCAGTTCACCAAAACCAACACTTCATTTTAGTATTGAGGAAACTAGACTAGCTATAGATGCAATTAAACTAGGGAAAGCTCCTGTACCTGACAAGATACCAGGAAATTTATTCAAGCAGGCCCCAGAAATATTGGCACCATATGTAAATCTACTAAGTAATGCAGTGGCCGGCGGGACGCCCATTACAGACTCCTGGAAGGGTGTAGAGATAGTTCCCATTCATAAGAAGGGCAATAACGATGATCTGGACAATTATAGGCAATTAGCCTGATATATACCCTCCAAAAATAAATTATTTGTTAAGCAAGCCCTGAGCAAATTAGGTGATTGGATTCTAGAGAATGATATTGTCTCACTGTGCCAGGCAGGCTTCAGGCCAAACAGAAGTACAATTGATCAAGCCTTCAGACTCGCATGTATAGCCTGGAAGTATGTCAAGCTGAAATCAGGACACTTATACAGTACATTTATTGACATGAAAGCAGCTTTTGATTCAATATCATGGGCCCTTTTATTAGAAACCCTATGTTACCAGGTAGTCCAAGAGGAAATCCTTTTACAAATAGTGAGGCTTCATTAAGACAATTTGGCCAATGTGCGATGGGGCCTGGAGGTGTGGGGTGGGGGGGTTACTGAGGTCATCCCCATTAGGAGGGGGGTGAGGCAGGGGTGATTTTGGACCCGAGTCTATGACCTAGTCCAGCATGGGCAGAAGTGTACCCATGACTCCCAAAGCTAGTAGGGTCTCACATGTGTGCTCTAATGTTCGCTGAGGATACCATTTTAGTGTCTCAGACCGTCAGGGGGTTACACAGATTACTTGACAGTTTTAAACAATACTGCAGGTTAAAGGGCCTAGAGATAAATCCCACCAAGACCAAATATATGGACCACACAAAACAACTAACAGCAAACTAGTACTAGACCATTGTACCACTGGAGTGTGTTGGCAATTTTGTTTATCTTGGAGTGATGCTTGATTTGAAACTGTTTTGGAAACCAGATATAAAAAGGGTAAAGACAATTTAGTTGCAAAATTCCATTCCAATAGTAAAAAAACAGCAAGCTTCTGAGCCAAAGGTAATTACCTGGCGTTGTGGGTAGTAGGGTGTTGGCACAGAGCCCAAACAGCTGTCCTTTATGGATCTGAGCTATTGTGCGGCGAAAATGTAATTCTGCGAATATTAGGGGAAAACAAATTTATGCAGATGCTTACATCACTGCCCCTAAATACCCCATTGATTTTGCTGTCCTATGAAATTGGTATCAAAAGATTGGAGCATTGGAGCATTTAGCTACAATGAGACATCTATTTTATTGGGTCAGAATTTGGACCACTGAATAATTAAGTATATATAGCCAGGGTTTTAAAGAGCTACTTGAACTTTACCCACATGCAAAACTGTTTCTTTAAGTTGGGTTTGAGCAGGTTCTGGGTAGACCCTAGTTCACTGATTACAGATTCAAAGAAAGACATTAACACACTTATTGGAATTTTATTTTGAATAATGTTACATTAGATTGTAAATCGGTGAGACTCACCACACAATTTTTATCTTTCAAATTGACTCTTAGCCATGAGCCATTCTTGGATGAAAATAAACCTCAGCTATCAAAACCCCTCTACTTGAAATTCCGATATGAGACACTCCAGGTTAGCTCATTCACAGCCAAATTTCGGCTCCAACAAGCAGAGGGAAAGGAATCCAAAAGTACTTTATGACACTTGGACATAGAGGAAGATATTGCACACATCCTATTTTTGTGTCCAGTATGTGTCAATCTGAGAGGGAAATGGAAAAGCTGCTGTGCCTGAGTTTGATGACCGGGAAATATCTGGAGGCTCTAAGAATATTAAAAACAGATAGCTCACGATTTATTGTATTTGGTGTTAGTAGATTTTTACTCGCTGTGAACTTTCAACAGGAAAAGAGAGGGTTAACATTTTAAAGCTGTATATCTCATTTTATTATGTGCTATTTAATGGCTTTTAATGTTGACTATGAATTATTTCAACCAATGATATGTGACATTATATTTTATAATAATTCAATCAAATAATTCTCTAGATGCATTCTTTTTTCACACACCTTGCATTTCACTTAGGTCAAATGAAAGATGTTTTAGTGACAAACGTCGCTTACTTACTTTGGAAATCTTTTACCCTTCATACATACTATACTTTCAGCAGTCATGTAATATGTGTGTTAAAATCAGAATGTTATTGTCATGCTCTTTTATGATTCTTCAAATCAAAATAAAGATTGATTTGATTGATTGATTGGTAAAAATCCCAATAATCCCAATATTTAAAAGACAACTAAAAATTACAAAAATCAAAAACATTTTAAATGATTTAAAATTGTTAATACTTTATTTTAAAACAACATTAAATAATATTTTATTTTACATTAAGGGCCTGATTATGATGGCATTCGGAAGAGCATCCAATCGCCATCACAGTGGGAATGGGACCGCCCGACAAGTAGTCGCCGGTCTCATCTTCCATAATATGATATGACTGTCATGTAGGTGGTCAGAAGCATGCCTTTTTTATTGTGGCTTCTGCTGCAGCCCAGAAATGGGCCACAGTACAAGCTGCAGAAGAAAAAGGGATGTGGGTACCACATGTACCTCCCTGGCCATATAGCGGTGGCCCTTGGGGGACGGGGGCCTTGCTAGGGGCTCCCAGAGTCCCTTTCTGACAGACAGCCTTTCCATGGAGGTGGGACCATCATGAAAAGGCGGAGTGAAAAGGACATTTTTAACCCTATGGCGGGGCCTGCGCTGGGACCGCCTTCACTCAAGCCTGTTGCAGGTGGCCGTTTTTCCCCTCGCCCCCTGCTTTCCATCCGCCAGTATTGTTATTCAGCAGTTGGACCACTGCCCTAGATATTGGGCAGACCACTACTGATGGCCTGTCAGTAGCGGTCCACCAAACATCCTAATGAGGGCCTAAATGTTTTTTAAATATATATAATAAAAAATAGAAATTAATAAAGCAATATGAATATAAATAAAATCTTAACTTAAAATATAGTACACAATTGTTAAGTCTCCCCACCCTTATCCCTTATTTTCCCAACATCCCACTACCCAAAAATATTCTTTATTAAAAAAAATTAAACTATTGATTAACTAATCCAAATAAAACATACTATTTTACACCAACAAAAACAATATTTATATCCAATTATATTTATTACATTGATATTGTTTACATCGATATTTGAAACAACACTTGAAATTATATTTTTTACATCGATATTCCAATATTCCTGTCCATGATATTTATGAAATATAAAGTGAAACATTGTTTAGTTGGTGTGTGAAAGTCATTCTTTTTGCCTTGATCAACCCAATTTTATTTTTTGACTGATGCTGTTGGAATGGTAACTGACTCTGACTGGGCCCTGGGCTTTGCTAACCAGGCCCAGGGACAGTGCTCTGATTAAAAGGTCTATGGTAATTAGGTGTAATTATAATTGGTACTGATTACCTACCTGCAAGTCCCTATTATATGGTATGGCATGTGGGTTTAGAGGCCCAGCAGATTTAATGCACTTCAGGGTGCACTGCTGTGTTGCCTGCTGTCATTTTAAAAGTCAGCCCAGCTTTGCAAGCTGCTTTTAAATTGAAATTATTTGTAAATTTGACTTTGGATTTAAAGGTACTTCAAAGCTATAAACTACCTTAATTTTACATCTAAATTTAGGTAGTTTATCGTTTTGAAGTCTATCCTAGGTGCCACCAGGGTAGGGTGTCATTTGAAAATAAGCAGGGACATTATAAAATATGTTTTATATGTCTTGGTGAGGAAACAACAACCATTTTCGTTTTTTCCCTATTGTAGCATTTTAACTCCTTAGGTGAACATGGGAATACTGTAATAAAGTATATCTATTGTCAGGAGTGAGCTAAAATAATATTTGAAGTTGCCACTGATGAATTTGTCATAACTACTACAGAAGAGAAATTATAGAACTTTCTTTTCTATGAGCCAAAATCCATCTTTCTAGTAACCTCTTCTAATTGGCCATTCTTGAAAGGCTGAGCCAGACTGCTTTGATAAAGTGATTAGAGGCCTGCATAGAGTTAAAGGTCATCTGGTGGGGGAATATCTGCAGCTGCAGAGAACCTGCCAAGAAGGGGGCTGTGTAAAAGACGGTCTTCAGGACAGGAAGGATGCAAGCCACGCTTACCCCCTCTTCCTGTACCTCCCAATCAGATGGAAGTCCCATGAATGGGATTTGCAGAAGGTCTGGAAGGGGAGTTCTAAGGGAAATGAAACTCACCAGAAGGTTGGCTTGGCCATATCCTAACATCAAGGAGAAAGTTTTTCCATTTTGATTTTGAAAGTGCAGTTCTTTGTGGGACACAAATATGCCACACTTTGGAGGAAACTTCATACATTTGGGTGGCACACTGTACCTGCTTGGTCAGGGGGGATCCCTGCTTGTGGCCCAAGAAAACTGAATAAATATGTGAGAGCTGTATAGCCAACCAGATCCCCTGCCTGAAACTACAAGGAGAAGAAGGAGTGCCCTGCTGAAACCCTGGCCTGCACCAAGAGGACTGCACTCTAAATGAATGTACCTGCTGCACTACAGCCATAAGGACTTTGCCTTGATTTAAAAAGGGAAGGAGTGGGCTCCCTGAAAGCAACAGGTTAAAAGAGCTCCACCTGCATCATCTCCAGCAAGAGGAATCCTGCTGACCACCTCCAGCTGGACTTAGATTTGGCCAGGTGTATTGTGGGAACTGGAGTCCCAACACCCAGGAACAACTCAGAGACTCTGGAACCTAGGATTATGTTTGTGGACACATTATACCCCAAAATGAACTTTAGGAAGCACCTCCTGATGTTTGGAGAACTTTTGGAAAAAGGCTTCATAAGGTGATCTACTCATTGACGAGAGCCAAGCTGCTGACGTCAAACTGTGACTTCGCCTGGATTTCGGATTCATCCCACTGAAAACTCAGGAGCTCAAGAGTTCCAGGATTTCACTGAGGCCTCATGCACATCCAAGCCACTGTTGTTGACTCAAATCCCAGCCTGAGGTGGAGCCTCACTCAAAGACAAGAGAAAATTCTCCAGAAAAGTTTTGAAGTGTGAAGGAAAAATTTTGACTGAGGCCTCCCGCTTAGTGTATCTGACCATATGTACCAATTTGGTGCTATTTGTTTTTAAGCACTACAAAGTGTTCAATCTTTAAAAATCCATATCTACGGTTCCCTACCATGGATTTTATTCAATTTGGTGTCATTTTAAAAATATTTACTATCTTTATAAATTGGGTTGACTTTTTTATTGGTGTTGTGTGTTACTTATTTGCTGTATTGGTGCTTTTGAATACTTTATTCACCTGTCTCCTAAGTTAAACCTGCCTGCTATCAGCCAGCTACCAAGGGTTGAGCAAGTGACTATTTTATTGAGAACTTGACTGGGCCTTATATTGTGTTGGTGGCCTTATTGCTAGTGGTAGGTGTATACGTATCCCTACTAATAATCAACATTCCAACAGCTGGCATAAAAATGGAATGAAATACCCAGGATTACAATACCTAAAACCCTTACTGAGGCACAAACAGTAACATCATGCTTCACATGATGCTAAAAGCAGAGCTGCACAATTGGTGAATACATCAAATATCTTTGCTGAGGTTGTTAGTAGTCTGATTCCCCTAATACCCCTAATAAGACACTCTACTTGTTCTGAGCACTCCTGCTGACAATCTCAAATAAAGACATACTCACATGGCAAAGACTATGCACACATTATATATTGCAAGTCAAGAATTTTAGGGAAACAGGGAATGATTGTAACCAGAAAAGGATGCATATAAGACCTCTTTCAGTATTATTAAGCGTCTTACCTTCGCTATTTACTGGAGAGGCCTCGCATAGAACATAAAAGAAATGGGGCAATGTAGATCATGCACTGGCAGGCAGATCCCTTTGTAAAGTAGCATGGATACCCGAAGTGCAAAGAGACCACATATACACAATAACGAAATTGACATTAAAGATGTGAAATGAAGAGAGAATATAGTAGTTTGCAAACTTAGATGGCTTCTACACTATGAGCTCCGTCATTTCCCTGCACAAACATCAATGTTCCAGTGACATGGGGAATGAACCGGCTTTCCCCCATGCACCATATTGCTGCTGTTCTTGTAAGAATCATTTTGCAAGATCTTTTATTGATGTTGGTGCCTGCTGTATTGGTGAGCTGATGTGCGTGTGAGCCTCCAACAAACACGCTCCTCATACAGAGCTCCACATTGCCGCCCACCTCTTTAGCAGGAGGTGGTTTATAGATACTCCCACTGCACTTCAGGGGGACTTCCCTCCTCCTACTCAAAGGGGTTTTCATTGCATTTTTCCCATTGGCTATTCTAAGCACTGCATATTTAGGGACAATCTAAATTAAAGGTATTGTTTTTGGTGCTAATGCTGGTTATGTTAGAACACAATCTTTAGCAGTTCCTTTACTTTACCTAAATGTGAGACCAAAATTTGCGATACCAAAGCAGTTAGTTTTGACACCATTGGTAATCAGATATCTCCAATGCAAAAACCTTCAGTGGCCTTATAGAACAGAAACTGTCAATAGAATGTGCATAGTTTTCGAGTTCCAGTAAATATTGAAGGCCAAACCTGTTGACTGTACTTGGAGTCTATGTTGTCTAAACTTCTCAAAATCAAATTCCTTGAAAAGTTTGAAATTGATAACGTTTACCGTATCCCTTCACAACACAATTCTCACAGCTCAAAGTCCAGACTGATCTTCTTCAAAGTTCAGCAACATAATCATCTTCTACTTATCAGGAAGACGGCAAGAGGAATTCCAACACTACTAATAGAAGGCTACAAAGTGTACCTTCATCAAGATTTTGCGAAAGAAATTGTGAAGCTTTTTGGATATATGACCTCGATTGAAAGCTGTAGGATACATATATGACTTTTTTGACCTTTCGCCAATGCATATTTGGAAAAAATAAATTCCTACATCTTTTTCCTCCCCTTCAGACTTGATAACATATATAGATCAACGTAATCCCCTTGAAATGGATTCACAAGCTTCAGGTCTATTGGAATATTTGGTTCCCCACAATACATTATATGCATCTATTCATATAGCAGGTCTAAGCAGTGTGTTCTATTTTGCTTTGTACCTCTGTCGCCATAGCTTTACATAGTATGAGGTCTTGGGATATGACCACTGAATGTTTTGTGTTTCATGTTTGTCTAGTTTATATGGTCTACTTTGCTTACTATAGTTCTCTGTTTTGCTTTTTTTTTAAACTGCTTTCTATAATAATATGTACACTCAACATAAATTAAGTATTGTTTCTCACAATATTAAAGATTTACGGCATCCAGTCAAGAGGCGTAAAATATTCAAATTTTTAAAAAAGTTTTCAGACCTACATTTGTCTCATTTAAGAAACCTGTACTAATGCTAAATTGTTAAATCCAAAGATATATGGGACTCAAGAATAAAATGGCATTCTTTTCTCATGAAGCTTTCAAATCCAATTGTTACTGCATCATATTTACTCAGATGGTACATTTGTACATGCGCAAATCAAAATTGGTAAACATACCACTAATCTCTTTAACATATATATAGGTTTCCGCCATGGATGACACTGTTTTTTGAAAAACTGTTACTACTGAAATCATAAAATTAGGTAATGTTCCTCTTATCATGAGGGTGATTTTAATCTTACCTGTGATCCCCTTTTAGATGGATTGTCTACTTTCAAATTTAAGCCCACTAAATCCGTTAATTCATTCAAATCTTTTTTGTTCCACAAAATTGGTTGATTTTTGGCAACTACCCAATTCTACGGCCAGGAACTGTATCCCTTTTTTCTACCCTGACTTGTACCTTTTTAAGACTTGATTACCTGCTTGCCCCAATACATTTATGTACTACAATTAACAATCCTTAAATTGAACAAATCAATGTTTAAGGCCATGCTTTAATCTTATTCTCTCTTATCTTACATTACACATATTCCCCTTAGACTAAATGAAGAATGAACACTGCTATAGTTTTATATCAAGATGACTCTAATAAAATATCTACTGCTGTAAGTGATTATCTAATGCCTAACTAGCTGTACCCGGCCACGCATTGCTGTGGCTCAGTCTGGTTAAATGGATGTGAAAGAAAAGAGTAAGCGCAATCCAACGTTGTGTATATATAAACACACGCTAATGTTGCACAGTGAACCAACTCCACCCCCCTCCACCCATTTACCAGTCTGCCATCCTGACACCAACTGTCCATCCTAATATATGTAGACTATTGTTTCTATGCGTCCCTTCATAATGTTGCAAAGTGAACCAACTCCTCCCCCTCCCTCCACCCACTTCCCGGTCTGCCATCCTGACGCCAACTGTGGATCCTAATATATGTAGACCATTGTCTCCATGCGTCCCTTCTTAATCTTGCACTATTGTCTCTATGCGTCCCTTCTTAATGTTGCAAAGTGAACAAACTCATCCCCCCTCCCTCCACCCACTTCCCGGTCTGCAATCCTGACACCAACTCTCCATCCTAATATATGTAGACTATTCTCTCTATGCGTCCCTTGTCGTTGTTGTGCAGCAACCAAATTGTAGGGTCTGTTCGGCCTTTCGATTAAAAACATGCATGTATTGGACACACGCATATTCTAATCCAACGTTGTTTATATATAAACACGCGCTTAATCGAATCCAACGTTGTGTCAAAATTTCAAAGCAATTGGTGAAGAACTTTTGGAGATTTAAGATTTTGAACAAACGAACATTTACATTTTTATTTATATAGATAAATATCGTATGAATATTAAACCAGATGGGACTTCTAACATCATTCCTTGGGATGCCTTAAAGCATAGGGCAGAGGTGTAACTCTATCCCTTGTGGCACGTAAAAATAAAAACTTATATCAATTCTCTTTACTAGAGAGGCAATTAGCTTAATTAAAGAGATTTTTTATCACTTCCTGTAATAATAAATACAAATCAACTCCAAAAGCTAAGCTACCAATATAACAACTCACTAAGTAAAAGGGCAGGATTGATCATTGTTAAGAAAAAATCCAATTACTACTTTAATTGTAATAAATTTGGAAACCTTTTGGCTAATTATTTATGAATTAAAAAGGATACAAATCTAATTTGTTTTGTCAGAAAATCAGATGGCGCTTTACTTCTTAAAGCAGAATATATTGGGAAAGAGTTTTATCCTTTTACTCTTCCCTTTATGACAAACCTGCAGTCCTCCAAGAACATGTCAATGATCATTTTTTTTAAATTGGCAACTGCCACAAATTTCTAAAAAAGATCAACTCAAATTAAAAAACCCAATTGATATCCAAGAAATCCAATTGGCTAACAAACCACTTAACTCCAATAAATCACCAGGCCCTGACAGTAACCAGCAGAACTTAATACATTTTTTCATACTCAACTTTCCACTACCTTCCTCTCATTTCATGAGTTTTAACTAACCTACTGTTGATGGTTCTTTCAAAGATTCCATCATTATTGTTTTACTTATACCGGACAACCCTACTTTAATTACTAATTATTGTCCAATATCCCTCATTAACCAATACTGAAATGTATGCAAAAATAGACTTTAGAGAGAGAAGGTGTTAATTAAGTTGCCATCAAACTCAGCTCCCTTCTCACAGGTAAACAACAGCTGAGTGTCATCAGCGTATGACACTATTTTGGCACCAAACCTCTCAGCAATAGGGGCCAGGGGGGCCATGTACAAATGAAAAAGCGTTGGGCTCCGAATAGAGCCCTGAGGCACCCCCACATTCAGAGGGGGAACTGCCGTAGAGAAGAGAGGAGCCCAGATGTTTGAGAGCGGTTAGCCCAAAAAGATGCAAACCAACTCAACAACGCGCCACCAATACCGCTGTCACTGAGTCTTTCCAGCAGTCTGGTGTGGGGCACGGTGTCAAAAGCTGCAGAGAGGTCCAGCAGCACCAAAACGGCACTGCCTCCTCTGTCCAATGCAGCTTTAATAGTTACTGCAACTTCCAATAAAGCCGTCTTGGTACTAAAGTTAGCTCGAAAACCCGACTGGCTACAGTGCAGCAAGTCATTGGTCTCCACAAAGTTCGTTAGGACTTTGTTGAAATTTTTTTCTAGAACCTTCGAAAAGAAAGGCAAAAGCGAGATAGGTCTACAATTACATGCTACCTCAGAATCTGCTGAAGGTTTCTTCAATAATGGAAGGATGTTTGCATGTTTACACCTGTGTGGCATCAGCCCCTCACGTAGAGCCGTATTCAGAATAGTATTCACACAAGGATTAATCACATCTGCTAGTGAAGATAAAACCTTTGCTGGGCAAGGATCCATCGGCAAGCCAGTCGCTTGTAGGAACAAACGGTTGGCTTATAGAGGCAGGGGAGGTGAAGCTTTTACAACGTTAAAAAGGGTTTTACTCTGATTAGCTGCCATATCTATTTTTGTGGACAGAAAAAACTTCTTTGCCTCGCGTATACTCTTATAATAATTGTTCAATGCCTGTTTGTAAATGAGTTTGTCTGAGGGATTATGATTCCTCCGCCACTCTCTTTCACGATATTCACAGGTTCTTTTACTGTCCCTAAGAGCCTCAGAAAACCAAGGGGTTGAGACTCGAGTAGATTTGGCAGGTCTCACACAAGAGGGGGCCAATTCAGTGGCTTTTTGCTGAAGCCAGTACTCTAAAGCTTTTACATCCTGTTCCAGGATGCCGCTTAAGAGAATCGGCAGCTGCCGCAACGCCAACTGAATGGCCTCGGGTGTTATCAAGTGAAATGATCTAGAACAATGATTCGCCTTGGCTATATCTAAAGGTTGAGGCCTTATGGCAACTCTGCAGATTTTAAAATTGATCAAATAATGATCGGACCAGGGTAGGGCTAAGGGTGCATCCACCTGAATCTGATTAGAGGAAAAAACCTGATCCACTATGTGGCCTTTGTCATGCATAACACCACATACAAACGGGGTCAAGTTAAAGATATCCAAAGATGCATATAGTCTAATAGGATCAGGCTCCAGAGATTTATCCATGTGGATATTAAAATCCCCCAAAACCGTGCAATAGCTATATTTAGCTGCAATGGGAGAAATAGAATGGCTAATCAAGTCCAGGAAAGGGCGATAAATTACTACTCATGCTATGGATTGCTAAGCTGAGAGAGTTGAGAGAAAGCCTAGACTTTCCGCCCCCTCTATCTCCAAATCCACTAAAGGAATACAAGTAAAAGAGCTCCTATATATGATAGCAAGCCCACCGCCTCTCCCCTTCGGGCGGTCCTTCCTCAAGATCTGGTAGCCCTGCGGAATTGCATTGGCGACAGTGGGATTAGAAGCATCCGTTAACCAGGTTTCTGTGAGAAACAACAAGTCAGGGGATGAATCGCTTAAAAAATCAAGATTTGAAATTCGTGTTTTTTCAAGGACCAGACATTCAACAGAGAAGCCTTACAAAACATGTCTGGGACCTCTTATCCCCTAACCGGGCAGGCATAGCCCATTTAACTTTGTGCTCTTTTAGAGAAGGTCGAACTGACCAACTACAGTGTATGCACTTCTCAGAATCATTGTACCCTAAAATAACCGAATGGGGCCTGCACGTCGAATCCTTATTAAGCACTACCAAGTGGTCCCTATCAAAGGTAATTACCTTTGATGGCTCCAAAGCGAAACTGGCAGCATGACCGGCTCCGGGCCCTTCCGGGGCGCTGACGGGCGCAGACGGGCTTGCCTTTGGCGTGCCTGCGGCATGCCAGCGCGCCCACTGCGCACTGCGCACACCCAAAATGGGTCGCTAGCGCAGCAACCCATTTTGAAGGGGTTCAGAATCCAACCACTAGACCGCGCCAAAGGGAAAAAATGGTGGCTATCGGTCACTGAGCTCAAACAGACCGGTTCGATTCCCCCTCCCTCTACAAATACAATTCCCAGTTATTAAAATTCCCACAACAACAGAGAAATAAAACTGCTAAGGAGATTAAAAAGTAAAGTGCAGGGAGTAGATTTTAAATGCAAATATTATAGCAGCAAGTGTTTTTAGCAGCAAAGGATGTCATGAAATGCTCGAGTTACTATGGCTGTGAGGCTCACGCAGCGACCCGTTTTGAAGGGGTCAGCATCCAACCACTAGACCACACCGAATAGGAAAAATGGCTGCTAGCGGTCACAGAGCTTGAAGAGACCGGTTCGATTCCCCCTCCCTCCACAAATACAATTCCGAGTTATTAAAATTCCCACAACAGAGAAGTAAAACTGCTGAGCAGATAAAAAAGTAAAGTGCAAAGAGTAGATTTTAAATGCAAATAGTATAGCAGGAAGTGTTTTTAGCAGCAAAGGATGTCATAAAATGCTCGAGTTACTATGGTTTATGAAAGGCAGACTTTCTACACACAAAATACATCTTTCATGTCACGTGTTATCTTCAGTTGATAAGCTCCGGGGCCCTGCAGGGCTGTTGGCTTTAGATGCAGAAAAAACATTTGATAAGTAAATTGCCGATTCCTGTTTCATACACTAGAAGCTTTTTATTTTGGTCCTAATTTTAGGAATATGGTAGGGCATTATACACAACTCTGTCAGGCACTATCTATGGTAATAGCACTAGGCAAGATTTTTGATTATAATCTAAATATCAGTAAAACAGATAGAAAATACAAACATTCTATGGAACTCAAATTCTATGAAATAGTTAGGTGTTGCATTTTCTGAATCTACTAAAAGCACAATTGACATGAATTGTTCCAATTTAATAAGTAAAATGAAAAATAAACTTGATAAATGGTCATCCCTTCACTTGAACTTATGGGCTGCATGGACACACTTTAAATGGCTATCACACGCCTCCATTTTATTTATTTTGTCTATGGTACTGATTTGTTTCCCAGCCAGTCTTTATGCGTGTTTGTATAAATGAATGGTTCTATTTCTTTGGAATAATACACCTGCACATTATAATAAGCCTTAAAACTTTACAAATTTCTAAAAGAGATGGGGTTATTGGTTTGCCTGACTTTATGAAGTACCATATGTCATTCCTAATTGCTCAAAATTGCTTATGGTTTCAACCTAATGCCATACACATGCTCCTAAATAACAATTGAAAGAATGCTCTTTGTTACATACTTTTCCCTTATCATCTTTTTAAGCTATGGTTAACGCAAAATTTGGTAAACTTTCACCTATTCTTAAAATGCCACAATAATTGCTCTACTATCTTTTGATGAAAAAAGGTTTCATTTGGTATGATCCCAGTTCTAACCGTAATAAACTTTTTTTTAATGAACTTATTGATTCAGGCAGGTATTTTTGACATTGATGATATTTCACAAGGGGACGTGTTGTATTCCTTTATTGAATTACACTTGAAATTTCACTTTCCCCAATCAGACTTTATAAATATGAATTACTAAATAATTCTATCCTTAATACTTATTTTAACTCTATTCCATGAACTAAGTTGCCTGTTATGGAACTTGCATAAACCTCTTTAGTCATTCAGGAGAATTAGCTTATAAAGTGTACAAAACACTGACTAGGAATGCCTCCTCTTTTACTGTACTAAATAAATGGAATTTAGACCATCACCAGACCAACAGAAATCTGTTTGGCTGAGAAATATTGCAAGCTTTCCACCAGCATCTATTTTACAAGCTGATGTGTTTCTTTTATATAATTGTCACTGATCACTAGTTAAAATGTTCAAAGCAAAATTACTTGACATACCAAATTGTTGGCATTTTAAACTTACACTGTGATATGTAAAACATGTGCTGTATGATTGTTTTGTCATTTTTAATTTTTGGTCGGAAGTTTGCAGAAATATTGAAAGGTTTTTTTAAAGTTCAACTCTCCTTGTCATTCAATGTCATGATCTGTAAATCTCATGCTTTGCCTTACCCACTTTCCCAATGGTGATTGTAGGTTCTTTGACTTGCTTATTTCTACGGCTGTTAAATCTATTACACTGAATTAGAAAGATGCTGGTCTATTATCTGTGCATGTTTGGTAGGATTGGATAACATTTCGTTGACAAGGGAAATTCCTCTTCATTATCCCCAAGTGAGACATCTTCAATGCTTGTTTACACAACATGGTATACTCTTGACTCTTACATTTTTACCTCTAATACATGGGTACTCACAAACTTTCTCTCGGGGGCCAAATTTACAGTGTGGTTTGTGGCCGAGGGCCGCACTGGTGGAGGCGGGGTCAGTGGGGGAGGGGGAAGGGGCTAGAAAGAAAAAAACTGTGACCATGAAGTTGAACACAGGCCCCTGCAGCTGACGCGTTCATCCACTGAGCCAACAGACCAGCATACACCCACATCTCTCTTTCTCTCTCGTTCTCCCCCTATCTCTCACTCCCTCTGTCTCCCTCCTTCTATCTCTCTGTCTCGCTCCCTCCTTCCCTCTCTCTCTGTTTCCCTCTGTCTCTCTCTGTCTTACCTCTCTTTCTCTCTCTGTCTCCCTCCCTCTTTTTCCTTCCCTCTCTCCATCTCCCTCCATCTGTCTCCCTCTATTTGTGTCCCACTGTCCATCTCCCTCTGTCTCCCTCCCTCCGTCTGCCCTCTGTCTGTCTCCCTCCCTCCCTATGTCTGTCTCCATCCCTCCCTCTGTCTCCCTCCCTCCCTCCCTCCCTCTGTTTCCCTCCCTCTGTCTCCCTTCCTCCCTCTGTCTGTCTCCCTCCCTCCCTCTGTCTGTCTCACTCTGTCGTTGTCTCTCTCCCTCCCTCTGTCTGTCTCCCTCTGTCTTTCTGTCTACCTCCCTCTGTCTGTCTCCCTCCTTCCCTCTGTCTGTCTGTCTCCCTCTGTCTTTCTGTCTCCCTCCCTCTGTCTGTCTCAGTCTGTCTGTCTGTCTCTGTCTCCCTCTGTCTGTCTCCCCCTGTCTCCCTCCCTCTCTCCCTCTGTCTCCCTCCCTCCCTCTGTCTGTCTCCCTCCCTCCCTCCCTCTGTTTCCCTCCCTCCCTCTGTCTGTCTCCCTTCCTCCCTCTGTCTGTCTCCCTCCCTCCCTCTGTCTGTCTCCCTCCTTCTGTCTGTCTCACTCTGTCTTTCTGTCTACCTCCCTCTGTCTGTCTCCCTCCCTCCCTCTGTCTGTCTCCCTCCCTCTGTCTGTCTCCCTCTGTCTTTCTGACTCCCTCCCTCTGTCTGTCTTCCTCCCTCCGTCTGTCTGTCTGTCTCTGTCTGTCTGGGTCTGTCTCCCTCTGTCTGTCTCCCTCTCTCCCTCTGTCTCCCTCCCTCTGTCTATCTCCCTCTGTCTCCCTCCCTCTGTCTATCTCCCTCTGTCTCCCTCTATCCCTCTGCCTCCCTCTGTCTCCCTCCCTCTGCCTCCCTCCCTCCCTCTGCCTCCCTCACTCCCTCCCTCTGTCTCCCTCCCTCCCTCTGTCTCCCTCCCTCCTTCCCTCTGTCTCCCTCCCTCCCTCCCTCTTTCTCCCTCCCTCCCTCTGTCTCCCTCCCTCCCTCTGTCTCCCTTCCTCCCTCCCTCTGTCTCCCTCCCTCTTTCCCTCTGTCCGTCTTCCTCCCTCTGTCTCCCTCTGTCTTTCTGTCTCCCTCCCTCTGTCTGTCTGTCTCCCTCCCTCCCTCTGTCTGTCTCCCTCCCTCTGTCTCCCTCTGTCTGTCTCCCTCTGTCTGTCTCACTCTGTCTGTCTCTCTCAGTCTGTCTCCATCCCTTCCTATGTCTGTCTCTCTCTCTCCCTCTGTCTCTCTCTGTCTGTCTCTCTCTCTCTCTGTCTGTCTCTCTCTCTGTCTCTCTCTCTGTCTCTCTCTCTGTCTGTCTCTATCGCTGTCTCTATCGCTGTCTGTCTCTTTCGCTGGCTCTCACTCCCTGCTGCCCTCTGTCACCTCACCCGGCTCTCATTCCCTGCTGCCCTCCCACCTCACCCAGCTCTAACTCCCTGCTGCCCTCTGTCACCTCACCCAGCTCTCACTCCCTGCTGCCCTCCCACCTCTCTCACACAGTCTGTGACTCCCTGCTGCCCGCCACCTCCCTCACCTGGGCTCTCATTCCCTGCACTGCCCTCCCACCTCACAGGGCTCTCACTCCCTGCTCTGCCCTCCCACCTCACCCGGCTCTCACTCTCTGCTCTGCCGTCCCACTTCACCTGGCTCTCACTCCCTGCTGCCCTCCACCTCCCTCACCCGGGCTCTCACTCCCTGCTCTGCCCTCCACCTCCCTCACCCGGGCTCTCACTCCCTGCTCTGCCCTCCACCTCCCTCACCTGGCTCTCACTCCCTGCTGCCCTCCACCTCCCTCACCCAGGCTCTCACTCCCTGCTCTGCCCTCCACCTCCCTCACCCGTTCTCTCACTCCCTGCACTGCCCTCCACCTCCCTCACCCGGGCTCTCACTCCCTGCTCTGCCCTCCACCTCCCTCACCCGGGCTCTCACTCCCTGCTCTGCCCTCCACCTCCCTCACCCGGCTCTCACTCCCTGCTCTGCCCTCCACCTCCCTCACCCGGCTCTCACTCCCTGCTCTGCCCTCCACCTCCCTCACCCAGCTCTCACTCCCTGCTCTGCCCTCCACCTCCCTCACCCGGGCTCTCACTCCCTGCTCTGCCCTCCACCTCCCTCACCCGGGCTCTCACTCCCTGCTCTGCCCTCCACCTCCCTTACCCGGGCTCTCACTCCCTGCTGCCCTCCACCTCCCTCACCCAGGCTCTCACTCCCTGCTGCCCTCCACCTCCCTCACCCGGCTCTCACTCCCTGCTCTGCCCTCCACCTCCCTCACCCGGCTCTCACTCCCTGCTCTGCCCTCCACCTCCCTCACTCAGCTCTCACTCCCTGCTCTGCCCTCCACCTCCCTCACTCAGCTCTCACTCCCTGCTCTGCCCTCCACCTCCCTCACCCGGGCTCTCACTCCCTGCTCTTCCCTCCCACCTCACCCAGCTCTCAGTTCCTGCTGTCCTCCCCCTCCCACCCCCTCTCCCCTGTGCAGTCAGCCTGGCTGACACAACCTCCAAGGCACCCCAGTACTTAACAGGTCTTTAAACGACCATTTGTTTGTTAATGAGGCTTTGTTCACCTCTTAGCGCCCCAGCAGCTCCACTCTTGACTGTGGCTGGAATCGCCCGGGCCCCCACAGAGCAGTGTCTGCTCCCCGAGGTGTTTGCTGAAGTTAAAAGAAAAACCACACAGGTGCGATGTCTCAGGCTCCGCGGGCCGCCACTGAAGGCTTGCCGGGCCGCCACTGGCCCGCGGGCCGTACTTTGAGTACCCCTGCTTTAATACATTGTAATGTTCACAATATATCGCTTTCTCCTTTCTTAGAGTAGCCCTAATAACTTCATTTGTTTTTATTTCTTTTAGGGTTATTACTTACCTGTGTTTTTCTGATATGCTTATGTAAGTTATTGGTGATACTGATATGTTACGATTTCATAGCTTTTGCTCCTAACAGTTACAGCACTATTTCTGTATGTTCTTACTTAACTGCTTTGTTAATAATCAATACACTATTTTGAACTCAAAAAAGTGCAGAATTAACTATGCTCAAGGGAATTTATTATGTCCTACTCTGCCCCTTTCACACCCCTAATAACTAAGGCACATTTTTTCCCAAGGAATGAACATTAAAGCTTTTGTTAATTGGAGGGAGAGACGCTGTAATACAGTTGCACATCTACTTTACAAAGGGCAAACACTTTTCAGTAAATTGAAAGAGAATTTGGCCAGCATAAGAATAGTTTTAGATACCTATAGATGTGGTATTTGGTGTTGCAGACACAAATTAAGGAGGGAGCAATAATGGGTCTCACACCATTTAAGAAGACAATCAAGATACACATTGCCCAAACACAGGCCATATGCCTAAAATATAAGATATTGTGGAACCCGAAAGATATCAGTTTCCCTGACCAACAACAGAGGGCGAAGGGGCTATAGATTTCCCTAGATAAAGATCAATTGGACAAAATAATATGTAAGCACAGCAACTTTGTGAAGTACACATAATGTACACAAACACTCTATAAACTTTTATACATGTGGCACCTCACCCAACAGAACTAACATCAAATTAACGCAAATCTTTCTAGCTTATGCTTTAGGGATTGTGGAGAACAGGGCACAGTGACCCACATTATTTGGAAGCTGTTTGTATCTCGAATTGTATTTGGAATGAGGTTCTCGAAAGCATTCATAAAATCACAGGATCTGCCCTTTCAAGATGCCTATTGGTAGTGCTGCTGGGTTCCTCTTCAGAAGAGAGCCACTATTAGAGATACCGCGATCTCCTTTATGTTCTCATCCATGGAATCAGAACAACTCACACTATAGAAAAAGGCTGAAGTTCCCCACTTTATTATATGGGTACATAATTTGTGATTTGTGGGTTTTAACAGGGAAGGCTGCCTATGAAATGGAAAATAGGGTAAACATTTCCAGAAAATTTGGGGCCTAGTAATTACATGTGTGTCACAGGATTACGTACATGTGACTTGCCCTAACCATTTAATTGTGCTTAGACTGATTGATGATGAGAGTACCGATTTACCCAAGGAAAATAAAAACATTGCAGATTGCATGAAGGGACACAGTTGGTTCGTGTTGGGGAGGTGGAGATGGGGAACTCATGAGAGAATTGTAAGGTCGGTATTCCCACCCAATGTTGTACTTTGACAAACTTTAAATAAAAATGATTAAACCTAAATGCTAGTCTTGAATCAATAATTTTGTGCATTCGAACTACTTTGTACCTGAAATAGATTTAACACTGTGGTACATCTTTTAGCACCAAGTGCAAAACAATGTCTGATATTGTATATGCAATATTTATGTTGCCCTTTTAATGAAGTCTCTGATATTGAAAATATGCGTCTCCCAACGGAACAATTATAAGACCACGAAAATCTATTAAAATATATTAAGCCAACAGAACATTTCTAGAATAAAAGTCCTCATATGATGATCACTCAGGGAGTCTGAAATACTGATTAAAAAAAGAAAAATCAGATATTTGCACTTGCTTATTAACTGTCTTACATGGGAGGAGATTTAGAGTGCTCCTGGAAACCTGCAACAGTCACAGGGTTGAAGCAATAGCCCTGTAATTAAGTGGCAGCTGGTATCAGGACAGAGTGGCCGGCGGGTGGGGGACAAAAAATGAATAGAAATTAAACCACTTACCTGCCTCTCACCGCTCCCCACATTGCCAACTCAGTGCTCTTCTGTTGCTGCACTGCAGAGGCTCACAGGCTCCCCTGTGGCCAATCCTGATGCTGCTCTCATGTTTGAAAGCAGAGTCAGGATTGGCCCGAGTGCTGTCAGTTTGCGCTCCCAGAGAGATTGGGAGCCTGTCTCCAACCCGGCAAAACAGCTGGGTTGGAGACAGTTTCAGTACGGTTTGGCCATCCTTAGACAGCCAGCCAAACCGGCATGCATATCAACAGCAGTGCTACCCACCACTCCCCCTCCAACCTGTCATTTATTTATGGCTTGCATGACCAAAGATATATGTTGATATTTGTTAAAAAAAATCATTGTTTTTTCCCCATAGAGGAACATATTTCTCTCGGAGGAAACCATCCTGCTTTGTACCCCCACTAATTGGGGTGTTTGCTAAAGATCATTTTATTCCTTGCATGAATTCCACGAGTGTGCATAGGCATACCACAGGACAACACAGTCATGTGCAGGAGTTGTGTAAACAAGCTTAAAATTGGATTTTTGTAGATTTTTAGTCTGCTGCTTTGTTGTCATTTGCATTTGAGTAATATAGTGAAAGGAATGCAAACTCTAAAATCTGTAATCCCTCCGATAATCTTTCGATGGCAATCAGATTGTTCAAAGTAAATGAATTGGGGTGTGCATTCGACTATATTATGCATGCCACTGACGTCCTCACTCCTATGTTGGTGAAACGTAAGATCAGCAAGTCTGCTAGGAATCACGTACACATATGTGTGTGCTATATCTGGGTGGGCTTCATTAAAGTTTTTCAGACTGCTACTGAATTCTAGTTCATGAAATACCCGGTGCTTCTATCATACGTTGTGCGTTGCTAGTCCGTACTATTGATCTTTAGTGGCCATATTCCCCCATCACAATAGATAGCTGTCCCTGTAGCTTTCTTTCATCTCTGGCACTCTTTTGTAATTATCCCCTGCGCTGTGCAATAGTTGTGGTACTATTATCTTTTACTGTGTGCATCTCTGTTGGTTATGAAAATCAATAACATTTCTCGAGACAAAGATTGCTTTTTCATTAACATGCTTCATCTCGTTCCTGTCTTGAATCGTAATGATTCCCAGCTGCGATTGTTTCATGATTATGACATCTGTATGCATTTGTGTGCTTTATTACTTTTATTAAAATATTTAGACAACGAGAACATTGTGGTGGGGCACCTCTTACATTAATAATAAAGTTTAAATATTTCAGATTTTCTTTACTTGATTTTGTATAAAAAGCAACTAAAGAAAACGAAATCAGGATTTTGTTTTGCTGCTAAAATGCTGCATTGTACTTAGATTATAAATATTCTGCACCAAAAAAAACGATAATCAATGATCAGCCATGAAAACCTCTATTCAGAACTAATTCATTTCTTCTATGTTTTCCATTCTGTTTACTAATAAATTATTCTGTTTTCACTCAATTAACATTACTGTACACCAACATTCACTGAACCCAAAGCATCCTAATCGCCTAATCGTATTCTAGTCAGATGTGCCTATGTTTCTAGAAAAAAATACTGTTTTAAAAACCGCGAAAAGCAAGTGTCGTGGCTATCCTGAGTCAGACTTATGATGACAATGGTGTTTCGTATTTATATGCTGCAAAGTGCAGCAGATGGCAGACCTTTTGTCCCAGATGTACACACTGACAAATCACATTAACTTACTTAGATGATTGAGCTTGTGAAATTTCACAAATGATTGTCGGGGACTAAAGTGTTAGAGTGAGTAAATAATACGCCTTAGTGTCTAATATTTGATAGTGAGGCCTGAGCGACACCACAATCCAAAACTCGCGAAGTTTAGAAAAAACAAGTTGTGATTAAGCACATTACTTGAATAATTATAGATGTCACTAAACGTTGTAACAATAATTTTAAGACTGAATAAAAAGTGACACTGGGGGAGGAAAAAATATAGCTAAAAGCAAATCAGTATTTTATCCTAAATATCCACAAGATGACAGCACTGTCTTTCAATTGTTATTGAAGGAAAGACGACTAGTAACTGGGTCGATTTAGAAGGGACACATGGGCTGTGGTAGAGTCAGTTACATAACATTTCCATTAATGCACCTTGGATGGGATAAATTCAGAACAACTTCAGATGTGTAAATATGTAGCATGCATCAAGCTGTTCAAAGTGACTTTCAATGTGCAAACTTGTCTTGGTAAAAGGTTGAGTGGCATCCTGCAGCCACGTAGGTCTGCTTTGCTTTCCCAGAACCCCAGAGGTCAGGGGGAAATATTTCAATATTTCATGTTAGCACGACTCCTCTTCACTGGATGACATACTTGAGATCCAACCTAACAAGCCTTCAGGGCTACATTTTCCGCAGGCAGTCCACATTTTCAAGCATTACCTGTGGTCATCACACTAAACCGTAGGTACCCCTTAATTTGAAATTATGTGGTCTGGGAGAAAAGGGGAAAACTGAAATATTCATATACAAATACGTTCCAATCGACCAACCCTAATTATATTCTGACCACAATGAGCTCTGTTCGGCTATCCCTTGGTTATAAAGTATCAGAGAAAAACTTACAAAAACGCCCTAACCTCTATCTGGCATCCTGTTAATCCTGCGGCCCTCTCTCGGATTTTCTGGCCTGCCTCCCGACCTGCTGCCGGTTTGGCGCCACTGCCATTATTGGAATGCCCTGCGGTCCTGCTGCACGGGCCGGATCTCCGGATCACTCACTCACCCCTCCCCCCGCATGGCACCAGTGTTGTGAATGTGCCGTGCAAGGCTGCATTGCTCCCGCAGTCCACACTGCTTGCCCCCCTGCTGGACCGCCGCCGATTCCCACACATCTTCCAGGGCAGTTGAACCCACACACTACCCACCGGCTGCCGTGCCAGCGCCACACGGCCAACGTGTGACCGCACCAACAGCGTCAACATGGCCTTCACCACCTTGTGCACCCTCACCCCCACCGAGCCGGCTGACCGCAAGCTCTCCAAGATGGTGACGCGCCTGCGGCTGGCCTCCAGCTTCATCTCCCACCTGGGCTCCCACCTTCTCTCCTGGACTTCTTTACTTTTTGTTCTGTCCTGGCCGCCATTTTGCTGCTGATTTCGGACAGTTTTCTCTGGACTCTGACCCTCCATCCATTCCCTTGTCCTTTAACCCTTTTCCCCGTCGTTGATCCTCAAATGTTTCTTCCCTTTTCTGCTTTGCCTTCTCTCCATACCCTTGCATCCCTCCCACCCTCCCTTTGTGCTGTGACTGCATCCACACTTATGGAACTCTGCTTTTTTGTATATAGAAATAACTCTAATCACTAGTATATGCAGTAGACCTTTGTACCATCTACCATTCCTATGTGACTCTTAGAGTATATCCAGTCATATCCCTTCCCGATGTATATAGAGATAACTCTAATCACTAGTATATGCAGTAGACCTTTGTACTCTCTACCATTCCTATGTGACCCTTAGAGTATATCCAGTCATATCCCTTCCCTATGTATATAGAGGTAACTCTAACAACTAGTGTCCTATGTGACTGTTAGAGTATATCCATGTGTATCCCTTCCCTATGTATATAGAGACTGACTGACTGACTGACTGAAACATTTGTAGAGCGCACGAATGCCGTGGCGTCTTTGCACTAAAAATACATAGAAGAGGGGAGGCAGAGGGTTAGATCAGTGTAGGTAAAAAGCCAGGTCTTTAGTTCTTTTCTGAAGCTCGTTTTAGCTTTTTGGGCACAAAGTGCTGGAGGTAGCGAGTTCCAGATTTTTGCCGCCTGGTGGGAGAAGGACTTTCCCCCCCATCCAGCTCTGTTTATTCTGGGTTGGCAGACTAGGTCGTGGGTGGCTGACTTCAGTGTGCGCGGGGGAACGTAACGGGGCAGTAAGTTACTGAAGTCGTCTGGTCCCTTGCCGTGAAGAAATCTGTGAACCAGGCAGAGAGCTTTAAATTGAATGCGACGTCTGACCGGGAGCCAATGTAGCTCCCGAATAGCTTTGGACGTGGGGTGGCGTCTGGGGATATTCAATAAGGCTCTGGCCACCGCATTTTGGATTGCCTGCAATTTAGACAGCTGTTTTTCTCCTGCACCCAGGTAGAGGGAGTTACTCTAACGACTAGTCTCCTATGTGACTTAGAGTATATCCATGTGTATCCCTTCCCTATGTATATAGAGATAACTCTAATCACTAGTATATGTAGTAGACCTTTGTACTATCTACCATTCCTATGTGACTCTTAGAGTATATCCAGTCATATCCCCTCCCTATGTATATAGAGATAACTCTAATCACTAGAAATGCAGTAGTCCGCTATGCTCTCTACCATTCCTATGTGACTCTTAGAGTATATCCAGTCATATCCCTTCCCTATGTATATAGAGATAACTCTAATCACTAGTATATGCAGTAGTCCGCTGTGCTCTCTACCATTCCTATGTGACTCTTAGAGTATATCCATGTGTATCCCTTCCCTATGTAGATAGAGATAACTCTAATCACTAGTATATACAGCAGACCTTTGTTCTATCTACCATTCCTATGGGACTCTTAGAGTATATTCATTTGTATCTCCTCCTTGTGTGACTGTACCTCTTGTACATTTGCATTTTTTTCTGTTTGTATCCTTTATGTAACGCATGTAATCCTAAGTCCTTATGTTTTCAACTGGTTAATATGTAAAGCGCTCTGACACCTTCGGGTAAAGTTTGCGCTATATAAAATCGCACAAATAAAATACACTGCTTTTTTAAATTTATTATTTTCTCCTATCTGTTGCTAAATCTTATTTTTTCAATTGCTTTTTTTGAGTGGTGAAACCACCATAATTTTTACTGTGTCCATGTATACAAAAACAAGTCATAGGTGATAAAACATTATTATAGTTCAATTGGATATACAAATGTATACGTAATTAATGCAATAAGCATATAGAAAATAAATATATCCCCAAACCAAAATCACATTTGCACTCACCTCACATACAGTCATTGCATACCAAACATACTCATACACACATCACATCACATTCATTGTTTTTCTGCTAGAAATGGCTTGCTACTGCAAACTCATGGTGAAAATTCTTCATTAATGTCCATAGTTATGCCGCCAGCTGGAAAAAAGTTCTGGCGACGCACGTTTCAGTGGATACATATGAGTCAGTCCACCTTCTCCAGGACCGCTTGCTCTATTTCATATTATGCAGGGGAGGTTGGGTGGGGGATCATAAAGTCTGTATCTGGCTGACTTCCTTTTCACACTGACCAATCCATATCTCTATGTTCTGTTTTCAATTGGTCATTAGCTGTCCATTATTAGTTAGTGCTCCGAGCGTTAGGGTCACTTTTATTCACTTTGTTATCCTTTATTTGGGCATCTCATTTGTGGTGCGATCTAATTTTGCGATTAATACCGGTTCCATTATTATTGTATGGCTGATATTCTTTTCACTGCTTAGAATATAGTTTAGAAAGATGCCCGGTCTCCTGGCTACAGCGAACCTGTCTGCCTAACACAACCTCGAAATTAAAATTAAAATAAATTGCGGAATTAAATCGCACCACAAATGAGATGCCCAAATAAAGGATAACAAAATGAATAAAAGTGACCATAACAGTCGGAGCACTAACTACTAATGGACAGCTAATGCCCAATTGAAAACAGAATATAGAGATATGGATGGGTCAGTGTGAAAAGGAAGTCAGCCAGATACAGACTTTATGATCCCCCACCCAACCTCCGCTGCATAAAATGAAATAGAGCAAGCAGTCCTGAAGAAGGTGGACTGAATCATATGTATCCACTGAACGTACTTCTGTGTGCTTGAACTTTTTTCCAGCTGGCGGCATAACTATGGACAATAATGAAGAATTTTCACCATGAGTTCGCAGTAGCAAATCATTTTAGCTGGAAAACAATGAATGTAATGGGCTTATGAGTATGTTTAGTATGCAATGACTGTATGTGAGGTGAGTGCAAGTGTGATTTTGGTTTGAGGATATATTTATTTTGTATATGTTTATTGCATTAATTATGTATAAATGTGTATATCCAAGTGAAGTATAATAATGTTTTATCACCTATGACATGTTTTTGTATATATGAACACAGTTAAAATTATGGTGGTGTCACCACTTAGAAAAAGTAATTTAAAAAATAAGATTTAATAACAGATAGGAGAAAATAATAAATAGAAAAAGCAATGTATGTATTTCTGTAAGTTTTTTTGATACTTTATAACCAAGGGATAGCCCAATAGAGCTCTTTGTGGCCACAGTATAATTACGGTTAGTCGAGTGGGAGGTATTTGTATATGTATATTTACCCGTGGTCATCATCTTCCTGTGGGTCCCGGAAGTTTGCAACTTCTTATCAAACAGCTCCTTGAAGTGGACTTCCCATAATAAGCATTTTCACCAGCAAAGACAAGTTAAAAACGTCTTGTACACCATGCCAGAAAACAGGCTTCCCTGTTCATGGAAGTAGCTATGGACATAGAGTTTTAAGTCAGGCTACTGGACAGTTTTTTTGTCTTCTTCTGTTACGCACCAGAAGATCTTTTTGCAGCAAGAGGAAGGGTTTTCCTTCTTGAGTGTTTCAAGCAAGGTCTTAGGTGCCAGTGGTCGAACAAGGGTTCATTAATGGTGGTGTTAGCCTCTCAGTGATCATAAAACCAAAATGTAGAACGTCCGTGGAGCTGAGTTTTTCAGCACTTCTTGGAGTTCCACAAAGCAGAATTCCTCAGGCTCTGCTCAGGCCTAGTTATAATCTTCAATCCAAGATGGCAAAATAGAGCTCTGAGGCCAAGGGAGAGATCAAATAACTACAGTTCTCAAATAAACCAAAAAAAAACAGGGTTAACATACAAAAGCAGAAGGAACGTCTCACACCCTCCACTACACAAAACCCAGACATTGACATACAAAACAATAATCATCATTAGAATGCTTAATTAAAATATGACCCTGCACTTTTAAAATAGAGGTACTTGGGTTCTCTCTACCTGGCATGCACATATTCAATGCTTCATTGCACGCTAACTTTTTATAAAATTATTTCTAAATTTATCTTTAACTAGTGGGATCTTTCTACCAATCATCCATAACCTTAACTCTTTTCTGTATGTGATGTCTCTCTTGGGCTCTCGCTGTTTCATCACTTACATACTGCGGTGTGACGTAGAATGCCTTTTGTAGATGGATACCACACTAATCCTTTACTTGGCATATGTACAAATATACAAAAAAACATCTATTAATATCGTTTTGCAGCCTTGAGGAAGTCTTCGGAGGAAACACATGTCAGTTTCCTATTTGTAATGAAGAATGTACTTCTACTGAGGCACCATATGTCGGCGCTGACAATAAAGCATCTTTGATTACACACTGCAAATCTGAAACAAGATTATTATATCAAATTTATATTTCTATCACGGACTGCATGTGTGTGCTTGGGTTTTCTTATTGAATTACAAATCATAAAATGTTTGAAATGCTAATTATTCCACAAAAGCCTGACTATACATGTTTTTAATTTTATAAATAAGGAAAGGATAAGTGTGTCTTCATTGGCCCACAGTCATCTACCCACGGCCAATTTGCAAGTGGATATAGTTAAATAATAAACTAATGAAGAATATGTTTATAGCAAAAACTCAGTTGATAAGCATATGACCGATAAATTGGGTTAGAGGTATAAACTGTGTGCTGTTGTTATTAACAGTGGTTTATATATGTATGGAGAACTTAACAGTAGGCCTGAGCAGGAAATTTCACTCTGATCCCTGAATCAGTGGAATTTAGTCACTCTTCATTACTCTTGTAACACACATTCCACCAATTGCTGCATGGTTTTTTCCCACATGGCTCCAAAAATGTGAGCGGGCTAGCGAGATTTGGCATCCTCTAACATGATTTCTGGTCTCTAACAAGACGTCCGGAGAGATTTTCTAACAAGGGTGGCCACGTGCGTCCACAGTCAGAGGGCTGGCTAATCTTTCTAACTGAGCGGCAGCAATATCAACTCGAATGGGCGCGTGCTCTTACACATCACTTGCCCCCACATGCATCAATGTAGGATTTTGCATTTCTTAAATAGCGAAAATTAAGGAATCGCTATTTAGGAAATGCAAAATCCTATGCATCAAGAAATCCTAAAAGTTTTTAGGATTTCTTAATTTTCGGAAATTGAGATTCCTTAATTGCGAATCGCAATTAAGGAATGGCATTACATTGATTCCTATGGGCCTAGAGGCCCATAGGAATCAATGCCGTTTTGCATTTTTTTTTTTGCACTCGCAATTTGTTGATGCATTGCAAGGGTGCAGAGGGGGGTCCAAAGGACCCCCCCCTGCACCCCTGTAATGTATTTTCAAGTGCATGTTTCACACACACATGTCCTAAGGACATGTGTGTCTGTAACATGCAAGTTTAAAAAATGCATTTTTTTGCTTTTTTAAAAATTTTCGCAAATTAACACGAGGGTCCACCTCGTGTTAATGTGCACTTCCAATTTCAAAATTCGCTATTTTTTACAAATTGATGCATTGCATTTAAGGAATCGCACAAATGCGATTCCTTAATTGCATTTGCATTTTTAAGAAATGCAAAAAATAGCGAATTGTTTAATGCATCCCAAAAACGTATTTAGGAAGTGCAAACGGCCGAATTTACCGATTCGCACTGTTTGCACTTCCTAAATAGGTTGATGCATGTGGGGGTTGGTGCTGTTTACAATGATTTTTCATCGCAGAACACGCCCCTAGAGCTAAATTGTACCGCGACATGCACATTTCCACCCATTGGCTGAACTCCGCAGAATGTCACGGAATTTTTATGTAATTTTGCATAGGGAAATTCCAAAAGTTCCTCCAACACCTACCTAACATGCTGTTTAATTTGTACTGTCTTGGTAGCAGGTCACATATAACTTTAGTCTCCCTCTTTTCGCTTTCACAAAGTGTAAAGTAGGCTAATATGGGCCTGAATTTTGTAACAATGTTTATGGTTTTATCTAACCTGCACATTAAATTGTCATTCCACCTACCTAATTTTCAGGGCAAAAAGGTGGTGGGCACCGGCTCTCTTTTTGAGACAGGGACTTATTTTTCACAATTCGACTTTGTCCCAGAACAAATGAGAGAAATGCGACAAATAGATACTGGCGGTCAGTTGTGAACCTGAATTATAAGCAATAGAACGTTGGCTAGGACAGGCAGACATTCCCTAGAACCAGTCAACCTGTCCACATGTACGACAAGTGAGCAGACAAACTGTACATTTACTGTAATATCTTCACTATTAGAGTCGTGGCTCCAATACATTGTTTAATTTCGAGCTTAGGAATTGCAGTACTGATCTGAGTTATCAGTGGGGTTAGCAGGAATGTAAATCCAGACTTGCTATTTTTTAGGAGAAAGAATATATGAAATGTATAATGTAGCCAAAAACCAAGCACTGAACCGAATCATCCATGCAAGGGGTGTTACAGGCCAAATACAATACAACACCAGATCTACTAAAACAGTGTGACCTTTCTCTATGTGAAATCCTAGCACCGAATGAAGGTAGGTGCAAGTAGGAGACAAGTGGAATATCGATTTATATTCCTCCGAGTAACACGTGTAATTTCTGCAAAATTACATGCTCTGTGTGGCTTCTCCTTGGACGGCTGTTTTCGCGCTGAAACTTGTACCGTAGGTGCATCTTGTATATATCTCATGCAATGCACTGCTGCCCTTTGCTCCGAGCGAAAATGGCTTTTTAACACTAGCATGATCAATGAGAGTGTGAGAAGCAGCTGGTGCATATTTTGCGCCAGGCCCGATTTCAGAGGCTTAAGTAGGCATGGCTAAGTTTTGGTTAAGAAAATCAATTACTGGATCCCTTTTTGCCTAGTAGTTATAGGCCGTTTAAAAAAATATTTTTTTCTTCAAATGTATTAATAAAGGCAGCAATTTCTGCAATTGAAGGCTTTTGTAGAGATGCATCTACCCTGGTGGAATAGCAGTCAGTTTTTAGACTCTAGAGATACGTAATCTACACCGCTAAATGTTCAGAACTGGGACTTCGATTTTGATTCGGTAAAGTCTGTCATGCTTATTGTAATTATATTTATATAGCGCTTACTACCTGTGACGAGGCTTGTCGGTGAGTAGCACGCTACTCCAGAACCCTAAGTGGATTAGTGACAGATTAATATAGGGACGTATACATTGTTAATTGGAGCGGTGGACATGTGAGCCTTGGATTGAATAGGATAAAGTCATAGTAGTAAAATGAGGCTCGGAATGAGTCAGAGAGTACAGGAAGAGGGTGTATTGAAAGGGGTATAAGCTGAGACAGAGTAGGGAACTGGAGAGAGTTAATCATTTTGTATCTACGGTTGGAGTAAAGTCATAAATGTATAGAATGATAACTACATAAAAAAGGTATACATGTAGATGAAAAATAACAAAGGGATATGAAATTGTATTATATATAGTGCCATATGCACATGCATGGATAAATATAAAAAAAACTCAGGCTTTCAAGCTGTGCTGCACATAAAACGAATTAATTTATTTTCATTAATATGTTTGGTAGTTTTATGTTCTTATAATTTTTTTTATATTTTCCCCAGCATTTCAATAGTAAAATACAATTGTTATGATCATATTTACACATTGAAATAAAATTAAACAGAATCTCATGAGCATATGTAGTATATACATTTGCACAATAAAATGCACATATCCAAATGCATACATATAATATAATTATACATGTTTACATACACAAATATTTGCTGTACATTTGTTTTTTGAGTGTGGTGGTCATATAGGAAAGAGCCAACGCTTGAGTAATCTTCTGAATGTAAGATGGTTGTCCATGACTGTTATGTCTGGGGGTAATGAATTCCATAGTTTACTGCTTTGCTTGAACAGAGAAAGATGTACCACCCATAGATTGTTTCTTTTATGCTGGGGTTTTGAGGCAGACTTTTCATAATAATGAAGCTGGATCTTACTAACTTATCCACTTGGGCCTTCATTGATAGCTTGGACTCAATGGTTATACCAAGGTTTCTTACTCCATTAGATATTTTAGGAAGTAGCCCCAGATCGATAGACCAGGAATAAAGTGGGTCATAATTTTTCCATACACCACAGATGACTTTTTCAATGTTGGAGCCATTGAGTTTTGAGATGGCTCCAAGTCATCATTGGTCAACGATTTGGAGACAACTAAAGATTTTTAAGTTTCCAATGTCTTTGGGGCTTTCCAGTTTGAGAAGTATTGCCAGTAGTGACTTCATGTAGATTTTGAAAAGCGTGGGTGAGTTGGTAGTGCCTTGAGGGGCACCTGCTTTTGTGAAGTAGAGCTTGGATGAGAAAGGGGGAGTATGGATGTCGTTGCCTCTATTTTGAAGGTATGATATGGTCCAGTTGAAAGTAGTCCCGATGTGCCAGTTTTGTTGAGTCTTTGGATTAGAGTGTCATGATAAACTGTATTGAAACCTGCTGAAGGGTCCAAAAGAAGTGGTAAAGCGACCCAGTTTTGGTCTACTATGTTTTGGAGGTCATCTTAGATGGTGGTGAGGGCAGATTCTGTGCCTTTTCCTGAACAGATTCCTGTTTGGAAGTTAGAAAGTATGGAGGTATAGTCAATGAATTGTGATATTTTGATGAATGCTGCTCTTCCTACCAGTTGCCAAGGAATGGCCCATTTGTAATTGGTTTGTAGTTATTTGAGTCATGCAGGTCCAGATTTGATATTTTTAATAAGGGTATTATGTTTGTCTTTTTTAAGTCTCCTGGAAAGACTCCTTTTGTTAAAGAATTATTGATGATGATTCTGACTGGTGTGGCAGAAGAGGTAGTTAAAAGGATACTCTTGAAGATTTATGGTTGACAGGTGTTGCTTGATTTATCACCAGCATTTCATACTCTTGACTATCATATTTTCTTGAACAGGATATAATTGTGAAGCCGTGCTTTTAAATGTTTTGATGCTTTTTTTTGCACATTAGAATACCTAGGTTAAAGTTATGCACTTTTGTCTCAGATCCTTTGTTGGTCTTTGTGTTCCACATGGTTTTTGCAAAGCATACCTCATGTTTAACATCTGTACCAAAAGCCTTCACACAAGTTAATTTGATAGAAATCATATTGAAATAATACATCGATCTTTAGAAAATTAATTATAAATGAAAATGGTCTTCAAGAGATTCAATCATGGATGCCAAACCCTTTTTCGACTCTAAATAAGTTTTAAAAAGTTACTCCCAGCATACTCTCCCAAAATAAATGCTTCTTCTTGTGAGTGACTTATATATTGTCAGAATGGAATCTAATTACAGAAGGGGAAAATCCCATGTCCCTTAGAAGCCGAGTTTGACAGTGCGGTGGCGGGATGGCCCGGCCGCCGCACCGCCAAACCTGCGTATAATGACTTTTTTGGTGATTGGTGGGTGATTCCTTTTGCATTCCCACAGTGGCGGCCATGAAATAGGCACCTCAATGGGAACATCAAAAACAGTTCCAGCATGGCATGGACATGTTGTGCTCCCCTGTCTGCATCCACAGGGTGTGAGGCAAAAGGGGGCCCTGTAGGGCCTCCTGGGTTTCCTCTCCACCAGGGTTTTCATGGAGGAAGAAACCCCATGAAAACCCTGGTGGAGAGAAAGCTCATAAGATGCTTAGTGGGAAAACTGTGGTTCTGTCAAGCCAATGGATGCCTCTGGACCGCCGCGCCTCAGCAAGGCAGTTCCCCAGCAGAGTTGGCAGTCTCAATACGGCACGCTCACTAGGGTCATAATGTGGCAGTTATAAGACCACCACCGCTGCCCCCAGCGCAAGTCTAGCGGTCTGGGGACCGTCAGTCTCGGAATTTGACCCAGTGTCATCTTTGTCTCTCTATTACAGAAGGAGCATCAGATTCATGCAATCATTTCAGTTATCAATGTTACTTTCAAATTGTTTGGGAAGATTATTTATTAGAGCATAGTGGCAAAATATATATATCTTGAAATGTCTATTGGGCTAGTGTCACTGAAACATACAAGTCATGCAGAATACATCTGCAAGGATAGTAACTAACACGCTATGTCATGTTCTCTTTTTTCTCATTCTGCAATGCTTGGAATGATGACTGCTGGCAAATGCCAGAATATGTTTATTATTTACTGTGGTCCATAAGTGGTTGGATGGACAATCCCAAGCAAACTAAAATGCAAGATAGCCCTCTACATGACCACAAGAACGCTCTGATGTAGCAATTAATGTCTATTGCTTCTCCAAAAGTGGAAAATGTCATAACAGGAGTGAAAGCTTTCATGATGCTAACCTTGAATTCTTCGAAGAACTTTCCAGAAGGGCTCAGAAAACAACGGGCCTGTTACACAAAGATTGTGGCCTACTCTTGTAGCACTTTCGATTTCCATAAATAAAACATAAGTAAGACAGGACTGCCCTTGACTTACTCTTACAATTTACGAGAACACAGGGGTACACCAAGAATAAGTCACACTTACTCACACCAGTCTTCATGAATCAAACCCAATACAAACTTTTGCATTTTGACATATTCTGAAATCCCATCTCTTCTGATACTCTCATCCAGTGGTGGCTGACACATTTAAACAGTGGACTTGCAGGTGGAGGTTGCGCGGTGGGAACACAGGGGTGGAATGATAAAAAAAATTAAATAAAACATACCTGATGCTGCTTCTACCGCCACTCGCCTCGGAGCTCCTCTACTTTCTCGTCCCAGTGGGCCCTGGGACAGCATCAGAGACTCGCAGTGCAATACCTGTGCTGCTCTCATGCTGCATGAGAGCAGCGTGGAGATTGACCTGAGCCGGCTTGTAAAGCTCTCTCGGGCACAGGCAATCTGTGCTGTTTCTTCAACCTGGCTGTGCAATACAGCTGGGTTGGAGAAATATAACTTTGCATGTCTGTTTGGTCAGCCGACGACAACGGCCAAACAGACATGCACAGTTAGCAGTGCACATCACTCCGCCCCCTCCCATGGCCCGGCCCCACTCATCCCCATATACGCTGCCCCAGCAGCAGCTGAAAAATAAAACAGTATCATTGTATTTTTCAGCTGCTGGCTGAGCCAGTGAGGTGATGCTCCTCCACCATTGCGGAGTAGTCGCTGCTGGTATCACCCTTTTCTTGTATGCTTACTTGTCTGGATACTGCTATGTGATTTGAAGCGCTAAGAAAAATAGTTGATGATGATGACAGGAATACTTTTAAACCGTTTACTTTATTTCAGTATATGAGATCTAGCAGGAAAGATATTCAAAGGGATATTCATTAACAATATGCAGGTAGCTTAACTTCAAGAATGACTTATAAATCTAACTTTATTAAAGTAAAGGAATAAACAGGAGAGTCACAAAGATGTTAAGAAGAGCAAATGCAATGCACTTATCGCTCTGTGGTCATGGTTCATCAAAAGAGCTCTTGTCAATGTGATTGACTCACCTTCAGCAAAAATGGCAGACTGACCAGGACACCGTCATGGGAGCCTGGCTGGCACTTTTATTTTATTTTACGGAATAGACCTCCACCACTTTTCCTGCTTGTAACTGGCATGCCTATCAAAGCATCTGCAAATGGGAAATGATTGTGTGGCACTAAAAAGCCAGAGGTCCATTAGTGGGCAGTCCCACCACACAGGGTTCTCAATGGTCGAGCCCTTTTTGCTACCCAAGAAGCTACACATGCTGCTGTGATGGGAAGGAAAACCGGGTATGTGGGACAGTATTGATTTTGGAGCGATGCCCTGTTAACAGAATGACCGCCTGAATTTTTACCTTTTTCAACATAATCCTTCGTGGTGACGAATAACGTCTTCTGACTGAGTAATGCCCTTAAGTCCATCTACCAGATAGCTTAATAGGCAATATTTACCTCAAGTGGCAGGTGCCACTTTTAACACAGAGTTACCTCTACTTGGGAACATTCACATTTACAAACAGAATATTTCCTCATTTTTTTCTTTCCTGGAGAAATATCAACCTAAGAAAATATTGTCATGTGGAAAAACCTTGTTATTGCATAATCGTGTGTAGCACGCCTCTTTTCCACTAAGGAAACAAACATCATCTTACCTTTTGTAGAAGTAAAATGTATGTCTCTCCACAGTGGAAAATGCCTTGGAAAATGTCTGTTAACACCAACAAACTTAAAGCCTAGTGGTCATTACAAACAGTTGAAAGCTACTCATGACGTTGATACTTGGAGCAACAATATTCCTTTCTTCACCCCTTCACTTATTACAAGAGAAAATCAAGCCTGATATGTGGAAATTCCAACACAAGTTTTGTAAATATGAGTTGCAAATTTAACATTTTGTTGATCTTGGGAGTACAAAAATACTAGGTAAATCTGGTCCATTCACTAAAATGCAAAATGTCACAGCTATTTTGACCTTCAAATATTGCTTAAATGGACAATACAGCGCTTCTTATTTTTCTGTGCTTTAATCACACCCATAATAAATGCAGCGTTGATTATCACTAATGTAATGGTACAAATTGTTAAAGCACTCTTGAGTTATTCCATTCAATATATATAACCATTGTGAAGGTAATTCCTTTTCCCAGATGCCAGTGGCATTGGTCAACGCAATCAACATAAGCCTACTTTGATCAACTGCCTAAAGAACTGTTATGTGCCACCTCACATATCTTCACAGACGTAATCAAGCATTTTGGTCTCAAAGCACAAAATAATAAGGCAATATCTAATCTAAGTGCTTCTAATAACTGTCAGAAAAGTAATATTCTGGCTGTATTCTATCAACGAGGAGAGGTTGAGACATCAGTGCCATTTTTAAGGAAACCACAGCCATTTTCCTAATGAGTTTTAGCTTGGTAAGTCTATTTATTGCTGCTCTATGCAGAACTTAAATAAAGGGCATATTTAGGCTTAAGTGACAACTGAAAATGTGCATTTTCAGTAGGAAACTCTAAATATGGAGTAGAATCCAGCAGCTGAATTTCCCGCACAAACTCTCCCAGTGTTGGAGAAGCCGGGGGCTTCTACTCTTTATTTAAGCATGCCCTGCAAACAATTGAGGATTTTCAGTTAATGTCTAACTCTGAATCAGGCCCAAAGGTTTAACTCAGTGTGAAATTTGGGTAGGCGGCACTAGCAAACTACTTGTCTATTTAAGAGAAGTAAACCTCTACAAATGTGTTTTAGAATAAGTATATGAGAGTAGGATCTGCTTACTATGGTTACCTCCACTTTTTGCTGGTGTTTCACTGTTTTTGGACTTTAGTCTGGCTTGGGCCCGGCTTTCCAGGACCCCAGCCTAGCTGCTTCCTTTCTTAAATAATTGCATGTATTTTAGGTACACTCCAGTTTTGTTACTGAGGTCCCCTTGTTAGTCCCTAGTATATGGTACACTAGGTACTAAGGGCATAGGTACCCGAGAGGCCTACTAGGGGCTGAAGCATGTATTATACCACCCCTGTGAACCCTTCCAAAATGGCACCACATGACTGCTACTGCAGCCTGAGTAAGGTGGTGCATACACCCCTTTCTAAGATATAGGTTACCCATATCTACCTTTAATCACTGACACATATAAGCCTATCAGTCACTCCTATAGCAGGCTTTATCAATCCTGAAGGAAGAGTGCTTGGTTTTGTGTGAGAGGGTGCCCATGCATGAGCTGGCGGCGGGGATAGAATTCCATCCTGCTAGAGGGAGAGACATGTACACACTGGTCTAACCGGTGATAGTTTAAAAGAGCCCTGGCATCACAAAATGGATGCTGTAGCCACAGACACAGGTCTGACCACCTGCTTCTTGTCAAAACTCCAGCAGGGAAGGCCTGGACAACAGGTTTCCTGTCACAGGGAGATGTAACCACCTCCCAGACAGGCTTTAGTGAATTGGGTCTGGGTGAGGGCACTCCCTGAGTGCTTTGAAAGTCTGCACTGGGGGCACCTTTGGTCTCCCTGTGCATAGCCCAGTTCAAACTGGTTGCAGGGGCTACCAGCCCTTGCTCTGGCACGAAACTGGACAAAGGAAATGGGTGTAACCACCCCTCTTTCCTGACCCTCCCATAGGTGGGTCCCCAGAGTATGTCCAACCCCTTTTCTTAGTATAAGTAAGGGACCCATGGCAACAGGACTTTAGATTACACCTGGACGAAACTCTGTAACTGAATCCTGGAACTTTGACGCTCTACTAAAGACTAGAGGATGGAAGAATCTCCCTTGGGTTCAAGGAGTGACTCCCTGCTCAAGCAGGCATCAACAAAGCATATTGCCGGTGTGCATTTCCGAAGCTCCCGATGGACTCCGAAGTATCTGCAACACAGGAAGAGGATTTCCAGACTTCTCAGAGGCCAACATGAGTCCCCAGCAAAGCAAAGCAAAGCAAAGCTGGGGACTTGTGTCGTGTCCACAGCCCTCACGAGGGATGTGGAACTGGAACCCCAGGACACCGTGCACATTTTCTGGTGCATTAACTTCCCGAGCTTTCTCAAAGTTGTGCATTGGGTTGTAGCTTGTAGCCCAAGCCCCAAGCACCATCTGCATCAAAGATTGTGGGCCTACACTCCACGAGTGTTCCGTGAGCCTGCTTCTTGCATTTCCACTAAAGGCACCTTCGAGATCCCTGGTCCGTCGACTGGTGGGTCCCCTCGAAGGTAACTCTACTTTTCCTTGGGCTTCCCTGCCTGCTCCAGACATTCCCTGACTCCCTACCAAGTGGTGAGTCCCTCAGACCTTGCTGGTCTGCACCGAATCCTATCTCTGCTTTCTGCATGGGTAGCTGTTGCCAAGGCTTGTTGCGTCCAATCGGATCCTGCAGCACTCGACATCCTTCATGGGACAGCTCGAATCCAGGACCTGGTTGTCATCAATGCCTCCTGGTCTTGGGGCAGAAATGTCAAGCTTCACCTTCTTCACCTAAAAGCACCCGACATCGGTTGGCAGCCGCCTATCGTCTTCCTAGTCAATGGCAAGTGACCCAGGCTCTGTCCCCTCTGCTTTCAGGTTCCTCACATTTTTGATCCAGGCTTGGTTCACACGGACACTTTCCAATTGGACGCCAGCACCACTCTGCAGCAGATTGCCATTGAAAACGACGACGAAACCCAACACCAAAAGACACCTATGCACATGGCTTTCTTGGGTGAGGTAACTCGAGTACTCCACGGCTCTCATAGGTGTTGGCTTTAGAACCCCCTAGTTCTAAAGGGGTTTGCTCTGAGACCTCTTCTAATTGTCCTTCATCTTTAAAATTCCAACTGCAACTTTCCCCATAGAAGTTTACAGTGATTCGCGGCTGTGTTCACACACTGCACGTGTCCCCAACAGGTCACCTGTTTCACTACCTTGGGTCGTTCCTGGTAGCCCCAGCGGTTCTAAAGGTTCTAGACCTTGCATCTATGCAAGTCATGATTCTTATACCACTTTCTTTATATATGGTTTGGTACGCCCCTAGGGATCAACGTATATTGTGCAAATTTACTGTGTGATATTAAGTTTTCTGAATGTACTTTTGCCTCTAGCCTCATAAAGGGACTAGAGGGATGTGTTTAGAATAAATACATATTGTATATATACCTGGTGTGGCTCTCCTTTCATTTGATAATTCATGAGATTATAGACTGATAAAACAAGCTGCTTTACATTCCTCCAAGACTTAGCCCGAAGGCTGCTCTCCACAGCTACCACTAGGATAGCTTTCTAATAAGGTTGTCTTTAATCTACCATCAATAAGGGTCATTTGAACTGGTGCAAGGTGCCCACGGGAATAGTGAACAGCATATGCCAGGCCAACTTTTCACAATAAGTATGACTATATTTACATCCCATGGCACATTCAGGGTTATTGTGATCAAAGAAACTGCTAGAATGTAATAAATTGGTATTGATATGGGAATGTACCCAGAATGATATACAGGTTTGTTACCCAGTCCTGATTTCTTAACTGCATGCATATCTGGTAACCTGACTTTTAGTTTGGCCCTTGCATCATGCTATTCGAGCATTTATGCAGAGGCCTAGGCTTGTCCCTAATAATGTAAGGTCCTGGACTTTATTCTGTGACCTGAAGGGGTGCTCTAAAAGTATCCTCATTGTTGGAAGATGACAACTGGTCCTAATTTGGCTATAGCCAATAAAGCTGTGGTGGCAGCATGCCATGTTTTAGGAAGAAATCAGAAGTATGACCAAATATCTTTATCCGTGTCAGCGAGAGTGAGGTCTATTGGCCCACTTATGTAAAGTTCTGGTATTCAGTATGTATGTCAAGTGCTTGCGGTTGTGTTGTGTGTGTCCAAAATGTGGGATTACGAACCTTGTATGTAAGTGAGCCATAGTAATGGAGGCCACTGGCCTGAAATTGCACAAGAAGGGAGGTGAGGACTATCCTCTCAGACAGTGGGAGTGGATATCCTTCATTCCTGTAGCTGGAAGAGATACCGTTACTGAACTTAGGAGGATAGAAACACAGCTACCTAGGCGTTTTATTAGATCTTTCTTTTGTTAGCAAGTAGCTGCTCAATTGGGTTCCTGGGAACAGCAATTTAGTGAATGTTAGGGGTGAATTGCAAATTATAATTATAATGGTGGGGCTGCAGTCTCCATTGTGAGACATAGGGACATTTCTAAGGGAGGCCTTCTCCCTTGCCTCTCACTCTATTATTTGGGCTATCCACCAAGACTGTGTCTAGAGGGCAGCCTGAAGAGGTCACTTGAAAATAAAATCACCCCAAACCTGTTGTACACTTTGGGACAGTAAATCCACATTCTCTGGCTATAAGTTGTGTATAAAAGTGGATTGGGAAGTTGTGCAGCCAGGCCTGGTGTTGTCTGTCTAGAATGTTATTATTGTCAAATCGATGGCTCCAACGATGGTCCACACTCCTTGAAAATTATTCCACTGGTATGTATAGAGAAGAAGTAGGGACTTCGTTCCCACTTCGAATAAAACGATAAAATCCTACAGAGTCTCTTGTGTGAATAGATATACTCAACTTTATATAAAAATGTCTTTCACAGGAAGTCTGCTTTAAAGGGGAATGAAAAATCCACCTTTCTCTGTGCCAATTTAAGTGGCAATACCGAAGCTAGAAGGAATTAGAATCCCCAACTAGCGAGAGGTAGGATCATCATATTTCCCTTGTAAATACAAAAAGGGATCCTAAGGGATATTAAGAAATGGGCCACACTGAACTTATGTTTGTATAGTATGTTGATTGTTGTTAATACAATGGCTGTTAGAATGGCAAAAATGTCTTTGTAATAAATGTAAGAATGATTGGAGTAGGAAAATGACATCTTTACCGAAATGGGGGATGTCCAAGAGATTCATTAAAGGGTTGTTGTCAGCAGCACACTATTGTCTGTATAATATGTCTGAATAATAAAAAAAATTCTCTACTGTCTAGAAAACTGTCCTGATGAAGGTGAACATCATCTGAATCACCGAAACGCTGCGTCGACCCTGTTTTCTTAAAAATTAATTGTGCAAAATGTTTTTATTGTATAAATTGTTTTTAACCTGTGGAATGTATTGTTCTTATAACGTGTGAATGCAATAAATAAGATACAAGTTATCCTTTTTAACTACTTTGTACAGTTTTAATTTTGTGGTGTTTGCTGACACAACTCCATCTGTTGTGTTTGTTTATTGAACTTATGGCTACGTTTGTGTAGGTATTTGTGCGTTTGAACTCGGGACTCCTTGTTTTATAACCTGTACTTACCCTGTCCCTATTTTGAATATTAGGGAACCTCCCTTTTTCCTTTGAAGTTTTCTGTCTAGAAGCCAGTCTCCCTGCATTTTTTGCTGCAGGAACTGAGAATCTGCCCTATAACCTTGAGAAAAGCTGACTGAAGGAGAGAGAGCTAGGAAGTACCCTTGTGTCAAGTGGGCCCCTCTGATTTCTTATCTAAGTTCCTGCTCAGAACCGCAACATCTGTACTCCTCATAAGCCTAGTCAGGAATGCAATTGGTGATATTATAGGCCTAGTTAGGCCTTTAAATGTGTGATCATTGTAGGCCTGATTGAGGGCTCCAACTGCTATGATTGTCGTAGAACAGGACAAAGGCTGCATCTACTAAAATTGTCATAAGACCGGTCAGGACTCACCTACCTCCAGTCTAGCTGTAACTGCAACTGCTGTAACTATTGTTCGCCCAACCCAGTATTGGACTGTTGTTGACCCAGGCAGGGCCACATCCATCTGAGACCACCACATTTGAGTCTGCACCTGCTGGCACTGTAGAACCAAATGGCTAAGCCTGGGCCAGGGCGCAGACAGACATGGTTGGCAGCTGGTTTCCCCCTGTGACTGAGCAAAAATGTTGCTCACAGTGGCCTCCTTTCTAGAGGTGTAGGACGAGACCTGAGCCTGAGCCTGCAAGGGATGATTGAGAACTTTATTGTACCATTCCGGTACTGCAAGGTGGTAAAACAACAATTAGTGCACATTTGATTGTGAACAAGTAAAAGTTACATCTGCATTTGAGTGATGCTCAATTGATTTTATTGATTTCCCAGAAAGAGCTAGGCTCAGCAAATGGGGTTAGTAAAGAGGGACTGGGGAAAATGTAGCTCGTTGAAGACAAATCCACCCTGAGACACTAACATGTATAACGCATTGGATTGCGTAGCATTTAATACAATGTGTTGTTAAAAGTACTTTCTTTCTCTAATAAGATTAGAAATGGACTGCACATTGAAAATATTGTGTCTGTTGGTTAATTGTTGAGGGCTGAGCTCAAGCACCACACATTACCTCCCTGCGAGGCCTATGATTGCTCACCTTCACTATCCTTAGAGTCAGGTGTAGAAAGGGTTTCACCTGACCCAGTTCGCAGTGTGATAGTAGGAAGGGACCCAGTGCACGAATGGCAAACAACTTCAACATCCATGTATGGGGCCCAATACCCTGTATATATTGTGGTGCCCTGCAGAGTGAAGTCTGATATTTAGAAAGTACAGTAAAGGCATATCTAAGAACCCAGATGTCTCAAATTACTCCCATCAATGATTTATGAAACCTAAAAAAAATTCAGATCTACACAGTTTTGGAAAGGCTTATGTTACATAGGGCCAACAGAAAACCTTCTTCAACTTCTAAGATGGCTATTCAAGATGGGGAAATTAAGGATCATCACATACTCGATCATAGTCAGAAGAACTTAAAGCAGTTATTAAAACACAATATCATTAAATAAGAATACAATTTATTAGCTTAAATTCACTCATCCCCTTATTTACCTCCCCGTACCAAATTATTTTTTCGCCATAGTTTCTACATCCATCTTCTTTGATTTAAATATCAATTCTGCTCCAGCACCTAAACATATATTAATTGAAAACAAAGGCTAAAGTAACGTCATAGTTAGGTGTTTATGTTAGTGACACTATTAACATATTAACTTTTTGCACTAAAAAAACCACAGAAATACTCCAGTTAAAGTTAGCAGAGCTAACTATAACGTGTGCCCCATCCATGCACTGTTTATGACCTCCTATATTAAAACACTTGTGACATGTTTTATGACAACATTTATGACATCACGGATGACATCTCAAATGACATTATTAATGACATCATTCAATGAGTATGTAAGTTTGTTTTATAGTTTACATAGTAACGGGTAATTACCATATGTATTTCTACCTTATTTTATAAGGCCTGTGTCCAGCTAATTGGTGTGTTACAAAATGCATGTGCTTCTAATGCATCATAGGTGCTGTTAGACCTGGAATCCTTGGCATGATTTCCCATGTTTTATTAGCCTCTACCACCTGTAGTTTTTGATGTTATGCTGTATGTATGTATAGGCATTTATATAGCGCACTACTTACCCGTAGGGTCCCAAGGCGCTTCGACCGCTGCGAAACCCTTCCTGGCTTCCCTGAGAGATGGTCCCTTAATGGGTATCTCCAGGGTGAGACCAGGCATCCCCGGCGGTCTGGTGGGGCCGTTAGTGAAGATGAGGCAAGCTAATGCCCAGAGTTGCCGAGTGTGAACGCTGATCAGAGTGGGCACCGAGGCGAGAGAATTATCGAGTCCGCTGACCCTGGTCCAGAAACCTGCCGCGCCGGGAATCGAACCCTGGTCCCGGGCCGTCCTCTGCTCTCGGGTCTGCCGCCTCTAACCAGTGAGCCACACTACTCCACTGGACTTCGTTGTTGCTGGTTGAGGTACTCTGGACACTTTACAACTCTTGATCAGTGCTAAAGTGCAAGTGATCCCTGTGTAAATTATGATACTGATTGGTTCTCCATGATTGGCATATTTGATTTACTGGTAAGTTCCAAGTAAAGTGCACTTAGTATGCCTTCGGCCTGTAAATCAAACGCTACTAGTGGGCCTGCAGCACTGGTTGTGCCATCCACATGAGTAGCCCTGTGAACTTGTCTCAGGCCTGCCACTGCAGGGTCCGTGAGTGCAGTTCTTAACTACCAGGTCAACCTGGCAAGTGCACCCACTTGCCAGGCCCAAACTGTTCCTTTTACTACATGTAAGGCACCACTAAGGTAGGCCAAATGTACCCCAAAGGGCAAGGTGCAGTGTATATGAAAGTTAGGACATGTACTGGTGTGTTTTACATGTCCTGATAGTGAAATACTGCCAATTTCGTTTTTCAATATTGTAAGGACTAGCTCTACTCCACTATATGTTGACATTGGAGCTACCTTGTAACATTTTACAAGTGTAACTTTCAATTGGGAAATACTAGAGATTTGGAGTTTGGACTCTTTGAGTTCAGAATTTAAAAACACATCTTTTAGTGAAGAAGGTTTTTAAATTGTGTGTTAGAGAATGCCACTTTTAGAAAGTGCACAATTTCTTGCTTAACCAAGATGTGCCTCTGCCTGCCTTTGGAATCAACATCTGGTTTAGACTGAGGGGGGCTGTTTGTGCATTCCCTCTATGCCGTTACACAAAGGGAGTAGAGGTGTGCACTGCATGTCTTGGTTGCCCATCACCTGGCTGATGGACATTCGAGAGCTAGAGTGGTGGGAGGAGTTTTAACACACACCTGAATAGGGCTGTGCTTGGCCTCTCACAATGCTGTCTCCACCCCCTGGAGTCTGGAGCCAAGACCAGGCAGGACAATAACTTGTGCACTGCAAAGACAATCCTTTGAAGAATGCCTACTTCCAAGACAAAAAGAGGTTTAGGTTTTGGACCTAAAACCCGAGACTTTTAGAATGCTTCTAGATCGAGGACTCTGCCAAGAAGAAAAGCTTAAGAGCTGTCAAGAGAAGTACTGTCCCTTTGGTGTGTGTTGCTTGCTGGGTCGGCCTGCAGTTGCTGTTTCTGTCTGTAGGCAGTGAAGGAACTGGACTTTGCTGTTTTGATCCTGTTTTCCAAATTTCTCCAAGGGCTTGGATGTGCTTTCCTCCTGTTGGAAATGTCATGGTCATCAAAAATATCATATGCAGCACCAGGACTCCATTGCTGGGTGTCCTGAGCCTGCCAAGTGATGCCATTCCCAGTTCTGGGCCACTGGATGTGTTTGCTGGGCTGTAACTCCAAGAAAAGGACTCCCGACACCATCACCAACTCCACTGCTTGCACCGACAACGTAGCCACCGCTTGCTGGGTAAACGCAGCACCAACCTCGATGACACAGCAGCCCTGGTCTCACTGACAACTATGCTTCTCGCTGACATCAACGCTGCTGCCTGCACCAGGGCTGGGGACACTGACATCAACAAAACAGCAGCCCTGAGCTTACCAATGATGTCACTTTGCACCCCCACCAACTCCACTGCCTGCATAGTAGCTGTGCTCACCATCCTCGATGACATCACAGCTCCTGGTCTGCTGATGACAGCGCCATCGACTCCGATGCCAGCACACGCAAAAACGTCACACCGCTGCCTAGACCAACGCCATGGACACCGCGTCGTGAAGTGCATGATGCATCTCTGGCGAGAACACCACAGCCCTGGCACTGCTGATGTGAGTGTTCCTGGCTTCCACCTCAAGTTCAATCTGCAACGTGTGTGACTCACCTACCTCTGCCCCGACGTACAGCACTGATGCCTCGCAATGCCTCACCGCTGCTCTTCACCGCAAGGTCCACTAAGGTCGGACTCAACTATTGAATTTATTGGTCACGACGTCATGATAGCCCCGGTTGGCAATAATAACTTCAAGGAACTGTTTCTTTTTTTATTCTTTAAACATTCATATCCTCATTTGTCTATGTTGGATTTTTGTTGTTCTGATCTTGTTTTGGTTAGATACATGTTGGGTATTTTCCTAAAGTGGTGTGGTGTCCATTTTGATATGTTTTCACTGTGTTACTGATTGTGTTTTGTACAAATACTTTACATATTGCCTCTGAGATAAGCTGACTGTTTGAGCCAAATTAACAAGTTGGTGAGCAGGGGTTAGCTCAGCTGTGTGATCCCCGTACCCTGAACATGGTGCAAGCTACTGCCAACTTGAGCTCACCATTTCTAACAGGCATTTAGATGTATTGAACATGTTATAAATCTTTGAAGAGTAACTGTCTTGGTAGGATGGGAGGCCCTGTATTTATATGAAGTTTTCTCAATTCAAGTGGGGGTGACTTCAAAGAAGGGTTGTGAAGTGCACATAGTTCCTTTCTCTCAGCCCTGGCTCCTGACTATCAGTAGGGAGTAATCAGCTTGTTATGTGGGAAACAGGTCACTGCTGATTCAGGTGTAAGTGTCTGCTGCCCCATCTCTTCCTGCCCAGGAAGAACTATCAGAATGCAGATGGGTTTACCCTTCCTGTGTTTGTGGCTGTCTGGAGGGAATGCACAAAGTGTATCTGTCACCCACCCCAGACATGTATTGGAGACAGGATGCAAGGCACACAGAATAGTAATGCCCATTTCCTAAAAGTGGCATTTCTAAAATAGTAATGTTAAATCCAATTTAACCAGTAAAGAGGATTTATCATTACCATTCCAAAGATATGAAACAGGATGCAGCTACTCCGTTCAAATCATGAATTACAGCTCAAAAGTGATGTTATATCAGAGGGAGGAGTAGGCATCTCAGTAGTGAAAATCAAATGTGGGTGCTTGTCACTACTAGGACATGCAAAAGTACATGTCTTATATTTCACTTACACAGCACTGTGCCCATAGGGCTCTCCAGGGCCTACCTTAGGATTGAAGTATGTGTAGTAAAAGAGGAGTTTAAGGCCTGGCAAACGTTTTAAATGTTAAGTCAGAGTAACAGTAAATTGTACACATAGGCCTTGAAGTGGCAGGCCTGAGAAAGGTTTGAAAGGCTACTTGGGCGGGTGGCACAATCAGTGCTCGCAGTATTTAATTTACAGGCCCTGGGCATATGGTATACCACTTTACAAGCGAATTACAAGTAAACTAATATCAGTTGTGTATACACCAATATTACCATGTCTATGGCAGAAGCACATGCACTTTAGCATTGGTCAGCAGTGGTAAAGTGCTCAGAGTCCTAAGGCCACATTGTTAAATTAAGGGGAGGAGGCCTAACTCCCGTCCATATTCAGTCTGGGTACCCCATCCCCTGTGGCCGGATTTATTAGTATGGGAGCACTCTGTCCCCCTCCCAGATCTGTATTTGACCCCAGGGACATTGTGATTACTCCATAGGGGCAAGGGAGGATGACTGCCTGCCAGCCAGCAATTATTTCTCACATATTATGTCCTCAGAAAGCAGGTGTACTGCTGTAAGGCATGGTTTAATGCGATGACCAGCTGGGGCTGTTTATCTCAACTGCATATGCCAGGCTGGCCGGTATTTGGCTTGTGGCCAGCTTGACATGCATAGTGCACGCTTTCCCATTCATCGCTGTCATGGAGATACCAGACACACAGCCCCATTGTTCTCGGATGGAGCAATGTGTTCATCTGTCCCAGCCAATCCTTGCAGTGCTCTTAAGCTATTTACTAATATGAATAGCATAAGAGCGCTATTTTTATTGGTTGAGGTGTGTGGTGTTAGTTTCCCATGTGTCATATGCACAGCTCTTTTCAGTGCAGTGTACAGCATGGTGGATTTTAAAGAGTCAACCTGCAGTGCGAAAATAAGATAAGGTAAGATGATTACGGTAATGTAAATGTAAATGTAACTAGTGCTCATGTAAAGCAATTCTATACGGTCAGATTGAGTTCTCGATTGTGAATATTGGAGAAAAAATGATAAACATTTGTAGCAGCTGCATAAGGCTTCTAATGGCCTTGTGACAACTTAAATATATATACACTATGAATACCTCACCATTTTCGAGAGACACCAGCCACCACTACCCAGGGACCCTATCCCCGGGGTCAACAATATTTTTTGAGCAGAAGGGGGCCACGTAGCGCCCCTCTCTACACTTTCCCCTGTTCCCCAAGATGTCACTACAAGATGTCACTACATCCCTAGGCCCAGGTCACTTGCTGTGTCTCGACGAGCCCACCACCCCATTAGACAGCAGTTTTCCTGCCCCATCGGTGCAGTCAGGGAAACTTGTGTTCGCACCACCCTGGCAGGAGCATTTTTAAAACCCTCGTCTGCTGAGAGAAAACACAAAGTTTGTTCCCAGCGGGCGGGAACTATGAAACTGCTGCCACCAGCTAGCAGTAGACTTGAGATTTGTAGTGCAGGCTTCCGCACCATAAGGGGAGCCAATGGGGCCACATGGGCCCTGAGGCTTCCACTCACCTACTTTAAAGGTAGGCCCTGGGAGAGGGGGTCCCTAGGGCCTTGATAGTCTTAAAATTAGATGGCTTAAGGGCTGAGTCCATGGTTTTACCTTTTAATTGCTGCGAGTATGCAAAGGCAGTAAATTGCCTACAAGCCCAGTCTGTTTGGCCCCACCCCTTCCACTTTGGTAGTATGCAATGCCATTCCTACCATTTTCCACAATGATGGACAGTGTGCTTTCTCTACAATTGCACGTTGACAAACAATCTGAAATCCTTGATGGAGGTGAATGCATCATTGATTTATTGGAGTACAATCTCTTCTGTAGTGACTATCCAAGACGAGTGGGCTCTTTCTAGTTGTCCTTTGTTCTGAGTGCAGAGTCCATGGTTCTCCCTTTTACTATTTTAATTGCTGCTGAGTACGCATAGGCACCAAATCCCTTAAAAGCGATGCCTATTTAGTCCTACCCTTTCCATGTTAGTAGCTCTGCTTGTTTGGCTCCACCCCTTCCACCTTAGTAGTATGCAATGGTGTTCCCAACATGTTCCAGGCTGATGGACAGCTCAAAAGAGTAATCAGAACCTGTTTCCTGCTGATTTTGAGGACGCTTTCTTGAAGCAGCGGAACATGAGGATATCTCCACCAAACAAAGAAGTACTGACTCCATATAATTTAGAGGAAGTACCCTTCTTTGGTGGAGATTCAACTCTTTGTCGATAGTCTTGTAGTCTTGTCTTCACGAGGATTCATTGTGTCACTGACTTCTGTATAAAGAAGTTTGAGGACAATCACAATGCCAAAATTACACATACAAAAGGTCAAGGGAAGACATTTCCTCGTGGTCCTTTATACAGCTGTAGTGTGGAGAATGCACTAGACAAAACGAAAGTTTAAAGTAACGTTTTAGTTAGGTATGATAAAAATATCTGTTTTTGTTAAAAAAAACTTGGATTTTTACTTAAAAACCCAAGGTTAAAGTAATGTCATAGATAGGTGTGATAAAAAGATCTGTTTTTGTTTTAAAAAAAAGCTTTAGCAATTCAAAGAAAAACAAACCCACTACGTAGAATCTTTGTCTTGTCAGAAACTGTTTCTGCGGAGTAAAAAACTTGTGTGGAACATACTGGTCAGAAGTCATCAACTGTCATCCACACACAGAGTACACTTCTGGACCTGGGAAGATCTCTGCTAAGAAGAAGGACTGATGTGCTGCTGCAAGAAACTGCCACTATGTGGGACTGCTGCTCTGGAAGAACTGCTTTTCTGCTCTGATGTCCTGCATATTTACTGCTTCATGCTACCCTCTGCCCTGCTGAGGAGAAGTACTGGACCCATATCACTTGAACCCAGAGTGACTCCAAGAGCTTACTGGCTTGCCCCCTGTTCTGAAGTATGAGGGACATCAAAGACTTCTTACAACTTCACCACAGTTCCATGGACTCTACCATCTGTATGTCCTTCCCTTCTGAGTGGTGCTAATCCACTCCTAGGCCCTTCAAAGTGAGCTTCTGCTGTGCTTATCCAACAAAACCGGTGCCTGGCCAATCCACCCCAAAACTGTTGATGCTCCGCAACATCGCTTTGATAGACTGCACGGCTCAGTGGCGACAGACGGTGCAGCTAAATGATGATGCATTGCCTGCACCAAAAAGGGGTTTTCAGACGTAGTCTTTATCGAATATGTGGATTGGAACCAACGCATTGCCACCATTATAGGGATTGACGACGATGTGTCACCTCCTCTGCTTCTTGTGTTGAGGCTTCAACATCTATGCTACGTCCATCAAAGGTGCTTTTTCAGCTGGGCCTGCATGAGTCCTGTAGCCAGCCTCCCCTCCATCATGGTTGGCCTGAACTATAGATTTACCCCGATTGTGTGTGGCCAGATATCCTAAGTTGGCATTTTAAGACTCTAAACCCTACGTTTTTATTCAATCTTTACTAATTCATAACTCCAGTTCCATTTGTTGGATTTTTGTTGTTTTGGTCTAGTTTTACTCATAAATATATTATCTATGTTTCTAACCAGGTGTGGTGTACCTTTGTGGTGTATTCATGGCGTTACTGTGTGTGTTTTTTTGCATAAATACTTCACACATTACCTCCTTAGATAAGCCTGACTGTTCTGTACCAAGTTACCAGAGAGTGAGCACAGGTTATCTTTAAGTGTGTATCTAGCTTACCCTGACTAGAGTGGTGGTTCCTGCTTGGACAGGGTGCATACCTCTGGCAACCAGAAAATCCATTTCTAACAGGTTCAAAGTCCCTGAGTCCTGTAATGGCTGCCAGCAACAATTTTCTCATGTTGCTAGCAGCCAATTAGAGCTCTCACTCCTGTTGGAGTCTGAATCCTAAGGGAGCAAGATGGGCCAAAGGAAAACATCTCTTTGGGACAATCAGAATGATCTATTTTTTTAATTAAGTCCAAGGGAATTTTGCGAGAGTCCCTCAAACTTAACTGTCTAGATATACAATAATTTCTTAACCTTAATTTCTCAAAAACTACTGAGCAGGTGTACACCAAATCACAAAACAAACAATCTGTGCACCAAGATCTAGCTTCCTGACCAATTTGGTATAATTCTGTTCATAAGTTTATGGAAAATGCATGGGGATTTTGCATTTTGAAAACCCTCTTTTTATTGGTTTCTGCTTGACGGATCACCCCGAAAGGTTCCATGCACAAGCTAGGTAAAACAGAGCACGTTTTTGGGATAATTTTGTGGAGATCCATCAAACGGTGCCAAAGATAGCGACACAAAAAAATTATTTCCTATGGAAACGCTGACCTAACTACTGCCGCTGGATAATATAAGTGTTAAAAACACTTTGTTATATTGACATTGTTTTGGGACTCTGGTTTATTCTTATAACTGTATACATGAAAACATATGCAGACTTTTGTATCTGTCCAGTGGTGGTGAGAGGCTTTTGCCAATATCTGTGGAGGAATTGGGAGGTTGTGCCTACCAATGACTTTCATCTCTGTTGGTATTGTGTTATCCTCATAAACTCCTATTACTCTTGCTGGTTTGAAAGTCAAATCTCCAAGTGGGTTACAATTCCTCTACTGCTAGGCAGAACCCTTAAGGTATTTTCTCATTAAATAAACTGTATTTTCAAGTGGATAGAGTTCCCAAGAGTCAACTCTTATTCAAGGTTGAAAACTGCGCCTTCCAGTAGGTTACTCCTCCGCTACTCTTGGGTAGATTACATTAAAGTCACAGCATCTCATGTATAACATCCAACACTTCCCACTTAGACCAAGGCACAACCTACCAGTAACTGCTTAACCAATAAACTGAACTCTGCAGAACCGAAGTGTTAAAATTATGAAAAGAAATATAGGTCTTAAGAGGGACTTTATTCTCGGCTCCACACAACCTCCAACTGGCTAAAACGGCCTGGAAAATGACCGTAACATTCCATAGTGATAAACACGAGGGGGGGGGAAGAGAAGGGACAAATAAAACAGGATGACAAGAGGAAAAACACCTCTATACATTTCTTAGTAACATTAGGAAAACTAAACAAGCGTACAGCAGAACAATTCTTTACAACATCAGAATGTCTCCACGAGAAATACATAATTTCAACACATCTCCTTTCTAACTTGAAAGCATAATCATTGTGCCACACTGGAACAAGATGTTTGCTTAACCTGGTGATGGGTTCCTTTTGAGTATCAGACCTGGAAAAAGGAGTCACATCACGTGAAGACCCTCCAATACAGGAGTTCTTACATTTGGAAATCTCATCCATGCTCCACACTCTACCATCCTCAAGTGTCACCACATTGGCACAGACTTTGATGACTCTGGGAGGTTTAAACAATTTACTATTTCCTCCTCTTCTTGTGTCAAGAGGTCTCACCACTACCCATGCACCCACCATAAGCTTGCTTTCCTTAACCCGGTGTTTGGTATCATCCCTGTTTTTATAGTCAGATTTGTTCATCTGGGTGCATTCACTCACACTGTCAAAATCTAGCCTCCGAGGTTCGCCACCTCCATCCAACTAGGAAACATTTTAGTTCTCGGAAATCTATATTTTAGCATTTGTAATGGTGGAACATCAGTAACTGATTTAAGGGCAGTGTGACATGACTACAGGAAGCTGTGCACAAACCTTCCTCTATCTCTTTTTCATATATCTGCTTCACTCCATACCTTAAGAGCAGCAACAAGTTCACCGCAGAATGTTTGAAGTCTCCCCTCTACACCTTATTCACCACACCCAAACTATTCCTTTTTTTAAAAATATTTTTTTATTCCACAGTTGGAGCAAGTTGATAACAAAACAAAACAGACAAATGGAACCAAATAACAAATCATATAGTCAAAAATTAACACCATTAATGCATACAACTCCTAAGTATATCACATCTCTAAATGTTCATTGATTGCTCCCCAAATCAGCATGCCAAGTCTATGTTTTTTTACCCCTTTTATAGCATAAAGACTCCATTCTAATTCATACAAATTATATAATTTTGCTCGCCAAAATTCGAATGCTGGAGATTCCGATTGTAACCAATCTGATGCTATACATAAACGCGCTGCAGTCATTGCTACAAATAACAAATGCCTGTATTTATATAAAGATGTTCCATTATCCACAATTTGCCCAATACCTAATAATATAAGTGCTAGGGAACTCTTAACGGTAGTATGAGATCCGAGTTGGGAAACAGCCTTAATAACGAAGCCTTAACAACGACTGACCTGAGCTACGAATCCAAAACAACGACCTTTCTGTGAACCACAACATCATTATCCACGAATAACACGAACAACGACTTTCCTAAACCACAAATAAAATCATCTTCTAACTGGTCAATAGATGGCACTATTGTTATGTGTATTTTTGTTATTATTATTCATAACCATGGGATTCCCAAAAGGAACGATGGAGCCTGGTGCATTCCGTCACGCCTAACATAAGATAAGGCAAAATTAAGGAAAAGCCTTTCACCAGGGGGTGACACTGATAGAGGAAAAGAAATTGAAAAAAAGCAGTACGTTGTACAAATTCGGCACCATCCCCACTGGACATAGAAATCTGGGGAACATTAGGAAAAAGCAAACAAACAAGGGTTTTGTAAAATCATCTGCTTTAACCGCATGCGTGCGGCCGCGATTTTCGCGCTGTGCGGCTTTTTAAAAAAAACCGCGTTACATGACGAGCTGAGCTCGTCATGAGCATGGGAGCGGCGCAACTCATGACGAGCTCAGCTCGTCATGAGCAAGGAAGAGGTGTGGCGCCGCAGCTAGGGTGACTGACTCCGGAATCTGGGGATCACGGTTCGATCCCCAGCACCGGCGGCAGATTAGCCCAGCACCATGTGACTCTGGGCAATAGCTTGCTTAATCTTCCCGAGGGCCCCCAGCGCCTAGAGACCCTTACGGGTGATTGTGCGCTTTACAAATGTGGATTATTATTATTATTATTAGATTTGTATGCCCTGATGCACTGCCTGTAATCTCTCACAAGTGTTCATTAGTTACATATATGTATATAGAGTCTACAGAGAAAATATAAAATCTCTGGCCCATGTCTCCTCATGAAGAAATATATGCGACATATGTGTATTTATTTAAATACATGGCGTTGAAAGTCTCTGCTTTGCTATTCTATGAAGACGATGGGGTATGTTCAAAGTTTCTCCTTCCATCGCCATCTCCATGGCAGACAACCCTGCAAAGAGGCTGTTTTATCTGTTCCTGGACAGGCTGTCAGCGAAATAAGTCACAACACCGGAGAGAGATAGGCTACAAAAAAACAAGTAGGTGGGAGCATTTAATTTTCTGCCCTTTCTGTTTCCGAGCAAAAGGCTGCATTTGAGCGAGGATTTTAAATCACTTTAAAATACCACAGCTGTGAATTCTTTGCACATCGTTCCTCTGTTCAAAGTGTTGTATCTGGGGTAATTGGGTGGTTTCGTTTTTACATGAACTGTGAATGGTATTTTAAGGAAATTAGCAAATAGAATAATTCTCGTTGTTTAGGAATTCGTTGTTAAGAATGTAGTGGTTGGGAAATGGTCGTGGTTTTATCATTCGTGGTTTAGGAATTTGTTGTTAAAGTAGTAGTTGTTAAATCATACATCCCAGCTATCAGCGCTATCACTCCCACATCGAAAACATTTACCATCATATTGAGTACCCTCACCCAAACTCTTCCATCACAACAACTCAACAAAACAAAGCAGTTCCAGCCATACACAACTAATAGAATTGGCTCATACTTGCCCAAACAGAAGTGTTTCTGAATCTTGCTGGAGTATGAAGGACAATACACATGCTACAATATATTACCAAAAAGGTATTATAATCATGATTTACAATTAATAAAGAAAATGGCATACATGCTCCCCGTTTGTAAACGCTTTTGCTAACAAGCACTTTTAAACTAGTTTGGATTAGGAAGAAACATTTATGCCTGATGCAAAATGATATATGATAACTGCTTGAGAGAACAATAGTAGAGTTTTATGCTCCCTTTTCTGGGGTTTTTACTTTAAGTAATTGATTCTCAGCTAGGGTAAGCCCGGTCACAGGCATATTTAAACCTGCATCACCTGTAATGGCATGCTACTGGAGGATTCTGGAACGCGTAGGGCAGTGGCATAACATAAGCCCTGTAGTCCACTATGCACGGGTGGGAGCCCCTAGCCTGAGAGTTCTTGATTGGGTCCAGAGTGCAGGGCCCCAAGCTCTGTGGGGCATCCTCTGGCACTGTGTACGGGCGGGGAGCCCCTAGCCTGAGAACTCCTGAAGGGGTCCGGAGGGAGGGGGCCCTCTGCATGTATTTTATGGGCGGGGGGGTCAAGTTTCATTATGCCAGTGAGGTAGGGTTGTTGATTAGAGAAACCCTGGATCAAGTGAACTGGTCTTATTAAAACCAGACATGAAGGAGGTCATTGGAATTCGGTTTTGGTAAAAGTGCATTTACCCTTCCAATGTTTGGATGAGCATCATGGCAGCCACGAAGCAATTGGAAATGCCCATTGCCATGGCAGCATTGATATGTAGACCCAGTATGACCAATGAAAACGGTCTGTGTCTTGAGTCAAAGGTTCAGCATCTTAAAGCTGAGGATCAAGACTAATGCTGGTGAGATCTGCATCCAGTTTTCAATGCATAGCGCCTCATGATTCCATTGAGAGAAGCTTCAGCTGCTTCAAAATAACCTGAAAGATGTTTCGACTTATTCAGATCAGAGGCATGCCATGTTCAACTCAGAGCTGAAACTACTTGTAAGTTAGAGTCAAGCAAACTGCACCTATATTCAACAGCTCTCAACACGCATCATCTAGGGCTTGTTCGACCCAGAGAACTGTGGTTTAGATTGAAATTCACTGCAAATCTCATTGTACAACACTGTACTCCACTCCTCGATTCAGATTTAATAGCAAGGGCTGTAGTATTTCTGGGGGTGAAGGGGTTTCTGACTTTCTCATTTGGTAAGCTTTGGGTAGTTTAAATCCTAATTTTCTTTATGGACATATTTTAAATGTTTCCCATTACCATTTTTTTTATCATATACTTTAATTTGATGTGTGCATTTCAGGTTGTATTGTTTTAGTTACATTGTTGCTCTGTTCTATTTAGTAGCTGTCCAACAGCCATCCCGCTGTGAAATGAGCCACTAAGCACTCAATGATAAGCTAAGGCTCAAATGAGACATTGGCCATTTTTGTAATTTTTTTTTAGAATGACTTAAAAGTGATTTAGCCTTTCGATAGAGGAAATTAATTGAGAGGGAGGGAAACAGAGAAAGGAAGTAACACAGACAGGATGCAGTCAGAGGAAACATAAAATGCAAGTGAGTGACATAGAGACGGAAGCTTGTTGGATTAGAGGTGTTGCATAGATCTAGGTAGTAATCTATCCCACCATACCTAGGAATAAACTCCTCTCTGCTTTCAAGAAATATTCTATATAGAAAACAACGTTTCCAGTGGGGCAATGTATATACATTCGTTAGTAAGTACAAAGCACAATAGCGATAACAGTTGAGGGTTCAAGGGGGATGTTAGAGAGAGAGATAAAGCTCATGACACCAGGGTTCATATCATAATTGAATTTGTGTTGTTTTCAAAAGGAGTAAATAACATATAAGTTGCACACAATAGGTTTAAAACAGTGCGAAGTGTCCCAAGTGTATTATGAAAACCAAAGAACAAAACAGTTGAGTCACATCAAGTGAAATATTTACAAGGTTTCCAAAAAATGTATTCTCAAGGAAAATGACCATTTAAATGATAAGTATAACAGAATGTTTCCGCGACTATATACGATCATAGGCACTGGTTCGCTTCCATAAAGCGTCAACGGCGTTTTGACGCAGCTGTGGAAAAGAGGTCTTGTCAGGACCAAGGGAGTGGGGGACACCTGAGTTACTTTAGGTGAGGTGTGCCAACCCTGTGTGTTAAAAACCAGAGAGTAAATATTACTCACAGTGAACCCAGTCGGGTTCATTGAAGGCAGTGAATGAGCAGTAGATATTTGGAAGAAACGCTCGGCGGCAGGATGTTTAAGGGCACAAACTGGGAGCTTTGATATATATATATATATATATATATATATATATATATATACATATATATATATATATATATATATATATATATATATATATATATATATATATATATATATATATAAACACACACACATTACCTACTGGCGGTCGCCAGTAGGTGTATATAGTTAGGATTTTTTCTCTATGGGATTTTTGAAAATTCTATGTCAAGTAACTTTGGCGTTTGAGGACGGAATTGGCTGAAATGTTCAGGAAAATGGAACATTTTGTTTCTGAGCAGCCCCTGAAAAATTGGGGGGGTTTCGTCAAGGGGGGGCCGAGAACAAAGGGGGGTCCCAAAACCCGTTTTTCCCATGCAATTTTCCATAGGGCGGTTGGACTCACTTTTAGCTCGAACGGTTGAATGGATTTCCACGAAACTAGGCAAAATTGTAGATATTGTTTGCCCGATGTGCCTTTGCTAGGTCTCAATATATGTGCTCCAGTGGATTTTGATAAATTAACGTTCAAAAAAATATATATATCTGTAGGCGCGCCCCGGTTAGCGCCCCGGTTCGCGTACTTGACGCGTAACGGAACTTCGCGAAGCGGAGCTGATTGGCTCTCCGGTGACTGTCAACATTCTAAACAGTCCGGAGCGGCTGCCATCTTGTCTCTCGGTAGGATCGAGAGACAAGAGGAGGCCAAAACAAAGGGGGAAATGACCATAAGGGGGCATAGTAGATCCTCCCTGACCCTCTAGGTTTGATGTGGAGGCTTTTTTTGCGTGGGTACGCGCACCAGGAAGCGGTCCGGGGAGCGTACTATGAGGAAAAAAGAATGATAGACTTTTCAAATATTGTATGTTTATTGATTGTTCGTTTTTTTTTTTTTTTTTGTGTGATTGTTTTTCAAAATTTAATAGAACGTCTAACATTTGACTGTCCGAAATGTCGTCATTTTCAGTGAACATAACTTCCAACATTTGAGTGTCCGAAATGTCCTTATTTTGAGTGAACATAACTTGCAACATTTGAGTGTCTGAAATGTCCTCATTTTGAAGGAGGAAATCTACAGATTGTACACATTGTAGTAGTTCATGGTCCTATGATTCATCCATGAATTCAATGTCATTTGGTTCAATGTTTTCTTGATTGGTCTCTTCAAGGACAATTTCAAATGACACTTTTTGTTCTCCTTCCATTTTGCCTGAAATTTGCATTAAAAAAATATATATCAGAAGAGATAGGGCACTGTTGGGATTAATTTAACAGTGAATTTATCTTTGGGCAGTGTATGGTATCAGACTGGTAGTAGAAATATAAAAAAGTGTATGTGATGAAACCTTAGTAAATTCATAATTATACAAGACTAGCCTAAATCCATCCATAACTATAACAGAGAAGTCTATCTAAATCTATAACTATTACAGAGGGATAGTATATAACTATCAGAAAAAGTTTTCCATATTAACTTAAAGTGCACAATATACTTCAGTTTTCAAAATAACATCTTACCTTTTGAAAACAAGTTTAAGTTGTCAGTGAAAATGCTCTTGCAATGTACTTCAGGAAATAGTAGTCAAAATGGCTGTGTTTCTCTCTCTTTCTTTATATATATTCAGGTACATAACCAATCAAATGTCAGGTAAAAAAAGTAGAAAATGAAAGTAACATTTTAATTGGTTGTCAATTCCAACACTTCAGATGTGTTTTGTGAAGTAATTTACCTCAGGGTATTTAGAGAGGTCTACAGGCTAAATGCCTAAATGGAATTCCAATCAAATTTGTGAAAATGGTAGGGATTGGTATGTAGTATGAGCTAATCTATATTTGGTGAAAGTGTCTCCAGTGGTTTTTCTGTGAATTACTTTCCCACCTTTTTTAAGCGAGCGCTTCCCGGTGCGCGCCCCGGTACGCGAACCGGCAGCGTTACGGGAGTCCTCCATTTTGTGTTTCGGTAGAATTGAGATACAAGATGGAGGGCAAATAATGTTCAGAATGGGTAGAAGGGGGCATGGTAGACGTATCCTGACCCCCTAGGTTTTCTGAGGGTGGCTGAGGAGGCCCATATGTGCGAAAAAAATTTGTTTAGAGTGATCATAGTTAGGGTAGCTCTGAGAAGAGGTTCCTCATGAATGTGGGAAAATAATTGTTTTTTTTTATGTGTTTAAAAACGTTTTTTGAAATCAATTAGGTTTCTTGATATGTACTGCTAGAGTTTCATAGGCTGCTTGAGGCATATTTACAAGGCCTTTGAGTCACTTTGATGTTATTTTCCACATTTTAATTTAAGACATTTCCCCGTGGTGCAAAGTCCTTGTAAATACGCCCCCATGTGTGCTTGGCAAATTTAGACTTTGTTTCTTTGAGTTACATAGCCATGTTAAAAGTGACGCAAAAATGGTGCAAGGGCCTTAAAAATACGCTTTCATGTGTGTTAGGGCATTTTAAGTCACTTCCCCATGAATGTGGGTGAATAAATAGTTTACTTCATGTGTTTAAAAACGTTTCTTGAAGTCAATTAGGTTTCTTGAAATGTACTGCTAGAGTTTCATAGGCTGCTTGGGGCATATTTACAAGGCCTTTGAGTCACTTTGACGTTATTTTCCCCATTTTAATTTAAGTGATTTTCCCGTGGTGCAAGGTCCTTGTAAATACGCCCCCATGTGTGCTTGGCAAATTTAGACTTTGTTTCTTTGAGTTACATAGCCATGTTAAAAGTGACGCAAAAATGGTGCAAGGCCCTTAAAAATACGCTTTCATGTGTGTTAGGGCATTTTAAGTCACTTCCCCATGAATGTGGGTGAATAATTAGTTTACTTGATGTGTTTAAAAACGTTTCTTGAAGTCAATTAGGTTTCTTGAAATGTACTGCTAGAGTTTCATAGGCTGCTTGGGGCATATTTACAAGGCCTTTGAGTCACTTTGACGTTATTTTCCCTATTTTAATTTAAGTCATTTCCCCGTGGTGCAAGGTCCTTGTAAATACGCCCCCATGTGTGCTTGGCAAATTTAGGTACTGACAGGGTGTGCTTCTACATAGGAGCTGTGTTGTGTATTCAAATTATGACCAGAAAATCGTTTTTAAAAAAAAGAAATGCTTTATTGTGAGTAATGTACATTGCTCTGTTGCATACAGTCCTCATCTTCTGCGTACTCTTGGATATGCTAGACTACATTTGCACAATGAGATACCTAAGCTGAGGAAACACAGGTGATGTGATTGTGAATTGAGCATAAATATTTGCACGTTTTTCAATTACATCACCTGTGTTTTCTAACATTACGAATCACATTGTGCAGATGAGGTTTAGGTCTGTCCAGGGAGACAGAGGAGGTCTGGCCTTTGTTCAAGAGTGCAGTGGATATGACTCACTTCATTGGTAGGCCTGCACATGTATTATCTCCTCTGTACTCTTCAACAAGCCTAAATTTCATCTGCAACCCTGAGGAGGCCTCACCTCAAACAAACCTCTGGATAGGCCACACCTTATCGTCATCCTGAATCAATCATTTAAAATGTTAGGGGCAAATTTAAGATGGCCGTGCGCCTCTTTTGCGCCGCTGTTGCATCACTTTTGTGACGCAGCAGTGGTGCAAAAGATGCACCATGTTGCAAGATAGGCCTCACTTCATCTGCAACAAGATACCGTCACTTTAAAGTGTATACATTTAGGACTGTGTAGGGGGCATGGAGAAGCTGAATCTTCTGTAAGTGTCAAAATTGTTGCATACAGTGCTCACCTTCTGCGTACTCTTTGATATGCTAGACTACATCTGCACAATGAGATACCTAAGCAAAGGAAACACAAGTGATGTGATTGTGAAATGAGCAAAACAAATTGCACGTTTTTCAATTACATCACCTGTGTTTCCTAACATTACGAATCACATTGTGCAGATCAGGTTTAGGCCTGTCCAGGGAGACAGAGGAGGTCTCGCCTTTGTTAAAGAGTGCAGTGGACATGACTCACTTCATTGGTAGGCATGCACATGTATTATCTCCTCTGTACTCTTCAACAAACATAAATTTCATCTGTAACCCTGAGTAGGCCTCACGTCAAACAAACCCCTGGATAGGCCACACCTTATCGGCATCCTGAACCAATCATTTAAAATGTTAGGGGCAGATTTATGATGGCCGTGTGCCTCTTTTGCGCCGCTGTTGCGTCATTTTTGTGACACAGCAGCGGCGCAAAAGATGCGCTATGTTGAGACATATTTACAACTTGATGCATCTAGGCAGATGTGTCACGGTGTAAAGTCCTGTGCCACATGAAACCTGCGTCAGGTTTCATGTGGGCGTTTTGTTGCAGGGTGGGCATTCATTTGCATGAAAGCCCTGTAAAACTAACACGGTGAAATTTAGAAGATTTCACTGAGTCAGCTTTATGGCATTGCTGAATCAAATCCTTACGCCTGTTTGAAACAGGCATAAGGAGTGATGCACCATGCAATGTGTGGCTTGCCCCTGTGCATTGTAGTAGACATGTCGCGCTTACGAGGTGATTCCTGCAATGTGCCGCTTTTGCGGCACAGATGCGTGACGCATCTGTGCTATTTTTGCTCAATGGTGCTCCACATTGTAAATGCGGCACATCATGGGTGGCAGAGCAGCAGCGCACGTTAACTGTTGCATCCCTGGGGATGCGCCAGTTAACATAAATCTGCCCCTTTACATTTAAGTATGAGCAGGGGACACAGAGTTGGTGAGGCTTATCCAAGGTTAAGAAGAGATGAGTCCTGTTCACTGAAAACTTGGACATAGGCCTCACCTCCTCAGCATCGCTGGACATGGTTAAATAATATCTGCAAAATGTTACTCTTGTTAAACAATTTTACTATTATAGTCTCTGAGATTTGTCTCTTACTCTGCAACATCTCATTGTTGTTCTCTTTTTTTAAAGATAACGACAACATCAAGCATGAGTGATAATGAGCAAACTGTTGATCTCGATATTATCATTGAACTTGTCATTGAAACATCAGTGGAAGTAGATCCCTTGGATGATTTAAATCCTGAGGATGATGAAGAACATGATGAGGATGCCAATTTGTCAGAATTGTATGACATAGGGTGGGAAGCTGACCTGCTCGAGCCTATGGAACTATAAAGAGTTATTTTTAAAAGTTACTGGAAATGAAAAGTAACCATGTTAACCGTTTCATTTAAAATTAAACACAACTTCAAAAACAGCTTGTGTGAAGTGTCTTTAATAAAATAGTGAAATATGCTAATAAAATTAGTTCAGATTCACATATAAAAGAGCACAGGTCAAATGTAGAAGCATTCTATTTCTTTGCTACTATTTGTGAGTTTTAAATTTGCCAATGCACTAAAAATTATTGTATGTAGAATTGACAAGTAGTGTGTTCATTTTTTGACGACTGTTATTGATTTACTGTTTGGTAACAGTGGTTAATAACATTTTTTATTATATTTTACCACAGATTCAACTGCAGATCATTTCAAAACTACACTATGCCATCGAAGCAAAGAAGCCGAAAGGCTACAAAACGTCAAAGACAGCAGCTTACTACATGCTTGCAGCAGTCCTCTACAATAAAAACTCGTCAAGTCACCAAGAAAGCTCCGGGTAAGACAACGAAATCATTCCTAAGAAACATTTGCAGAAAAAAAAGTATCACTACAGAACATGTTTTAGTCCAGAAAAAGAGAGCCAATTTAAACGGAAAGGAAAGGCCAATCAAAAATGTTACTGCTAGAGCAGGAGATAACTCTGTGCATGGTAGTAGAAGGAAAAATCAGTTTAGGAACATTCGTAGACGAATGTTCCGCAACAGGATAATTGGCAATTTGTTAAAAAATGTTAAGAAACGTCAACAGAAAGTGGCTTTTTATAAGAGAAAGAGAAACATTGAGAAAATTATTGATCAGGCATTCGAAATTAAGCGAAAGTTATTTATTTTGATAATCAATAGAATTAGGAAACTAAACAAGGTAATTTATGATTTCAAAACAAATAGTAGATGGAAGAGAACAGTTAATCGTAGTAATTTTTGTGAAGTTTTTTCAGGAGAATGGATGCATAGTTCAAGTTGTGACGCATTTTTTAATGAGGAGAGTTATTTCCAGGATAATGATTTGGTGCATGCAGTTGACACCAGTGGTCGAGCATTTGAGGTGAAAGATGGTTGTCCGGTTGAAAAAGAAAAACTTGTGTCAACAGAGGCAGAAGAGGTGTTAGGTAATGAGGTTTTAGGAAGACGTCCTAAGGGACCAGTGTACACCTGGAAGTGTAGTAGTAGTAGCAGTGTGCAACAGGATTCCATCAATTTGCTTTGTGATTTTGTACGGACATTTAATAAGAAAACTTTAAAACCGAAAATGAAGTTGTTGCAAGAATTAGATCCTTGCAGAGTGAGAGAAGTGACAGGTTTGCATGGTCATTCCCTGGCTTGTCTTTCCAGGAGAGTATGCCAGAGTGTTTTTCATCATTTCAGGATGCTAGCAGTGCATCATAATAAAGTGAGGAAATTAGTTAGAATGTTGTATTATGCTAAGAGTCCAGCAATTATGCTTAAACAATTATGCACTGCTCTTTTGCATGGTTCTGAAGTAGATGTGAAGAATATTTGTGAAGAAATTGAGTTTTGTTACTTTGCAAGTAAAGAGAAGAATGTTGAAATTGACCCAGAAGAAGAAGGTAATGTGGAAGAGAGTGTACACGTTTCCAGTACAGATAATTTTCAGAAGGAAATTGCCACGTTTCAGGTGAAATCAAGTGAGAGGCCTAATTTCACTTGTGTGTGTTGTCGACGCACTTATTATAAGAATCAGACTAAGTTAGTGGATTTATATGCAAAAAGTGAAAGTGAAAATAATAGTGAATGGAAGGATTTCGCAACATACTTGATGGTAGAAAATTGTTTTGATTTGGGATCGGATCAACGTGTGTGTACTTATTGTTGTAACAAATTAAATCAAAACCAGATGCCTGCTAGAGCGGTTCATAATAATCGGGAATTGGTTGAGATTCCTTCTGAATTGAAGGATTTAAATACTTATGAATCTATTTTGATTCAAAGTGTCCATCCCTTTCAGGCTATTGTACGAATGGAGCCAAAGACAGGGAAATTGCCTCCATCAGATTTACAGAGAGGATTAAAGGGAAGAGTTGTTTATTTGCCTCTAGATTTGAAGAAAAACATTAATACAATTGGAGTAGAGAAAGTGGAAGAAGAACCTCTGGTTATCCTAGTTAATGGGGTTCCGACAAAGAGTAAGAAAATCTGGCAAGATTTAGTGGATGTTAGGAAAGTCAAAAAGGCAACATTGTATTTGAAGAAAAACAATAAGTACTACAAGAATGTATATGTTGCAGAAGAGGAAGTAAGTGAAGAAGAGGACAGCGATTTGTGTGCTGGACAAATTGAGAAAGTAGAAGCCTCTAAAAATGAAGAAATATATGAATATTATAGTGTTCATCCTTTGCATTCCAAGGAAGTCATGGGGAATGCTATTGAGTTGTTTCAAATGAAACAAGCCAAAGGGAGTCCCATTAGTGTTTGGGAGGAAAGTTTGGAAGCTCGGTGTTTCCCACAACTATTTCCAACAGGTCAAGGAGGAAGATATGATGAGCGACCTGATCAAATTCCTGCTTCTGAATACCGGACTTTACGATTGTATGCAGAAGATCCTAGGTTTCGTCAATGCATTCCCTATTTGTTTCATCTACTGTTTGAAAGCGATCTGTCTGGACTGTCATATGCAGTGAACCACATCTTGAAAAGTGGTATACAGATGCAAAATATCTCAGCAAGGGACTTTATGGATAAAGTCGATGTGCAAGACAGTATTTTGGATTCTCACCTGATTAATCTCATGGCATGTCAGCGTGGTACTAATGAGTACTGGTACCGTCGACATGGAGATTTAAAATGTATGCTGAGGAACTTAGGAACTCCCACATGGTTCCTCACTCTCAGCTGTGCCGAGTATGGCTGGGAAGACTTACTTGAATTTCTACGAGAGGCAAATGGAAACATTGAAAATATCGATTTCAAGACACCCGGAGAACTGTGCTCTTTGGATCCAGTGAATGTATGCAGGTACTTCAATCATAGATTTGAAGGTATGATGTCTTTCATCATGAACAAGAAAAATCCACCTCTTGGAGAGGTGTTGGATTTCTTCTGGAGAAAGGAGTACCAAGCAAGAGGTGCTCCTCATATACATATGCTGCTATGGATCAAAGATGCACCCAAATTTGGAACAGCTCCGGATGACTTAGTGATGAGTTTCATAGAACAGTATTCTACATGTGCTGTTCCAAAGACAAAGGAAGACAAAAGCCTAAGAGAACAAGTTTTACGCTTCCAAAGCCATCGTTGTGGAAAGTACTGTTGTCGTAAATTCAGAAACAAGGACAAGTTCTACACAAAATGTCGTTTCAGCTTTCCACGACCGGTGATTTCTAAAGGAAGAGTGAACAGTTTGATGTCTTCGCTGCGACATAATGTGACGAGGAAATCACCCAAAAATACATACAATTTGAAAAGAAACGAAGAGTCCAAGTACATCAACGACTACAACCCAGTGATTTTGTCCATGTGGAATGCTAACATGGATATACAGTTTGTGGCTGATAACTGTATGGCTGTGGCTCGGTATGTGACATCTTACATCACAAAAAAAGAAAAGACAGAATTGAAGGATATGTGGGAGGACATTTCCCATGAAAAGAGCCTCAGTAAGAAGTTGTACAGTTTCAGTCTGAAGATGTTGTCGCATCGAGAAATCGGAGCTTACGAATGTTCTGACCGGTTATCTTCAGCAAGTCTCTATGCCAAATCTAGGAGTATCATTTGGGCGAGTCTTGGTCTTGCTGCAACGCGTAATCGAGTTCTGAAACCTGTACGGGAAATTGAGTATTTGGCGGAAAAGGAGCCAAACAGTACAGATATTTTGAAGACCAACATGTTGGATACATATTATCCAAATAGAAGCAGTCACCACGAGAATGTTTGTCTGTATGAGGTTCTACAAAATTACATATTCAAGAGGAACATCAAAGAAGATATTGATAAAGGAGTGTATGCTGTAATTGGAAGTGAGGGATGTCTGGTCAAGCAGAGAAAATGCCAATTGGTAAATCATCGAAAATTGAGTGGCAAATCTCCTGAAAGAAAAGAGTTTTTCTATTTAGCTCTTTTGCAACTTTTCAAGCCTTGGCGTGCAGAAGAGGAACTGCTTGGAGATTTCCTCTGTTACGAAGACTCTTTCAATGCCACCAAGGAGACCATAGAATGTCCTATTTTTCCAAAATATCTAGAAATGTTGAATGCGAAAATCGAGCAGGTAGCAACAATTGCAGCCAAGATTGCTAGAGACAGTTCTCAGGACAGTCAGAGTTCTGTTTCATTGAGTCAGGATCCACTAGGAGGACCAGTTATCGAAAATGAAGCTGCCACTGCCATGATTGAAGTGGAAAGAGCCATGGCACATGCTCAGGAGGATGCAGTTAACTTAGAAGATTTGGAAAGACAACTCAACGTTGAGCAGAGGAAAATATATGACGAAGTTACCAACCAAATTGATCATGGATTAAGTCATGAGAAGAAAGAGTGCTCATGTATGTCGTTGAAGCCTGTCCGACTGTACGTGAGTGGAGAAGCAGGAACTGGAAAAAGTTTCCTCATTAAAGCAATTTCATGTTATTTGCAGAAAAGGACTGAGTCATCGCTGTCTTGTGTTGTCACCACTTTAACTGGACTGGCAGCACATAACATTAAAGGTATTACTTTGCATCGTCTACTGATGCTGCCAGTGGAGCATGATAACAAATTACAATACCACAAGTTATCTGGAGATGCTTGTTGTGAAGTTTCAAGAGTCTTGAGGAAAATGAAACTTCTTATCATTGACGAAGTAAGCATGGTTTCCAATGTCATGCTTGCCTTTGTGCATTTGAGAATGCAAGAAGTTCTTAAAACAGAGTATGATGTGTTATTTGGTGGCAAACACATCATTGTTTTCGGTGATCTTCTGCAGCTGACACCAGTGAAAGGACAACCAGTGTTTAAACTACTTACACATGAAGATACCAGGAAGTACCTAGGGAGCATTGGCAACGTTAATATATGGTTAAACTTCAATTATGCTGAACTGCGTGAAAATATGCGTCAAGCGAAGGATGAAGATTATAAGAATATTCTACAAGATGTTAGAATCGGAAAAGTGACCGAGCACGGGAAACAAGCTTTACATGCACGATTACTGTCAAATTTGTATCCAGAAGAAGACGTTGTGCCAGAGAATATTTTTGGAAAATTACTGAGAAGAAATCTGGAATATGTTTGATGCCAACTCTTGCAGAATGTGCCATCTTCAACAACAAAATGTTGAATTTAGAAAACCAAGAGATTGTGAAACTGGAAGCTATTGACAGAATAGAGCATATGGGAGCAACAATTATTTTGTCTGAGAATTTGAAATCAAAATTGGATTCATTAGAGAAGAGTATATCTAAAACTGCTGGTTTTGAAAAGACTCTGAATGTGTGCTTAAATTGCCGTATCATTTTGAGAAGGAATTTAGATGTTGAAAGAGGTCTGGTAAATGGATCAATGGGTAATGTTGTTGATTTTGAGAAATACAGAAATAGAGATGGAATTGAATTTTTAAAAATTTAATTTGATGGCATTGAGGAAGTACAGTTAATTGGTCGTTGCTCTGCTAGATTTTTGCTTGTAAAAGACTTATATGTTCGCCGTAAGCAGTTTCCTGTTTGCTTGGCATATGCGGTGACAATCCATAAATCGCAAGGTCTAAGTGTAGACAGTGCATTGGTGAATATTGGCAGTTCTGTGTTCAAGGAGGGAATGGCATATGTGGCATTGTCACGAGTCAGAACTTTATCGGGATTATACTTGATTGACTGTGATGTCACAAACATTTGTGCGGATCTAGATTGTGTTAAGGAATACAATAGGTTAAGAAGAGAGTATGCGCCACATTTGCCTCAATATCCTTTATTTGAGAAACGTGTGGTAGGCCGGAAACGAAGATATGTGACCAATAGTAGGGAGGTTGTAGCAAAAAGACGAAAAGTCGATGAACCCGAAATTATAAGCAGAAAGAAAATGGATTCTGTTGAAGATGTTGTTGGTTTTCAATTTGAAAATAGTTCTGGTGTCAACTGCTACGCTAATGTAGTGGTTAATGTTGTCTTTTCTCTAGAAACTTTAAAACAACAGATTGTGATCAATTTGGATCAAAGTTTTTGCTGTTTACTGAACTCTGTGTTAGAGAAATGTAGCACTGATAGAACAAAAATAGAAAGTGTGTCTGAAATTCGAAATCTGTTAGACAAATGTTCAGGTGAAACGCAATTCTCTCAAAATATTCAGCAAGATTGTCAGGAGTTTTTAATGTATATTCTTGATGTATTGCAAGATGAAGTTGTAGATGTAGATCATCTGTTTGGCCTTTCTTATCAATGGCAGCATGACTGTGAGAACTGTAGGGTATCAAGTACTACTAGTGTAGACTCAGAAAGATTTATATATTTAACTTTGCCAGACAGTAAATCAGTGTCCTTTAGTAAGCTAGTAAAAGCAGCTGATCACAACATGGAGTGTAGCCAATGTAAGTCTGCAATGTTGTCCACATTATTTATACGAACATATGCCAGTATGTCATTTTATTGTTCCAACGATGTAGGCCTGATGGAACAAAATTGACAACTTTAATTAAAAATGTTGTGGCTTCGCAGTTGTCAATATCAGGAAGGACTTTTGTAACTACATCAATTATATATCATGACGGTCCTTCAACAACATCAGGACATTACACAGCTTATTTGAAGCTTAGAAACGGCTGGTCATTCTGCAATGATCCTGTTTTAACTTTTTAAAAAAAATTGCCTTTTGACCTTAAACATTCTTATCTGGTGTTTTTACAACCAAAATTTTAGGGAAAGAATCTCGGGATTTGCTCTGAGGAATTTCAAGAGGTTGTAATGGCTCCTACACTATTTGGCCTTGAGGATAAGTGTAGTACAGAGTAAAAAGTTATTTTTGAGTTTTAAGTAGTTCCTGAAAAAAAAGAAGGTTTTCCTACAGAAAGTGGTGGGCACGGGTTAGTTAAAGGACAACAGAGTATTTCCCAAAGCAAACGGTGTTCTTACCATAACACTTGACTTCATGGAAAAATAACTGCACTTTGAATGAGTTCAGAAAAACTGTTTCTTTTAATAAGCTAATTCAAGCAGCCAATCAAAATATGGAGTAGAGGTAATGTAAGTCTGCAATGCTGTACACATTATTTGTACAAACTTTTGGTTATAATGTCATTTTAAAATTCCAACTATATAAACCTGATGAAAGTAAGTTTTCAACTTTAATTACAAATGTTGTGGCTACACAGTCGTTGATTTTAGGAAGAACATTTGTAACTGCAGCTATTATATGACATAATGGTCCTTTGACAACATCCGCTTATTACACAGCTTATTTAAAATGTAAAAAAAGCTGATGTTTCGGAAATGAGTCACATTTGACTATGAAACAATGTTGCCTTTTGACTTAAAAATATTCTTACTTTCTGTTTTCAGGAGAGAGAATGTTGGGTAGGTAACTGGCCTATAATGATTCTAGGAGTTGATATAATTTTATGTACTATTTTAAATTGTTTTGTGATTAAAACTAATGTAGAGAATTAAATAATTGTAGTAGTCATAGAGGTAGTGTAAGTGTGCCTCATAGTAAGCAGTATCAGTGTCATAGTAAATGTGGAACATGAGTGAGCAAGAAGGGTGAGATATTACTAGTACAGGATTGTGAAAGTGATCTTCAACGTTTTCTTTCTGAAAGTTGCGGAAAAAGAAAATGACGGGATTTGCTTAGAAGAATTCCAAGAGTTATAAATGGCTCTTAGACGATTTGGCCTTGAGGAGAAGTGTGGTAGAGAGCGAGAAGTCATTTATTGTATGTAACATATTTGTCAAAACGATGGAGCTTTTCTTTCAGAAAGTGGCAGGCTGAAAATAATAACAGCACAACAGAGTATAAGCTGTTCATAGGACATCCTTCGACGTCATGGAAAGTAAGTTACTTTTAAGGAGTTCCGATTTCTGATTGGTTATGTTATATGGGTTTTTTTAAACACAATCATTTTGATTGTGTTTTTTTTTCCCCGCTGTTATATGATGAATACCTTCAACTCACTGTTTTTAGTGAAATTTTATATATTCTTAGAACAGCAAAAATAAACCATTTAATATGTATAATTAATACTGTACTTTGTATAGTGAATTTTAATTTGTACTCGTCTTATCTCATGCTCACTCATCTTTAACTACCTTCTATCAATCCTCCTTACATACTCACATTGCCATTTGTTTTATTCTCTTTCACCCTTGCTATCTAACTCCACTTATCTTTCAACCTTTGTTTCCCTAATCCAACCCTGCTTTTTTCTTTTCTCCCTTGCACCATTTTTCAGCTTTTAGACCTTGTGCTTCGCTTGTCTTTTCCATCTTTCCTCCCTTTGTTTTCTAAATAAAATATTTTTGGGTTCTCCTTTTTTGGTGCAATCAGTTAGTATAACTCACCCTCACTCCTTTATCTTTCTTTGTTGCCTCACTCAGTCTGTATCTGACACTCTTTCCTTCACTTCCTCTGTCTCCTCTCTCCCTCACTCTCTTTTCCTTATTCACCCTTTCCTTATATAGTTTACCTTACTCACTTTCGTTTAGTAGCTTACACAACTTCAATTTAGTTTTCTCTTTTATCCTTCTTTTCTGTCACTGAAAGTATCTTCCTTTTTTTCTCTTACTAATTTACTCTATTACAATTTCTTTTTGTCTCTGACTGTCTATCACTGTTTCTTTCTCTTTTTTTCTGCATGTTTATCTCTAACTGAATTTCTCTGTAAAATTGTATGATTTTCAATCTTTTCCCTTGTCTTTTCTAATTTTTAAATACATGTTTTAATAGGTTTCAAATTTTTGTTCTTTCTTTCACAGATTGAAAGTATAAAAATAACAAGTGACTAAGTTAACGACAATTATAAGGTAAGTGTTTTGTACTCTTTTCGTTACATTTCTATCACATAAGTGTGGAGTGAGGAAATGTACTAGTAATATCTCACCCTTCTTGCTCACTCATGTTCCACATTTACTATGACACTGATACTGCTTACTATGAGGCACACTTACACTACCTCTATGACTACTACAATTATTTAATTCTCTACATTAGTTTTAATCACAAAACCATTTAACTTCGATTAGTTCCACTGCTTCATTTCTTTAACCCTCAGTTTCCTGCCTTTGCTACTTCCCTCATTCCTTTCTCTATTACTTACTTACTCTACTCCTTCCACTCCTTTTCTCAGTCCCTCTGTTCTCATAGTTCCTCACTCCTGTTCACTCACTCCGTCTCTATTACTCTTACTGTCTCTGACTGATCACTCTTTCACTACTTGTTCATTATGCTTTCTCCCTGTAGTTCAAGCACACTATGTTATTTACATTTCTTTGCTGTTTCAATTATTCCTTTTCTCTCACTTCTGCTTTTCTGCTTTCTGTTTTTTCTCTCTGTTATTCCACATATATTAACCTTAGTCACTGTCATACATCTTGTTTTATTCCTATTTACTTTCACTCACTCTTTTCTTAACACTTTCCCTCAGGGTTGTTCTTTTAGTCCGGTTCTATCCCTACCTCTCATTCCACATCCTTTACTGTTTTTCTTCTTAATTTGAACATTCACTCATATTCTCCAAGAAACTCTTGTTTATTATTCTTCTACTCTCCTTTTTTTCTTTCACTTCCTTATCTATTTTGTGTTTCTCAATTATACCCTCTTACATCTTTTCTTTGGTAAATAGATGTATTAAACAGTATCTCTGTGTTACTCCCTCTAGCTGTCTTTTTTTTAACATTACTCTCTGTTTCCTTCCCTTATGCTCACTCTTCCTTTTTAAAAAAAAAATGTTTTGTTTCGCTTCCGGTTCGCGTACCGGCGCGCGAACCGGGAAGCGAATCAAAAGAAATAGAGGTTGCTAGAGTGCTAAACATTCTATCAATTTTTTATAAAGGGGAGGTAGTTCTGAAAATAACTTTTTTTTAAATTATTTTTGTTGTTTTATATTTTTTGTATTATTTTTCAGAACATTTTTTTACTTTTTTTGTATTTTTTTAACGGTTTTATATTTGTTTTTTTTTTTTTGGGGGGGGAACGAAAATGATTCATTACAAAGGGCTCAACAGGAGCAACAAAAAAAAAATTATTTTCTGGGGCGTTTTGGACAATTATGATTGTCAATAGCAACGTTGATTAAATTTATGCTACTTTCTCTGTAGCAAATCAATTGGCCGCAATAAACGCACACTTGTTTCACATTCTCAAACTTCAGCTGGATATTTGAGACCGTCTCTCTCGCCTCCGGTCCCGTCACTGCCTCTTCATTTGATGTTCTGGCCACAGGAGGGGGGTTATCCTGCAGGTGACGTACCTGCGCAGCACTATAATTAATAGGGTGCCACCTCTCCATGTGGCGATGCATGGTGAAATTGCCATAGCTATATTTCTTATCAGTCCCTCTGGACAAATCTTTTTTGCAGATCAGAGAAGTAACATAGCGGGCATTTACTTTCTTTTGGCCCCGGGGAAATGAATAAAATTGCCAGATGAAATCTTCCTTTACATGGGAAATTCTTGGCTCCTCACGCAAAAACTGCCTCTCCCCTTGCTCCTCTTCCTCTTCTTCCTCTTCTTCCTCCTCTTGCTGAAGGATAACCTGAGGAGGTGGTCCTCTCTTCCTAGGAGGTGGTGGTGGTGGTGGGGGTGCACCAGCTGCAGCTACTACTGATGCCATTATTTTAATAAGCAAAAACAGGTATTCCTCTCACAAAGATGGAAGTCAGAGTGAGAAAAGAAGGTGGGGGCTTTCATCATTTTGGAAAAAAAATAGTTCTAAACCAATGAAAAGTGTTATTTTTAGGTCACATGACCTACCCTTACATCATTAGGAAACCAAAAGTGAAATGAACCAATGAAAAGTTTTGATAACAAGTTACATGACCTGTTACGCTTACGTTACGCGCTGCGTGCCGCGCCCCGGATCGCTTCCGGGGCGCTGCGCTTCGCGCCTCGGTTCGCGCTCCGGAGCACTTCCGGGTGCGCTAACGCAGCGCGTCATAAGACGCATTACGCGAGAACGCCATACGTCGCGCTTACGCGACGCGTCACAATGTTGTTTTCTAACGCGGCAGTTGCGCAAACGGAATGTTTACCGGTTCGCGGACCGGGTCGCGGCACCAAATTGAGCTAACAGGAAGCTACCCGGTTCGCGGACCGGGAGCGAAACAAAAAAAAATAATAAAAAAAAATACATAAAAAAATTGTATTAAAAACATATAAAATATATTTTTCGAATTAAAGAAGAATACATTTTAAAGCTTTTGATATTTGCTATTAAAAAACCATTGAAATTCACTGAAAAAAACCATAGGGTATAGACCATATATAGTTAGGAATTAGCATTTACAAAACCTTGAAAATTCACTGAAAAAACCATAGGTTATAGACCATATATAGTTAGGAATTAGCATTTACAAAACCTTATTTTACTCACACAAAACCATTAAAATTTGCATATATAGTTAGTTGTACTAACTATATATCGCGCACCCGCAATCCACTGCTGATCATGTCACATATTACATCATTCATGACATGGTCAGTGACATCACTGATGACATCACTGATGACATCTCAAATGACATCACTGATGACATCACTGATGACATCTCAAATGACATCACTGATGACAACATCCAGTGACTGTGTATTTCTGTAAAGTTAAAATATGTCTTACATATTGAACAATGAGTGGATGTATAAGTGTCTGGATGAAGGATTTAGTAGTTGCATGACTGACTGTATGAGTGAGTGATTAAATGTGTCTCACTGAGTGCATGGGTTAGTGACTAAAGTGTCTTAATTTGTGCATCATTATGTCTGTTGTTCTATAAAATGCTGCATGTGTTGATCAGTAGCTATATGAGTAACTATATGGGTTATTGATTGGTTGCCCAAGTATTTGTATGGGAGACTGAGTGTGTGTGTGGGTGGCTGGGAGGTGTATGACTGTGCATAGATGTGTGAGCAGTTAATTCACTAGATGTATGGGTTCAAAAGTGCATGTGGAAACAGCTGTATGGGTGGTTGACTGTGTGCATGAGTGTATTGGTGAGTGAATGGATATCTCAGTGCTACATGTCAAAGTAAGTACATATGTAAAACACAGTACATGTGAGAGTTGACATATATAAATAACTGTGCATAAGAGCTAGTGAATGTGTGAGTGGCTGTATGGATCATTGTGAACTTGTATCAGGGATTGTATAAGAGAGTAAATATGTGTTAGTATATGTTTGAATAAGTAAGGTGTGTATAACTGTATAGTTGAGAAAATGGAGGTGTGATTGATTCTTTGCATGACTGAATAGGTGTGTGAGTAACTCCATGGACGAGTGACAGTCTGTGAGTGTCTGTTTACACTGAGTGTATCTAAGGTTATATTAGAGTCTGAAGAGGTTCATCATATTATCACATGAATAATGTCATCAGTGATGTGCTCAGTAATGTCATCAGTGATGTCATTTGATATGTCGTCAGTGATGTCATCAGTGATGTCATTTGAGATGTCATCAGTGATGTCATCAGTGATGTCACTGACCATGTCATGAATGATGTAATATGTGACATGATCAGCAGTGGATTGCGGGTGCGCGATATATAGTTAGTACAACTAACTATATATGCGAATTTCAATGGTTTTGTGTGAGTAAAATAAGGTTTTGTAAATGCTAATTCCTAACTATATATGGTCTATAACCTATGGTTTTTTCAGCGAATATATATATATATATATATATATATATATATATATATATATATATATATATATATATATATATATATGCAAAGTTGTAGAATCCAAGTAAAGAAACCAAGCAAGCCCGTAGTTCGTCCGAAAGTTCTTTATTCGGCTGGCACAAAAGTCAAGGAATAACGCGATTCGAACAACAAGTTGTTCTTGGTCACATGACCCGCGTTCATCTCAACCCACAATTTAAAGGTGTAATCACACAAAAAAATCATAAACATAGAAGACATTTCTCATTAACGTTCAGAACATTGTCTTGGCTTCTATATCAGTTAAAGTCACTGACAATAATTTTTATAAATTTTACAAATGGGAATTAAGTGAAATAGAGGAAAAAAATGCCCTTTTCAGAAAAAGATACAAAATAACAAAACCAGCTCTTTTTTTCTTTTATGTAGGAGAATTTCCGTTCAGCAGTGAAGTTTAGGCAAGGTCCAAAATTATTGTATCGTACCTCAATCTAGCAAATTCCATGATTTTTCCAAAGGCAATTACGGTATAGTACCTTATGCCTGTTCAATGCAACCAACTATATGTAATCATGTACATTTCATTCATAATAATATACATTTTTAGATAGGAGGAACGTAAATTTCCCATGTGTGGATGTCATTCAAAAACGGTCTCCTCTTCATATCAACCTAAAGGAAGAAATGGAAAGAATTCATGGGTTTATCAAGTGCAAGAAAGGTAATCTAAAGGGTTCAAACATGATACTCAAGGGGCCTACTACATATTACACTATGCAAACTTCACTGTCGCTAATAATTATAGAGACTGGTTTTAAGTTTTAAAAGAAGAGGGTTTGGGGGTGAGAATGTGCAGGAAGGGTAAATAAAACTGAAAGTATACAGTTTCAGGTGAGAATTCAGCTGTCCTACTCTTCAATCAGGTAAATCATTCTTTCAAAGATGGGAATGTAACTCCTCGTCCACATTCAAACCGTCAGGGAAACGTGTGCCTGCCAAAAGAATCAATCTAGATTCTAATTTGCGTAATGCTCCCAACCTGTCTCCACCTCTGATGCTGCTTTTAATGGTGGCAATACCTATGTAGCTTGCTTTAGAAGCATCACTTTTGTGGAATCGGCTGAAATGTCTCCCTGTGCTGTAAGAGAAGTCCTAGTTAGTGATTGCTCGTAAATGCTCAAGAATACGTTTCTTAACAGGTGCTGTAGTTGACCCAATATACCATAAGTTGCATGGGCAACGAATCATGTATACAACGTATTCCGTAGTACATGTAATCAGGGTGTTTATCTTCCATTTCATTTTTGTTTTGGGTAGGAGGATCTCATTACAGTTTTGGCTATAATTGCACGCCTTGCAATTTCCACATTTCCTGAAACCCTTGGTCGTTTTCAACCAGTCAGTCTCTTTCGGGGCTAGGTGGCTTTGTACTAGGCAATCCTTAAGGGATTGGCCACGCTGATATGAGATACCTGGAGAACTACCCACAGCGTTTCTCAATATTGGATCTTGCCTTAATATGTCCCACCTGTTTTTCAATATTCGTCTTATTTGATTAGACTGGCTACAGTATTTTGTGATAAACCTCACTTTTGGGGTTTTGGGATTGGCAGTCAAAAGAGTAGTAGTTTTAGGTGTTAAAGCTTCCTCTCTGGTTATCCTATCAATCCTAGATTCAGCTTCCCTGAGTGATTTGGTGGAATACCCCCTGGCTTTAAATCTTTCTTTCATCTCCTCCTTAGTATTCTGGAAGTGTAATTCAGTAGAGCAATTACGTTTGGCTCTCAGGAATTCGCTAAAGGGGATTCCCCACCGAAAACTGGGGGGGTGAGCGCTGGAACAATGGAGTAGAGAGTTCCCTGCTGTCTCTTTGCGAAAAAGTGAGGTGGCTAATTGGTTGTTGGTATTCGTAACTTTGACGTCCAAGAAATCTACGGAGTGTTTACTGTAATGCCTTGTAAATTTTAAATTTACCTGGTTATCATTAAGACAATCAATAAAACAGTTCAGATCATTTTCAGTCCCCCGCCATACAAAAAAGACGTTGTCTATATATCTTAGCCATCGTATCACATTCAATGCCCATCTTTCCGTGCGGTCATTCCAGAGCACCTGCTTCTCCCACCAGCCCACCATGAGGTTGGCATAACTAGGGTCGAAGCAGGTGCCCATGGAAGTCCCTTGTTGTTGTCTGTAATGTATTTTATTAAACACGAAGACATTTTCGTTTAGACACAGCTTAATCATTTCTAAGACCATACAAGTATGTTCAAGGTATTCCAATTTTCTTTGTTTCAAAAAGAATTGACACGCTTTAATGCCATCCTTGTGTCTTATACTTGTATATAGGGACTCAACGTCCAAACATACCAGCCAACATTGTTCATTCAATTTGATACTTGAAATTTTGTGAATAAAATCGGTGGTGTCTCTCACATAGGAAGATAATTCCTTAACGAATGGGAAAAGAAAATGATCTATATAGATGCTGGTGTGCTCAAAGAGGCTATCGATGGATGCAACTATGGGTCTCCCTGGTGGTATGGATATACTCTTGTGCACTTTCGGCAATAGATAAAAGGTCGGGGTTTTCGGATTTTCCTTGTGGAGATACTTTTCTTCATCCCAAGTTAGTAACCCTTTATCTCGCCAGTGCCCCAATTGTTTGTAGTATTCCTCCCGTAGATTCACTATGTACCGTTTATCTACCTTGCAGTAACATCTTTCGTCCGATAGTTGTCTCATAGCCTCCTCTATGTACATATTTCTGGGCATCAAGACAATGTATGTATATATATATTCACTGAAAAAAACGTAGGTTGGACACATGTTATAGTTAGCTGGACATTTCACTCATATAAAACCATTGAAATTCCCCCGTTATAGTTAGTTCAGCTAACTATCACTCGCGCGCCCGCAATGCACTGCTGATGACGTCACATATTACATCACTCATGACATGGTCAGTGACATCACTGATGACATCAAGAATGACATCTCAAATGGCATCATCCACGTGATAATCTGATGCACATAGTGATGCCCTAATATAAACTTTGATACACGCATTCTAAAGTACAGACTACTATTTTTGAAACCCTAAAACACACAACAATGCCAGATACTACATACCACCCAGTATTTCCTAGGTCTACACACACATACAGTCACTTCTACATGCAGTTACTCATCAATACAGTACTATAATATGCACTCATACATCTATACATACAGTCACAATCCGCCACTCATTCATAGAGTTACTCACACACCTAGTCAGTCATGCAAAGAATCAATCACATACCCATTTAATCATGTATACAGTTATACACACAACTCAGTTATTTAAACACACACCACATCACTTATTTATGCACATACTAACACATACTTTTTGTCTTATACAATCACTGATACAAGCAGACACAGATTTATACACCCACTCTTCAAGTAACTTATTCTCACGTTTAGTCATTTATATACTCCAGCACTCACATATACTGCCTTAAAACATATGTAGTTACTCACACATATACCACTGAGACATTCATTCATCCACCAATACACTCATACACACACTAACTAACCCATACAGCCCTTCCTAGATGCACTTTTGAATCCATACAACCAAGGAATCCACCCACTCAGACAGTTATGCACAGAGTCACACAAAGCATACCCACCCACACAGACACTCAGGCACCCATACAGATACTCAGACAACAAATCAATAGCCAATATAGATACTCATGTAGCTACTCACCAACCCTTGCAGTTGCTTACACACAAACTGAGAGACTAATACAGACTTTCATACAGTTTAGTCACTAACCCATGCATTCAGTAAGGCACGTTCAATCACTCACCTATACAGTCAGTCATGCACCTACTAAATAATCCATTCAGGCACTTGTAAATCCACTCATTCTTCAATACACCTTGGCATAGTTATATATGAAAAATATTTAAACTTTAGAGCAACACACATTTACTGGATGATGTCATCAGTGATGTCATTTGAGATGTCATCAGTGATGTCACTGACCATGTCATGAGTGATGTAATATGTGACGTTATCAGCAGTGCATTGCGGGCGCGCAAGATATAGTTAGCTCAACTATCTATAACGGGCAAATTTCTCTGGTTTTATATGAGTAAGAGGTCCAACTAACTATAACGTCCCTCAAACCTATATTGTTTTAGTGAATTTCAAAGGTTTTTTAAATGCTAATTCCTTACTATAATGTCTGTAAAACCTATGGTTTTTCAGTGAATTTCAAACGATTTTTAAATGTTAATTTCATATTTTTATAAAACCTATATTGTTTCGAATTTTTTTATAATATTTTGAAACTCTATTATCCTTTTTTTAACTTTAAAAATTATGTAATGTTTTATATCTTAAACAAATAAGATGCATATCCGTTTATTTTTGGGGAGTACCAGTAGTGTACCAAGCTTCATCAGCATGAGAATCCTATCCGCCGTATTGCTAATCTTGTAGATAATGTGCATTTTGTATCTGATGGGTTTGTGGCACTGCGTCCAGGGTAACATCATATATGTGTGGGGTCTCGCCAGCCGCTACTTTGGTTTGCGATGGGTACGCAGTACCAAGCCGCGCGTTACGTCATATACGCAGGGGGGCGTGCCCGCTGCGTGTTGCGTTTGCGACGAGTGCACGCTGCCAGGCCCAGTGTTACATGCAAAAACAACAATTGATGGACAGAATGCAGAACAATGTTATACATTCACCCCAGTACAGAGATCTGGGCCTAAATCCATTGTTTTTTTTGCACTCCACACCACCCCAGGTCAGACATGGCCATTATGCAAATCAGCCTTGACCCTGTGCCTCATGGGAACAGTCCAGCCCGAACTGCCAAGCCATGTCTTTCCTGGACCGGAATCAAGCATCCAAGGACCGGTTTCTCGCTATCAGCCTTCATCAGCCTGGATAGCTTGACTCCAGTGGTATGGAGAGCATGGGACTCACGTCTGAGCATACCCATCCCACTCAGGGTGACAAATGCAAAAACAACGATTGATGAACAGAATGCAGAACAATGTCATAAATTCACCCCAGTACAGAGATCTGTGCCTAAATCCTTCGTTTTTTTGCACTCCACACCACCCCAGGTCAAACATGGCCATTATGCAAATCAGCCTTGACCCTGTGCCTCATGGGAACAGTCCAGCCCGAACTGCCAAGCCATGTCTTTCCTGGACTGGAATCAAGCATCCAAGGACCGGTTTCTGGCTATCAGCCTTCATCAACCTGGATAGCTTGACTCCAGTGGTGTGGAGAGCATGGGACTCACGTCTGAGCATACCCATCCCACTCGTGGGTGACAAATGCAAAAACAACAATTGATGGACAGAATGCAGAACAATGTCATACATTCACCCCAGGACAGAGATCTGGGCCTAAATCCTTTGTTTTTTTGCACTCCACACCACCCCAGGTCAGACATGGCCATTATGCAAATCAGCCTTGACCCTGTGCCTCATGGGAACAGTCCAGCCCGAACTGCCAAGCCATGTCTTTCCTGGACCGGAATCAAGCATCCAAGGACCGGTTTCTGGCTATCAGCCTTCATCAGCCTAGATAGCTTGACTCCCGTGGCCCAATGTTACGTCATAGACATTTTTATGTCACAAAACTATATCTAAATAACTTTAAAGTGTGCATGAGAGCAAGCGATAATGTAAAATATTTTAAACATTTATATATTTCTTACTGTAATAAACTTTTATTATAGTAAATATATGTTCTCAAAATTGCGTCGGGTGCGGTCTCCTTGCACGCTGGGTGCACGATTTCCATGTTACCTTAAAAAAAGCATTTGTTTAGTTCATAACATTTCCCATTGTAGCAGTTGGAGAACGCCACCCATTTTAGTCATTCTCTCTACAGCATTTGATGAGACACACCTCTTCTGCTTAGAGAGCATTTTTGAAAACTCTTTTTCTATGTACACATATCTTACACTACACACCGCATGCAACCATCATCTTCATCAATATTCATGGTCTGTAAAGTAGCCTTTCACCTGGGATAGCCATGCACCTAAAAGTTACATAACCGAAGTTTTCCCCACTGCCAGAGGTAACAAGCTTGCATACGCTGTCCACAGCACAATGTAATGTGGTACGGCCCAGGGGCAGTATCATGCATAGATAATGAACACACAGACACAGATAGATAGTGGAAGTGGGTACGGGCACGTGCGCTTGACTCCTTTTTATTACCAGGGTCACATATCCATTGACTTCTGTGCTGGATGCGTGTGGGGTGAGTGTAAACCAGCCCTCAGGGAATGGTTGGTGCTGGCATCAACTGCAACACTAATCATTGGATCACACACAGAGATTCAATAATAAAAGGGGCAATAGTTTGTGCTGCTGTACAGTAGGGACAGTAGATGTAAAATAATACAGGAAAAATTCTATCGTAAAAGAACCATAACTTATGGTATACTGAGACACAGGCAATAGATCTGAAATAATACACAAAAAGATTGTATCATAAAGGGTCCATCAGTTCTAGTGCACTCAGATAGCCAGCTCAAAAGCATTCAGCATGGGCACAGCCACAGATGATGTGTGCTGCGGGTGGGCCATACTAGGAGCAATGTCTGTTGCCTACAGGACTGCATTATCTGCAATAGCGACTCGATCTGAATTGTGAACACTGCTGTCTGCAGTGTAGGCCAGAGAGAGCGGCTAGCAAGTGCCCACAGCCACATGCCGTGGGCATGAGATGCTCAATTTGTAATACACAAAGCAACAAAAAGCGAGTGCAGAACCTGCGATGATGCGTATGCGTGGTGCGGACAGAGCGCACTGGAGCAATGTCGTTTGCCTACAGGACTGCATCCTCTACAATAACAACTCAATCTGAATTGTGAACACTACTGTCTCCAGTGTAAATTGAAGGCAGTAGTCACACAGATATCCATGATAACTTTTTCTCACTTCCTCTTCACATAATACAACAACATAAATTACAGAAAACTGACCAAAAAATTAATCAAAACAATTCAAATTGCGATCTCTGCCATTCACAGTGTAGACTGTTAGTCAGTGTTCTTTTCCACTACCAAGAAGAATTTGCTCATTGTACTAAACCTATAACTCATCTAAAAAAAGTTCTTCAAGTAAGTATACTAAAAGAATATTGTGTATATTTCAATATGCATTGTAGTTACTTGACTACTGGATTCTGTAATTAAACAATCAGCACTCGATCTGAATTGTGCGTGGTCATTAACGCCTCACAGCCACGTGCCGTTAGATTCGGAAGCACATAGTTAGTTGCACCTGATCGCAGGGGGTACAGAGAAATCATCACAGACTTTAACTTCTGACATCCTCAATTATAGAATCAAGACCACGTTTCACTGTTCGAACCTGCTGTACCGCGGTATACGCCACCGACTGCTGTCAACCAAGCACAATAATCATGTGCAGCAGTTAGCTACAATAGCACAGAGTCTGATGCACCTCAACGGAGGGAGTACTGTGAAACCAAGCAGCAGGTAATATTGGACATCGTACATTGTGGGATCAAGACCGTTCCACTGTTGGCACCTAGAGTTGGTTGCACCTGGTCGAAGGGAGTACCTTCATCTCCACTCTCAGATGCAGTTCTAACATTGTCCCTTGTGGGATCAAGACACCGTTCAACTGTTGGTACATGTTCAACTACGATGTTAGTAGTATACAGAGCACTCCACGGTGCTGGGCCTCAGGCTAGGCGCTGTGTGCCTGTGTCGTGGTAGCCAGCGTTGATCTCAGGAGCCTTCCTAGCTCACAGACCTCAGCCCAGCCCATAAGCTTCCGCCGGCATGTGGTGGGCCCTCTTTTACATACGGCGGTGTCAAAAGGTTAACTGTGGGGCATATGTGCGTCGCAGCAGCCATGACGGTTTCTCGGTACCAGCAGGCTGAGAGCATCATTCACGCAGCCACCTTCGCGCATGGCGTCAACCTTGTGGCGGTGTAAGTTGCGCAGACCTGGCAGAAACGTTCACCATTCCGGAACAGAACCACACCCAGAGAAACATGCCTTTTATTCATAACCCTATGCTACCCTTGCGTACGCTGAGCCAGCCCACTACACTACAGATTTGGGGGGAGGAGGGGGACGTAAGCGCTATGTTTTTGTAATTTTCCCTACTGACTGTATCATCATGGTTGTGACCGGTAGCAGTGAGTAGTTTGCTTCCCACTCCTGATACAGTCTAAATGCATGCTAACACCACTATGCTACAGGGGCCAGTATGCTACAGCGCCCAGAGCACATCAGTTTACAGCACTCAGCTCACGGTTTAGGTGCATGCTTTTATCCCCGTGTGTACCAGGACCTCACCTCAGCATCATCTCACTGTGGGCAAAACAGCACTTTCACACTGGTTGGGGTAAATACTTTGCTTCACACTCCCTGTATAGCACACCCTAACCACCCCACAGAGCTCACAGAACTCCTACCCTCCTCTTTCCTACTTTTTTCACCCTTTTTTCCCCTTACTCGCTTCAACGAATCACAAAATGGCTGCCAACACTTCCTAGTTCCAACAGTGTGCAGCCAATAAGCAGCAAGCTTGTGCTCATAACGCCTCAGCCAATCAGATGGCAGAATTCCCAAATATCGATATATGTAAATTTCGATATTTCTCCAAAACTACTGAACGGATTTACACCAAATAAACAAAAGCGTGCTTTCTAGACCAAGACCCTTCTCCCTGCCAAATGTGGGGTAATTCCATTTACATGTTCGACCTGTAGCCTTGTCTAAAGTTTCCTACGGAAATTGCATGGATAAAACACGTTTTGGGACCCCCCTTTTTTTCTCGCCCCCCCTTGACAACTCACCCCCAAAATTTCAACAAAGGAGCTGATACGGACAAAGAATTAATTTGAAAATTTCACTAAGATTCATCAAACAACGCCAAAGTTATAAGGAAAACAAAAAATTTTCTTCCTATGGAAAATTGGACCTAACTATAACTACCTACTGGCAACCACCAGTAGGTAATATGTCGATTTTTTGTTGTCAGGATGTACAAAGTGAAGAGAGGAATTGCAAGTGTGGAAATTATAACGGTATGGCGTTCTACCCTTCGTGTATCCCTATTAGGTAAAAATCAAATCAAAGAAGTATTTATCAGACTTTATATACAAATTCATAAAAGATAAACAGTACAGTAAAACGTATCAAACCCGCGCACTGTAAATTGATCCAACTGAATCATTTAGTACATTTGAGATTTTTTTTTTTTTAAATAAAAGTCAAAAAGGCCAAACACTAAAAGACATGATAGGAATAATAAAATCTTAAAATACAACTTGGGGAAAATTTACAAGAAGGATCAAAGTTTAAAAGTTATAACCCTATGGGCCTTTCAGTTTTCCTCATGATGTAGATTATCTAAATGAGTTAGAGATTTGCACCTACCGTGGGCCATTTTCGTAAATGCAAGAATGGTACAGCATATAAGGATATGTGATAGTTTCTTTAAAAAAGTAAGTGGCACCACATTAGGTCTTCATCTCGATTGACGACTATTAATAAACAGTACAATTCCGGCACTTCTGTTCTATACTGCCCTTTCAGATAAGGCTATGCTGTAACCACATAGCATGACAGGATAACCAGAAAAGGTGGGTGCTGCAGCTGTGAATCCAATCCTTGGAGTCAATAAAGTCCCGGAACCTAATGCTTCAGGCATCCACTGTGGAGCAAAAAATCTGCCTTAACTCCCGTGGCCAGGATTTCACGTGTGGTGTAACAACAACAGCATTCGAAAATTGACCTAAACAATGTTTCGGAGGTAACCGTAAGGTTGCATTACTGTGTACCTTTTATTTTTCTTTGTAAAGGGACTGACTATCCTGCAGGGAGACCCTTCCACACTGTCACCTCTCATCTGTAAGCTTGTAAGTATTGGAGTGAAATTCATTGAATACCCCGGAGTTTCATTTTTAAGTGATGAACTGAAAACTACAGTGACACTGAAATTTTAGGGGCAGATTTACAAGACCCTTGCGCCACTTTTGTGTCATTTTTAACATGGGAAAAATGACGCAAAAGTGGTGCAGGGGGCTTGTAAACCTGCCCCTCAGTGTTCAACATAAGCTACCTTGATGGTGTCTGCTACCATTTAAGGGCATCGGGCCGGACTGGGAATTGAAAGCAGCCCTGGCAAAGATGTTCAAAAAAGCCCTCCTCCCTTCATCCCCTCTTTCTAGCTCTCTCCTTCGTTCAATCCATCCATGACTTTTTCATCTCTCTTTCTCGTGTCCCTCTCTTGTCTCTCTCCTTCTCCCACTCTCTCCTAACGGTCTCCCTGATGTGATTAACCCCCGGGAGTTAGAGAAGGTGACATTAAAAGCAGAAGTAGGGCCTTGTGCCTTCAGAAACCGCCCTTCAATGGCTTCAGTCGCCCGGGGGTGAAACCCAATGGGATAAATGACCCTATACGGGCATTATAAGTACATGTGCAATTCCTGTGTGTGTTGAATCAGAAAGGCGTCTCTGTAGATTTAACTTTAAGTGGGAGTGGCCTTTGAGCATGGACTTAACTGTCTTTCTCCCCGATTGGATTAATTGGCACTTGAATGAATACCCACTTTCTTTACTGCATTGCTGCAACACCATAATGTATCAATCGAATAATGCATTGTTGCATGTAAGGGAAAATAATGCTCAATTATGTTCCTTATAATTAATGTTTGAGTTTAGAAGAGTCTTGTGATGACAGAGTAATTGCACTTCGTCACTGTAGTGCTTTCTTAATTATAAATTCTCTGAATGATGATAACATTGAGTTTTAAATCATAGAAGTGCAACACTCTGGCACGGTTTTTTTTTCAGCCCTTTCCTAAAATTCGAAACTCTGGTGGTTAGTGTTCAGAGCGTTTCAAGTCCCTGGGGCTAGCCCCGCCCGCGATCTGCCTCCATTTTTGAGATTTTTGAAGAATCTTTGATGGATGAAATGGGTAGTCGTTGAAGGGGATTCATGAATGGATCATACTGGGGTCTAGTTTTGTAAATACTTAGCGCCATCTCCAACAGGCTTTCTGGGCATGGAAGCTGTATAGCTTGTGTAGCAGACCTTTGAGCTTCCTTCAGTAAAAGACGCAGGAAGCAACAGTGTATGTTTGCTTCCTCGTACACACACACACACACGAGGCACGCAATGAGCAGCAGTGCAAGTTTTCTCACATGCATGAAACAGTCACAGATAGCAGCAATCACACTTTCCTCGCAGAGAACAAGAAAGGGCCAGTGGGATAACAATTGAAGCTTCCATCATAGGCCCTCATTACGGGTTGTCTGGGTAGGTGTCTTCATGGGGAGACCACTCTGGGCAAAGACAGGTTTCTTAGAACACAGAAATACCAGACCTACGTCTTCCAGACTCACTAATCCTGGGCCAGGACACACCAGATCTGCAGGCGCTTGCCACACCTGGTCCCTGCTCGCCTGCAGCTTGCAGAGAGCAGTAAATACTCCCCCAGCTTTCCCCTGTCCTCCTAGGTCATCCTCCAAGACACTACCTATCACCGGGCACATTAAGCCAAAAGAAAGACCCACATCTATTTACCACCTGCTCAAAGTAGGTGTAGAAGGAGGCATATTTGAGCCAGTTATATTTGCCAGGATGTGGAAAAATGAAATAGGACTTGGTATTCCCGGGTTTGCCTGTTACTCCACAATCTGGTAAGTAGCTAGTAATTTTTTTTAACACTATTTTATTGGCATTTAATATTTAAGTTCACATACATCATATTATGACGAAAACTCTTCTAGCAGGTATGAGAGTTAGGTCTATGCCCATTCACAGGATCTTACAAGCCAACACCTTCAGAACAGCTAACAGAACATAAGAACAATACCCCGCTCCCCTCCCCCCCCGGGTTGCAATTGAACAAGGACTGCAGAGGGGTTGCAGAGTGGCAGCCATTCATACAAGTGAGGTTTCGGAGTCGTGTGAAATGGAGGCCGGGGTCTCATGCGCTAAATTTGACGTCCCCCTGGACCATTGTCCAGAGCCTTGTCAGCCGCCCCAGGGGAGCCCACCTCCTCAACATCTTCTTGGCCAGAGCTATTAGTTCACCTACTAAGGTGTCCTAGGCTTTGGCCTTGTCCATGGTATCAATCCCTTGACTAGCTTCCCTAAACAACAACCTACTTTCAGCCCCGCCCATCTCTCCAGCTCTCTTCTCCAGGTGGCAAACTGCGGTCTTGTCAGGGCCTTCCAATTCCTAGCCATCTCCCTCTTGGCTGGAACGTAAGCAAGGTTCTGAAACTTCCCCGTCCCTCTTGGCTAGGACGTAAGCAAGGTTCTGAAACTTCCCCGTCACCCTGTTCTTAGCCGTGTTTGGAAACCATCCCAAAAGGAAGTGCTCTGGTGTCTTTGACAATGCTTTATCAATGTGGTTGCCCACTATCTGCTGTATGTTTCCCCAGAAAGTCTGCAGCAGTGGGCAGTCCCAAAACATGTGGCGTATGTGTGCCTCTCTCACCCCACATCTTGGGCAGCCTGGTGATTCCACACCAAAGTATCACAGAATGCGGGCCGGTGTCAGGTACGCTCCATGCAGCACATACTAGTTAATTAATTTAAAACAGCCATTTCTAGACACCTTTGGTGTATGTTCTGGTATTTTTTGCCAGTCCCTCTCTGGAATTGGCTTACCAAGTTCTTCCTCCCATTGTAGTTTCAGGTGTTCCAGTGGCCGCCGTGCATCCGTCTGTAAGGTCTTGTATAAGCATGACACCGTATTAACACTGCCCGCTGAGAGCGCCACATATGTGCACCCCAACAGAGTTCGTGGTTCTGCGTCCCCTCCTCTCCAATGTTCTCTAATCTTGCAGGTCAAGGCCCTGTGCTTCAGGAAGTGCCCCCGAGAGATGTCATATGTAACCTGTAGGTCCTTGAAGAGTATGAGTGCGGAGTCTCAGTACAGGTCCCCCATTTATCTCACCCCTGCCTCCACCCAATTTTCCAACCCTGTCCAGTGTTCTCCCTGTGGGAGGTAGTGCATCTGTGTCAGTGGCACGGCAGGTGAGTAGGGAGTCGCAGCACCCACCTTCCTCAGGTATCTGGACCAACAGCATATTACCACCTTGGTGGCCTATGTGTCTATTGGTGGGGTGCTGCAGACTCATAAAAGGATTTTTGCTAGGTTGGCAGAATCTGGTGCATCCTGGCAGCGTTCCCTGTCAAAGTTGTGGTCTGCCGCTAGGCACTGGATCAGCCAGTATAGTTGTGCAGCTAGATAATAGCTCTCAAGCCAGGCACTGCTAGCCCTCCCTCTGCTGTAGGGCGCCGCTATGATGACAGTGCTACTATCCGCCTGCCTGAGCCCCAGATAAAGGAAGTAATCATTGTGTCCAATTCCTTAACCGTTGTCCATGGGATCCACACCGGCAATGTCCCGAAGTAATTCAAGAGGTGTGGCACCATTATCATCTTTAGGACCGCCACTCTCCCAGCAATGGAAAGCGTGAGTGTTCTCCAGAAAGCAATTGCTGCTTTTTCCGCTCTCACTGCCTTGTCCACATTACCCTCCAAGAGGTCTGTGGCCTCATGATGAACTTGAACACCCAGATATTGTAAGTATCTAGGCTCCCAGCGCAAGCTCCCGAAATTTAGTGGTGGAGGGGTATCAGGGGTCAGCGGAAACAGGCTAGATTTTTTCCAATTAACCTGGAGACCAGGCACAGTGCCAAATCGAGCCAGCATAGTGCGTGCCCCATGGAGTTTGCCCTCTGTATCACGCAAGAAGATCAGGCGGTCGTCCGTATATAGGGCTATTAGATGGCGTCCCGTTGATGTCTTCAGGCCCATGTTATCTTGGCCACTCCTGGCTCTGCACACTAACGGTTCAATGGCCAGAGCAAACAGGAGGGGGGAAAGGGGGCATCCCTCTCTCGTACCTCTCTCCACTCTCTGTGGAGGTGAAATGACTCTGTTGGTGCGCACTCCGGCTGTAGGGGCTGCGTACAGGAGTTGCACCCATTTTAGGAATCCTTCCCCTTGACCCCTTCCAGCAAGGACTGTATACAAATACTTCCACTCCAGGCTGTCAAAGGCCTTCTCTATCTCCACTGTGAGCACCGCTGCTTCCTGCTTATCATACCCCTCAGCATTTATTACCACTAGGAGGCGTTGAATGTTAGTGGCAGTGTTCTACTCTGGGATGAATCCCACCTGATCAGAATGAACAAGATGAGGCATATGCTGCAGCAAACAGGTCCCGAGGATATTTCTCTAGATTTTTTTGTCCATGTTCAGCATGGACAACGGTCTGCAGACCGTAAAGTCATGGGGTTCCTTCCCTGGTTTAGGAATGGGTATGATAAGGGCCTCCCTGGTGCTGCCCGGCAACTGCCCCATTTCACGGGCCTTGTGGTACATTGCGGTAAGGTGGGGGGGTCAGCTCCTCCACATATGTTGCAAACAATTCATCCGGTAGTCCGTTGGTACCTGGCGTTTTATTACGCGCATTCCCTTAATAGCCACCCGAATCTCCTGTTGGGTGATAGCCCCCCGAAGAGCTCCACAATCATATTTGTCTTCTACCTACACTAGAGGAGAACCTCGGCGCCCTGGATTTATCCGCCATGCCAAGACCGAACAGGACTTGTCCCTTTCAGCATGGGTGCGCTCCAGGTATTTTATATAGTCGAAAATCCTGAGCCTCTATGTTTGCCTCGCTGTCTCCTCTTATGCATCCAGGAGTGCCCGTTGGAGTTTCGGATGTCCCGGCCACCTGAGTTCTACTTTTGGAGAGCCGATTCTGCCCCCGCCACTTCCCTCATGAGGACCTTCCTGGCTCCTGTGGCTTGTGTAATGCACTGGCCTCCTAGGAACACCTTAAAAGTGTCCCATTCTGTGGTGAGGGATGCCGCCGTCCCAGTATTAAGTCTGAAATAGTCCACTATCTCACCCCTTATCTCCTCTCTAAAGACCTGATCTTCCAATGTATCTGGTCGAAGCCGCAATGTGGGAATCGCCGTTGGCGGGTGCTGTGAGAAGTTAGCCTGGCAAATGATGTACACTATAATAGTGGGCACCTTCCACCAGTCTAAACGACCCTTATTGATGTTGGTTGTAAAGTCAACCTTATAGACAAGCTATCCTAGTGGTAGCGTGGACCAGCAGTCTTAGGCTAAAACTTCTGAGAGCATGTGAAGCCAGCTGTTTTACCAATTATAATCCCTTGAATACCAAATGAAAGGACACCACACAAGGTATATATAAAATATATATGTATTTATTACTAACACAACCCCTCTGCACTCTTTATGAGGTCAGAGATCGAAGTACATCACAAGTTACTCAATTAGCATACGATAAGTTGCACAAATGCAGTTTTGCCCTAGAGGCCTCACAAACCATATACTAAGTAATACTAAGTAAGTGGTATAAGAACCACTTCAGGAATGGTGAATAGGCCTAGGGCCTGGGGAATCGCTGGGGCTACACTACACTACCAAAGGTTAGGAAGGAGGAGACCCACGGGTGGCGCCTGCAGTGTCTAAACACAGGCGCTGGTACCCCTTGGCTTATAATGGAGAACGAAGAAGTCACAAAGTTACTGATTAAGGGCACTTCCGGGTGAACTATGGTAAAAACCCTCTTTCACTAGGACACTTGAAGAGTCAATACCCACGGGAGCACCGGAGTACTCGAGTTACCTCACCCAGGGAAGCCGGGTGCATAGGTGTCTTTTCATGTCGGGTTTCGTCGATGCTTTCAATGGAGACCTGCAAAAGAAGTGCTGCAGGCAGCCGAAGGAAGAGTGTCTGGGTGGATCCAAGGGTGAATCGAAGAACTGAAGAACCTGAAAGCAGAGGGGACAGAGTCTGGGTCACTAGCCAGTGACCAGGAAGGAACCAGGCGATGTTGCGATGCAAATAGGTGAAGAGGTGAAGCTTGTCTCTGCAGCCACGAGGACCTGGAGGCGTCGATGATGACCAGGAGCTGTATTTTATCTGTCCCACAAAGGATCTAGTTGACTGCAGTATCGGTATCCGGATTGGACCCAACAAGCCTTGGTAACCGCAAACAATGTAGGAAGTGAAGATGGGATTCAAGTTCACCTTCAGGGGGATCACTAGCCAACGGGCTAGCAACCGGGAAGACGCGTTGAGCTGAAATGCAAGAGCGGGCCCCACGCGGCACTCGTGGAGTGAGGGGGGCTGAGCTTCGGTTCTAATGGCGCTCAGGTCGGGGCTTCTCGTACCCCAATACACAACTGCGAGTTACCTCAGGAGTCAATGTAGTTTGCAAAATGCAGGATGTCCAGGGAGTCTGGTCCCACGTCTCTCGTGTCCGCCACGGGTCTCAGCTTTGCTGTGGATGTGGATGTGGATGTGGGTCAGAGTCCAAGAAGTCTGGAAGTTCAGCCCTGAGTAGCTGAGTGTTTGGGTTCCGTCTGGAGCATCGACAAAGCAAACCGGCAAGTTACTGGTGGTGCCTGTTTGAACAGGGTGGTCACTCCTTGACCACAAGGGAGATGTCTTCCATCTTCTAGTCGGTATAGAATTCAGAAGGTCCAAGAGTTTCATTTCAGAGTTTCGTTCCAGGATAATCTAATATCTCTAGACACAGCTCCTATCTTCATACCAAACTTAGGGGCTGAATTACCTGCTAGGTCCCTCCTTTGGGTGGACCTGGGAAGGGGGTGGTTACACCCCTTTCCCTTTGTCCAGTTTCATACCGAGAGCGGGGCTGGAGTGTCCCAGCGACTGGTTTGAACTGGGCTATGCATGGAGCACCTTGTGTGCCCCAGGCAGTGTCTCGTTTTGCAGCCCTCCCTGCCCCAATACACTAAAAGCCTGTCTGGGGAAGTGCTAGCTCCTCCCAAGGCAGGAAACCTATTGTCCAGGCCTCCCCTACCGGAGTTTTGTCCAGCAGCAGGAGGTCAGACTTGTGTCTGTGGCAGCAGCATCCATTTTGTGATGCTGAGGCTCTGTTTAACTTTAACCGGGTAAAGCAGTAACCAACATGTCTTCTACCTCTAAGAGGGTGGAATGCTACCCCCGCCGCCAGAATTGGTGGGGGGGTAGTATTCCAAAGTATTTGACACCTTACACAACATGTTTTGATAAAGCCAAACCAAAGTTAGCATTAACCGCAAGGATTATAATGCACTTAAGAGTATATGGTATGGCTATATCATAGAACAGCTATAAGGACATGGTTCCGAAAGCTGCAGAGGGGCTCAGCTCATGCCAGAGCACCCTCTAACATAAAACCAAGCACTCTGCCTCCAGGATTGTCGAGGCCTACCATAGGAGTGACTTATATGGTGCATATGTGTCAATATATATGGTTAGATATAGGTATACTATATCTAAGTAAGGGGTGATTACACCACCTTAGGCAGCTAGCCTGGGGCCTTGAATAGCAGGATCCCAGTCCAACTAAGTAAAAAAACAGCAAAACACTAGGCAAAAAGTTGGGGTAACCATATAGTCAGATATCCACCTTCCGACAGGTGCACCCACCTCAGGCACATAATCAGTGGGTAATGGTCTGAAATGGTGCGTGCTAAATATTCTGCTGACGTGACTTGTTGGTGGGCATCCGCCGAGCACAACAAGGCATCCAGTCGGGCGTGCACCTCATGGACCACCGAAAAATTGGAGTAATCTTTGGTTTTCGGGTTCAGGGTACGCCATGTGTCTAGCATGCCCCATCTCTGTCTCCAAGTGGTAAACGCATGGGAAGCGCGTGCTGCCTGGGAGGTTGGCAGTGAGGGGGGTGACAGGTCAAGAAGTACATCCTCTACACTGTTGAAGTCGCCCCCCACTATCACTGTACCTGCGAGATATTGTGCTAAGTTGTTGCTGAGTGCCGGAAAGAATGCAGACTGAGCGACATTAGGGGCGTCTACACTGATCAAGGAAATGTCTTGGCCCTCCAGCTTCCCCTTGATGGCCACATAGCGGCCCTCCGGATCAGTTACTGAATGGAGCAATTGGAACCGAACCCCCCCTTGGATCCACACTAACGCCCCTCGTGCATAGGCCGAATAGGTAGTGTAGAAGAGCTGTTCCCTCCACCTTTAGTGTAATGCCTGCCCCTCCTTTTGTGTGTGGTGTGTTTCTTGGGGAAGAGCTATCTGGGCTCCTCGCCGTTTAATATATGAGAGGACTTTATGGCGTTTTGACATAGTGTGCATGCCCCTGATATTCCAGGTCATGCATTTGTAATGTCGGTGGTCAGCCATGATCGAGTAGTACTCTGTTCCACACCCTTCCTAGGCCGGTCAGTACACTCTGTATCCATCTCTGTGTCAAGCCCCCATAACATCCTACATTATGCAACCCAGTGTTTCCCCCCAAACCCAACAACAAATTTGCCCCTGAACTCCCACTTCCCGGGATAAGTAGGAAAAAACAACCCCCTCATCCAAACCAGTTTATAAAGTCTACAATTGACTGCTTGTAGGGTGGTCAGTCAGTCCCAAAGGGTGGCCAGCTGTTGCAGCTCACCCATCTCTGCCGCCGCCATCTTCTGAACAATGTCAGAGGCCCACTCCACAGCATTCCTCCCTCTTGTACCCCTGCACCTGAATGTAGCAGCATGAGTGCCCCCCAGTGAGCAAGTTCTGCACCTTCCAGGTCGCCATTGTGCACTACTAGATGATGCCATCTGCTGTCTGCGGTGTTACAATCGGGAGTGGCTCACTCTGTGCCTCAGAGTCACTGGACCCACCCTCCGAACCAGTGTCCGACATATTTTCGCTGTCCTCTGGCTGGTCTTGGTTCTGCACCCGGCCGCTGATCTGAGCCACCATATGCATCGTGTTCAGCCGTTCAAGTTTTGTCTCCTCCTGTGAAGGCGCCAGGGTCTCTGCCCCAATTCTCGGATTCCTGGGTCGGTGTCCTCATCGTCCCCCTTTTCGCCAGGTTCCGTGGCCGCTCCGCACCACCATGGTTGTCTAACTAGTCAGACACCTCTTGAGGGGTTCTGAAGAACTCCGTGCCCACAGTCATCACAACTCGCAGCGTAGCCGGGTATTGTCATGTACTTGTCGTTGCGCTTCCTGTGAAAAATCCGGAAAGATGCGCACTATGGAATTGTGCATTTGCGTGTCGCTCTTGATGCGTCCCTAGGTCAAAATGTGGTCCCGGTCACTGTACTGTAGGAGTTTTGCTATCACCATTCTTGGCGGGGCGCCTGGCAAGTGTGGTTTCCCTTAGACATGGTGTGATCTTTCCAAGGCGAACAAGTTTGACAGCCCGTTTGGCGCTATCTCCCATCTGATCCATTTTTCGTGATTATCTGTCATGCTGCGGCCTTCAATTTTTTCCGGCAGGCCCACGATCCTCAGGTTGCTTCTGCGTGACCTGTTTTCGGCATCTTCAGCTCTGTCCTCTAACGTTCACACCTTTGCCTCTAACAGGGCCATTCGCTGCTGCAAGTCAGTGAGCAACGGCAGGGCCTCAGCAAGTTCCCCCTCAGTTGATTTGACTCAGTATGCCAATTTCTTGTGATCATCTCTGAGAAAACCCATGTCTGTGCTCAAAGAGTGAATCTTGTTTTCCAGGCGCTCGCTAGACATGGTGATAGCCCGCAAGATGTCCTGTAGCGTGGGGGCTGCAGGGTGTTCCTTTTGCTGCTGGGCCTTCCCAGTTTCTTCTGCAGGTGCATTCATGGTGGGATCTCTTTGTCCTTCCTATTCTGGGGCTTCTCCATGGTGTCTTCATGCCCTGGGACACCTCTTGTGCTTCGGGTACTCATGGGGCACCCGAAATCGGTCCCACCAGATTTGCGCTTGTCGCTTTCAGCAGGGCCTCATTGTTATACCTGCCCGGTAGGGCGATGACGTCGACGGCTGCCGTGCATTGTGTCCAGAGTCGCCAATCCGAATGCAGGGCCCGCTGCGGGCCTCCCCCCTTCACCATCCATGGAGTCCGCTGTCACCAGTAGGTTCCGGGCCCCTCAGGAGCTCTCGCCCACTCCAGGTCCTGGACAGGAGACCCCAGCACTTCTCCTCAGCAGTGCGTGTTTAGGCCGCCTGGGTAGGCACACTGGTCAACCAGGTGCCTAGTCCACTCATCGTACGGCACTCTACAGTCCTGCACCCTGGGAGTTGCACAGGAGGAAGTGAGCCAAAGCCTCGTCACCTCCAACTGTGGCTCCCTTGGGCAGCCAGTGCCTGCCCCAGCTTCGTCCCTTTCTGGGCTCACCTTCTCATCATGCCACCTGCACTGCAGCGCGCGCTTCAAGCACCAGGCTCGGGGGGGTCCCACCAGCGTTGCAGCTCTCCATCAGGTGGTGGGGCCCTCTGGGGCTTATCTCAAGTCCCTCAGCGCCACTCAGCTCTACACAGCGGGCAGGGGACGCAACCCTCTAGAGCTCAGGTGGATCTGTGCTAATCAAGGTGCCCCAGGCTCTTCTATCGCTGTCTGTGCCACCATCTTTGCACCACTGTCATGGCATCTGGTATCCCAGGCGCTGGTATGTAGGGGGCATCTCTGGGGCCCACTGGTCCCTGGGGGTCGCACTTCGCTGAGGGCAAAAGAAGCGGTGCTCTGGCGCTCAAGCCTCACACGATGCGGGAGGCAACTAGCGCTTGTCCCGTCACCTTAATCCATACTTGGCGCCGCCATTTTAATCCCGCACTTGGCCGCGCTCGCCATGGTCAAATGTCAGCGGTTTACAGACGCGAGAGAAGCTTGTTTCATCTCTTGGGCGCCCCCTCCTCGGTCCCAGTTATGGGGGGGTGCCGTGGGGTGTTGTGCCCTTCTCTGGGCTTCAGGATGTTCGGCGATGGCGGCTGGCCGACGGGAGCTCGCAGTGAGTGCTGCTCACTCCATCGGTGCCAAGCTATGACCCCACTGGTAAGTAGCTAGTAAGACTCGAAATATGGTTCAGCGTACTTGCCAGAATATTAGACTCTGGCCCATGTTTTCTGCACCAAAATGTGAAAGTTACACCAACAAACAATACACCAAAGCCAGCAGATGTGTTGTGGTTAATACACTCTCTCGACAGGTGACAGTTCACATTCTGCAGTCCCAGTTGGCACAGTCCAAGGTGAGGGTTGCAGAAGATTGATCAGTTATGTGTCAGAATATTGTAAACAACACCAATGGGCCATCCAGGTAGAAGCCCCAGAGGATCTCCAGAACCCTGTGCACACGTGGTCGCACAGCACGAGGAGTGTCCCGGGCAGGGAGCTGTAGAGCTCAGGGGCAATGGTGAGGAGACAGGTATGGAAGGAACCAAAGGTGGTGATGTGCCTGTGATGCTGGTACAGACCAGGCTGCTCTCATAGGAACATCATGCCACTGTAGCTGCTGGCTGTACACTTTAGTCAGGCAGCAACCGCCTTTGGGTGGACCTACTCACATGGGTCAGCTCAGGCCTTCATCAGAGGCAAACACCCACCGGAGAGTCACTGTGTCTACGCCCATGTAATTGGGTATCTTGTCTCCCTGATGCCCTGCAAGTGGAGCTCTTACGGTTTCAATTCCTTCACCACAATGGCTTCCACTCTAATCACAAAGAAGGCAGGATTTGTATGAAGCATGATAAAAAGCAGAACATTACTGCATGAAAGATATGTGATTCATCCAGCTACATTTGGTTGTGCAGGGCACAAGTCGGGGTACACGCTGGTGGACGGCATCCACCCACTACTTTCACAGGGTTGGCGCTGTCCACCCTGTCAAGAAGTTGGGCCCCACTGAAAAATATGCTGAATTCATCTCGGTGTAATTTGCAAACACCAGGACACATTCTGCAGCACCTGCCCTTTGGTGCCTGCTTTCGATCCGCAACAACATGCAGGCAGTGGGGAGGCCTTCTCAGTTCAGACTCCTACTGGGCTTATAACAAAGGCAGAATCTGAGAGGCCATCAGGTGTTCTTTTGTTGGAGTCTCCTGGCTGGGAGCAGTCAGGAGCCTCACACCTAGATGCAAATGCAGCAGAAGGGAAACAAAGGCTCACACCTTGTTAGCACTACACACTTACTTAAGAGAGGCAGCTTTTCACTTTGTTCAGTCCCTGTTTATAGGATATGCATTCACTGTAAGAATGTCAAATGTGTTGGTCTTTCCCTACATTTACACAAAATAAATGTAATTTGTATAGTGATACCACCCCTGAGGATGCGTTGAAATAATGTAAGTACCACTATTTTTTCTTTTAAAGCACTATGGGTAGAGGGTGTTTACACAGACAAAAGGCATCATTATTTTATGAGTAGCTAACAAAAGTGTGAATCTTCTGCCTAAATCTGGAGGGTTGCCCTGTATACTCAAAATGTGCTCCAATGTACTCATTATTAAAATCTTAAACATATATGTGAATTCTTAAGATCTGATGTCACTTCTTATGATGCCACTTCCTGTGATGTCACGTTGTGATGATGTTACGTGCCATGAAGTCACACGCCGTGGTGTCACGCACCGTGACGCCACTTGCATTCTGATTAACTAGGTCAGTCCCCCCCACTTCTTTTTTAGGACTTGTGCCCTGCTGTTGTGTATTGTTGCTGAGTATAAAAGACGCCTCTTCATAATTTTCCCTTAGTGTCTCTAAATCACACTGTGCTAAGACAAAAACACAAGCCATTATCTACAACGACTTGAATGATTAGAATCCAATAAAAGGTGGCTGAAGGAAAAACGAATGTACTTAGACATACATGGCTTGTTGTGTGGACTTCCTTAAATCATAGGTCTATACTTGAGCATGTTGACCTATTTATGAAACAACAAGTATTTGGAGAAATATATCCTAAACAAAAGTCTCATCTAATTGCCAGAGCACACTCCAACTATAGTACGTTCTGTCTGGCATGTGCTGCTAACACATACATGTAGGGTGAATTTGACACCTATACAAGTTTACTGAAAATGAATCAAGTTATAAAAAAAATTAAACAAAATGAAAAAAATGCAGCAAAATCATCAAAAATCAGCCTCAACCCCAATAAACGTAAAAGTCACCAAAACGAGGACTCGCCATGTGCTTAATGCAATGAGAAAACCATTTCTTGATCAGCAATAGCACGTTTGTAACAGCAGAGCAAAGTGCCGTCGTATCAGGTCAGCGCGGCTAGCAGGGACATTCATATTTTATACAGCAGTATGTAATCGGTAGCTCCTGGGATTTTTATTTTCACCAGACTTTCAGCCAGAAACGAAAAACCATCAGCAAAACAATATTCACCGACTCCCTAAGGTGAAGAGGCACACAGATGCCGCTGTTATCAATCAGTGCATCCAATAATGTGGCTATTCTGAAATTGTCTAACAGACTGAAAATGTCAAAATAACCATAGTGTCTGATACACTAATGGAAGGTTACAAACGAAAAAGCTATCCGAGAAGATATGTGTTCTCCTCTTTTGGGCATTTTGGGGAGCTCAGATTTTGGTGCATTCATCCTGTTTTTAATGTTTTTTGTGTCTGCTGTTAATGCTACAAGATATATTACTATTGTGAGATATGTTTATTTCAGTTTAAGTTTCATTTGTTTCAAAATATGTGAATTATGAATTTGAGTGATAATGCTTCCACTACTTTGTTGTCATTTCTGCCTGCCTCTGTGTATATCCTCTACTAACTCTGAAAAGGTTATTTTTAGATATGTTTTTATAAATATGTTGTGCCTATAAAAACATGTGGGCAATGTAAACAACAGGCATTGGTAGTAGTGAATGAAAATAAAACATTGGATTGGGCATCGTGTGATACTAATGACTTAAAAGAGATAAAGCTTCAGTAAGTTTTCAAAATGCAAGCAATGGTCAAGCAATGGGTATACATACACACACACACACACACACACACACACACACACACACACACAGAGGCAACATGAACGAGCAATATGGTGCAATATTGTCCTCAAGGGGCTATGCCCCAAGATGCCAATTTGTATTTTTTAGATTAAATGTTCATGTTGCTGTAGTTAGATTGAGTGAAATAACAATGCGCATAGATTATAATTATAATGTTTTGGCTTACCGTTCATGAAAAAATTGTTGATAAAATATTAGAGAATGGTAAGCCACATATTATTTATGTGAATCTGTGGCTTCAGATTTTAACACATAGTAGTGGATTTTCTGCATTTGTCACATAATTTGTCCCGATTTGGATAATTTGCAAATGCAACCAAACTTGTTTTCATATCAGTTGATACAAATAATACTAACAGAGAAAGTGCAGCATGATTTGCAACTTTTGCCACATAGAATAGACAACCTCGTTGCATAATTTGATCCTAGTCGCAATATAATCATAGTAGCACTGACATTGGGAAAGCTCTATAGATTGGTTAGTAGTTGTCATTATGATGATGCAATTCATATTTAACAGGCAACTGTGAAATATTGTTATTATTAATAGCTTATAAAGCACACTTATAGCCAAGGGCGTCCTGCCACCACACACTGACACCCAAGAGAACACATGGGGGCCTATTCCCTGAATAACCAAGTCTCAGCCCCTTTCTAAAAGAGAGGAGCTCCGAGGCGTTCCTGAGATGCACCGGCAGGCTGTTCCAGGCTTTCACTGCATAGTAGGAAAAGCTGTTTCCTCCCCAACTGTCCCATTTTATTCCGGGCACTGCAACTAGTCTGCCTTTGGAGGAGTGCAATGCTCTCCCATTCGAAGCACCTACTCAAAAACTCTGGGCCACTGCCCTTCAGTGCTTTGAAGACAGTGCACAAAGCTTTAAATTGTGCTTGTCTTGTTACTGGCAGTCAGTGCAGTTTCTGGAGTCCCTCTCGTACCGATGCAAACCTTGGGATCCCTGTTAGCAGTCTCACCACCACATTTTGTACCAACTGTAAGCTGTACATATGTTTTTTTTTTTCAGATTCAGGTATAAACTGTTACAGTAGTCCAAGCGCGACAAAATGAGGGCTGAGACTGCTATTCTGAAACCATCGGCTGGAAGAAACAATTTGATTGTTCTCTGCATCCTAAGGATATGGAAGCAGGTCGAAACCAATCCGCTTACCTCATCCCTGAAATCAAGTTTCTGGTCCATGATCACACCCACATTTTTTGTCTTACCAGTGAGGGCTGGTAGCTTTCCCATGGCTTCAGGCCACATATCAGGTGTTCAGATGTTAGGGTTGTTCCCAAATATAATGACCTTGGTCTTCCCTAGATTCAATTTAAGGCAGTTGGAGGCCATCCAGTCAGCAATGTCTTTCAAACAGTCATGGCACCTCGCAGCCATATCCACTTGGGACCCTCGCTGTATGGAAATGGGGCAATCATTTCAAATTGGTGCCAAGAAATAGTTCCATTTTGCCAACCTTTGGGAGAATTGCCTTGTGCAGGCTACCAGGCATTCCAAATTGAAAAAATAGCGAGCAGGGAGAATTGGGGGAATGTTGTTTTTTTCATTATTTCATTAACACTTGTATTGCACAACTGGTCCTCTCGTCCTGTCTCTGAAAAGAAGTCTTGTACGTTTATGATGGTGAATGCAAAGTTACACAGTTCCATATAAACTACTCTGATCTTTTAATGGATTTGTGTGAACATTCCCAATGTCTTCATCATTTTGACATAAATCTGAAGAATCTTTTTAGATTTGTACTTTTTCTCCATCCTATGGATGTTATAGATTTATTAGACTTTTCCGTGAACATAGAAACAGATGGCAATAAGCAATGAATGATAAATATATTTCTTCTGTTTTAAGTTCCAGAGAATTTACCATATATTGGCACAACATATGTTATATACTTTGGTTTCTCACATTAAGGCCCTGATTACAATTACTATTTATCTCACCTGATAAATAATGATACCACAATGTGTGTTATTTATCAGCTACGATAAACAGCATCTATTAGAAGTTTGTGGGAAATAAAATGCGGATTTTAGTGTTTACCACACCAAAATCTTCATGATGCGGTAAATACTGTATGCTTGTCCCCTGTTACATTTGCACAGGTTTGGTTTGCTGAAATTTAATAGAGGTTGAGGTATTTATGCATTCAGAAATCATCAGATGTGTTGGATACAACCAAACACGTAGTTACAACTCCTGAACAAACAGGGGTTTATGCAGTGGTCAGAAAACAACAGCCCACTCTTATTCAGGCTCATACTCTCTTGTCCTGTTACACTTGATAACTGTGTACATCCCCCATGAGCTTACTTGCCCAATCTCTGCCCTCAACTATAACTCTGCATGTATTCTGCATCATGTGATCAATAGTGCATATCAATTAGAGAGGAGGGAAGACAATCCAAGTCCCTGTGGTATACTACAATGAAGCAGCATTCCAACATCTGAGCAGATCTACATAAAGCAGATTAGGGCCAGGCAGATCTGTGCAGTGCTCTTTCTACATACATAACCTGCTGAAAAACAGAAAAGTCAGAAGTAAGTGAACCAACAGTTTCTGACATATTATGAAAAGCAAGCATACCTGCCCAGGGATTCTTGAAACGTTATTAATTAGATGGGTGAATAAAGCATTTAGGAAGTCTGCAAATGCTGGCCAAGCAATTGCAGCCCTAAAGGCAATTTGAGACTGGGGCTACTTAATCTTGTTCCTATGTACCTAGCTGCAGAAAATTCTTTGGTTGAGTAGTGGTGGTGGTACATAAGGTGATAATGAAAGGGTTGTGGGCAATGTGTAGGTGGAAGAATTCTTTTTTTTTTTTTTGGGTATAAACTTATATTGACATTCAAGCTTACATACACAGCAGTGTGCCTACAACCGTATATGGCCGGCAGCGATACACATATATTGACATATTTGGAGTTACATGAGGTATGAACATAGAGAGGGTAATCAATATCAGCCATCAGGAATGCAACATAGTAGCAATCCTATTATATCAGGTCTAAGCAGTAGGGAATCAGCATTGGAGTGAATGTTGACGTCAAGACAGTCCATGGCATAGCGCACTTAGAAACCAGAGCAGCATGATAGGATTCAGGGGAGTAAAGTTACTATCCACCTCATGGCCTAGTAAGGTCTCCTGCTGAGGGAGAGATCACAATCAGATTATACTTTAGGGTGACTAAGATTTAAGGCAAGAGAACATGACACCGGACAAAACCTATTAGGCATGGACCTAGGCATTCAGCACATCCTCAGAGGCGTATGTTCATTTAGTTGATACGCATTTACCAGACATCAATCTTCGCACCTGACATGCCAATAATAGTTCGAATTCCTATCAGTCCATCCCCTCCAGCCCAGGTCGACAAATGGTAAACGAAATTAAACCAGTACAGCTGCCTGTGGTGTTTCGCCAGTGTCAGTGTCCCCCTCCCCCTGCGATGTTGTGGTGAGGAGGAAATTCTGTAGCGGACCCCAGATGTCAGCCGGCTTCGAGTTAAGACAAAAAACAACAAGTGATGGACTTCGAGTTAAGAGGCAACAGTTCCGAGAATATTCTGTACTGTTCCTGACAGTATAACATGTCACGCAACCAATCTTTAAATTTAGGAGCCCGGCCCCGACCCCACCGACATGCCAGGTGTCTCCTAGCCAGTAACAACGCCACATTAGTATATTTCCTAACCGTCCGCGCTATCTGCGCAGTATAGCCCAGTAGGAACAACATCGGATCTAAGGGCAGTGTAGCATCTATCATGTGGGAGACACCCTCGCAAATCTGTGACCAGTATTCCTGTACTCGTGAGCAGGTCCACGCTAAATGGAAGAAATCCGCCCCTTCCTGTCCACATCGCTCACACCTGTCCGAGTCAGCCAGTCCGAACCGAAACTTCCTAGCAGGCGTGTAGTACAACCTATGGAGGAACTTGTAATGTATAATCTTGAGGCGACAGCTAGACATCACCGCACCCGACAAGTCGCAGCAATACTCCCATTGTTCCTCTGAGATGTCCCTGCCAAAATCTGACGTCCAATGCACCTTAGCCGTACTCTCCACAACGGGTAATTCTTCCCGTAGGCATTTATATATTTTAGATAATAGATGTGCTCCATCAGGGCTGTTCAGCACAATTGTAAGCGGGGCTACACTAGGGGGTTCATGAGGGTAATCGGGTAATAAGGCTCGCAGGCCTTCTCGTAGCCGTAGGTAATAGAACAATTCTAGAGGGTTATGTGCGCTTTCCCCAAAGAAGTCGTCTCGAGATCGGAACTTCCCATCGCGGAATAGATCACCCCACACACAAATTTTCAACCGCCTACACATTCGTTGAAATCCTACCTCTTGAAGGAGCGCCACCTGTGGATGATAAGATAATGGCATACGAGCTGTATATAATAATGGGGTTTGCAACCATCTCCCTATTTTATGCCATGCTTCCATCGTACAGGGCACTGTATTAGAGTGCATTTCCAGTCCCGTTGTGGGGGCATGCACCACTCCAACCAGTGGCAGCGGATGAGCTATCCAGTCCTCCGCTGCCACCTGCGGCATGAAAGCAGTAGGTTTCATCCAGTAATATAGGTAGTGCGCCTGTGCACTCAAATAGTATACCTCGAAGTCTGGGACGTCGAAGCCTCCCACACGGTAGGGTTGTGTCATGACCGCCCAGCGGAGTCGTGCCTGCCTTCCCCCCCACACCAGTCGAATAAGTTCAGAGCGTAAGGTTTTGAAGAAGAATGCGCCTTGGTGATAAGGAATATTGAGGAACAGATATAGGAAACGCGGCAAAACCACCATTTTTATGAGGCAAATTCTTGCCGCCATCGACAGGGGCAATTTAATCCAACGAGTCACTGAGTCCGCCAATTTGGTGATGGCCACCCCGTAGTTCATTCGCAACGTATCTCCCTTGTCTCTTGATATTTGTATCCCCAGGTAGCGCAGTTCAGAGGTACACCACTCAAGAGGGTACTCTAGTGGGAATGCCGATACAGCCGGTGTCAGAGGGAAGAGTTGGGATTTACCCCAGTTAATAGAGATGCCGGAAAGGCCTCCAAAAGCAACGAATTCCCGCAATAGCGCATTTAAGTTAGATTGGGGGTCCTTGACGAACAGAGTGACATCGTCGGCATATAATGAGATTGAGAGTTGGCGCTGAAAGTAATTGAAGGCACTGGCTTTGTGAAGTTGTCGAATTCGACAGGCCAGCGGCTCTATCGCCACAGCGAATAGTAAGGGGGAGAGGGGACACCCCTGACGGGTACCCCTCGTTATTGCAAGCACTCTAGCCGTTGGAGCCGTGTAGAGCAACCGTACCCAATTTACAAAGATCGGGGGGAACCCCATCCTCTGCAAGACGGCGAAGAGGAAGCCCCACTCCACAGAATTAAAAGCTTTTGATGCATCTAGAAAAACCGCGGCAAGGGGGAGCTCAGGGTGAACCGTTTGAATCAGGGAGAAGACAGTGCGGAGGTTGTGTGAGGTTGATCTCGTAGGGACAAAACCGGACTGATCCGGCAAGATGAGTGTGGTCATAAGCAAGGAGAGTCTGGTCGCGAGCACCTTCGCTAGAATTTTAGTGTCGCAGTGCAATAGCGACAGTGGGCGATACGAGTCACATAGTGCAGCAGTTTTCCCCGGCTTAAGTAAAGATGTGATGATAACCTCTCGCATAGATCTCGGGAGCACACCCACTTCCAAGGCATCAGTAAATACCTCCCTTAGCACCGGAGCCATGATCTCCACATAGCATTTATAAAACTCTGCGGGAAGACCATCTTGACCCGGCGCTTTCCCGTTGCTCAGAGACATAATGGCATCCCGCACCTCGTCCAGCTCGATTGGTGCCCCTAGGAATTGTCTGTGGACATCGCTTATCCAGCAGAGTGCAATATCCCCCAGATAGCTATCCAGATCAACTGCCCCAGCTGCCCGCGATGTGTATAGTTGTTGATAGTGTGTTTGGAGTGTGTGTAGAATTCCAACATTATCTCTGTGTACTTCCCCATCTGCTGTGGTTAGCTCTAAGATAGTATTCGAGCCTCGTGCCGCCCTCACTGCCATGGAGAGCGCTCTACCCGGTCTCCCTCCCTCATTGTAAGCACGGGCTCGCCAGTATTTCCCTTTGAACCGCACCTCTCTCTGCGCCTCCGCCTCGTATTCTGATAACTTAGCTCTGAACTCGCGCTGCGCCTCTCCAGCAATCCCCTGTGACATGCAGTTCTCTAAAGCCCTCAGTTCCTCCTCCAACCTGCGGAGTGTTCGCTGTATGTCTCTCAATACTCCAGAGCTCTTGGCAATGTACCATCCCCGCACCGTAACTTTGAATGCCTCCCAAACTGTTTCTACACTATCCACCGTATCTTTATTTCGGGGAAAGAATTCTTCTATGTCGGTCCTAAGTTCTTCACAGAAGACAGTATCTACCAGAATGCTGGGATGTAATCGCCAAGGTGGGCGTTGTTTAAGAAATCCGGGCATATCTAAAGACATGAGAACGGGGCAATGGTCGGAATGTGTTCTGGGTAAATGTTGAGAAAGCAAAACATTCGGCGCTAGATTCAAGGACACAAAGATGTAATCAATTCTGGCCCATGTGCCTGTGTAGGATGTGAAGTGAGTGCCTTCCAGTATATCAGGATGTAAATGTCTCCAACTATCAATCAACCCTCCCTCTTCAACTATCCCCCATAGAGAGCCTCTCGCCTTAATATGATACGTTGAGCAACCATCCGCTCTGTCCAATCTCGGGTCTAGGGCTACATTAAAGTCTCCGCCCCAGATCAGATACCTGGAACCCAAATCCATTATAACTCCCCAGAGCTGTGTGAAAAAGTGGGGATCATCAACATTGGGAGCGTAACAACTGGCAATGGTAATCGTCTCCCCACCCAATCTCCCCCACACAATCACATATCTCCCCTCTTTATCAACATGCTGCCCCTGCAGTATGAACGGGAGAGCTCGGTGCAAAAGAATGGCAGTACCCCTGGCGTACGAAGAGTAGTTTGAAAATACCCTCACGCCTGCCCATCTCGTGCCGAATGCAGAATCCGTCAATGGGGGATTGTGGGTTTCCTGTAGCATAACCACCTGCACATTATGCCTGTCCCAATACGCCAACAATTGTCTACATTTTCGTGCATCTTTCAGACCACGTACATTCCAGGATATGAAATTACATCGGTTAACAGTCCCCGCACCTGTAGTCGTGTGTTTGACCCTGCTCAAATAGAGTATTTTGCATCCTCCACAACATCAATGTATCACGAGCAATATTCCCTCTCACATCCCTCCAGTATATCGCTTTGTCAAATTGCTTGTGCATTTCACACTCATACAAGTCACATAACAACCATGCATTCCCCCCTTCCCCCCCCACCTCCCACAGAGGCATCCCCAACTCGCCAGTGCCATCACCCACCCTTCCCCACCCCGACTCCCTCAACAACCAGGGATGAGAACACACCCCACAACAACAGTAACCGTATGGGTAATGCCCGCTAGGGAACATTCCAGGTGGCGAAACAACAACCCCTCTTCTCCTTCAGCTTCTCACGGCGGAGCCCACCTAGCTAGAGGGAGAGAGGGGGGTACCTGGCGACGCGGCTCAGAATCAGCGTTTCTCGGGTCTTAGCCCTCGCCCATCTCATAGTCAAGGATAAATGAAGGGCAATGACCACAGCAACTGCTACAATTTAGGCCCCAAACCAGTACTCACATACAGGAACCATAGCGATATCTAGTGTTTCAAGTTCAGTGAGGTCATTGTTATTAGTCCTCCAGCTGGTCGTTTCTGCGATCAGGCTCGGCCATCCCTTCTCTATGCTGGTGCGCTGAACGTTTAACATGTTTGATGAATTCCTCAACTTGCTGCGGCTTCGTAAAAAACTTTTGGCGTCCCTGGTAAGTGATACGCAGTCTAGCCGGGTAGAGTAATGCGTAGTCAATTTGCAGAGTACGAAGCTTTGCTTTAACATCCAAAAACTTGCGCCGTTCTTCCTGGACCATGGGCGTAAAGTCAGGATATATTGTGAATTCATTACCATCACAGGTAAGCTTGGTGGAGGATCGAGCCGCCCGTAAAGCCGTGTCTCTGTCCCTATAGTTTAGTAGACGGGCTATGATAGGCCTCGGTTTCATGCCCGGTTTGGGTACCGGTCCCAAGGATCTGTGCGCCCTTTCTACTATAAATTGGGGGGAGAACGCTTCCGAGCCCACTGCAGTCAGTAGTAGTCTTTCCACATATTCCTCCATTTTAGCCACGTTGGTGGACTCCGGAATTCCCACTATGCGTACGTTGTTACGTCGGCTTCTCGCTTCCAAATCCTCATTCTTTGCCGCAATGGTGCGCAATAAATCATCCATTCATGTAAGTCGCGTTGTATGCTGTCCTGAGGTGTCCTCGACATCCGAAACTCGCTGTTCCACCTCCTTCAACCTCCCCTCGTGAATATCCAGTTTGTGGACTACAGCATCCATACGGGACGACATTCTATCCACCTTGTCCGCAATGGTCGCGAATCCCTGGCGCATCTCACGGAGGATTTCCTGGACATCCGTGGAGGTAGTCGCCCGGCTATCAGCAGGATTGCTAGCCTCTATCTGCTTCTGAGTTTCCGGGCTGTTGCGAGTCGTCTTCTTTGCGGCATCAAACGTGAGCTTCGGTTGCCGCGCATCTGGCCGACCCATCTTAGCCGCTCAGTAATGTCGAGTGGATCAGAATGCAGAGTGGCGGATAGCAGGGTCGTTACGGACGTGCAGTCACGTTGTTCAGAGAACCCGCCGGAGAGCACCCACCGTCCAGTCGAACACCCGGTATGGAGCAGCACCTGCGCGGGGTGGGTGCGCGGGCGGCGGGTGAAGGCGAGCCTCTGTCGCCGCTCCTGGTCGCAGCACACCCCTCTGAGTCAGACCAGCAAGCCCTCCAGGAGTACCACAGTGTATTCGTCCCACCATACAACAACTAGTAGCAGTTCAATGAGGTTGCAGCTGTCCCAGGATAATTGCTCGCTGTGCAGGAGCGTAGACCAGTCGGAAGCAGAAAGCAGTCCTCTCAGCCGGGTGGTATATATGCAGGCGTGAGGACTCCGGGACGTATGGAGCAGGCAACAGTCACCGCGGGCCTGTAATGCGTCTGAGCGCACCCCTGTTATACATGCCTCCAAGAGTGATGAAGCACAGCGTCCCCCAAGTGGTCAGCTCAGTATGCATATGTCCCTTGCAGTGTCAGGTGAGGAGGGCTATGCTACCAGTAATGCCCGCAGCCCCCGGATTCCTGTCCGCGTTTCTCGCCTCTCGGTCCTCGCAATCAAATGTGGGAGGAAGCACAATTGAGAAGATGGCGGGCTCCCCAGCCGGTGGCAATGTCTCCAGCAGTCCCCAGAAGTGCACAGTAGTAATGCCCAGCGAGGCACTCCAAGCACTGAGGGCAGTTAAAGTAGGGTCCCCGGAGGATCCGAAGGTAGTGGGGCCTCACTCCAGAAATGGCCGCCACTCTCGAAGGGGAGGCAGCAGGGCACCGGCCGCGCACGGCAGAGGCAGGCAAAGGCAGGCCAGCAGAAAGTCAAACAATGCGCTGGAAATACCTCAGTGGTCAAGTGGGTCAGGGCAGCGCCGTCTCCGCATTCAGAGCACCACCGCTAAAGACTGGAAGCACTGCCCTCCGCCGCCTTCCTGCTGTGGTCCGCCGAGGATTTCGCGCCTTTAGGGGCCCAGCTGGCGTCTTCAAAGCCCCGACCTCGCGTCCGCAGGCAAGCCGGCCGGCCGCGCTGAAACCTCCGGCAGCCGGGGTCGCTGAACACAAGGATGCCACCACCAGCCTCAGCCAGCAACCGATCAGCGCCAAATTCACACCGGAGCCGCTGTGCAGTCCCCCTATCAGATGGGAGCAATTTCAGCCCTATCTGTCTCCGATTTAAGGATCGATTATAGGATTACCGTCGCCAGGATGTGAGAGCCTCACGAGAAGGCTTCCATTCACAAGTGCGCCACCTAGCGCCCCCCGTGTAGGTGGAAGAATTCTTAAACACGATTCAAAGTTAATATCATCATGCTTCCTATACCATGCTGATCCTTGTTTCAGGAGTAAGGCCATTGAGGATGTATATCAGCAGGTGCAACTCCAGCATTTGTATTACATTAAATCCATCCACCAGCACAATGCACATCTCGATGAATCCCCATGTTCTAGCTATTTTCACTTATGACAACTACCAAAGTGCTATTTAAGTGCAGCATGAACAGCACATTTGAGCAATGAGCTTACATATCATATCACAAGGCTCAATGCCATGCCAATAAGACTCAAAACCTGCATAGAAAGCATCCAAAAAAGGATGGCAACAAACAAACGACATCATGCTAAACCCCATGAAAATCAAAACTCTTCTGTTTGCCATCAATGTCAAACATTCTCTGATTCAGTCATGGCTGTCCAATTTAAAACGCACCAGCTTTACACCCCCAACCAACAGAACATGCTAAATCCATTGGTTTCACCTTCAACCGAAACCTCTCACTCAACAAACACATTTCCAAAAAGATCAAAACAGACTGCTTCCGACTCTCTCCTGAAACAAGTGAATTTTCCTCAAGAGAAGATTTTAGAATGACAGTTAAAGATCTGGGGGCATATTATCAACACACAGCGATAAATATCGCTCAGCGCGATTAGCACTATATTTTTTTCGCCGGCTATCGCTGGATTAAATTGCTGGTATAACGCGTTATCATCAACGTTTATCTCCACAGCGATAACAAATCCAGCGATGGAGACAAAATAAGGGGACATCGCTGGAAATCTAGCTATACTAGTGCGGCGATAAGGGAATCCTTGGTAATAGGGAGATGTGGCCTTAGCCTCAGCATCCACCTCCCTTTATAAATATAGCTAAGTATGACATTTTGCAGATGTTAGGTTACGGCTATAACCATGCTTAGCACAGCTTTTTTTTAGCGCTATGGGTGTCCTGGACCGGCTTGGTAATAAGGAGAAGTGCAGTTAGCGACATTTTCTGTGTTATTTTGACACAAAACGCCCACTTTGCATCTCATTAGAGATACAAAGCGAGCCGTCGGTAACAAGGCTGTTAACATGCGCTAATACATGTTAGCACTGCCTTGTATAGGGAGAAAACATTATCTCCGCTTTTTTGGCTATTAAAGCCAAAAAAGCGGAGATAAGGCCCTTGATAATATGCCCCCCAGTCCTCTCAGAAATAAAAGGAGGCAACGCATGCTTAATGGCATCCCAAGAAACATTCTCACTCCCCTGAAATGTATCCTTCATGCAGATGCTCGGCTCATCAAGAGGTGGAAGAACTCAGAACACATTCTCTCATGATGAAGGATCTACAAAGCATCCTCCTCAACAGCCGCCCCTGGAAGCCCGGATCATCTTTAAGAGCAGTTGCATCACTTACAAAGCCCACTACCCCACCAGCCCAGTCCACCTAGCTAACAAATTTACAATATAAGGAGTTCTATGCCAGATGAGACACACCAGCATACCCAGATTAAAGACTAAACACTGGAGGAGCAAGAAAACAGTCCCAGAATGTAGAACGAAACATTCTCCAAAATCAGAACTACTTACTTTGCTACAAGAAACTTAAGTTCCACCTCTTCAAGAAACAACATTTTATAGGCTGACTTCTCACTACTTCACTCCTTCTAACTCCTCCCTTTGTCGCTTCCCTCCTTATATAGTCCCATTGAAGCTTGTCCCCTGCACAGCGCTCCCTTGCTAGACAGCTAGGTTTGTGCTTCAGAAATGCCAAAACACACACACACACATGCAATGCCCCCTCATTTTAGGTCACACATTTGTACCACTACAGAGTGCACATAAAAGCCCTTCCTTCATCTGTAGATAAATGCAAATATGCTTTAAATTTATCCAGTGCTTACTTTTTATGTAGTAATGAAATAAAATGAAACTTCTAGAATTACAGAGTAGATGAAAGGTGCCATGTAGGGGCACCTGAATACACTCTACGCGCGGCACCCTTCAATCTTCCCTCCTGAATGTTGTATCCTTTTCCTCATGGACTCAATGCTTCCGTACCTTACCTCCAATCCTTGTTAATTCTGCAGCAATTACTACATGGATTTCTTTTCTCGATCTACTATATCTCAGACGAATATTGATATGTGCAGTTTTTGTTTTAGCAGGAAATATGTATTTAACTTTTTAGAACTTAATTGATCATTGTAATGAATAATCAGAATTCCTCCAATCAATCGTAGCAATGTACAAGAACCAAGTCAAAGGACCCAGTAAGTTAAGAAAAACATTAAAGCGCTGAGCAAAGGAATGTTTACCTATATGTAGCGCCATAAACTATTTTTGATCTTTGCATATACACATGAACATATGTTTTATTTGCGTTTCCTTAAGTAAGATTCGAGTTATTTAATGCAATTAATTTAAGTCCACACATTAGCATGTGTTTACGCTGATGATGTTTGTTATTTTTATTGCAATCGCGTCTACATCCGCTCTTTTAGGCACACTACATTATTTTTTTCTTTTTTCGCTGTTTATTGTGCGTCTTTTGCTGTTTCCAATTTTCCTCAGTTTATCTGTTACATAATATACCAACCCCTTCCTCATCCCCCGTAGATTGCTATCATTTCCAGTGGCGGCTGGTAAAATTTGAAAGTGGTGGGGTGTGTAAACTGGTAATGATACTGCACCGTAGCGAGCGAGCGCAGCGAGCGAGCCCGACCCCCTAAGGAGGGTTCGGGGGGAAGCCCCCCACGAAAATTTTGAAAAAATAGTTACAAAATGGTGCATTTTTAAGCAAATTTGAGAAAGCATGAAGGTTAATAAAGCAATTGTGAAAGTGCAGGTATTACATTATCAAAGAGCTGCCATATAACATAGGTAGCTCAACCACAGAGCTTTATAACAGCATTCAAAAATACCCTAAGGCCTTGCAGTTAGTAGAAGTTCATAAAGAAGCCATGGCCACTGTGGCTACCTTGAATAATCAACTGCGAATTTCAACAGCCACAGAGTCCAAATCTGAAACATTGAAATAATAATCACTCAAAGTCCTCAACTCGATGAGGGCACCATCTCATCTGGCAGTTACCCCACAAATTACTTGATAATGATAAAACAAGTGTGATAGGAGACGCTTTGGTTGCTGTAGGTCCTGGACTCAAGTCACAACTTAAAGCTCAATGGTTCTTGGGAGCGTTGTTTATTGGGAATATAGTGGCTAATGTACAAACATTAGACTATCTATTGCATATCGATACCTACCAAATAACATTACTGCCCCCAGCCCAAATGTAATGGTATAGTAAATATGAAAAGGGCTGTTAAAGTTCACAGGAGAGGAAACATCAAGCTCTAGTACCTCAAGCTTAGTACTGGTGAGATGTGGTATGAATTTTGTTATCACCTTAAACAGTTTGTTGAACGGAAGAATAGTTACGTTTGTCCTTGGGTATGTAGTTGGTAATTTAAGTTGAAGCCAGTAGAGAGAGCAAGAGAGAGAGGGTCCCACAGCAGCAACAAAACACAAAGAAATAGGGCCGCTTAGTAGGTTGTGGGGTCGGGCACTCCAACACAGGAAGGTCTCCACAGCCAATGACTCAACACTTTTCATAATCCGTTCCAATTCAAAGCACATTTTAGGATAATAACATGAAATGTCAGAGGGATATGCACAGTAGGGAGGGATAAAGATACAACCACTTGGATTAAGTGATCTGCAGAGACGTACAGCATGCATAAGGTAAAACTGGGATATTTCTTGCATAGCAGTCTGTCAAGAGTCCGATAATGGAGGAGAGCACACGAGCAGCACAGACCAGCAGGGCTCAATACTATGGGTCCCTGCCCCAAGACAGCTTGACAAAGAGTTAATCAGAAGCAGTTGCTTCACCATACTATCTATAAGGTGGGGGTAATTCACTGCTTCAGAACTGGAAAGGAACTAAGGTAAATAAATTAGCCTCTCAAACCAAATGCCTAGTTGGTAAAGGTTGCCTGGCTCTTCTGACAACAGCTAAAAGACAGACCTGATGTTGCAACTCACCATTTCTACGCCTATACTCCATTGATTCTCAAGGCTGATTGCCATAGCCACATTAGTATATGTCACAGAACACATCGATAGCTCAGCATAATCATGAACTTTTACACCTCCTGGCAATTATAAGTGGCCTTTAGGCCTCTACTGTATGATAATCCCACTCCCAATCAACACAGCTTTATGTCACAATAGCCCCAAAGCTAAACTCACAGTTTCAAAACAAAACACCTCTATGTTCCGGATCAAACCATCAAAACATTTGCCTTAATCAGAGCATCATCAGGTGCACTCATATCTCATTCTCTCATTCAGTGTCACAATTCCTATACAAAACAAAGTTATCAAATGCTAGCGATTAACATTGTTTGCAGAAGTACCTAGTTTATGGAGCTGTCGTTCATTCCTGCTTGTCACTGAAGTCCAGCACTTGTTTTATTCCTGTCTGGTGTTGCCTCAAAACCCTGTAACTCCAAAAGCTGAATTTGAAGGTACTCTTGAAGAGGCTGCCCTCTAAGGCTTACCACCCTACCATTCCCAAAGAGCTTCGCTCTGCTTCTGTCTGCCTGTGGTACCACCTAACAGGGCCCCAAAACCACCTTGTTTCTCCAAGGCCCACGGGGTCTACATGTGGGAGACAGAGACAGAGAGAGCGAGAGAAAGAAAGGGAGAGAGTAAAAGTGTGAAGTAGAGCTTCAAACAGAAACAATGGTGAAAGTGAGCAAGAGAGAGAGAGAGAAAGCAAAGGAAAGAGCGGGAGTAGGAGAAAGGGAGTGAGCAAGAGTTGGGGAAGCAGAGTTGAAGAGAGGTTCAGAGAGAGAGAGACTGACGGAGAAAGATTCAGATGAGAAAAAAAGAGAGTTGCCAAGATACGGTGAACGAGCCCGCAAAAAAGATCGAGTTAGCCTCAGATGTAGAAGAAGAGAGTAAAATGGAAACAGACAGTGAGACGTGCACATCCATATCAGGTATAGGAATAACGCATAGTGTACCAGGCGTGGATAATGCGTTCCTAAAAATAAAAGCTCAGAGGGGAAGAAAATGTATCATGTCTGGGAGTGAACACACAAACAATTATAGCACCCGCACCTGTGTGACAAATTGGACAACTTTGTACGTTTTTCTGCTCTTTTATGCTGTTACCCCAAAAATGACAGACTCTTTTGGGAGTTGTATTTGTCTGAGTATTTAAAAGACACCGAGAGAGTCACTTTGTTATTGAATGTGAAACAACATTATCTACCAAGCTTTAGATCCATGGAAAGTAGGCATTTTTACCTGTTAGAGCCCTCTGTGAGTTTACTGATTGGTCAGTTAATGGACTGCACGTGGAAATTACCATTTGTCTCCCAGAAGTCAAAGGGAGGAGAACCTTGAAGCACACTCGTGAAGCTACCCTTCATTCATTCTCCTTTTAATCAATGTTAATCACTCAACCTGCTTTACATTTGTGCAAGTTGAGGCTATTATCCTTTAGATAAATCCAGGTTGGGAACTCGGCACATAGTACCAAATGTAGTACAAACCAGTCAGCACACTAGCTAAAAGGTATAGAATACACTGTCTCACAACAAGAGGAACACCCACATTGTATTTTTGCAGGAGACACTGGCCACTCAGCATATGCACAAGTTATTAAATCCACTCAGTGTTCTGGCCCATATTATTGACAGCGCTAACACAATTGTCGTATGCCCCCTTGATTCAGGGTGGTGGTTTTAATCGCCTTTTTGATGTTCTCCAGACAGCTCACTTCTGCCGTTCTCACATGCATTGGCCACACTTAGCTAGAGAATTAAACCAATAGACACCCAAGAACCAGGCATTCAGCTTATAAATCAAAAATGATTTCGGACCGTAACGTATGTGACCGCCAAGCCCTATCTGCAGTACTGCCTATCTGGTGTATATTATTGCATTAAAACAGGGACCCCCTGAATGAGATCAGATTCCTGGATCAGGGCAAAGCAATTGATAGCAAAAAAATATCTGGCAGTTTGTAAGAAAAAAATAAATGAAATTGTATGTGTCAAAACACAAGTAAATATTTTGTAATTCTGGTCTTTTTGAATTGTAGAAATATGCTGATTTTGTCCTGATGAAGACACACTGGTTGTGTCGAAACGCGTTGGCAGATATACATCAATTTTGACAATCAGCTGGGGAAATCATCATGATTCACTTCTCCTTTTTAATGTGTAGAGAACACGACAATTGAACATTGCATTCTCTTTTTATTATCTTTTTATCATTTTGTGTATTTGATTGAATGTGCCCATCAATTATTATCATTGTGATTACATTTTTATGATATCATGATTATTAGTTAGTATATTTTTTTCTTTACTTGTGTTTTATGTGATATGTCTAATTTGTGCCAGTTGTCTACTTTGTTGCTATCTGGTGTATATACCATCGAAACACAATGCTTAAATATAAAATATCTGCATTCAGATTATGGCACATAATTAACGGATGCTCACGCCAACAGAATAAAGCAAGTAACCTTAGCCTAATTAATTGAATAATCGCATACAACCTACTCCCTAACAATAGCGATTAGAGACATCCACAGCAGAGTGGTATTATACAGGCCAGCCATTAAAAAAACTTAATTACGGGCGGTTTCAGACATTCACAGACTGACTCTCAGTCTCACGTCTTGAAGAGAAGACAACTGTTGCACACTGGACTGGCCTGCCCACCCGGAAATGCACATTAATTAGCAGTTCTTTCATTTGGTTCTAATATACCATGCCATGATTAATAAAACATTTGAATTAAAGCACCAATTTATTTCCGAATAAAACCTGGTGAAATAACTCCATAGGGGCAACAGCATTAATATGTCTGTACTGGGCTTGAAAGTTTTCATGCAGGAATCACAGTGCAGCTTTAATTAACCAAACGTAATTAGCATCAATTTCTCTACTGTAGATTCTATAACTTCTCACATCATCACACAGAACAGGATCGCGACAGGCCCCTTGGAGTGCCATCAGAAAAAGCATGACTTTAAACATGTAAGAAAATATAGATGTCACGCTCAAGCCCGGGAGTCCCAAAATAATATGAAATTAAGAATCTTCTCCCTTGTACCAACATCAAACATCAGAGCCTTCGGTCTGCTGGCCCGAGGTAGATGCTCTCCGGTTTGGATTCCTTGTGTTTTGTGCAGCATCAGCACTTCTCCAAGCTTCTTGTCCTTGATTAATTTTGGCAAAATGAATTTATGTGCTTTGTGCTCAACAAACATATAATTAACGTGCTCCTGTTCCATTAGAGTTAAGAAGCAAGCACTGATGCAGTAAGCGCTAGCGTGGGAAGCAAGCCCATTATCACTGAAAATTGCGTCACAAAGTGCAGAGGCCTGCTGTCGAGTTCTCCTCGCCTGCCTACTCTCGGTTTCTCCTTCCCTTCTCCCGCAAGCCAAGCGTGTAGCCAGCCCAGTGGTGACAAAATGCTTTGGCCTATAGTTTCATTAGCCTTTAAGCCAGGGCTTCATGCTATTCCTCAAGGGGGGCCCCCAGACTGACTATGTAATGAACCATTGGGGGGAAGCACAGCAAAAACGGCAATTGGAAGCCAAGCCATCCCATCGTTTACTCAGAGACAGAACAATTACAACACACCACCTTAAGACATCTGAGTTGCACTTGCACTCTTGCAGCAAAGCCATAGCCAACGCTGGACTATAAGTTAAAGATTGTCCGCCTGGGCCTTACCTGGCCTGGTGAACTAATCGAGCTCACAGCCAGCCGAGTCCTTCCTCCTTCAACTGCCCTACTCGAGTCCAGCCAGCAACCACATAGACTACCACCTGCTGCACTCTGGATCGTAAATTAGCTGCCACGTCCTCTCTCCAAATGCTGGCAAGTGCTGCGCGCTGGAAGCAGTGATTCAGGTTAGCGTAATCTCAAGCCTGCGCAGACGGTCCTTGGCTGACACACCCTTCCCTCCCACCACGCCCTGTGACGAGTTGGAAAGGGGTGGTGACACAAGCTCTCCTCCACCCTGATTGACGTGGAGAGTTAGCGATCCCGGGCTTGCATTTAAAACGCCCGGGGCTAAATTAACCTTCACGCCATCAGGGGGTGGAGACTGGGCCTTCCAGCTATGTAGTTGACGAGCCGATGACATCACAGCCTTCAGGGCTGGGTTGTTTTCGCCCGGCAAAAACATAGCAGGCATTTTTGGGCCTGGCCGCCAGAGAGCAGAGCAATTAGTCACGTGACGTGACAGCTGAGCTGCGTGATAATGGTGAGTCGTGAGTGGGGTTGTAGAAGACTGCAGCCTCAGACAGTGCCCCGGGGCCCGTGTTCTTTGGGAATGTTTTACATTTTTTTAAATAAAATAAAATGTTATTGATGCACTTCGTAAGTACCTGGGGCGGAGCCCCTACGCCCTAAAAGAGAAACCGCCACTGAGATTCATTTCTCTCGGTATTCACCTTCTGCGATAATGTCTTTCAGTCTAACGACTCTAGGAGCTGGCCCCATGGTGGTGTCAAGCCGTTGTTGCTGCTGTTTACCCCCGGGTGACCTTCGAGAACATTTGATGGCCCTGGCAATGTACTATGTAATCAAAGTTCACGGATGTATTAAGAACAAGCATTTGCAATGCAATAGGTCTCGCATTTGCGAGAGCTTCAGCTATATGCATTGTAAATAATAATGTATTTAATATATGATTATTGAAAACCTGCAGACGGTGCGTAAGCATGCACTTTGTACTTATAGTTGTTGCTTACGAGAAGCAAGGCTGTCAGTAACTGCACCTCTTTTACTGCAAGCCTTGCTTCTCATACCAAGGATATAAGTACAACGTGTGTGTTTACGCACCACTTGTAGGTTTTCATAGCTCATAATTAAAAGGCAATGCCAATAGCTCAAACTGTTGCAAATGTGAGACCTATTGCATTGCAAATGCTTGTTTCAGATTTATCAGAACAATTCCCAAACCTTTCTCTTTAAGAAAGATGTCAGCCTTGAGTTGAAGCTCCCCCTGTATGGCAACTGGAAAGCTGCAGTTAGCACCTTACTCCCCTCTCCACTGCGGCATAGGCTACGTGCAGCAGGTGCAGTGGTCACCGGCTGGCAGGGGTCCACTGTAACGAATAATTGCTTTCTTTTACTACATGCGGTGAGGGAGAATGAAAGGCAGAGGTAGGGAAATTAGCAGAGTTTGAAGTATGAGCGGTGACGAAATAAAAGAGAAAGAAAGACATAGTGAGAGAGGAGACAGGATCAGAGAAGAATGACACTGAGGCAAGAGAAAAAGCAAGCACTGGCAACTCCAACGAGTCTGGAGTTGGCAGGCTAGTGCAATTATGTATTGCAAGTTTATACCTCAAAAATAAAGGAAGAAACCAAAGGGAAACTCGGAGTGACAAAAAACTGACAGCCATATGCCGACAAGAAGACTTAAAAAATAAGAATGCAGCTAATCTGATTTTAATAGAACAGTGTGGGTGCGTCCTACCAGGCCGGTGTATATTTGGAAAAGGTATGGAAACCCTTTCGGTCCTTAATGCACAAGTATGATTGTTATTGGAGCAAAGAAAAGGCACCATTGTCTTTGAAATACTGAAAGCTGAAGATACAGTATGAACACGCAAAAATAGCTAAATTAAAAATAAAATAATAAAAAGTGGGTAAAAATAGCACTAGCTGCATCAAGTATTATCTGACCAGTCATGACAGTGAAGTGCGCTACTTGCTAGGCCGATGGTCACAGGTGATGAGGCCAAATGCTGTCACTGACAGAGCCAGTTGCTGAAAAAGACAGACCCACTGTCCAAGGCTGTGGTGGGCGGGAGCAATATGTGAAAGACAGATGTACGCTTTAAATATGTATTTTACATTTTTAAATTTTTTTTATTGCATGACGCCGGCAAAAAATAAAGCTGCCTTGGGGCCAAACCTAAAACAGGAGGCGAGATGGGCCAGAGAGGTGATGGACAGATGCAGTGCCGCAGATTCCATGCCTGCCCCGGTGCTGACTGCCACTTACTCACCCTAGCATGGCTCACCCGCTGACGGGAAGGACATGATATGCCTTCTATTCCAAGGATTGTTCTTTTCTTCCCTCTTACAAGAACCACCCCCTCCCCTTGATCCCTCACCCCTCTTCCTATGAGTCTCTCACTCTGTCTGGTGTTCCTCAGTGACTAATATAAGAGCCAGCACCGCTCTCCTACACACCACTGTCAGGGGAGCCGCCCGCCCCCTCCCAAGCTAGAACCTCAAACATAAGACCCCAAAAGACTGGGGTTCGAGGTGGGAGTGGCATCAAAAACAAAAACATTATAGCAGTCATTGTGTACAGCACTTAGCCAAAGGCACTAAGCGTTTATACCCACAACTTCTGTCCCCCTCTCTTTCTGTCCTTCACTCTCTCTCCTCTTCCGTTCTCCTTTTTTATCTCAGAATCTTGTGTCTCGTTTACATGTTGCCTTTTAAGTACTTTGGAGCGCTTAGTTTCAGATGTGGTCATCTCCGCAAGGCAGCGGTTTGGGGCACTAAAGAGACCGGATCTCTGTCCGAACCTGACTCATATGTGTCGTGTTCTCCTGCCCACAGATACACCGGACACGATATTGCTTTTAGGTAAGCTTTTATTCGATACTTGTTACAGCTGCATTGTCCTATGACCTCTTGCCCCGAGGTCCTCCTTCGACTGCCCAGTCCCCTCGTAGCTCCTCCCCTACACCGGATGCGGTGTCCAGTGTCCCTTGGCCTCTGCCCTTTGCCCAGGGTCCTAGTGCCCTTGTCCAGGGCATGACATCTCCCCCCTTGTTATGAAAACAAACATTTTGCTTGACGTTGCGTGTGGCCATGGAGAGATCGATAGGTATAGAGAGAGAGAGTGTGAGAAAGAGAGAGAGAGAGAGAGAGAGAGAGAGAGAGAGAGAGATAGTTTCCACGGCCTCCCACTCTTTACATCGCTTCAATCAGTCTTTTGGTCTTCTTGCATTCTCTTCTTGGTCATTGTTCTCTGATGTCCTCTTGTGCTGCTTCCTCTTGGGCGTCTTCCTTCAGCCCATATGTTGGCAGCTCTTCTTCTTTGGTTTTCAGTTCTCTAAAATGTGAGCTGTTTCTGGTGATTCGATATTGTCCTGCTGATGCCGTTATCATTGGCCCCTTCACTTCTGTCACCGTCAATGGGTCTTTTGAGAAAACACTGTCTGACTTTCGTAGTTGTCTTTGCCGTACTACCACAGAGTCTCCTTCTTTCACTTTCGCGTCTGCTGCATGTCTCCTCCGATGAGCATACACCTTCATTTTTGCTTTCTCTTCTTTGTCCCTCTCGGCTATGTCTTTTTGATCCACCCTTTCCGCTTCTTTCACTTGCGCAACCTCGTTCTGCCTGATCGCCCCAACACCAGTTCTGCAGGGCACTTTCCTGTGGAGCTGTGAGGTGTGTTCCGATAATCCCTCAGCACTTGGCATAGTGCTTGCCCAATCGAGATCTGTGTTAGCTTTGCCCTCTGTATTGCCTTTTTGATTGTTCCCATAAACCGTTCGGCCATTCCGTTTGCTTTTGGCCACAGAGGCGTTATCCTTCGATGGTGGATTCCAAGGTATTCCATGAACCTTTTGAATTCTTCCCCAGAAAATGGTGGGCCATTGTCGGTCTTCAGTGTCTGCGGTGAGCCCCATGCTGCGAAAATATCATCCAGGACTGGTAGCGTTGTTTTTGCTGATGTTGACGCTACTTGTCTCACTACTGGGAATCTGGAAAATTAATCTATTATTACCAGTAGGTAATTTCCTGTTTCCAAAGGCCCATAGAAATCTGCTGCCAATTCTGTCCACACTGCTTTTGGAAGGGTGGACATTTGCAGTGGCTCCGACTTTGATGGTGGCCCTGTTATTTGGCAGATGTGACAGTGCATCACCGTTTCCTCTACCATGTTGTCTAGTCCCGGGAACCATACTTTTTCTCGTAGCATTTTTTTGGTTGCTACAATCCCTCGATGTGATTCTTTTTTTTTTTTTTAAAGAAAAACAGGGCTTCAGGAGACAGTAAAACAAAATACATAGTTTAGGAAAACTTGTTAATACAAAAGAAAACATGTATATACATAGCCAAATGGGTACACAACACAGTTAAATATAGAGTAACCCAGTTACTGAGAAAGCCAATCTGCAAGAGGAGCCCAGTTCTTAGATGCCAATAAACGCCTTCTCCTCCCCCTCAACAACAGCACCGATGACTCTAATTTGTACCATGCAAGAATCCTAGCTTTCCAATGAATGAAGGTAGGAGTTTCAGGGTTTAGCCATTGCGATGTGATACACAGTCTGATCATAGCCATTGCAATGAACAAGAATGCTGATAAATGGTGTGTTCTTTGAGAGCCAGTTGAATATTCATATCCAATTATTATTAGTTCCGCTGAAATCTTAACCGGTATTAGAAGTGATTGATTAAGAAAAACTTCCACTTCGTTTAAAAAGGGACTTAGATTAGGACATGAGTAGAACATATGTATGGCATGAGCGGTACCCATTTTACATCTAGGACAGAAGCCCCCGCTAATTGATCTAGAAGTTCCCCAGCTCGCTATCTTTGCAGGGGTATGATACAGGTTGAACATGGCCATATAGCTTTGAGTGCACAGTGAGCCAGAGACGAGAACAGATCTAGCTAATTCAAGCGGCAGTTCCAGGTCAAGTATTGGAACACCAAATTTAGCAGCCCACTTTGCATTCTGAGCAGATAGGTCATCCGGAAGTTCGGACAAAAGACTTTGGTACAAAAAGCTAATTCTAGACTCCTTCCGAATTAGTTCAATTATATTGATCTTAACATACAGATTGGGGTTCCTGGAGAGGTTCTTGTCGCAAAAGCTTCGAATCTGTAAATATTTAAAGAAATAACTAGATTGTAAATGAAATTTCTCCTTCAAAAAAGAAAAAGGGGCCAATTGATCAGAGTGGATTAAATCACCAATTCCCTTCAACCCTAAAGACCTCCATTTCATCATCAAACCATCATGAAATATTGGAGGAAGCAAGGCAGAGGCATTTAATGGAGTATAACAATTACGTTTTGGAATGGCCAGACGAGAACGGATTTTCTGCCATACAGAAAATAAGGCCCAACAAATCTTAAATTTTGTCTTTTTGAAATAGCTGGGTTCCAATACACGTGTTAATACCCCCTTAGCGGCATCCCCAAGTGCTATTTCATAAATGGATGGAGACATACAGATTGGAATCTCAACGTTATCCCCAAGAAGGGGGAGGCCGAAGTGCTGAATCAGAGCGGCCCAATAATAATATAACAAATTAGGAACTGCCCAGCCACCTCGCTCCCGGGGGAGGCATGTCCATTTTGCGGCCCTTCTCGGCCTACGGTACCCCCAAAGAAACCGTTGACATATACTATCAGCTCTCCCTAGTATTAAATTAGGGATTAGAAGTGGGATGGACCTTAAAAGATATAAAAACTTTGGGAGAGCAAGCATTTTCAAGATATTGCAACGTCCATATAAAGAAAGATGCAGATGGTCCATTCTCTCAAGTTTCCTATGTAGCGACTCAATTACCGGAAGGTAATTTAGATCTGGGATCTGATCAACTTCGGCAGAGATTTGAACCCCAAGATATGTGGCCTCTTTAATTATAGAAACATGCGAGAGGGGCATAGCTGAGGATTGAATTATTTGGGTCTTTGAGATGTTAAGTTTATACCCAGACAAAGCACCACATTGAGCCGCGAGACTCTCTAATGCTGTAAAAGATGGGCCAACACTATCAGTTAGTACAACGATGTCATCGGCATACGCCAATGCCTTGTAATCCACCCCACGAACCCTAACTGGAGCAATCCCCTGACAATTTTCAATCATCCTCAGGAAGGGATCAATGAACAAGGCAAATAGGAGGGGGGAACAGGGACAACCCTGTATAGTCCCACTACTGATGGAAAAATAAGCAGATTCTCTCCCTGAAATGCGAATTGCGGCGGTTGGAGACAGATAGAGCGCCTGGAGGGCCTGGATGAACTCGGGAGAAAATTCCTTCCAGCGCAGTACTACCCAGAGATACCCCCAGGAGACCCTGTTGAACGCCTTCTCGGCGTCCAACAGGATCACCCCGAGGGGAGAACTCATAGCCTGAGCCCAATCAAGAATGGCAATGATGCGCCTAATGTGATCTGTTGTGTCCCTTCTGGGAATAAAACCATGCTGCCGCATTGAGACCAGGGGAACTATGACTTGAACTAATCTAAAAGCTAGGATTCTAGAATAAATCTTACTATCAGTATTGATAAGTGCAATCAGCCAATATGAAGCAGGATTTAGCTCATCCTTGCCCTTTTTTCTGACCAACACGATAGTGGCCCGGCGCCAAGAATCAGGAATAACCCCAAGATGAGCAGCCCTAAAAACCGCTAACATTTCTTGTCTGAACAATGAGAAGGTCTTATAAAACTCGAGATGGATAAGGTCAGGGTCGGCGGCCTTATCGTTGGAGAGAGATTTAATAGCAGTTTCTACCTCATCCCAGCTAATGGGTACTGAAAGAACTTCATTCTGTTCCGTTGTTACCCGCAAGGTGTTTAAGGGGTAAAAAAAGTCATCTAGACCAACTTGGTTTTGAACCATGCTAGGGTCTTCTGTATATAATTTAGTGTAGAAGCTCACAAAGGTATCAAGGACCCCCGCCGAGGTCTCTTGCAATCGGCCCTGTTGATCTGTAATTTTGACAATTCGGTTAGCCATGGCCCTCTGCTGTAGTCGTTTTGCAAGTACCTTGCCTGAATTTTCCCCGAACTCGTACATTAGCATACGAAATTGAACATATTTGGCTGCTAAGTCTTGATACAAGGGTTCTAACAGATTAGACTTAGCTATGGTGACCGCCTTCTGACTGTTTAATACATCATGGCCCAGACGGATATTATTACACAGTTCAAGTTCAGCTTGCTGCAGCTCTTTGAGTCTATCTTTGGTGTGTTGCTGTGCTTGTTTCCAGCGATGAGAAGCAAAGTTTTTAGTTTCCCCATGTAAGGCCGCTTTAAATGTATCCCAGACGATAGAATCGGAAGAAGTACCCCTATTAATATTAAAGAGTTCTGGGATCCAAGTAGCCATAAATTCCTGATATTGCTGATCTATATGGAGCTTTCTCTCGAAAGTCCAGGGCCGAATCTGATTAGTAGGACGGTCCCATGGGAGGTCAATAATTATAGGATTATGATCAGATATGGTCCTGGGGGCAACTTCAATGTGTGCCGAAGAGGCATTTTGGTCCGAAAGAAAAGCATAATCACGGCGTACCATTTTATTGTGTGGGGCAGAATAGAATGTATATCCATCCAAATCCTGATGGTGAAAGTGCCATAGATCGATAAGACCATGGTCCAACACAAAAATTTGGAGAGCCTTAAATACTTGAGGCTTTCGGCCCACATAGTTACGACAAGTTGGAAGATTGATTTGACTAGAGGGATTAATATTAAAGTCGCCAGTAAATAATATTGGATGGGGCCATCCCACTAATTCCAAATTTAGGCTCCTAAGAACCTGCGAGTCATCTAAATTAGAAGCATATATTGAGCAAACTGAAAATGGAGATCTATTCACCAAAAGTTCAATAATTGCCCATCTTCCGAAATTATCCACCTTCACACTTTTAATAGATCCAACCCCATTCTTTAGAAGAATAGCTACACCCCTGATTGTAGATGTTTTACCAACTCGTATCCAGGGAATCTTAACCAGCTACGTTTAGTCCACGGAATATGGGTCTCCTATAAACAGATTAGATCAACTTGTAGAATTTGGAGAATATTGTAGAACATCCTACGCTTCTTGGGATCATTCAAACCACAAATATTCCATGTGACACAGTGTAGCCTACCCCCCCTTATTCAGAAGATAGAAAAACCAATAGCCAGCAAAGCTCAATTTACTAATAGTACTGTACACAGAAATGACTGGACCACTGAGCAGCAATATAGATAATGCAGAGAATATTTGAATTATTAACGTATCAATCATGTTTCCCAAACAAAAAAGAAATACTAGAAACAAAAACAGCCTCCTGAGCCCCCACCACCAAAACACCACCCCCCTGAACCCCCCTACCCGACCCCAAAATGACCCCCCACCTTCCATCCACCCTTGCCCCCCACCCCCCATGTAGAGCAACAGGACCTTGGTCCTTTTGATGGTCAGATTGGTGGGACCCACTGCCTCCCGGAACCCGAAACCCCCCACCCCGTTGAAGCACTACGAAATACCTGACCGCCAAATGAGCAAAAAAGCCAACAAAAAGAACCCCTAGCAAACTATCTGTCTGGTCATTTAAAGTCAGTAATATTTAAAGTAAACAAACATCCCATCTTGAATCAGTCCGAATTTGGTGCAACAAGTTAGATTAGATAAGGCAGTTCAAACTAAATAGTCCCCAAAAACTCCTTGGCCAATATCTCTGATTTAAAGTATTTGGTCTGCCCTTTACATATCACTTTCAGCTTAGAAGGAAAGAGTAAAAAGACTTGAGCACCCTTAGCCTGAAACAGGGGCATCAGCTGACGAAGGTGCCATCGTCTCTCAACCGTAGCTGGGCAGAAATCAGGCCGCACAAAAAAGTGACATCCCTTGGCAGTCCGCTTTTTATCAGGTCTAGCAAGATCAAATATTTTCTCACGTGCAAGAAAATTGTTAAAACATATCAGAATGGCGCGAGGGAAGGTTCTACTAGTACCGGAAGCTGAGATCTGTCACCGCTGCTGAAATGGAAACCGGTGTGCCCTCTGTATTTCTAGATTCTAGTCCCATTGTGTGATTTCTGGGAACACTTCGGAAAAGAGCTCGACTATGAACTGCCTAGGATCTTTGCCTTCTATATTTTCTTCAATTCCTAAAACTCTTAAATTCTCCTGTCTTGTGGCCTCTCTATGGGAAATAATAGTTTGGTAAATTGTTGAGAGAGAAACTTCCTCAAAGGTTTCTGTTGACGAGCCAGAGGGGTTAACAGACATGGCTCCAGTGTTAATTACAGATTCGTTTAGCACTGTATTCTGTAGACAGGCAGTATTTATCAGTACCTTAGTGTGGGGGGCTTTACGAACTGTATTAACAGCACTCACAGCATTCACATCCTTGGAAGCCTCACTAAGGCGCCAATCCCCTGATTCACTATCGTAGTCAGACCATTCAAGTTCAACTTCAGACTCTAAATCCTTATCCACTGATGAATGATCAGAAGCTGAATAGAATTTATCCGTAGCCTCAGTGCTCTCTGACCCCCTTAAATCGAGACAAGACTCTGGACCAGACTCTGGAGTAATGCCAGTACCGCTCATGAATAACAGATTAGGACCTTGCTCCATAAGAGTAACCAGATGGACATCAGATTGAGCACATGGCTGAATTACAGTTCCCAGCATGCATTGAGATGGAAGTATGGGTGCAATACCAGATGTAGCACTTGATGTTTGTATAGGAACAGCAATTGAGTTGATATCGTCCAGCGTGTGAGCCGGTGCCTGCCCCCCCTTATTTGAAGCAGTATTAGTTAAATGCCGGGATAACAGTAAATTAACCTGCTGGGAATCAGGCTCTAAATAAAAGTCAGGACTCTCAATGGCAGTTACAGGCGCTGAGTCCGAAGTTAACTTCAATGAATGTGGCTGTGGTACTAGAAACAAAGTATCAGTATCAGTGCTCAACTCCTTACCGGCAGAAGAGTTCATTGTTTGTTTTCCTTTAGAAGAGGTCTTTTGTTTTTGCAGAGAAAGGTTAAACAGGTCCGGGAGCATCTGCCCCTTCTTCTCCCCTGTGTTCTGCCCTTTCTTTGATGGTAGAAGTAAGGGTATGCCAATAGAGGAAGGCGAAGATTTAGAAACACTCCGCTTCTCAGAGATCACAGCCAAACCAGACACCGGGTTTTTTGGCTCCCCTTCAGCTGCATTCCGCGTGGAGCTTGCGAGGCTTCGGTGCAGCTGTTGCGCCTTTCGCTGTAGTTTTCGGCGGCATTCCTGCCGTTTGGCTCTGGCTGCAGTGACTCGCCGGATGATAGCCCCGCCAGAAGGATCCTGACGGGAACAGCGCGGGAGAATGAAAAGCAACACGCCAGCTCCACAGCAGTTTGGCACAGAGTCTCACTCTCAGATGCTCCAGGCGGGAGGTAAGCGCCATAAACGTGTGAAGAAAACCTATGAAGAAAAAGAAAGAAAAAAAAGCCAAGCAGGTAGTTTTCAGAAAGTTCACTTATTGCTTGTTGCTTCGGATAGCCCGGGATGGGATAGCCAGACAGGGAGGTGGTAGGGATCCAGGAGAGCTTCGCACCAGCCTACTCAGCCGAGGGCACGGCCGCCATCTTGCCCCACCCCCATCGATGTGATTCATGTGCTAGTTCTACTGTCCTTCTTCTCAGTGTTCTGGGCATTACTATTCGGGTGCCTCTCATCACTATTCCGTTCTCGCTTTCCGATAGTTCCTCACTGATCTTTTTAAACGCTAACAGCTCTTCCTTCAGTACTCCGTCTTCCCAGCTGCTGTTGCTGTTTACGTGCCTCCACCTTTGCTGCTTGATCACTCTCATTATCGTTTGCATGGTAAGGTCTTGTTTTGTCTCCTGTTCTAGCTCTTCCACCGTTATGGTTGCCGGTGTGTTGTGTTTGAGTGCAAAATTTAGATATTCCTCCGCCATAGTTGTGATTTGGGACGCTTCTGGCAGGGGGTGCCTTGACACATAGTCCGCGGGATTGTTTTCCTTCCCGGGCTTGTGTATTATCTTGAAGTTGTAGTCCATCAGTCTTATCCCCCACCTTTCTATCCTGGGTGGTATCTTTCCATTTGGGTTTCCATATATCGTTATCAGTGCTTGGTGATCCATTATGATTGTGAACGGCTTTCTGTAGATGAACATGTGGTCGTGTTCACACGCCCAAACTACCGCCAAGCTCTCTTTTTCCGGCTGGGAGAAATCCTATTTCTACGTCCGATAGGCCTTTGCTTCCATATGCCACCACCTGTCTTGGGGAATCTTTTCCTGGTTGATGTTGTGCTAATGTTGCCCCTAGCCCCACTGGGCAGGCATCTACAGTCAGTTCAGTGCATAGCCTTGGGTCGAAATATGCTAGGTGATCTACTGCCGTCACGGCATGTCTAATCTCTTTGAATGCTTTGCTGCAGTTTTCGTTCCATGTGAAGCTTTTCCCTTGTTTTGTCAGCTCCCTCAGTGGTGCGCTTACAGTGGCAAAGTCTTGGATATATCTTGCACAGTAGCTTGCAAGGCCGAGGAATGACCTGACTTCTGCCACGTCTCTCGGTTCGTTCGCCTTTTCCAGTGTCCTGCCTTTGTTGCGATCTGGCCGCATTCCTTTTTAGAGAAGATGTGGCCAAATAATACCAGTTCGTCCCTATCCAGCTCACATTTGTCCTCATTTAGTGTCAGACCTGCCTGCTCTAGGTGCAAGCATACATCCCTCAGTGCTTTGCCATGTTCCTCGTCTGATTTTCCAAAAACTAGAATGTCATCCCTGTAGTTGAGACTGTTTTTCACTGGTCTTATTATCTGTCTTGTAGTTTCCTGAAAGATCTCTGCTGCGGACGATATTCCAAAACTCAACCATTTATACCTGAAGAGACCTAGGTGCGTGGAAAACGTTGTGATGTATTGTGACTGTGGATCTAGTTCTAGCTGGTGATATCCCTTACATGAATCTAGTTTTGAAAACCGTCTTGTGCCTGTTAAGCAGCTGATCATGTCATCGAGATGTGGTCCGGGATTTCTTTCACGTTCAATTGCCTTGTTTGGTATCCTCATGTCAAAAACATATTCTTATCTTTGTTGTGTCCTTCTTTTGTACGGCCACGATCGATGACACACAGGGTGTTGGTCCTTCTGCTGGTTCTATGATGTCTTGTCTGAGGAGTGCTTCAAGTTCTTCCTCTACTCGTGGCTGCAGGTGTATCGGTACTCTCCGATGGTGTTGCGCTATTGGTCTGACTGTTTCGTCAATGTGCAGCGTTATTTGCCGTCCTTTCAATTTTCCTAGTCCCTGTAACAGCTTGGGGAGTTCCTTCAGGATGCTTCTTTTCTCTGACATGTTGTATGTCATGGCCATGAGACCCATTATCTGAGCCGTGATGTTGCTCAATACGCATGGTGCTGGGATGTCGCCCTTCAGCACATGGATGTCTTCTTTGATCTTTTGGTCTTTATATGTCAGTTCTTCTGTAAATTTTCCCATGTTTTTCAATGGTTTCCGTGATCCCCAAGTGAAGACCTCAACTCGGGACGGCCTTAATGTCGGCTTTGTCTTTATCTTTTCATACTTCGATACACACATGATGTTACATGTCGCACCGCTATCCAGGACAAACTTTGTTTGTCTCTAATGATGTTGGCTCTTTCAAGATCCTTGCACTGAACTCTGTGTCGCGGCAGCCCTCAAAGATGCGCAGCCTGATTGCTTGTTCGTTATCGAATTTATCAAACTCACAGTGAGTCACTAGCTTTCTCAGTCTTGTCGCAAAGTCATCTAGCGTTTCATCTAGTCGTTGAAACGCGATTACGAAAGTGTATCGTTCAAAATCGACATTTCACTGCGGGTCAAATTTTGCTGATAAGCATTTTTTTAGTCTGTTATAGATGGCAGTTTCCTCATTTGGCAGTGTCACTAACAGGTCTTCAATATCATCCCCTACCAGATTTAGGAACAGGCCTTGTCGCTTTGCGTCTATCACATCGGCCGCTTCCATGTTTCTCTCGAAACGTCTGATCCATTTTTCCATCTTATTCCTACTTGCGGTTCAGACAAGTTGAATGGTAGTGGTTGTCTGTATTGTGCACTTTGTCTTTCTGGCTTGGGGTCTGCCATCTCTTCTTTCCTGTGCTCTTCCTGGCACTCTTTTGTTATTTCCTCTATTTTCCTTTACTTATGTCCTCTTTTTCTTATTGCCTCACTTTTAAATTGCTTTCTGGCCTTTTTGTTGCTTTTGCCTGTGCTTGTTCTTCCTTCTGCTGCTCAAATCAGCACTTTTTTAGCCTTTCCTCGTGTTTGCCTGACTCTAAAATGGCCGCCGCGCTATTCTGTCTTGCTATTGGCTGATTCGCCTGACCTTAAAATGGCCGCCGGTGGTCTCACAAGACTTCTCAGCCAATCAGCGCTCTGCCTGGTTCCAAAATAGCCGCCCCAGTTTCTTTCGCTGTGAATGGTTCTGGCCGCCTGATTCTAAGATGGCCGCCGCTCTTCTCGCATTATCTCGCATTTTCTTTGTTTTGAGCGCGCACGCTTTCTCTGGCTTTTCAGTCTGCTTACCGGGTGATGCAGACAGTGCTGTTTTCTTCAATGACGGTCGGGGTGGGCTCCCGCGCCACTTCTTCCTTAATCCACGAGACAGGGTGGGCTCCTGGTCTCGATGATGTCCTCGTCGTTTTCCACAACGCACAGCAGCTCGTCTTCTCTTCGATTACGGGCATACGATCACACACCCTTCGTCGCTAGTTGTCGCGTTCTCCTGCCCACAGATACGCCAGACACAATATTGCTTTCAGGTAAGCTTTTATTCGATGCTTGTCACAGCTGCATTGTCCTATGACCTCTTGCCCCGAGGTCCTCCTTCGACTGCCCTGTCCCCTCCTTGCTCCTCCCCTACACCGGATGCCGTGTCCAGTGTCCCTTTGCATCTGCCCTCTGCCCAGGGTCCTGGTGCCCTTGTTCAGGGCATGACATCATGCTACATTTTTCTTAGCAATGGTCCACGCGTCTGGTTCCTTGTCGTAATTTGGGGGACAGTTGATTTGTTGACTGGTCTCCTAGTCAGGCTTCTAGGACTCAGCGACCGCTGTGGTCACTAATTCCTTGGTTGTCAGCTTGTAACATTCTGTTTTAAAGACTGTCCTGAAGCTGACTGGAGTTTGTTCCGAGAGTTGGTTTAGATTGTCTCAGGCCTGTGAGACATGAACTGAGCATGCCCAGCCCGGGACGCAGCAACCAATTGTGCAGCAGGTGCAGTGGCACTGGGGCCCAGAACACTGTTTCTTGTAGTATTTATTCACCTTCCAGCAGTAAGGGAGACCATCTGCCATGCTTGCCAAAGTGCGAAATGTTAGATCTTTTGCATTGCAAATGCTTGTTTTTGAAGAGCAGAGGGACAAACTTCAGCCAGTGGGCTGTTTATCTAACAGAAATGGCCCTGGGAGGTAGGAGAATAAGCAGTTGCAATGCAATAGGTCTCAAATTTGCGAGATTTTGAGCTATTGGTATTGTAAATGACAAAGCTGTTTATTTATGTGTTTAAAAAAACTGCAATGATAAATAGCGTTGTCATGTACAATACCAATAGGTCAAAGTTTCGAAAATGCGAGGCTTATTGCATTGCAAATGCTTGTTTGGTTGGTTGAAAGGGTGCAAAACTTAGTCCGTTTCGTTATGCTTTTCTTTCTCTGCTGTTTTGGGCACTGTTACTACATTGGCTGGGTGTCTCCCTGCCCTGATGCCAGGTTGTAGGTGTTTTATTTCCTTGATTTGGCCCAGATATTTTTCATTACCAAATTGATGGAACAAGGATGTGGACGAAGAGGCAAAGTACTAATTACTTACTGGTAATTAACTAAGTCTATCGAAGTGGATAAAAACATGTCAAAAGGCACATCGTGTAAGAAGCCATTACTTGAAGTGAAAACTTTTCACAAACACATTTTAGACATCAAGCAATTTACTTATAACGACCAGTATTTGGTAATGAGAAATGCCCAATACTGGAGGCAATAAACTCTATACCTCTCTTTAATTTGAGTGAGACCACGATATCAGATTCGACATATACACTGTTAACCAAAGGATTATCATATGCACCACATTGTGGTTTAACTAAATTTGAATCGATAAGAGATCTGATGGCCTTTTTTAGAAAAATTAGTTTGCAAATCTTTTTTGCCAATAAAGAAAAACAACCAGATACTGATAATCAGTCAGGACTGTGTCCTAAATCGACTTTTACTCCCACTTTAGATGAGCTAACTGCTAAGGTGGTGGTCTCTGAACAAGTAGTATACAATAAGATCATAAACATCACAAAATATGTACAAAAGACACCTTTTAATTTAAGTAGTGAGGAATATAAAGCCTTACAAGAGCTTAAACAGACAACGACCATCACAATTAAAACATGTGATAAAGGGGGAGGCATTGTTGTCTTCGACACTCAAACATATGTCACCAAAATGGAAACAATGTTGGGATGATCGTTATTATACGAAAATAACAACTGATCCGACCGCACATATTGCAACCAAGATTTAGACTTATAAACAAAGGTCTCAGGGAAGGCGACATCTGTGAAAAAGAAGCTATCTTCTTACATGTAGAACTACCGAGGATGGCAAGTATTTATGGCATTCCAAAAATTCATAAAGATGAGGCTAATACTCCATTAAGGCCAATTGTGACTACTATAGGCTCTATTACAGAGCCCTTTTCGAAGTATGTCGATGCAATTTTATGTCCTTATGTTGCCCATACCCCAGCATATGTCAAAGACGCCAGACATATAATACATTTAGTAGAAGACATACCCTTCTGTTCTTTGACACAAAACTTGGTGACTATGGATATAGAAGCTCTTTACAGTAATGTCCCCATAACAGGAGCATTAGAAGCTGTGAATTGGTTCATTAATCAGTATGGTATTCGATGCCAACCATATTTGTATTGGAATGCTTGAAAATAATGTTGGAGCATAATGTGTTTGAGTTTAATACCCAACTATTTAAACAAAAATAAGGTGTAAACATGGGCACTTCATGTGCACTGACAGTGGCAAATATATATGTCTCTGTTTGAAAATTCCTTTATCTACAATGAAGTGGCACCGTTTTATGAGTCTGTGACCAATTGGTCCAGATTCATAGATGATGTCTTCTTCTTTTTTTTTTCTTTTTTAATATATTCATTTGAGCAAGTTCAAAAATATACAACATACAATTTATAGGTAGAAAAGGTATAAATACTTAAAAACCATACATTGCATCCAGCATTACAAAATCACATTGCATACTCATAATCATAGTTTTAGTCATGGTTAATCAGAAAGAAAAACATGGCAGAGTAAGATTGTAGTATACATACAGATAAATACAGAGTTCACATAACAAGTCGTTTTAGCAGCTTACAAATTTCTTTTATACTCATACCAGGCTGAAACTGGAGCCCATATCTGAGCCCCGAGAATTCTAGATTTTTTCCCCCTGGTTTTATAGATGGAAGTCTCCTGTTTATATATTCCCAAAAGTCTGCTTAACCACATTTGAAAAGTAGGAGCATCTGCCTCTTTCCAACGAGCTGTCAGGATGATTCGGAGTACAGCTGTACCCAAAAATACGGATATTACTTCCTCCTTGCTGTATCCAAGGGAATCATCATAACCCAAAACATAAAGTGTTGACGATGTTCTTAATTCATGCCCAAAAATGTCTGCCCAATATTCAGAGATCTTTCTTTTAATTACTTCTAATTTAGGGCAGTCAGCGAGCATATGTATAAGATTAGCTGGGCCAAGAGCACATCTTGGACACTGATCGTTAGGCCTTTTACCCCAGGTAAACAGTTTTGCAGGGGTATAATAAAGATCATGTATTGTTTTATAGATTTGGGCCTTTAAGTTAGAAGCTAAAAACAGTTTAGAGGATAACATCAAGGACATGTCAACATCAGTATTTGGATTATCTAATTTTATAGCCCAACCTCTTTCAACCCGTTCTAAATCGTCTGGATGGTTATTCATCAGTAGTTCATAAATATTTCCTATCCTGGTGGTCCGCCTAACTATTAATTCTAAAAATGGGATATCTTTTAATTCTATTCTAGGTACAAGTTGTCTAATGATCGTATAAACTTGTATATATTTCAAATAGTCAGTAAAGGGGATCATGAATTTTTCCTGTAGTTCCTCAAAAGATGGTGTAACATCTTGACAGAGGAAATCACCTACTTTCACGATCCCCAAGCTCTCCCATTTCCTAGAAATACTGTCATTAAGTTGAATTGGTATAATTGAGCTGTGCCAGAGAGGAGTGCATTTAGTATACTTTGGTATTTTCAGATGTTTGCTAGTGTGTTTTCAAATTTTCCATGCATCAATAATGATCTTAAATTTAGTCTTTTTAAAATACGAGGGTTCAACTTGCTTTAAAAGCAGTCCTATGGCTTTTTCCCCTACTAACAATTCATAAATTGAGGGTATAGTATGGCCTGGTAAAGTGCTTGCAGGTGGTTTAGTATTAAAAAGAGGGCTCATTTGTTGAAGGAGAGTTGCCCATAAGTAAAATGTCAGATTTGGTATAGATAGCCCTCCTCTTTGCTGTGTTAATGTTAGCTTTGGCAAGGCCCTCCTGATTTTTAAATAATTCCACATAAATTTCGACATGCAGGAATCAAGCATATTAATAATACCATCCTCAACCAAGAATGGGATTGCCTGGAAAAAATACAATATTTTCGGGAAAATACTCATTTTGAGGTAGTTCCCCCTGCCTATAATTGACAGGTGAAGATTGTTAACTCTGTTAAGATCTTTTCTGATTTTCTTAATAAGTGGGTCATAATTAAGTTGATTGATTTCATTTACTTTAGGAGAAATGGATACACCTAGATATACCGCGTTATTAACTCTATATGTACTTTCAAAAGTTGTATTTTCGGTACATATGACCATTGTCTTGTGTCTATTCAGGGAATACCCTGAATAGGAGCCAAAGGATCGGGTAATTAATTCAATCTTCTGGATTGCCTCTGTGGGGTTAGGTGTTAATACCGCCACGTCATCGGCATATGCCAGTACTTTGGTATAGAAACTACCAACTTTCACAGGCTCAATTACAGGGGAGCTAAGTAGTTTTAAAATAAGTGGGTTGATATAAAGAGCGAATAAGATAGGGGAGCACGGGCATCCCTGCCTCCTGCCCCTCTGGATATTAATGACCTCCGATTCGCTGCCCCCGAGGGTATGCTTAGCCTTAGGGTCGACATACAATGCTTTGATGGATTTTGCAAGAGCCGGTCCGAAGTTATTTAACTCCAGAACTTCCCATAGGAACAGCCAAGACACCCGATCAAAGGCCTTCTCGGCGTCCAGCAGGATCATCGACATCCGGCCCCCCGAAACTCCCATGGTGTCAAAAAGGGAGATGGCTCTACGAGTGTGATCTGTAGTACCCTTACCTGGGATGAAGCCATGCTGCCACGGGGAGACCAGATGTTCGATAACCCTGCTGAGCCGGTTGGCAAGGATCTTGGCATAAAGCTTCGAATCAGAATTAATAAGTGAGATGGGTCGATGGGAGGAAGGTAGCTCTGGAGGCTTACCTTTTTTAGGAAGAATGGCTATATTTGTGTGTTTCCATGATTCAGGTGGATTACCATGCCATTGCACGCCGAGAAAAAAATCTAATAAATAAGGTATGATCTGCTTTCCAAGCACTTTATAAAGATCAAGAGGGATTTTATCTGGACCTGCGGCCTTTCCAGTAGCAAGTTCTAACAGTGCTAATTCCACCTCAGTAGTTGAGATCTCTTTATCCAGGTCATCCCTAGGCATGCGGCAGCAAGCCTATGCCAGCCCTAACACTAAAGCCTCACACCACATTGTTTATTTTGCTGTGTAGAGGCAGTCTAGAGAAATTGCAAAAAGCTGCAGCTGAGCACCGCCTGACGCCACATGAGGAGAACAAAGGTCCAGGATGGCAACGATGCCAGGGGCTTTGGCAATATGGCCTGACAAATGGGTCATGTTTATTTTATTTATTTTATTTTATATGCTTGTATAGCGCCTGATTAGACCCCCGAAGGGGTATCTCCGCGCTTTTGCCAACAGAAGGAACATAGATTATCCCAGTTCATGTTAGAAAGTAACTGAGGGAATGAAGAATGTTTAACTACTTGTAAAAAGATGGGTTTTGAGGGTTTTTCGGAAGGATAAGTGATTAGTGATAAGTTTTAGTGTTGGTGGAAGAGAGGTCCAGAGAGCAGGTCCAGTGTGTGCCAGAGCACGGCCTCCTTGGCGAGATTTTTTTATTCTGGGAACCTGTAACAGTTGGAGGTTGCTGGATCGTAAGGAGCGACCTGGGACATAGGGTTGGAAGGCCTTTGTTAGATATTTGGGCCCCTTTCCTATCAGACATTTGTGGATAGTGCACAAAATTTTAAACTTAGTGTGTTGCCGCACTGGCAGCCAGTGGAGTTTAGTCGGTAGAGGTCGGGAGGGGGTCCTGGATGGAGCGTTTAGGACTAGCCTCGCCGCCGTGTTTTGGACTACTTGCAGTTTGTTAAATTGGCCTTCGTTGGTTGATAAAAGAAGGCCATTGCAGTAGTCCAATCTACTAATAACTAATGCCTGGACTAAGGTCTTCCTATGGTTGTCAGGTAGGTAGGGAAACACCCTTCTCAACAGTCCAATGTCCCTAAAACATGTACCGGCAACTTGGTTGACATGGTCTTTAAATGTCAGGGCTTGGTCGAATAGCACTCCCAAGTTTTTCACGGTCTGTTTTGAGGTGGGAACAGGTCCCAGTTCTAGGGGCCACCACTCATCAGACCATAGTGTGACCGCTTCCCCAAACAGTAGTACTTCTGTTTTGCCTACATTGCGTTGTAGGCAGTTCTTAGCCATCCACTTTGACACAGCCCTCATTCCTTCTGCAAACGATTTTTGTAGAGCAGGTGTAAAGGTTTTAAAAGGGAACAGAAGTTGGGTGTCGTCGGCGTAAGACACCGGGGTAACCCCAAAGGACCTCACTAAGTCAGCCAGGGGGGCCACATACACATTAAATAATGTGGGGCTTAGGCATGAGCCCTGTGGCACACCCCTGGTGAGCTCCCTAGAGATGGATTTATGGGAGCCCAATCTGGCTTCTTGAGAGCGGCAGAAGAGAAAGCTTTCCATCCAGGACAGAGCTATACCTCCCAGTCCCACATCCCTCAGACGACCGAGAAGCAATTCGTGAGACACCGCATCGAAGGCAGCGGATAAATCCAACAGCACCAGAATCATAGACCCCCCACCATCCAGTGTCATCCTGATGTTGTTGGTCACTGCTAGGAGGGCTGATTCGGTGCTGTGATTAGGCCTGAACCCAGATTGTGAATGGTCCAGGCCTTCCGCTGCCTCGATATGATTTGATAGGTGGGTGTTCACGTGCTTCTCTGTCATCTTACCGATGTATGGTAGGAGGGAGATGGGCCGAAGGTTAGAGAGATCTGTCCAGGGGGAGGCCGCTTTTTTCCTTACTGGGTTTACCACCGCAATCTTCCATTCCCTTGGGACTTGTCCTTCAGTCAATGAGATGTTCCTTACAGACTGGATGGAGGGTCCCAAGAGGGTGATCAGAGGGGCGACCATTTTTGCAGGGAGGTAGTCATTGGGAGAACCGGTTTTTATGTGGTTGATGAGGGTTGGCAGGTCTAAATCACTGACTGGAGGGAAGGTAAGTAATGAGTTTTTATTCTGTGTGGGTGGGTCATTGGGGAGGGAAGTCATGGTTCCTGCACCCCTAGAGGCTAAAATTTTGTTGCAGATGAGATTAATTTTGTCCTCAAAGAACATAGAAATCTCATCACAAAGTATTTGTGAAGCATCATCGGGGCTCTCACTAGCTGTGGGTTTAACAAAACTCTGTAAGATTTTGAATAATTCCTTTGGACAGTTGCCTGCCTCTGCAAGTTGTAAGGAGAGATTGTTTTTCCTCGCTTGCTTTATGTTTTTATAATAGTTTGACTGGGCCTCTTGGAAGATTTTCCTTTCCTTTTCATTTTTTGATTTCCTCCATGCTTTTTCTAAACGCCTACATTTCTGTTTTTCTATTCTAAGATCTAGAGTGTACCATTTTTCTTGTTTGGTTGGAGAGTACTGCTTATGAAGTTTTAAAGGAGCCAAGGTGTCGATGGCTAGCTTAAGTGAATTATTAAATTTTTCCAGTGCAGTGTCTACTGAGTCTTCATCTGTAAATGATGGTTGTTGCCAGTTTTCCCGCAATTTTTCCACTGATATTTTGTGCCATTGGCGGCGCAGAATTGGCGGGGGCGGTGTTCTGTGCAATTGTTTAATCGGTCCAGCCAAATGGAACTCGATCAGAAAATGATCTGACCAGTGGACTTCTTTGGCGGGTAAACATCTTATTTTAGTACAGTTGGTGAATAGAGAATCCAGGGTAGGACCACCTGTGTGGGTAGCACCACTATTTATTGCATTTAGCCCAAGGTTAGACAGGTCTGCTGTTAGTAGGATTGTTTCAGGATGTGCAGGATTATCCATGTGTATATTGAAATCCCCAAGGAGGATAAAATCCTCCTTGGATGTTGGATGTTACATCATATGGGGTTGGTGCTGAGTGAGTGACAAAATTAGGAAAACGTGACACCAATAATAAAACGGTAGGAAAGACGTGACAGTATTTTTTTCCCGATTTCTTTACTGTTTAAATAATCGCGGAACCGCGCTTTAGCTTACGATGTTTACAGCACATGCATGGGTGCCGCGATTGTAACAAATGTAAGAGAATAGAAACAAGCATTTGCAATGCAATTGGTCTCGGCTTTGGGACCTTACATATATTTAGCTATGCAGCACATTAGCCTGTTGCTGAAACATCTACTGTTCTTTAACATGGAGGGAAAGTAAGCACCAAACTGAGTGACTCGCCAGGTATGGGAAAACATGGAGAGAAATATTGCATTTCAGCGGGAAATGGTATAGTCCAAAGCACTGTTTTTAATATAAAAATAGGGCCTTCAGTGTTCATATTACTAAAAATACAAGATTTGAAAAAAATATTATTGTCTCGTAGAAGACAATTTTAACCCCTTCCATGCTCATGACAGAACGGTTCCGTCATGAGCGTCAGTTGAGCTGTGCTCATGACGGAACCGTTCCGTCATGACTCCACCCGCGCAAGGCGGAGTCAGCATGGGCGGGGAATTCGCGCCGCACGGAAGCGGTTAATGGACTGGAATCTAGAGATTGCTAAAGTGATTCTGGTATTGTACTGACCTCTGCTGGTCGTTTTCTAATCAAGAAAGTTAAATTGAGGCAGTTGCCAGCAAAAAATAAAAAAAGACAGTCCCTCAGCAGAAAGCAATTCAGGTATTTTACTGACATCTACTGGTCGTTTTATATCAAGACAGTTAAATAGAGGCAGTTGAACAGAAAAAAAAAGTCCCTAAGCGGAAGCAGAGAAGTCCTAGGCGAGATCTCCAGAGCACACAAAGTACATACACATATAAGTATATACTAAAGTATATACAAGAGGTCTCGAGTGTTCAACCTAAAAAAATGGTGGCTGCAGCCTCTTTTGTTTAGTTATGTTACTATGGCCGCATCCGCACATAGTCTTTGAACATTGTGCCGCAATGGCGGCACCTATGTTTTAGCTTAAGCTGATTAAAGCTAAAGCGCGGTTCCTGGCATTGTGAAATGAAAAGTAAATGATTTTCTTTTAAAAGTCAAGCGGCCAAGTTAGGTGATCCCCAGAAACAGAAAGAAAGCACGTTCGCCAGCGTGCCGCAGTAGTTCAATAACAAAATTGAGGAACCATTGCTCAAAGACTTTAACAAAAGACTACTTGTAAGTAGTAATTGAAAGCTTCCGAGAAACTACACATGTAACAGGGGGTGTCCTGATGGGCGGTAACACAGAAGACAGGGAGGTATTAAGGAGGGTCTAATAAGTCTATCAACAAATCAAAAGCCAATGTTTACCAAGGATAGTGACAGGATCCCTATTAAAAAGATGGGCTTAGAGTGGGCGGAGCTTACAGTCCCTACCTCAATACAGCATATCTCGAAGAGTCAGCGCAAGCACTTCCTAGGCGAGACCAAAAAATGCATAAAGCAATATTGTGGTGTCATTGCAAAGAACATCAGATTTAATTTTTATTGTTGGAATATCTGGTACAGTTGATGCATTTACAGTGGAAAATTAAGCAAATAGATAAATTGCCTAAATCACCGAAAGATAAGCCGTAATGTTTACAACTTCACTCTTTAACACGTGTTAACCTATGTTGACAGTTCATTCTGGTAAAAATATCCTTGTAGGTCCTTTAAAAACATTAAAAAATTGGTTTGTCTTGTGGGCTGCATCCGTACATGTTTTAAGTGAATCCAGATGTTGGTTTGTCTTGAGCTAGCCTTGTACCTGCCTTGATCTAGAGCAGGCAGCACAAATTCAACTTTTTTGGGCTGTCTCGAAACTAGATGTGCACACATTCCTTCATAACATGGTTCTCAATGGTCAGATTAGGTATGAAGAATGACGTTTTTTAAAGTACGAATACTCTGGGTTTGAAGTATTGAAGACCAGAATTAGATAATGGCACCAGGACCACAAATAGTCAAAAGCTTACTGTGTTCTGGTTTTCATGGCCTTGGCACACTTCTCTTCCATTGAAGGAGCAGTAAAGCACTTTGTTAGGTTGCGCTGCGTGACTTTAAGTCCTCCTGTTACTTGCCATGTAAAACGTAACAAACAACACACAGCATACTACACAACATGCATACAGGGCGAGCAACATTTGGGCAAACCCCTTACAACCATTGGTCTATTAGGGAAAGTTTCTTTCAGGCACTGACTTATTGGTATGCCCGTCACATCTTGGGGCAATTGGTGACTCGCTAAAAATTCCTTCTGACCAATCATACTTAGTAAGATAGCTGTTGCATCTTTGTCATGAAGCAGCAGCCATTTTACATGGGGGAACATAGCACTGACAAAGTCCCCCAAGCTATAGCAGCTGTGAGGGTGCTGTACCTAGTGGCCCCCTGCCCTGCTGATGTTGTCAGGGCACTGCTCGCAAATTCAGCAGAATTTCTTGTGTCTACCATCTATAACTATATTCAGAATGCCTCGTGACTTCCAAGTTACTGCTGGCTGGCTGTTGCTCATACACTCAGCGAGCACAGAACCTCTGCTGCTACTGGACTATTTCTAACATTTAAAGTGCTCCTGGAATGCTTAGCAACTCATGAGAAGCTGCTGTCAGGCTGCTGCAAACTGCTACAGTTTTCATGCCCAGTGACTGCAGTGAAGTTGTGGGACAAAAGTTTTTCGTGTTCCCTTTGCCCCAGGAAATACACGGACATGGACAGTGGTAAGAACATGTATTTATTCCTCTTACTGCTGGGCACGAACTACTGTTTCCCTCTGCAGATCCTCCCCTTCCCCTTCAAACCATACCTGACCTTGGGGTGAAGTCAAGACAGGCATGGCGACACGACATCTCCCCCTTTTCTATTTTGAATGTTCAATGTCTTTCTCAGAGCCCTTCAGTAATATTCAATGTCTCTCTCAAAGTTCTTCAATGAGTCAAACAGGCTTTCGAATGTTTCCTCGTGGTCGGCTGTATTGTGATTGACTGCGAGGACGCTCTCTTCTCTCTTCACAGGTCTCTGATCCTCATATAGGCTCTTTGTGGCTACTCTCTTCTTGACTTGACGTGTCTGTCCCAGTCAGGTCTTCGGGCCCAAGTGTAGGCTGTCGGGTTTTACCTTTTGAAATGTGGTACATTCCTGGTCGATCTCTTACTCCCAGCTTCGGCTGTAATCATGGTCCCTTTTCTTCTTGTTATTTGTGGTGAGTGAACGTGGTAACGGCTGTCTGCTTTAGATTTATTTTCCTGTCTTACCAGCACCCAGTCTCCTTCTCGGATGTCAGACTTCTTGGCGTGTCTGCGATGGTCTGCGTATATCTTCATCCTCGCCTTCTTAGTCCGATCCAAATTTACCAGGGTCTGGTGGTCTGAAGTCATAATTCTGGATTGAGTGACAGTGTCAGCGGCTGGTATTCAAGTGCGAGGGATCCGTCCGAGCATCAGAGAGGCTGGACAATGGTTTTTGGTGGTGTGGTACTGTAGGCTCTCAATACTTTGTTTAGTGCTGGCTGAACCACACGATGAGTTAGCTAATCTTTTTGCATGGTCTTTTTGACAGTAACCGTGAATTTCTCCACCATCCCATTTCCTTGGAGCCACAATTTTCCGATGCTTGAAGTTGAGATGTCTTGCGAATTCAGCGCTTATCCATTAAATGGTGGACCATTGTCAGTCTTCACCACCGTGGGGATGCCCCACGCTGCAAATTCTTCATCAATTGTAGGTTTGACAGTGGTCGCTTTGGTGGAGGAAATTTGGTGAGCGATGGGGAATCGGGAATATTCGTCCATGATGGCGATGATGTATTTTCCCGATTTCAGTGGGCCAAAGAAGTCTACAGCTACGTGTTGCCAGACACTATTTGGTAGATCCGACATCTGCAGGGGAGCGTGTGATTCTTCTCGCCCTACTAGTTGACAGTGTAGGCAGTCTTGGAGTGTGGTCTCCACTATCTGGTCATGGGAGGGGAACCAGACGCAACGCATTTTTTTCATGGCTACTACCCATCGGTGTCCTTCGTGTGCCCAATTTTTAGTTCCCTGTCACAGCTTGCTGGGGATGACAAGTCTCCGGCCACTTAACAATAGGCCATTGTCACTGATGGAGAGTTCATCTTTGACGTGTTTGAATGCCGCAAGTTCCTGCGTGTTGATGTTGTCGCCCATCTTCAGTTCTTCAAGGTGTCACCATGAGTCAGTGCGAACACGATGTATGATGTTTTGGATTGTGACATAATTTGCTGATGCATCGATGATAGCCTCGAGTGGAACAGTCCGCGGGCATGCTCGGTCAATGACGAAGTGGAGGTATTCTTCAGCCACAGAGTGACGCACTCGTGTCAGAGCTTGGAGATGCCGTGAGATGTAATCTGCCGGGTTATCTGTCTTCCCCAGTTTGTGAATGATGGTATACATATAGTCTTGCAGGCGGATGCCCCACCTTTCGATTCGCAGAGGCATCTTCTCCCTGGGGTTCCCATAGATGGTGATCAATGCCTGGTGGTCGGTGATGAGTGTGAAGTGTTTGCCATACACAAACTGGTGAAAATGCTCACACCCCCACACGACTGCCAGGCTTTCTTTTTCTGGTTGGGAATTTGCTTTTTCTGTGTCAGTAAGGCCGCGGCTTGCGTAAGCGACGATGTGGCGTTGGTCAGCTTCGTCATCATATTGTGCCAGGATCGCTCCTAGCACAATGAGGCTGGCATCTACTGTGATTTCAATCTTCCGCTTGGGCTTGAAATACGTGAGGTTGATGGCTCAACTCATGCTGCCTTGATTTTGCTGAAAGCTTGGTCACACGCAGCTGACCACTGAAAACGTTGTCCTTTCCGAGTCAGTTCTCTGAGGGGGTAACTGATGCTTGGGTAGTATTTGATGTAACGGGCGCAGTAGCTTGCAATCCCAAGGAACGAGCAAACATCACTGACATCTTGCGGCTGTGGGGTGTCTGAAAGTCCTAATACCTTGTCAGGGTCAGGTCGCATGCCCTCTTTTGAGAAAATGTGGCGTAGAACTTGAGGGTGCTAAATTCACATTTGTCCTGATTTAGTGGGGAACTTGTTGACAATGTCTGGCGAGTCGTCCACTTTGTATAGGATTTCGACTAGCTTCAGGCGTTCCGCCATTGGTAAACTGAGAAGGTAGTCTGCTGCTTCAGGGCCTTCAATGATATGAATTTGTGCTTGGATTTTTCTATCTTTGTACGTTAGTGTGGTACAAAATTGTCCTAAACATGGCAGTGGTTCTCTGGACATCCTTCTGTAAGCCCCGCACTGCGGCTGGTTCTAACTTTTGCTTCGGATTCATGCTCTGGTATTCGGTGTCGCAAATGTAGTTGAGTGATGCGCCTGTGTCTAAAACAAACTTTGCAGAGTGGCTTGCCATTTGGATGTGTAGTCGTTGGTACTTCTTCAGTCTATCTCGGTCTGCCACCATGCATACATATTCGTCACTGACTTGTGAAATGTGAGTAAGGGAGGACGACTCTCTGGATGTTGACTACTGAGATTGGTAAGAGCTGTGTGACTGTGTACTGGTTCTGGATGAGCTAGTCGAATGGTCTCTTAGACTATGTACAGCCCTTACATGGTGACATAATCCTGTATTCTGTTTGGTCTGTCTTGCTACTGTGCGACAGGTCTGACAAGCTGCTTCAAAATGGTTGTCTTTTCCACAGCGGTGCCATAGTTGTCCAATGGCCGGACACTGACCCCTGTGAGGGTAGTCGTGGCCACACCAGTGGCATTGTGGAGGTTGTCTACGGGAGTGACTGTTCTGTGTCCCTCGGCGGGGTGATTTCATACGAGGTGGTCTCGTGACTCTGCCCAATGTGTGTTGGTCTGGGCGACGCCTCGGTTCCATGTGAGAGTACACATGAAGGGCTTGCATCGTTCCTTCACTTTTGCTGGCCTCCATTTTCTTTGTGTGCTTTCCGGCTTGATCGTTGATGCGAGTGAGCTCTTCTTAAGTATGGGCGAAATTTGCAAATTCGCGGTACGCAAATTCGTGTGAAAGCAAATTCGCGTTCCGCATAATCCACGAATTTGTGCAAATTTGCAGATTTGTTTTGCGTGTTCGCGGGGTGCTTTGCTATTTGTGGGCCTCTTTCAGTGCGCCGACCGCGATGTTACCCATGCGGTCGTACATGGGCACGGCCATCTTGCTTGCGTTGCGTATTTCCATTTCCGGGCGCTAGTGAATTCTCGCGTTGTGCGCAGGGCGCGATTACGTGGTCGCAAGTGTTTTGCGTGCTGGCGGGGGAAATATCGTGCGAACTTACCCACACGTTTCTCAATGGGCGCGGCCATCTTGTTTTTCATTCATTGCTATGGTTCTGGGCATGCTTTTTCAATCTTCCCCTAATGTTTGCAATCCTTTATTTCTTTGAACTTTTTTTTTATCTTTTTTACTCATTATCTATCCCTCTCTTTTTCTGGATCACTGAAATAATATCGAGGGACAGAATATCGACCAACAAAAATATCGTTGACAAAATATCGAGAGACAAAATATCGAGTTTCCATCTACAAACAGGTAAGTACAAAAATATCGAGTTAAAAATATCGTTTACAAAAATATAGTTGTAAAAAATATCGACTTTAATAAAAACAATGTTTAATTACATTAATATAAAAAATGTATTACTAAAATATACTTAACAATACTTAAAATAACTTTTAATAATTAAATAATTAATGAAAGTAAAAAATAATATTTTTTTAATCATATTTCTTAAAACATGTATATATATAGTAACAAAATTTAATTAAATAATAGCCAATATTATTAACGTACAAATACAAAAGAGTAAAAATTACTATTCCCACTCCAGTGGGTGCAACAGTAGGGAAAGCGTTGGATAGCGTAGGGGTTAAAATTACTATTCCCACTCCAAGGAGTGCAACAGTGGATATATGACGTTACAACGCAACTTTTACAACGCACTACCATTACAACGTAAGTATTGGTAAGTATATAATAATTTTTATAATTTAAATTATTTAAAATTAATTTAATATAATTTAATTTAATTTAATTTCATTAAATTAAATTAATGTAAATTTAATTTTACTTTATTTTTACACTGTACCCCTGTACCCCAAAAACCCAAAACTGACCCTGAACCCTAAAAAAAACCCTTTACCCAAAACCCCAAAACTGACCCTGAACCCTAAAAATACCCCTTTACCCAAAAACTAAAAACTGACCCTGAACCCTAAAAATACCCCTTTACCCAAAAACCCAAAACTGACCCTGAACCCTAAAAATACCCCTCAACCCAAAAACTAAAAACTGACCCTGAACCCTAAAAATTCCCCTTTACCCAAAAACTAAAAACTGACCCTGAACCCTAAAAATACCCCTTTACCCAAAAATTAAAAACTGACCCTGAACCCTAAAAATACCCCTTTACCCAAAAACTAAAAACTGACCCTGAACCCAAAAAATACCCCTTTACCCAAAAACTAAAAACTGACACTGAACCCTAAAAATACCCCTTTACCCAAAAACCAAAAACTGACCCTGAACCCTAAAAATACCCCTTTAATTTAACATAATTAGCAATTAATCAATTAAATTAAATTAATTACCAATTACATTTTAAATAATTAACAAATATTATTTAATTACCAATTAATTAAATATTACTACCAATTAATACATTTACATATTTAATTAATTATAATTAAATTACTTCCCACCCTATTCCCCTATAAACCCACAACCCGCTACAGGAAATAAATTATTTTAATTTACATAATTAGCAATTAATCAATTAAATTAAATTAATTACCAATTAAATTTTAAATAATTAACAAATATTATTTAATTACCAATTAATTAATTATTACTACCAATTAATAAATTTACATATTTAATTAATTATAATTAAATTACTTCCCACCCTATTCCCCTATAAACCCACAACCCGCTACAGAATAAAATTACACAATAATTAAAAAAAAATCATTAATTAAAAATAATTATAACATAAAATGACACTTTTCACACATATTATAACATAAAAACACTATAAATAATTAAATATTATTTAAAAAACGATATTTTTTACTATCTAGATTATATACTTGGATATTTTCACTTTCTATATTATTTACAGTCGATATTACTTCACTTACCTTAAAAACGATATTTTGACTGTCGATATTCTGTCCTGTCGATATTTTGTCCAAACGATATTTAAAACTCGATATTCTGTCCAAACGATATTTTGGAGTCGATATTATGTCTGTGCACCTCTTCTTCTACATCTATATTTTGTTTTTTTCTACTTTTGGTTACTTTAAAATTACTTATTTTAACTCTTTTCTTTTCTTTACTTTTTCCCTATTCTCTCCAGGACCATGGCAAAGGGAGCCGGGAAGAGCAAGGGGAAGGGTCACCCACCCCGTACCTGGCTCCCTTGCAGGCGATTAAGGGGGGAGGATGTATCGGCCAGGGAGATCTTCAGCATGGTGGAGGTGGCCGCACTGATTATTTACGTCCAGCGCCACCTCCCGAAGACCGTGACAGCAGGGGGTAGGCCCGGTTCAGGGCATGGCCTCTGGTAGCGTCGCCAGCTGTGGGATAAGGTGTGCCGGGCCATGCGTAGGGAGTCGGGGGTCTGGCGCACCTACAATCAAGCGACGCACCAGTGGTCGGACGTCCTGGACTGGGAGCAGGACCTGCTCTACCTACTAGGTGTGGAGATCCCTGGCCTTGGTGAGTAGCTATTTAATAACTACTTTGTTTTCTTCTGCTCTGTGTTATTGCTAATATATGTTTTTCCCGAAGTGCAAGAATGCTGCCGATTCGATTACATTGCAGGTAAATTAATGTTTAAATAGCTTCTGTGATTGCTGGTGCTCGCCTGCTCAGTGGTGTTGCTACTATGCTTACTTGTTTGCAACTTTGTGCTCATTTGACCAGAACTGCGTAATGCTAGAGAGACTAGAGACTCAAGTCTAGTCCTGCCTTTCTACTCCTGCTGGCACTAAGAAGAGATAGTGGTTGATTGATAGGTTGAGTATATTGTGACTTGTTATTTAGTAGTAGGTCATTTTTTAGTGGTCTGCAATCATGATGACGGACTGTGTCTGTCACATCGCGTGCTGCTGAGTGCTGGCAGTCGTAGTAGAACCTTTGTTGTTGGTTTAGTTAGTGATTTACATAACTTTCCAAGTAGACGGTCTGCGAATCCAGCAATACAGTACTATCTATCCTAGTTGACCAGATCGGATAGATCAATCAATACATGTAGTGCAACAATTGTTGGTAATTTGTTTCCCCGAGATAATTTTAGATTGTGGTCAAAGAAATCAAATATTTCAAAAAAACAATAATCCATGTTTGTGTTTATTTCATGGTCATCAGCACCTCCCAGGGGCAAGAAGACCACCACACCTCAGACTCCGGCGGAACAAGGTGGGCAGGATCGGTCCTCTACAGGCTCTTCTGCTGGCCCCAGTAAGTTGTTCTGATGTTAATATTAATAATTATACTTCTCTAACTTTTAAAGCTCCTATTCATTCAAAACTGTTTCCTAATTCTATTTTTTACAAAATAGTCTTTGATCTTCTTGTAGACTGTTTCTACATTCTTATCCTGCCTCTACATCACTCTCTGTGCTACTACTATTTACTATTATTATGAGTTGGTCTGTGTAGGTAGCTAAGCTTGCCCAGTCGAGAAACCGTTTTAAACAAAACTCTGATCCAGCAATAGCACTAGAGGCACTAAGTGCAGTCCTCTGGGTTGCCCTTGCTGTCTAATCCAGTCTTCTTAATGTTAGTGCTTTTGACAATTTCCAACAACAAAATGTCAATGTCCACCAAGAATAAGCTAGTAGTTGGCTTTTTGATTTGATAGTAGCACATACCATACCGCTAGTGTTTCAGGGACTATTCTGCACATACAGAAGTATGGACAAGAGAAATAGGATATTGTTGATGATAGGTGCAGTTCGACTTTCCACATACCTTAGTCAGAACAGAAGTTGAACCCCTTATCCCCTGACCGACTATCTAGTGTGTCTGCCCAATGATTATATGACCCAGAAGAACAGAAGAAGACTACAAAGTCCCGACCTATCAGAATCACGGAAGCATGCTTGCAAAGTGCAGTAGTGCAACTGCAAACCCTTCCACTCACTCACTCGTGAACAAAAACCACACAGTGTTTTTTAGTTTTAACGTTTTATTTTCAAATAAGAAATAAAAAAACAATTTCTTTATTTTTATTAGCGCAGTATTCCCAGCGAGCAGTGGTGATAGATGGCATTAAAGTTTAAACACCCTTCCCTAGTATATACTTCAACTTAACACTTCTAATTATTAATAGTAACTCTGCGGGACTCGGGAGCCCTCACCTTGTTGGAACTTCAAGTCCTCCTGGTGGTGTTGAGTAGTAGGTGGTTCTGTCTGTAATTAGAAAAATGTTGCTCGTTAAAAAGCTAGCATTCATCAGTTGTGCCAAAAAGTGTTGCATGTTATGGCTAAGCATATAAGTTAAGACCCTGCCCAAAACGTGACTTTTTTTAAGTCCCAATAATTAAAAATAGTTTATCTATTAACATTTTCTCTTCCATTACGAGACGAATTAGGGGGTGGTGTATGGCATCTAAATGTGACATGTTTTTCCTAGGCGTCATCACAACATCGGATGCAGCACTTCCCACCCCTAGTGCTGGGGCAAGCTGCGCGGAGGGGTGCACTCCGGGGTCGGATGCGGCGGCGCCACCAGTGCCACCAGGAGGAGCTGAGCGGGATGGCCCAGCAGCGGCGGAGGGTGGTAAGTTATTATACTCCTTACTTATTGACATTTTAGAGTAGGCTGACTTGCAAAGGGGTGTATGATGTACTGTGTGTATAGTAGACAGTACACTAGTAGAAGTACACTGTACTGTTATGAACAGTTACTAATTTAGAACTACATTTCTGCCAATCACGGAGAAGACAGTCACCCTTGACTTAGCAGCGGTAGTTCTCGAGTAAGCAATGGCCCCCTCTATTTGACTTCAACTCAGCTGTGAAACTTTTATAGTGAAGCCAAGTCAAATCAGATGAACTTGAGGGATGTGATGAACTGAAAGGGAAAGAAGGGTGTAAGGAAGGACGAATGAGTTGTAACATTTATGACTGTAAAGAATGATATGTGTTTTTGAATGCATGCAGAGGTAGGAAGGAATCAGATGCATGGCTGCTTGAAGCAAGGATGGTTGGAGAAGAACGAAAAGATGACTGCCTGTGTGGGTGAATCAGAAAATGCATGTGTGGTGTGCATTGCAATATATCATTTGGGTGAAACTGAAATGCAAGTCAAGACTGTGGTTTACCAAATAAAATGAAAAGGATGTTGTTAGATCTGGGGGTGTCTGATTGGCAGAGGTAAGTACCTTAGACCAAGTAGGGACCCTTGCTTCTAGTCAGGGTGAAGAATTACACACAGTAGATAACCCCTGCTCACCCTCTAGGTAGCTTGGCACGAGCAGACAGGCTTATCCCTAAGGCAATGTGTATAATAGTTGCACTTAACACAAACAATGAGCCCCCATCCACCACAAACTGAGACCACACAGGTAAGTATATTTATAAAAATATATCTTTATCTAGTTTCAGCAGAAAAATAAAACAGTTGCACGATAATCACTTCTTCCGGAATATGTTGCACTTAATCTTAATGGTTGCAGTTGTGAGTAGGACGTTTTTATATCATAAATTGTCTCAAGTCTGTTAAATCAGCGTCTAAAAATAATGCCACTGATTTATGTCCAATTGGCTCTAAAAACAAGCAAACCAAGCTATGCCGGCAGGTAAATTATCAAAAAGAATCAGCCCACAAAGCCAGGGGCCCCAAGCGCTGCAAGCGCGCCTCACCGCATATGCTGGGTACTCCTTTTGGGCCGCTCCGCACAGCCTTGCACCCCCGAAGACCTCAAGCGCACCGCGCCGAACAGAGCACACTCGTTCTCAGCCCCGGCCGGTCCCCTCTGCTCTCCCACCCGCTCTCGACAATCCAACGAGCGGCGGGGGAGTTGGTGCAGCACACCTCGGGGGATGACCGGCCAGGGGTGCGGGACACACTCGGACTCCCTCGGCGAGGACGGGTCGTTCGGCTGACTCGGCTGTCGGCTCCTCGCTGGGTTTGCTTCGGTCACGGCTTCTCGGCGGCTCCAAGGCTGCGGGCCAATCCGGTTGCGGCACTTCAGTCGAGCCTCCACCAGTACACGGGAGTCAGCCAATGGCAGTGCGGCTCCCGAAGTAGGCCTGTGATGACGCTCCTTTCGCCAGCCAACCACAGCACGGCAACAACGATGACGCTGCAGTGCCCGGGCCAATCCCGTTGCGGCGATAGTGAGGGGGCTCGGCTCCTTCAACCAATGGGAGCGCGGCGGCTTCGTTCTTCGGCCCCGCAGCTCCGATCGGGACAGCAACTTTCCAAGGGGGTGAGCAGGGGTTATCTTGGCGTGTGACTCCGTTGCCCTGACTAGAATGGTGGTTTCTGCCTGGCTTTGGCATCAGCCTTAGCCTACCAGAAATAGCCAGTTCTAACATTGTTGGTCAGCGGTGCGGATTTGGACTTGTGTTTGCGCAGTGCCACAGCGACAACTGGCTACATTACAAAACTCTGCATTGTCTAGATAGTCACATGTTTGGGATTATTGTTTATGATTTTGTTTTTCCTCAAGAGTGTCATTTTCAGATGGTGTTCCTGCGCTTTATGTTTAGTGGCAGATGAGAGAAAATGACAGGGCGGGATGCCAGTAGAGGGGGAGGTTCCCATAGATTAGGAATCCCTTGCTGGGTCTAGTGTCCAATCCCTGTTCCTGTTCCTGTGTGGGTAGATGGAAGAGAGGGAGTGTGGAGGAGAAAAGGCTAGCTCGGGAGGGTGGTTATCCCCTGAGTGTAGTGTGTGTGTGTCTGGATTCCCCAGTATGGTAGGATCCAGTGGTGGCAGCTAAAATATGTCCAGTGCGTGAAGTCCCATTCCCAGTTCCCAGAGTATGGTGCCTGGTGCTCAGTAAGAGGGGTACAGGTTGAGAGTCAGAGGCAGTGAGGAACTTTCTCGCCAGTCTGGAGGGGGAATGTGTGGATGAGTGCTGTGTTGAACTGGAGGAGTTGGTGTGCGTTTTTTTTAAAGGAGCTTGCATAGGAGGTGTACCTCTGGTGGTGTGCAGGAGGTCCTGCAGAGGCACTGGACAAGAAGGTTGATGTCTGGCGGTGTGCTAGATATCTTGCAGAGGCATTAGGGAGTGATTCTAAAAGTAGTGGCTTGTGTATCTGAAGATCCTGTGTAGGTGAAGAGGTTCATGTGTAGCCCAGCTAGGTCCCATTAGAATGGTAGGGGTGTAGGGGCTCACGTCCTGTCTCAGTGGAGGCGGAGTGAGTGTGAGACGGTGTGTCCCACGTTGGCCCGAAACCCTATCTCAGGGCCTGGAGGGTTCCCCCGGGAGCGCCAGGTCAGGGGCCTAGGCTGTACTTACAGGTCATTTGAGGAGGATCTTCCTGTATCTAGAGGACGGGGAGTGTCTGTAACCAGAACTCCGGCGGTCCTGGTGTTGAGGGGTGCCGCTCCTAAGTGGAGGGTGCAGAACTCTGGAAGGGGGTGCAGAGGGACAGTGTCTTTACTTCTGACCCCGGTGCAACCTGAGGGTTTAGATCCTAGGTTGGGAGATTAGGAAACTTCTAGGTCAAGAAGGAATCTCTGCCAAAGTAGATCAGCTGAAGAGACTGAGGGGGCTGCCCTTACTGTGTGATCTGGGGCTCACCTGCAGTTTGTTGTTTCCACTAAGGTAGAGGAAAGGGGGCTTTGCTGTGTGCTTTGTCCCCCCCCACCTGCTTGAAGAGGGACTGTGCTGTGTGCTTTGTACCTCAGAAGTGAAATAGTTTCCAGGTGGTAGACCAGTGGTGGAGTGAGATCCTGATCTGGTAGGAGAGTTGTGTTCTGGTGAGTGCTTCCCTGGTGGACCCTAGGTTGTTGGATCAGTGGTAGTTGTAGCTACCCTGAGAGGGAGAGTGGAGATTGGCTATTGTGTGCCAGGGGTTACTGCCCCCCACTCTGTGGTTGGACAGGACCTGTGATATTTGGATGGCCTAGGGCCTGGTCCTGGCTGTGGATGACTAGTGTGTACCAGTGGGGTATCCTAGTTGGGTCAGAGAGTTCTGGTTTGGAGGTAACCAGGTGGGTTCAGAGTGGCCTAGAACCGGAAGGTGTCCCTGCCGTGCGGGCCCGTGTCCGTGTTTTGTCGCCCAAAGCAAGGAAGCCCATCAGTGGAGTGATTGGTCTACCCTGCGTTTTGGCTGGAAGGGGGTTGTGTTGGACCTGGCCCTTTTGGCAGGTTCACCCCGAAACTTTTTGCTTTTTCCTAGCCTGTTTCTAGAACCTGGTGTTGGTGATTTTAGGCCTCTGTGCACTTTTTCACTGTGGTACAGTGTAAAGTGCGTGTGCTCTCTGTGTATGTGTGGTGAGTGACCTGCCCTCCCTTAGGAATGAATGGGAAATATGTATGCCCATGGTAGTTCCTGATGTGTGGGGAGTTTGATATGTGCGAACTCGTGAGATTGAATGCTGCGTAATGGTGTATGCAGCATGATTGTGTCTAGTCTAGAAGTGCCACTTTTAGAAGTTGGCATATTTGTGTAGTCTGTGGCTGGCATGTGATTGGCTGGTGAGCCTGGCCCAGGAGTGCCTAGGCCTGCTTGTGGATTGACTGTCTGGTTTGAGGATGACAGGGGCTGGGGAGCCCCAGGAGGTTGTCTGAGTCAGCCTGTGGATGAAAGGCAGCAAGGAAGTGGGAGGAGATAGCACCTGGGAGTGAATGAGGCTGTGCCTGCCTGCCACAATGCTGGCTCCACCTCCCCGCTGGGCGACTGTCACCTCTGTCCCTGACACTGAAAGGACTTCCCTATAACCAGTTCTAGCTGGTTCTCACACTGCCTGCACAAAGACTTCAAAGACTTTTCTCTATATAAGAAGGGGCTGTGCCCCCTTCCAAATGGTTCTTGTTTTTGGACTTGAATCTGCCAGGGGCGTGCTGCTGCTTGGGCCCAGGGGAATACCTGGGCCCTGCCCAGCCCCTGGACACCTGATGGACTTTCCCTGGGGGACCTTTGCCTGTGGTCCCCTGCTGCAGACTTCTGGGAACTTTCTCTTGCTTTTGCCAAGGCTTATTATAGCCTAAAGTGCCTGGAAGGACTTGGCTGCATCCTCTGTAGAACTTCTGTGGACCCTTCTTGCTACAGGGGTCATTTCGCAGAGTGTCGCAGGTTACTGAGTGACAATAGGAACTACCGTCAACTAGATCATGACCCCACAGAAGGACTACGGACAACAATCCATGCACTAGTCAAGAGGGCTGCTGACGCTGAACACATCTCCAAACAGGAAGCTGACTACTTATGTCCTGCACACATCAGAACCCCCTACTTTTACACGGTACCTAAGGTCCACAAGGGCAAGACTCCCCCTCCAGGCAGACCTATCGTGTCAGGCATAAACTCCCTATTGGAACCACTATCACGGTACTGTGATTTCTTCTTGAATCCCCTAGTGCAAGGAACACCAACCTATATAAAAGATACCAAACACCTCCTACAGGTCATCAATAATATGGAGTTCAACACAGACACACAACTCTTGGTAGGGCTAGATGTGGAGAGCCTGTACACTAGTCTCCCCCAGGACGCAACTCTGGCTGTCCTCCATGATATTCTACTGGAATCACCCTGGCCTTATCGGACCCGAGGGACTTCATACTAGCATGCGCAACCCTGGCTCTCAAAGAGAATTACTTTGAATACGAAGGTACTTTCTTTTTGCAAACAAACGGAACGTCTATGGGCAGCGTCTTCGCCCCGAGCGTGGCAGGATTGTATGTACACAACTTTGAACGCACCCATATTGCCACTGACACCAACCCCTACAGCCACCACATCTTGAACTGGCACAGATACATAGATGACATTTTAGTAATCTGGCAGGGATCCCAGATTGACTTAGACAGATTCATGTCCTGGCTCAACGAAAGGGACCCATATCTGAGGTTCACCAGCACAGCCAGCAACCAACAGCTCCCATTCCTGGACCTAGATATTAGAGTCAAAGATGGAACACTGGTCACCACAACCTATTACAAACCCACTGCAAGGAACTCATTGCTCCATTTCACGAGCTTTCACCCCCGCCCACTCAGAGAAAACCTACCATACGGCCAGTTTCTGCGTATACGTAGAAATTGCACCAGTATCACAGATTATAAACAACAATCTGCGAGCCTGGCCACCGAATTGGAAAATCGTGGCTACCCAAAAGCTATCATTCGCAAAACCCAGAAACGGGCAAGAAACCAAAACCGTGATGCCTTACTGGACAATGTAACAAAAGAGGTCCAAGAACAACCCATCACTTGTGTCACCACCTACAACTCAGCGTCCAACGAGATAGCAAAGATCGTCAAAAAACACTGGAGAATAATTAACTCTGGACAAAGGACATGGGACACCCCGAGATTTGCATATAAACGATGCAATAATCTTAAAGACCAATTGGTCAGCACCAGACCCAGACCACCACAAAAACAACTAGCGAACACTATCCTGAATGCATGGGGCTTACCTAAAGTCACGGGACATTACCCCTGCAATGACTGTAGTGTGTGCCACCTAATGACACACACAAAGACACTGGACCTGGAGCCCAACAAAACCTGGACCCAACGCATTCACACCAATTGCAACTCACGCAATGTGGTATACCTCCTCACATGCACATGTGGCCACCGATATGTGGGGATGACGACAAGCAAAGTCAAGACCAGAATAACGGAGCATCGCAGTACCATCAGATGCAAGAAAAATATCAGCACACTGACCAATCACTTCATCAACCACTGCCACACTCCCAATGACCTCAGCTAGACGGTCATTGAGCAAATTCCAGAGAGCACATTTGATAACGACAAAAAACTACTCAGTAAAGAGCAGCGATGGATATATCGCCTTTCCACGGCAACCCATGGCCTCAATGATGCCATTCCTTGGAACTCTTTGGCATGCCCTTGACTATTAACAGCTATCACCTAATAGAAGTCCCCCTCTGTAAAACATCTCTCGGAGATAGAGCCTCACAGTTCTTATTTCTGGTACAATGGTGCACCCATGATCATTTAACTAATACTTATTACCCTAGCACAATACCCTTGACAACTGTTCAGTATGTCAACTGTTTAGCGCATTAACATTATGCATTTCGCTATTGAGTCCGAGCAGTGGACAACTTTGGGTCCCAATCCAAGTGTCCCGCTACCGCGCAGGCGCATTGCAGGGCCCACACGCGCTTCCTGCAAACGCGCATGCGCAGTGAAGTGACCTTCGCCCGTGCATGCGCAGTGTCACTGGTGACAACGCGCATGCGCGAACGCGACTCGTGGTCAACAGAAAGCAGCCGAGCGTCCGCGCTAGCACCATGACTCAACAGTTTGAGTCTGTCTACTCTGTCCTCCCTCACACAGATGTTAGCAATAATCCAATTACCCATGGTATAAAACGCTGTGCGATACCGGCCACTCTGCACCGGTATGCGAAGGAGGCACAACAGGTCCAGAGCTGATCCTGACCAGAAAAGCTGTGAGTATAGCTGAACAACCATCACAACCACGGGTAAGCGCTACCTTCTCTCCCTTACAGGTCTCCTAATCATAGTGGCCAAAACCTTTGTTCTTTACAGGGTCAACCCCCTGCCTCTTCACAACCATGAAGCACAAAGCTGCTTAAACTAGCGTAAGCAACAACCTTGCGTCCTTTCTTCACAGATATGCACTATGGTTGTTTTTTACCGTGTTTTAGCCACTCCACCCCCGAACTACAAGTGCGAACTTCACCCTAATGGTACCACCAATACCATTACACCAATAGCCGCCTATAGCCTGCACATTTACCGCTATGAAGCCGGCTTTCAGATGTATACAATGCAGTACATTGAATTGACTCTTCTTTTCCCTCTGTATGTTCTGTCTTTGTCTTTTCTGTTACATGCACAGGTGTCCTGAGAAGGGAATCCCCCCTCTCACACATAGATAAACACTTTAGGGCGTGTATACACATAGTCTGAATAACACACCCACTAGTTTAAATCACATACACTTTATTTTACTTAGTCCTGAAGAAAGCCAGCTTATTCATAAGGCACTGGCTGAAACATGTTGACTTACCATGGATGTAGGAGGTCGTAACTTGCCACCAACAGCCTTATTTTTAACCGCTGACGGTGGCCCAGGTATTAAAGTCTAATTTACCCACGGGTACTGGGACCATCGCCAAGCCGTTTTAACGTCACATTCACAACATTCATCACCGCACACTCAGCGACATACCAGCTCCGCTGTAATCAGGCGTCGAAGCACACCCGGGACACGCTAGGTGTCACTAGGTGGGCCCAATGATGAAGCATGCCACCAACTAGGTTGGTGGGTGAGGGCTTCATGAGCATACCAACCAGATGCTCCCATGACAAAACATACCTGAGTCACTTCTATTTCTAAATGTATAAGCTAGTCTTCTTTTGATTAACATTATATAAACCCCGGGGAAAAGGACTAGCTTTCTGGTCCTCTCTCTCTCTCTTGATACGTAAGCATGTGTGATATGCCCAGAGCCTGTGTGGCTCCAGCAGTGGGCACAGTTCGCGCCTAAGGGTCAGTGAGGACCCTGTCGCAGTTTGAAGTTCCCAGCTGCCCAGCAATTAGTGAGCAGCTGCACCGTTTAGGGCTTGTGTGGTTCCCAGGTGCCCAGCAAGTAGTGGGCACCTGCAACATTTAGGTTTCTGCTGAGGTGTATGTAGAGCAGACGCTCAGTGGATGAAGAGTGTTACTTTGTTTGAACAGCATGTCCGTGCCAGAGTAGCAAAGCAGAGGAAATCCAAATACTAGAAGTTGTGATTGTTCAGAAATTCTCCCTTGACTAACAGTACATTAGTTTACTTTGCAAGCACAGCATATATTGTATATGTGTTCATGTATAGTTGAAATTATATCAAGTCAAGTCCCTTCCTCCGGCAATTATGGGTACCACACTCACTCCCTATGTTAATAATTTTCTTTCAGCTGTGTCAATCGTGGGTGGACTATTGCTGTTGTTCACTCAATCTATCACAACAAAACACCTAAAGTCATCCATCATATAAGCAAAGATCATGTGATCGGCTGGATATATGTTCAGAAATGAATAATCTTCATGTTCCTTTTGTAGTACTGAAGGCCCGGGGGGGGGCAGTGCGAAATATAAATTACATTGAGCAGTAGCCCTTGATGTAACCGAGTATGGCCAGTGCCACCCCTATAGAAAAGTAAGAGCTTCCCTATCCCCACCTGTATGTACTGCTTAAAGTAATGCAAGTCTGCGTCATCATGGCTTGTATCTTTTTTTCTTGGGTGCAAGCTGACTGAGCTGGCATTATGCCGGCTACCACAAGTTCACGTACAAGTAATTTCTCTCGCAAAACTAGATAAAAAAGAAGACTGGTGTACTCTATGACTCTCTGACTATGTAGTGAGTCCATAGTGCTGCTAGTAGAATTCCTGAAACTCCCACTAATGTTACAGGCCTACAAAGACAGCGGAAAGATACATGCCAAAATGTTATACTGTGCTTGCAAGTTGCTAGTGTTACTGTGAGACAACTTTCTGTTGAATTATTTAATGTTATTGTTAAAGAGTATTGGTTACAGTATTTTTCTTTCTTTCTTCATATAGATGCTCCACAAAAGCTCACCCGCAAGGAGATGGCTGTCCGGGCCCGGACCCGGAAGCTGGAGGCCATTGTTGTAGAATTTCGCCGGCTGTGGGCTCGGGAACAGGAGGAGGAGGCGGCAACAGCTGTATCCTCCTCCAGGGTCCCCGGGTCCCCCAGCCAGCATCCTCCAGCACGGCGCCATGGTCCGACAGCCTCCCGCCGCCGCCGCTCAGCTGCAACAACAAAATTAGCAGCTGCCCCCCCCACCCCAGAGCCTGGATAGCACACCTGTGCCGGCTACGCCGCCGAGTAGACTACCTGGAGCACATGGTGGACAAGCAAAAACACCAGCTCCGGGACCTCCGCAAAGAGCTGCGGCACCACCTGTCCACAGGACACCACCGGAAGTGACTGTGTCCCTTGCCCCTTTTTTAAAGACAGTTGGGGAGGGGGTGGGAATTGGGAGTTGGGGATTATGAGAGACTTTTTGCGGGACATTTGAAATGGACATTTGTTGGGGTTAGGGAGGGGGGTGGGTCTTTGGGTCTAGTTTATTTTTGTTAGGGTAAATAATATATAATTATTTATCTTACATACTTCAAGATAGTGTACACGTTCATATTACTTTGTGGGGTGGTGGGCGGGGGTTACTGCACGTTTGGTTTCCTCAAACTTACCAGCATGAATTATCTAAAACGTCCACAAATGTACAAAAGTGCCACTAACAGAGTTAGTGAATTCAATTAGCCTATTAGTACTTTACTAGTACTACTGTCAGTCTCTCCTCTCCTCCTCCGAGTCCTAGCCCATTATTCTACCTCCCCAAAATGCTTATCTTACCTGTGATTCGTGTTTGAGATTAGGGCTCGGCACAGGGCTGGATGCATGGCAAATGCTGATTAAGGTTGGGTATGGATGGAAACCTGGAAGGATGAAATGTCATTGTTGTGCTGGTAGCAGTAGTGGTACACACTGGCAGTAGCAGCATATGAAAAAGAAGGAAATGAAAAATTGAGTGGCCTGAGCGTAGCATTAGAACAGTACGATAGATAGTACAGTACACAGTAAGAACATATCCTCGGATTCCTTCACCATCCTTGAAATTTATTTTCTGTTGCTTTGACCTTATCCTCCCCAGCAAGTGTGTGGAATATTGTTCTAATTTAGTCACACCTCAATGAAAACCACACAGCCCGGGGGAAGAGGGTTAGGGTTTGAAAATTGGATGGGAATGGGGGGTTTTGGGAAGGTTTTGTGGAGAGAGGAAAAAAAACACAGCATGTACAAACATCAAATGAAGATAAACAAATCTTTGGATACGAAGATATGAGATATCCATAAATCTTTTAAGGGACATAAAGGAAGTGCATGCATGAAGTTGTTAGCTAAATGGATGATTCGGTTACTGAAAAGTAGAGCTGCTAACTGCAACTTACTAAGTAGTAGCACTCATAGAAGTTCGCAACAATAAGTTATTTAAAAGATAAGGAGAAGTGAAGAGGATACTGTAACTGTATGTTGTTGTTGTCCTGTACAATTTGGGAAGTTGCATGAATCCAGCCATTCCTCTTCTTCGCGGTACTCCTCCATTCCATCTGACGCTCCGTCGATCAATCTTGGTGACCAGACACACTGTCCATTGCTTGCCTGGCAGATGCGGAATTACGGATTGATGTTGTTCCCATGGCACAAGGTAAAAGCCGGCCTGCAATTGTTGATGGAAAAACAGGAAGGGATATTAAAACAGCACTGAGAAAAAATATAAGGTACAGTGTGTGGTACAAAAATAACACTTTCAGAGGCGACACATACAGGCATAATTTCTAAAGTGCGTACTCTGAATCTCCATTTCAAGGATAGTAATTGCACATAGCAGGCCAGGGCCATGCAGACGGTCAAGGCAGGCACCACTGAGTGAACCAACCTGATGATGTAGCATACCTCTTTGACACAGAAAGATAAAGCATATCTAATTGTATGCAGCAAGCCACATAGCCACAACATGAACTGCTGTCTGGTCTGTGGCATACACTACACTGGCTCGACCACTCCCATACCACGACTAAACAGACATGTAGGTCTGCTGTGATTGTTGTTGACTTGTTTACCTGTTGTTTGCCTTGCCACTCACGAAACGGCCATATTTCTTCCGTAAACCGACAATGATGATGATCCATCCATCCCAGTGAGTGACTGTGTAAAGAATAAAGATATTATGTAACTTTAATCATCAAGATTCATCAACATGGTATGTTATTGGCAAACTCAATGTTGTCTAAACACTGAGCCCAAGGACATTTTCCATATTGAAAAATGCAACGCCCCTGCAGTAGAAGTACAATTTATATTAAACAAGGTAACAGAGTACACTTGAGTCACATTTAGTGTGTAAAAGATTAAATAATAATAACAGCACACATAGATAGGATTCACTCCATGCACAACAAACAAACAACAATTGCTTTCATCAGAGCCAGACAGCCAGTGTCACCACTGCATGCCATTTCATCATTCATTACCTGTTCCACTTGTCATCATCTTATTTAAGTGAACGGCCACAGGGCAGCCTCTCGTGTGAATTTCAGAAGATGCAGTCAGCATAGTGAGTCATTCCAGTCCCACTTCTTTTGAGGGGACTCATGTACGGACTAAAGCGACAGTTTCTAGATTCTGCGTAATCCGGCCATTTGCCTTGAGGCAAATGGATAGGGGTAGTCTGGAGGAGGAGGATAGAGGAGCATGACTGAGTTGGGAACTTCAGGAATGCAGACAGCGGCACCTTCAATATGGAAAATAAGACAAAGACAGTGCTGCTGATGGATTTGTTGTGATTAAAGTTTTGTTGTGCTAAAAGTTGCAAATCAAAAAAAGACACACAGAAATAAAAGTCAAAACGGACGGAAGAAAAAAAAAGTTTTTCAAGCCTCGTTGTCAGGGAAGTAGAGCTCGTCCTCAAACTCTGTGAATTGAACATGGAGTAGGTCAGCTAACAGAGAAGAGCTTCCGTCACCTAAGTCGGTGTCCTCTTCTTCCTGTGTGGATTCACGTATTTTGTAATCTGGTGGTATGAAGTGCTGATTCATCTTGATCATTGTTAACCTCTCTACATTTTTGGGCGAGAGGCGGGACCTTTTTGAAGTGACAATGGCACCAGCAGCAATGAAAACTCGTTCCGAAGACACGCTTGCGAGAGGGAAAGACAAATAATTTATAGCCAGCCTGCTGAGCAGTGGCCAGTGAGGCCTTTTCCCATACCAATACACCAATGGGTCACGATCAATGTAGACCTCTGTTGGGTCATCCAGATAGGCCTGCACCATCAATTCAAGGGCCTTCCTGGGTGGTGCTCCACTTTGCGTACCATGTGTTTCCTTTGCATCAACACTGGAGTGAGCAAACCCTTGCCGAGTTATCCAATCCGCTTCTGACAATATTATGGCTGGGCCTGGTGCAGGTGATGATGACGAGGATACTGTTGCTGCTGTCGGTAACAGCTGTGAGGGTAAGTGACTGCCTTCGGCCACAGAAGTGGACCTTGACGCCGGATGGCCTGCTGCTTCAGTAGTACTTGTGGTGTTTCCTTCAATTTCCTACCGCTCTTTTTCGAACCGAGTGGCTGACACAGCTAGCCAATGTTTGTACTTTGAAACATCTTCTTCATCAAAAGGAATGAATACTTTGCTAGTCAGTGCCTTTTTGTACCGTGGATCCAGAATAGTGGCACAAATGTAATGTTGTTCTGACGGTATTTTTTTAAGCCTTTCATTGACAAGTAGGCGGCTTAATAAACTCTACGCTAACCGATATGCGTCTTGTTTGTGAACATCAGCTTGGAACGTTGAAGACACCGCCTTCAGTTGTTGCTCTAGCATGAACAACAATGGGATGGCTTTGCCCAAACTACAATCCTCCCTGCTGACTTCACGGGTGAAGACATCAAAAGGACGAAGCATGTCTGTCAGGCTTTGAACTAGGTCCCATTCCTCCGGCTCTAGCCTCATGTCTTTCATAGGAGCAGACCGTATGTTAATGCTATTGACATATTCATTGATTACCTTGTACTGCTCAAACAGACGTTCAAGCATGTAGAAGGTTGAGTTCCAACGTGTTGCCACCTCCTGGATGAGTCATTTGACTGGCACTCCACGGCTACGTTGAATGATCCTCATCTCCTTCCGGGCCTTAAAAGAATGGCTGAAATGTGTGCAGATTCTTCGGCAGGTGGTCCGTAACTTGCTGACTGTGTTTTCTCTTTTCAAGAAATCTTGCAAAACAATGTTAATGCAGTGCGCCAAACACGGCACTCTGAAGTAGCCACCATCATGCATGGCCTTAACGATATTACTGCCAATATCCATGGAAACATAACCAATCATGCAATTTTTGGCACCTGCTATTTAGAGACCTTACTCTTAGACTCATCCAAAAGGTTTAATGCAGTATGAGATTTCTCCATGGCAAACATGGCTACTGTTGCATGTTTCCGACTCGCTTGAAAAATTGTGGCAGGGTCAACACCTGTAGAAATCTTTTCTCTAACCCCTGTAAAAGAGACCCACTGTGCAGTGATGCACATGTAATCCATGGCTTGGCAACTGGTCCACATGTCTGTTATCAAATGGATAGTGTGAACAGCACTCTTCTGCAAAGCTGACCCAATCACTTCCAGCACATCTTCATGTAGTGCTGGAACCGCAACTCTGGCAAAATAGGACCGGCTAGGAACCTTCCATTTAGGGCAGACTGTTGCCACAAATTTCTAGAACACCCACCCCTTCCACGAAAGAAAAAGGGAGAAGGTCCAGCGCGGGCATTTTAGCCAGCTTTGCGTTATACAGACGTGCCGTTGAGTGGTTGCGTTCAAATGGCGCCTCCGACCAAAACATTCTTTTAATGGTGGTCTGGACCGTTTACATATGTGATGATGATGATCCAGACTTCTTCAACCCAGTTAGGCTTATTGATGTACTTTTTTGCATTGGTGTCTCTCCCAGACTCTTAGTGTGCCTCATACATGTTGCTGGGGTAGAGGGTGTGGGCGCTACCACTGCAGTGCTGCTGCCAGGGGTACTGGGTGTACCAGAAAAAATGTCTGTCGCTTCTTCACTTCCCCCCTGCACGATCAGCCACTCGTCATCATCAGATGCAATATGAATGGATACATTTGGATTTGTTGTACGTGTGGATTCCCGGATCTTCCTCATGTGCGCCTCCCAAATGATAGTGTGTTGTTTTTGGAGATGACCTCTCTGGCCTCAGGTACCATAGTTGGTACCAAGCTTACCCCGACTAACTACAGTTTTACAAATCGAACAAACAACCATGTTTTCCGCCTTTTTTCTAACACTAAAAAAGTCCCAAACTGGGGACAGGAGATGTCTGTCTGCTGGTGGTGGAGGTGCTACTTTCAATGCCAGATGGAGTGGAAGATGGGCGTGGCTGAATTTGACTCTGTTGTGCACTTACAGCACCACTACTTGAGGTAATTGAGGTTCGAGCTGAATGGAGGTCCCTGCTGGCCCTTCTGACGATAAAATATGGAAGCTATAGGTCGTGTTGGTGAAGTAGTTAACTGCTTTGGTGGTGGTACCAGTGCCACACCGCCCACATCACGCTCAGCAGCAATTCGGGATAGGGTAAAAATGTCTGTCTGCTGCATGCCCGCTGGGCCTGGAGTGATGACTGTGATGACTGGGTCGTCGTCAGACTGTTCATCAGCAGCAGAATACACCACTTCTTGTTCGTCGTCATCACCCATAAGTGGAAGCCTTGCGGGAACCTTCCTTTTAGGCTTAGCTACCTTTGTCGGCTCATGGCGTGCCTCACTCTCAGACTGCATTGGTGGATTCCAATCAACATCAAGATCATCAGAAGGAAGGGGGCTTGAAGAAGAACTTGTAGTAGCCCTCCTTGACCTTTTTCTTGCTGGGGATCTGGAAGACAATGGATCATCATCAGGAGTAGTGGCTTCCTCAGATGATACCTCCGCTTCAATCTCGATTTCCTGATGTGCCCCTACTTCTGGAGGAACAAGCATTGTGGGCAGTTCTGCCGCTTCATGCGCCTCTAGTTGTGCCTCTCCATGCGCCTCTCCTTGCGCCTCTCCTTGCACCTCTCCTTGCGCCTCTCCTTGCACCTCTCCTTGCGCCTCTCCTAGTGCCTCTCCTTGCGCCTCCACTTGCGCCTCCACTTGTGCCTCCACTTGCACCTCTCCTTGCGCATGTACTTGCGCTTGTAGTAGTTGCACCTGTGGTTGTCGTTGCGGCTGTGGTTGTTGAACACTCATCAGATGAGTTACACCCTGCGTTGATTGGATGCTTCTTTCTTGCGATGAGCCAACATTACTGGTCGATGGTGATTGAACAATTAAAGTGGCTGCCTTTGCAGCACTCATGGCCTTGGACCTAACTTGGTGTGGTGGCACTGAGCCCAATGAAACGGAGGTGCTGCTCCCAGCTTGGTCCCCGGCAGACCCCGCTGCTGCAGCTGTAGTTTTTTTTTCTTCCAAAAAAGTGTCTGTAGGCACACCAGTCTCCTTGGTAAGTGGCGCCACTTGCTTCTTCTGCTCCTTCTTACTGGCAGTGGCACTGGCAACTTTCTTGGTGGAGGAGCTACGGCCACCTTTCTTTGGGCCCATCTTCTTCAGATGTCAGAACAGCAGGCCGCAGTTGCACGAGTTGCAGAGTTGTCTGTGGCCATACGTGACGTCACGTGATGTTGTGCTGCACACACCGCAGCAGGACTTCTTCCTGGCACTGATGATGAACGATGACTGATTTGTGGTTCTCTTGTGCACCTATAAGCAAAGGAAGACAGAGGAACATCAGTTAAATAAATGTTGCATATGTCGTGCTTCAATTAATATTTGCTAGTAGGCATTTCTTTTTACAACACACCCAAAAACGGAAAGACCCAAAATAAAAATTGCAGTTCTAATCAAAAATGGATGTTTAAATTAATATAAGAGACACCCCAGAGAAAGACTTGGCCCATGCACCACTGAGTACCCCTGGGCAAAATGGATGAAAGCAACGCAAACTGTGTGCAGGCCTGAGCACACTGCCTGGCTTCAAATTGGCCCCTTGACCCCCACCACATGGCCAGGCCCTGCCTGTACCAGGCCTCAAAATAGCCCCCACCCACATGGCCAGGCCCCAACAACCCACCCAAAAGTCGAAAAACAAACAAAAATCACCCCAATCCAATGCCATCCATGTCCTCAATGATGTTTAAATTCAAGACACCCCACAGAAAGACTTGGCCCATGTACCACTGAGTACCCCTGGGCATAATGGATGAAAGCAAGGCAAACTGTGTGCAGGCCTGAGCACACTGCCTGGCTTCAAAATGGCCCCTTCACCCCCACCACATGGCCAGGCCCTGCCTGTACCAGACCTCAAAATGGCCCCCACCCATATGGCCAGGCCCCAACAACCCACCAAAAAGTCGAAAAACACACACAAATCACCCCAATCCAATGCCATCCATGCCCTCAATGATGTTTAAATTCAAGACACCCCACAGAAAGACTTGGCCCATGCACCACCGAGTACCCCTGGGCATTATGGATGAAAGCAAGGCAAACTGTGTGCAGGCCTGAGCACACTGCCTGGCTTCAAAATGGCCCCTTGACCCCCACCACATGGCCAGGCACTGCCTGTACAGGCCTCAAAATGGCCCCCACCCACATGGCCAGGCCCCAACAACCCACCAAAAAGTCAAAAAACACACAAAAATAACCACAAACCAATACCATCCATGCCCTCAATGATGTTTAAATTCAGGACACCCCATAGAAAGACTTGGTCCCTGCACCACTCAGTACCCCTAGGCCTACTGGCTAGAGTGGCTTTACAGGCACCCCCAATTTAAAAAAAAATCAACATATAACAGTGAGCTAAAATTCCATGACATAAATGAGATTTAAGTTCAACCAAACTCAGAGAAACAGTTGTATCATGCACCCATGACTAACCCTGGGCCTACTGGATACTGTGGCTACCCACAATATATTTTTTTTAAAAGTTGTGAACAAGTTTTAAAATTGTAGTTGCAGCAACTGCAATGCCCCAAAGAAACAACACCAACTTACTTGTAAAATCTCAAATCCAAAAGTGATCCAAACTCCAAAGTCCCAAAAGTCCTCAAATACAAATATTCAGCAGCAGCCACAAAAGTAATCCTTACAGTTCCCAGATCCAAATGAAAAGTGACCAGGACATGGACAAAGCACTGGGAGGAGCCTGCTGGACAGGAACAGGAAGTTAGAGACTCTGGGGCACTTCCTCCCTCCCGCTCCCCTCAAAAATGGACTCCTTGCACAAAAAAGTGCAGCCAAATCTCAATCTGAGGAGTTATTCTGACCAAAATCATCATTTTCAGAAGGTGTTTGCTGCCTGCGGTGGATTTCTTGTGCAGAATTGCAATTTTTGCAAGTTCGGGAAAGCGAGCTGTTCAAATCTCCTACCGGAAGTCAGCTGCGTGCCGCATCTACGTGTTCGCAATTGTTTACTCCCGCGATGCGTGATCGCGGGCCCTTATGATGTACTTGCATTGTCAAACTCTCACTGTGCAAGATGGCGGGCAACGATGACGTACTCGCGGTCGAAAAACTCTTGCTCGATCACGCAGCAAGATCCAAAATGGCGCAGCACAAGCAAACCGGGAGAAAAACAACTTCGCGAACTCAGAATCACGGTAAGTAAACGCAGCACACGCGATATTGTATTTTTCAAGCGCGACCAAGCAAAAAAATCCGCCAGCTTGCAACTTGCGGATTTTTGCGCAAATTCGTGCGATTCACGGAACGCGAATTTGCCAAAAACCTGCAAATTCCGCGAATGGAACGGATTTTACGCCCATACATAGTTCTTCTATCTCATTTACCATGTAGTGTTTCTTCAGTAGTCGACGGCGTAATGACTCAGATTGGCATCCATCAATGATGCGCAGGCGAAGAGCGTCTTCTGTGTTGAAGTCGTTGAATTCGCAATGGCGGGCTAAGTGCTTAAGGCGGGAGATGAAGTTGCCCATCGGTTTGTCTTGCTCCTGATACGCGAGTTTGAACATGTAGCGCTCATAGTCTAGGTTGCGCTTGTGAAGGAACTTCTTATTCAGAGCTTTTCTCATGCTCTAATATGACGCAGCATTTGCTGGCGGTAAGTCGTTGATGATTTGTCCAATGGCTTTACCTACAAGATTGCGTAGGGCAATGAGGTGTTTTTTGGAGTCACAGGCTTGTGACCCTTTCATGAAGTCTTTGAAATATTCTAACCAACTCTTCTACGCAGGGCCCATACTGTTTCCGGACATCAGTGGCAGAGATTCAGGAGGGCGCAATATGATACTTCCATGAGTATCGGCCCAGGCGGCAAGCATTGTGCACTGGACAGGGCACGATTTGCTGCGAGGAATCGGGGTCTGACATTGTGGGGTAGGTACAGCGTAGCTCCAGTAGGCTTTGAAGGTGTCTGCAAAGCTCAATATAACTTTGGTAGGCCTTGGGGACTCCTTAAGTGTGTTGCCTGACTTCAAAATGGGCGCTGTGTTAAAATTAAGCTTGACCAATGCAGCATGCCTGACCTCAAAATGGCTGCCGAAAGGGACTCATGCATGCATCCTTCAGTCTTCACAGGGCCTTTTCATTGAGCTTACCCCTGTCTTCATGCGCTGTCCTTTTGTGTGGTCAAGGTTCTGTCTTCAAGATAAACCCTTCGGGTGCACCTCCTCAATCATGAGCCCTGTGGATGCGCTGTCCGTTGCTCGCGATTTCTTCTGGCAGCTTGGGCGCTCCGCTTTCACTTGCGGCAGCACACACGCTTCATTTCAATGTGCGAGAGGTGGAGGGGGTGACTTTGCATCCCACCCTCGTGGCCAGTTTTGTGTCCCCCGTGCCCCAGGAAATACATGGACACGGACAGTGGTAGGAACGCGTCTTTATTCCTCTTACTACTGGGCGTGAACTACCGCTTCCCTCCGCGGCTCCTCCCCTTCCCCTGCCGACCATGCCTGACCTTGGAGTGAAGTCAGGACAGGCATGGCGACACAACAAAGTTGTTCATAACACTTTTGGGAGTCACCCTTGGGATGGTCAAGCCACCAAAATCTGAAAGAGAAAACCCACCGACAGCCCGGCATCCTCTCTTTTGCATAAGCACAGCTGACTCCAGCTGACACCTACCCGGTTTGCGGCTCACCTACAGACACACCAACCAGCTACCTAAAAGCCCATTTGACATGCTTTGTTGCAATGATGGATTTCTTAATGCTGCTTACGTATTGTATCATTTGAATTTTCCTGATTTGGCAGTTTATCAGACTTTTGATCTGGGTAAGTTGTGCAGTGTTATGAATCTGGGCTCTGCTTGTTATTCAATGTTAGCTGCATTCCAGCATTTTTCATGACTCAACTGAATTGACACTGACCTCAGAAAAATGCCCCCTATTAGTTTTTTTTTCTATGGACAATAGCTGTGACCTGGTTTTCAGTGTGGGTAGATATGTGCTCTTTCAAAATATTCAAATGGAAAATCCTCCTTCCAATACACCCCTTGCCATTGTGCAAGATCCCACAAATCTCATATACATTTTAAGTGGTGGTTGTCCAGAGCACTTTTCCCAATAGCTCATGTGGGCTCAAATTGTTAGACATGGCATCTTTTGTCTTGTTTCCCCAGTCTTTTTGCTTTCTGACCTCCCAGTTTTGACTCTGTTTTTGTTGATGTAATGTCTCTGCACTGCTGTTCAGTGCTAAAGTGCATGTGCTTCTGTTATACATTGTGTTATGGCTTGGTTTTTCCATGATTAGCATATTTGATTTACTAATGAGACCCTAGTAAAGTGCACTGAGTATGCCAGGGCATGTAAATCAAATTTTGCTATTGGGCCTGCAGTACTGATTGTACCACCCACACAAGCAGCCCTGAAAAGGGTTCTCAGACCTGCCACTGCAGTGTCTGTGTGCAGTTTATAACTGCCACGTTGACCTGGCAAGTGCTACCACTTGGCAGGCCCTAATCTTCCCTTTGCTTACATATAAGTCACCTTTAGGGTTGGCCCAAGGTACCCATGTGTGTGATATGTCCTGGTAGTAAATTATAGTGTAGTTCATTTTTCACTATGGAAAGTCTATCTGTCCCACAGAATAGAATGGGAATTTACTTATAACATCTTATAAGCAAAACTTTCCATTGGGACATTATAGGAAAATGGAATTTAGTTTGCCTGAACTCAAAATATAAAAATGCACCTTCTAGTAAAGATTATTTTTAAGTTCTGTGTTTGAAAATAACACTTTTAGAAAGAAGGTATTTTCTTGCTTAGCCATCCTGTGTGCCACTACTGGGTTTGTGGATTGACTGTTTGGCTTTGGAGTGACAGGGCAGGGGAAGAGCATTCTCTTCAGACAGACACTGTCGGGGGTGAGGTGTGTCCTGCCTTTCCTGGATGAGTCAATGCTGGGCTTAATAGACCTGGGCTGCATTTATAGTAGTGGGAGGATATTTCCTTGCACCTGAATGGGCCTGTTCTGCCTTCAACAATGCTGTCTTTACCTCCTCCCAGGAAGCTGGGCCATAGAGGACAGAATAGTTTTTTGCTGAGCACAGACACTCTCTGACACAAGAGAACAAAGGAATTTTGAGTATAAATATTGAGGACCAGACCACAGAACTTTATAACTTGCTGGAATCAAGAAGAAACCTGCCAAGAAAAAGAGCTGGAAGACCTACCCGGAGGAGTACTGCCCCATTGCTATTGTCCTGCATAACATCCCAACCACGATGGTTGCCACATCCTGCCGCAATGAAAAAAGCACTGTTTATGAGTCTGTCGACCCTATTGCTGACATGCTCCAACGCGGTCAACAGGAACTGTTGGATTGTGTTGTTTTCAGTATCACTGTGGCACCGGGAGGAGCTACCGACTTCAAGGAACTACATTTTTAAAGTTGTTCTTGCAAAGTGCATATTTTTACATACTGTGTTTTGGGTTTTTGTCATTTTGGTCTTGTTTTGGATATATAAAAATATTGGATATTTTTCTAAACTGCTGTGGTGTCCCTTTCTATTGTTTTCACTGCAATACTGTTGGTTATGTGCAGACACTTTACACACTGCCCATGAGAGAAGCCTGACTGCTCATGTCAAGCTACCATGGGGGTGAGCAGGGGTTATGTTTTATGTTAGGAGTGTAACTCCCTTACCCTGACTAGGAAGAAGGGTCCCTACTTGGACAAAGGAGCAAACCATTGCCAACTAGAGACCCCCATTCCTAACACAAATGGATATCCATTTTATGCTAATCTGACTCGAAGCTTTGACTCTGCAGAAAGAAGTACTTCAGATGGCATTTTCCAGATTGCTTGTCTAGCTTCCAGAGTTAGTTCTTGTTCCCATTTATACCCTGTTGTGTATGTCTCATTTCCCCACACCCAGGAAGGGAAATAGAGCTAGGGTCCAATGAGCCTGCTGCTACATACCCCACTTATTCCTTATCTCTCTGCAGAAATCCCTGCTTTGCAAAGTGGATTCTCACATGATCTGAGAGCAGCTCCTTGATATATTCCTATATGCTGGCCCTTCATGTATCTCCTACCAGGCTTGTGTGTGGTTGCAGGAATCAGTGCAGGATATGATGGTGGACTGGATAGGTTCAGACTGAGGGATTATATCCTGAAAAGTCGGCCACACTCAAGCAAACCACACCAGTCTCACTCCTTGCTGCATGAGCTTGATTTTAGGCATAGGATGCCAGCTGCTGTTGTAGGTTGACTGCTGTTACTTTTGATCGAAATACAACTGTAGAGCTTTTATTCTTTAGTTTTTAGTACCATCAAATAGCTCTTATTTAGGATAGTGTGCCAGTCAAAATGTAACACTTTTTAAAAATAATTTTTAAATGGGTTTACAAATGTTGCAAAAAAGATTACAATTAATAACATGTAAATACAATTTTAATTATCTCCCTGCCCTTCTACATATCATATTCCCATTCACTTGATTTGTATATTACACATATAATTCATTGTAAGGTTCTGAATACCAGGAATCTACTTTTGTCCTCACCACTCATCTCAAATGAGAAATAATTCATAATGAACATTAAAGATTGGCCCATCAAGTAGGATATGAGGTAAAGTACCTTATGCATTCAAACTACAATGGCAGATCCTCGCTTTCTTTTGAGTACAGTCCAAGGACTCAATAATTTAAACCGGAGATCAACCAATGGTAGCAAAGGTACAGAGCAGACAGTCTAAACGTAAGGAAAACATGTAAAGCATTTGGTAGTATAAAAAGAAATAAAACATAACATAAATAAATACCACTCCAATTTACATAAACAGAAAAAATCTTAAAAAGCTAAATTACTCCAAAAAAAACAAAAACTCAATAAAGGGAACCTGTTAGAAATGGGGGGGTCTCTTGTTGGCAGAGGTAGGTGCCTTTGTCAAAATTAGGACACTTGCTTCTAGTCAGGGTAAGGGGGATACACACTTTAGATAACCCCTGCTCACCCCCTGGGTAGCTTGGCACAAGCAGACAGACTTATCCCCAAGGCAAAGTGTAAAGTATTTGTACTAAAAACACACAGTAATGCAGTGATAACACTACAAAAGGACACCACACCAGTTTAGAAAAATAAAGTACATGTATCTCAACTCAAAAAGATCAACAAAAAAAAATCCAACATACATGTATTAAGGATATGCCTTTAAAAAGGTTTCAAACAACTAGGTCCATTGAAAACTATAGATGTGCGATTTCTCACAAAGTACCTAAAGATGCGTCAAAATTCAGAAGGCCAAAGAGCCACAGAGAAGGGAAGCATCAAGAAACCAGGAGATGCATCAGTTCATGCGATCATGGGGAGGCAATGCAACAGAGAAGTGATGCATCAAATCCTGTCTGTAGGGGGAAGTAATGCATATACTCCAAGACAGTTCAAGTCCACAGGTGATGCGTCAGGGAAACTTGCAGCACAGGCTTGATGCGTGGAAATCCAGGATATGTCGGCAATCGATGCAGCGGTGTTGAGCAGTGCTGCCTCAGTTTTTTCATCCGTGATGCCTCTATGAGTCGGTTCTTGCAGCAGTGAAAGGCGATGTGTCAGTTTCGGCAGCAGCGTGGCGAAGCGTGGAGATTCTTCTCACACAGAGATGCTGCGTCGGAAAAACAGCCGCAAGTTCCAGAACTTGAACAGGCACCTCCTGGCAGGTCAGAACTCTAGCAAAAGAACTTGGGGGGAGTAAAGTATTTGTGTCCCTGATACTCCAGAACAGGAGGCCAAAACACACAGGCCTTTGGAGATCTTCAAGCAGGTTCAAAGCAAAGTCCAAGTTGTTGTCCTTTCCTTGGCAGAAACAACAACTGCAGGCCAACTTCACACAGCAAAGGATAGCTCTCTTCTTCACAGCTTTTCTCCTTGGCAAAGGTTCCTCTTGCTTCAGAAGTAATCCAAAGTCCTTGCATTTTAGGTGTACTACTCATACCCCAAATGTCTTTGTTGTCATTGTGGCAAGGCTCTCTGAACCCAGTCTAATTCAGTTCTGCCCTCACTGGTGCAGCATGGCCACTGGGGGCGGATACAGCATTGTGCAAAAGGAGACACAGCCTATTCAGATGTAATCATAACTCCTCCCACCACTCTAATGCAGACCAGGTCTATTCAGCCCTGTGATGAGTCACCCAGGCAAGGCAGGACACACCTCAACCCCCCTGGTGACTGTCTAGAGTGAGTGCACATCTCAGTTCCTGTCACTCAAACACCAGATGGTGAATGCACAAACAGACGGAATGGTAAAGTAGGAAAATGCGCACTTCCTAAAAGTGGCATTTTCAAACACAGAATTTAAAAACCACCTTTACCAAAAGGTGTGCATATAAATTCTGAGTTCAGAGAGTTTAAACATAATTTTCCTAACTTGTCCCTATTGCAAGTTACACGTGTAAAAAGGTTATAGCGCAACTCCAGTTATATGCCTGTGGCACAGATAGCCATTCAACAGTGTACAATTAATTACACAGTATTTCCCTATCAGGACATGTCACACTCACGAGTACATTTTCTACCTTTCATATAAACTGCACTCTGCCCATGGGGGTACCTTGGGAATACCTTAGGGGTGCCTTACATGTAAGGAAAGGGATGGTTTGGGCCAGGCAAGTGGGTGTACTTGCCAGGACAACATGGCAGTAGACAACTGTGTGTGCAGACACTACAGTGGTAGGTCTGAGATACATTTACGGGGCTACTCATGTATGTGGCACAACCAGTGATGTAAGCCCCCTAGTGGCATTTGATTGGCAGGCCCTGGAACACACTGTGCACATTACTAGGGACTTACCAGTAAATCAAATATGCCAATCATGGAAAACCAATCATTGTGACAATTTACACAGAGAGCATATGCACTTTAGCACTGGTCAGCATGGGCAAAGTGCCCAGAATCCTATAGCCAAGCAAAACAGTGTCAGAAGAATAGGAGGCAAAAGGCAACAAGTTTGGGGATAAACCTGTCAGAAGGGCCTGGTCTAACAGAACCAACTAAAGAACCATCAATAGAGTTAACCTCACAAATATCAACTTAGTGCAGACTACTCTCACTCACTCTACTAGCAAGCTAAAGTGTGCACTGATCAATTGCAGATGGGCTAGCAAACATGCTCCTGACATTTACGATCTCATCCTCTCGAATGATTTGGACATCATCGTCCTCACTGAAACTTCACTTAATAGCTCTTCCTCTCCCATCCTAGACCTACTGGTCCCCCCGAATTATGATATAATCTGCCTAGATAGAACTGTGCAACCCAGCGGTGGGTTAGCCTGCCTTTATCGTAACACAGTCAATCAAGCAGACTCCATCTCTTTAGCCTCCTGTGAATATCTCTGCACCAACATATCTGATGATAAAAGGGCCTCACCAACAAACTTCACATAATATACCACCACCCTGTGACAATCCGTTGTTCATCGATGAGTTAATGGAAGTCATTATATCCAACAACAACTCACAAGTGCCACAGATTTTTCTGGGAGACTTTAATCTCCTTTGGAACAATACTGGTGATCATGACCTAAGCTGTCTCAAATCCTTTCTGTTAGAGCAGGATCTGACCCAATTATGTGACAGTTTAACCCACAACAAGGGAGTTACTCTAGACCTCATCATAGCTAAAATAAACACGGTATCACTAGAATCCATCACCCCATGTGACTGGATGGATCATTAAAGCATTTTCTTCTCAATAAATATCGAGGTAACTACAAATAGGGGCCAACCCACAAAAACAAAACAATGGAAAAGGAACATACAAAATATCAACCCCATCGACCTGGTAAACCGATGCAACTCCGCCCAGATTCCAAAGACAGAAATGGCCGACGTTCATGACCTCACAGTCTTTTACAATTCCACTATGCTTGAAATTCCTGACTCGGCAGCACCCCTTCAAGAAAAAACGTTTCCTCTCAAATCTGCAAACCATGGTTCAATGAGAATCTGAACTCGAATGGACGCAAGCTAAGATCAGCTGAGCGACTAGTTCAATTTCAAGAAAAGCTTTATTCGATTGTTAAAAGCAATCATAAAAGCACACAAATATAACATACAAAGACAATTTCATAAGAAAAACCGTGATAGAAACATTACAAGTAATTACATTAAAAAATTACAATATGACAATCATAAAATTGTAACCATCATTATTGTGCAAAGTGAGCATTCAAGTGACCATTAGTTTCTAAGTATGGGCGAATTTTGCGGATTTGCGGTCCACAAATTCGCGCGAAATTGCCCAAAAAATCCACGAGTTCTTGAAAAATCCGCAAACTCGCGGATTTACACAAATGACTGTTTCTAAGTGCTAGCTTGTTGGGTAAATGTATAGTGCTTTTCCAACACTGCAGCTGCGAAAGGGCCAGAAGAGTTGTCTCCAGTGACCATGTGTTTGTAACTTTGCCATCCCGTTGAAGTCACAGGAACTGCACGGGGATTGCACTCATGAAAGTGAAGGATACAGAGGCCTCCATCAGGCATCACAGCTACTTTTTGACAGTAGATACGGACAGAAAGTACAGCTGCCCAGCGCCAGGGTCCCTTGAGTGAGCTGTCCATCATAGTGGGTCAGGGCGGGAAAATGGTGCACATCACTAGTGTGTGGATGGGGCCAAAGAGCGGGGCTTCTATGCGAGTTCACATGCCTCTTGTGTGTATAAAATGTCAGAGACCGATCAGAGAAGAAGATGAGGAGAAACAAGCCCCTGGTCACAGGAACTGCACGGGGATTGCACTCGGGAAAGTCAAGGATGCAGAGGCCTCCATCAGGCATCACAGCTACTTTTCGATGGTAGATATGGGGAGAAAGCATACCTGCCAAGCCTCGACAAAGCTCACGATTGTTTTTGGGCTGATGAATGCGTTACTGAATTTGAGCTTCAACTCGGGCACCTGCTTTATTTATATATGTAAGTGCTTCATGTTGAGGTTTAATTTTTGTGACAGGAGCATCTTGCCAGAATAAATCCTACCCTGCACAAAGATGCCAGCCACCGTTTAAAAAAAAAAAAATCTGCCCGTGAGTGGATTAGCGGATTTTTTGGCAATTTCGCAAGATTCGCGAATCGTGAAATTGCCGAAAACCCGCAAATTCTGCGAGCGGAACGGTATTTTTCGCCCATACTTATTAGTTTCCTTTGATAAAGCACTTTTTTCAAAAAGGCTAACATTCTTAGAACACTGTTTTCATTGACTAGTAACTGTAAAGACAGTAATGCCGGGCGACATTGACGTAATCCAGATCTCTTTAAAATGGGAACTAAAAACATCCGCCTTTCAATAGAATAAAATTTACAGAATAAAATGACATGGATCATAGTTTGGGGGGAAGTGGAATCACAGGGGCAGGGCTGGAGATCATGAGCCCAATCATTCATGACAGGGAAGGTAACTAAGCTATGGAAAGTCCCCAGCCTAAAACAGGTTAATAAGAACCTGTCATAAGCACCGGGGATGAAAGATAAGTAGGGTGAATATTAAAAGTTGTTAAAATCAATTGATGGTGCAGTACAGTGGGCTTTAAAATCTCTGATGTCATTCTCAGGGTATCTAGCAGCATTAAACACTCTTTTCTCAAATCCTTTCTAGTTACTGTGTTAATAGAAGAAGGATTTAAAAAATATCGTAAGTGGCCCAGATCCTTGAAAAAATTGTAAACATATCTCAACCAGGAAATCCTCATTGCTCCTTCCAATTTCATTATATCTGAAAGGATATCTCAATTCAATTTAGTTTCAACTTTCGTCCATAGCCTGTGCCACAGTAGCACAGGCTCTATCCTAATTAAATCAGAGATAAACTGGATACCCAGTTCAGCATGGCAAACACACCCTGAGGTGCCATTAGGTACGGCTAAAATGTATTTTAAAAAGTAGTTTTCAACTGTCTGTATAGGGGAGATATCAGCAAACCCCCACATCCCACTCCCATAAAGAGCAGCAGAAACACATTTAGACTTATATATTTTAATTAATTCTTTGGGGGGTCATTTGCCAAGTTTCCTGGCGAAGATGGTGAGTGCAGAGGTGGTACGTAAAAAGGCCAATTTTTTTGCAGCTACTCCATGTACCCAAGAGTCATTCTGGGAAAAAAGAATGCCCAGATAAGACAATTTTTTAGTAGCCTCAATCCTTTGTCCTGCAATAAAAATATCTTTGTTAATCTTTAAACCTCTGCCACAGCGCATGAAAAGGTTTTAGTGGGTTTAACCCTTAAGCTCAAATATTTCATAAAGAGGGTAAAGCTATCCATGACTCGTTGCAGTCCCACCTGTGTACGTGACATCAGGACAGCATCGTCAGCGTACAATAGGGCTGGGATTGGACGGCTGTCTACCTGAGGAAAATCCTGATTATCTTTACATAAGGCTTCCTCCAATTAAAAAGGAATGGAGCCAGGACACAACCCTGCCTGACTCCACTCCTAATCAGGAATGCGGCCGTACACTCGCCCTTCAAGCCGTAGCGTATGCTTGCCTTAGCGTCACGATAAAAACATTTAAGAAAATAAATAATATTCGCGTCAACCCCCAGTTCTCCCAACAATTTCCATAATTTCGAGTGGACCACGCAGTCAAAAGCGGCTGAGAGGTCTACAAAAGGTAAAAACAAATTCCCTTTCTTAGGCCGTATGTATTTGCCCAACAACAAGGAGAGATTCAGACCTTGTTCTACTGTCCCTAATCCAGCTCAAAACCCGTATTGCAGCTCGGATTGGATAACATTTTCGTCAGCCCAATTCAGTAAGCGCTCTAATATAACCCGGCCCAGAACCTTCGTGATAGAATCCAGCAGGGAAATCGGTCTGTAACAGCCCGGGTCATTCCTGTCTCCTTTTTTGAAGATAGGAATAATAGTAGACTCTACCCAGGAGGGTAGGAATCCGGCGTTACAACTCTTGTTGAGGACCTGCACAGGGAGAGGCCCCCAAAAAGGTATAATTGACTTAAACAGGTCAATGGTGACCCCGTCTGGTCCAGGAGCCTTGCCGCCCTGACTGACATGTAGGGCCCTCTCGAATTCCTCCAGGATAAAGTGTGGCTCACTGGTTAGAGGAGGCAGACCCTGAAGCAGAGGTCAGACCCGGGACCAGGGTTCAATTCCCGATGCGGCAGGGTCTTGAGCCCAAATATCCACGGACTCGGTAATTCGCGCCGCGGTGCCTACTTGAACCACGGGTTCACACTCTGCAACTCCTGGCAATAGCTTGCTTAATGTCCAGTACGGCCCCCCGCGGGGGGATGCCTGGCTTTCACCTTGGGGATGCCCAATACGGGTTATCTCACAGGGAAAAGCCAGGACGGGTTCCCAAAGCAAGCGCCTTGAGACCTTGCGGTGATAAGGCGCTATATAAGAACCTTTGACATGACATGACATAAACACTAAATCCATAGAGTGGGGGGAATCGTTTATATCTCGGGTCCCTACTAATGTTTCTACTCCTCCGTAAACCTTGGTAAAATGCTTTATCCACAGTTTCTCCTGGATAGCTATCTCAATGGTCGGGCCAGTATCGTTAGACAAAAAAGGTGTTCTAATTGACGTCCAGAATCCTGCGCTATCATTAGTTACTGAGGCCAAGTGGAGAGCCTCCCAAGCCTCATTCCTTAGTATATTTTTCCTGTCTCTAAGCACTTGTTTATAGGCCTGTCTACCTCTCCTGACTTCTAAAACATTCCTTGGTTTCCTATGTCATTCTTTTTTTAACAATGAATGAAGTTGAGTACACTTTGAATCGAACCACCCCCTCTGGGTCCTCTTTCTCTTGTGTTGCCTGCTGAGGGACTCTCTAATTACCTTAGTTATCTTTTGAAAGGACACTTGTAATACAACAGGGGTAGTATCTTCACTAAGACATGTCTCTATAACTAAGATACATTTAACGATAATTGATTTAAGCATCTCTGTTTGGTTCATCATTGCCCATTGCAGGGAATAACCGTTGGTGCTAGCAATTGATAGATTTCCTAGCAGTCGGTCTCTATTGTTGGTCACTGCGATTTTGTTAAGCGTCAGTGTAACAGTTAGACAGAGCGGAAAATGGTCGCTAAGTGAGTTGTCAGATACGTGAAAAGAATGAAGTCTAAATGCATAACTAATAGAGGCTTTTATAAAATCGATGGTGGAACGACAGCCCCGACCACTAAATGTTGATGGCATGGGAACTGGTGATAGACATATTTCATTAGCAAACTAAAGATCAAAGCTATTGATTAATTCATTCAGCTGATTCCATAAAACAGAGTGACTTAAATGTGAAGGGCATACACCATCTTCGCATAAGGCCCAAAATAAGTTGGTCTCGGCATTAACACACAAGATACAATTAAAACCCCCCCACCAAAAATAACATTATGTCTTTCCTTTTAAAATTACTTAAAAGAGTCAATGATTTATACATGTTCTTATTCACAGTGCAGAGTAAACCTGAAGGGATATTGTTATAAAAATTAACCAGAGCAATGGAAAATTTTAGGTCAAAATCCAGAACAAGCAGTTGATAATAATTGTCATTAGCGAACTCAGTGATCAAATTTAGGCTCAATGTGTTAGATACAAACACGCACAAACCACCCTTAGCTCTACCACTCCGACCTTCAACAGCTGGGATATGGTAGGTCATATACCCATTTAAATAGATTGCTTCATTAGTCCAGGTTGTAGGAGAGTAGGATCTGCTATCCTATGGTCACCCCATTTTTTGCTTTTTGCTTCACTGGTTTTCGACTTAATGTGGCTGTGGGCCTGCTAATCAGACCCACAGCCCTGCTGTTCTCTCTCTAAATTCACAACCATGTACTTTAGGTACATCACCAATTGGGATTGGGTCACCTTATGAGCCCCTGTACAGAGTACTATAGGTACCCAGGGCATAGGCGCATCCAAGGCCTACCAGGGGCTGCAGCATATCATTTGCCACCCCTGGCTGGCCATCCAAACTGACACAACTGGCTGATCACTCAGCAGGAGCAAGGTCATGTAATCATCCCTTGCTTAGATATACTATACCTATGTCTAACCTTATATCTGGACACATATACACCTATAAGTCACTCCTATGGCAGGCCTTAACAATCCTGAAGGCAGAGTGCTTGGTTTTATGTGGGATGGTGCTCTAGCATGAGCTGAGCCTGTCTGCAGCTTTCAGAACAATGTCCTTATAGCTGTTCCAGGATATTGCCATACCATATACTCTTAAGTGCATTATGAACCTCGCGGTTAAATGCTATCTTTGGTTTGGCTTTATCAAAACATGTCGTGTAAGGTGTCATACGCTTTGGAATACTACCCCCTCGCCAGTTCTGGTGACGGGGGTAACATTCCACCCTTCTAGAGGGAGACATGTTACTTTCCTTAAACCTGGTTAAAGTTAACCAGAGCCTCAGCATCACAAAATGGATGCTGCTGCCACAGACACAAGTCTGACCTCCTGCTGCTGGGAGCCCTTCCAGCGAGGGAGGCTTGGACAATAGGTTTCCTGTCACAGGGAGGTGCTAGCACCACCCCAGACAGGAGATAGTGGATTGGGGCAGGGAGGGTTGAATGAAACGAGACACTGCCTGGGGCACACAAGGTGTCCCATGCATAGTCCAGTTCAAACCAGTGCTGGAGCACTCCAGCCCCAGCTCTGTTGCGAAATTGGACAAAGGACCTATAGGAGGGACCTAGCAGGTAATCCAGCCCCTTGATTTGGAATAAAGGTAGGAGCTGTGTCCCAAGACTTTAGATAATCCTGACTGAATCTCTGATACAAAACTCTGGACTCTTCGACATCCTACTCAATGTAGAAGACTGAAGAATCTCCCTTGTGGTCAAGGAGTGACCACCCTGTGCAAGCAGGCACCATCAAGCGCTCAATAGTTTGCTTTGTTGTTCCTCCCGCCGGAGCTCAAACAACATAGATCGACAAGAACCAGACTTCCAGACATCCAACAACCCGATCCACAGTCACAGCAAAGCTAAGACCCGTGGAGGCGACGTGAGACGTGGGACCGGCCATCTTGTAAAGCCAGCGAAGTGCTTTCTGTGCAGCTCCTGACGCAGCCTTGAAGCTGTGCATTGGGGATTGAGAAGCCTCAGCCCTGAGCAGCTTTTGCACTGTAGATCACCTCTCCACACTCACTGAGTGCTGCGTGGTACCCTTTTGCATTTTCCTGCTTGATGGGTCTGGCTGGTCAATTGCCCATTGGCTAGTGGCCTCTGTGATGAAGAACCTTCAAATTTACAATGCTGGTCTGGTTGCTCCAGTTTGGCCCTTGCTTCCCTGAAAAGGAGCAGCCCATCAAATCTTGCTGGTCTGATCCAGAAGCCACATTTGACTCCTGCGTGGGTTGCATTTGCCAAGGCCTGTTGACTCTGAATCAAGATCCGACACCGCCGACAGCGAGAGCCTTTGTGGGACAGTCAGTGCCCAGCGCCTGGTTGTTGTCGACACTTCCTGGTCCACGTGGCAGCGGACACAAGCTTCATGACATCACCTGATCGCAACCCGACATCGCCTGGTTCCTTCCTGGTTCCTTCCTGGTCACTGGCTAGTGACCCATACTCTGTCCCCTCTGCTTTAAGGTACCCTACATCTTTGATCCACCCTTGGATCCAACCGGACTCTTCTCTCCAGGTTGCCTGCAACATCTTTTCTCCAAGGCTCCATAGAACTCCACGACGAAACCCGACACACTTTGACACCTATGCACCCGCTTCCTGTGGGTGCGGTAACGCGAGTACTGCAGTGCTCCTGTAGAGGTTTACACCCCGAATGTCCTAGTTTTAAGTGGTTAAGTTCTAGTCCAGTCGCAAGACTTCCAAAACTGCAACTTTCTAACTTTACGCACCCATTGACTTCTATAGGTGCACGCGTGTGCATTCAGACACTGCACCCGCATCCTGTGGACCTCCTACGTCCTAACTGCTGTTAGTCCAGTGTAGCCCCAGCGATTCCCAAGTTCCTAGGCCTTACCATTGTTCGTGACATGGTTCTTAAACCACTATTTTAGTATATGGTTTTAAGGGCCACCAGGGCCTATCCATATTTGTGCAACTTTTGTATGTTATATTAAGTTACTTGTTATACGCTTGTGCTCCTGTGCTCATAAAGAGTTAAGGGGATCTATTTAGAAATAAATACTTATATATTTTGAATATATAACCTGTGGGGTGTCCTTTCATTTGGTATTAAAAGGTTTGCATATGGTAAAACAGCTGGCTTCACATGCCCTCTTGAGTTTAGCCTAAGACTGCTTTTGTCCATGCTACCACTAGGATAGCAGGACTATAAGGTTGACTTTACAACCATCACCATAAGGGTTGTTTGGACTGGTGCAATGTGCTCACTAGAATAGTGAACATCATATACCAGGCCAACTTCTCACATTGGTGTGCAGCGGTTGGGATTTGAGCTTGCTGTTGTTTTACCATTGTAATCTTTGATATCATTTGAAAGATCACACTAGGTACCATAGGTACATATAACAAAGCTTAAAATACTTAAGTTCTACTGAACTTAGTTGTTGTAGAGGAAAGGGCCTAGCACACCCTGACTACAACTCCTAGAGAGGTTCTAGTAGGCAAACACTCAGTGTGGGTAGGTGCACACACCACACCTCACTAGTCATGTCTGGCACAGGTGAACCCTCTGGTTCTCTACCTGTGGTAAGTGACCTGCCCAAGGCACAATCCAGATATGAGATGCTCAATTTCCGAGAGATGAGGTCATTGTGTACCTCCAGGAAGTTGAAACAGAGTTCCAACCCCACCATCCAACATCTGATTGAAGTCCTAGAGGCAGGTGATCTTGAGAAGGCCTCTAAACCAGGTCCCTCAGATAACACAGGTGAAGGAGTACCCTCCACAGAAGATGACCCCTTAACCCCAGAAGTAGAGGAGGAAGAGGAGGAGGAAGATTCTGATGGAGATGGTAGCCAGGTAGAAGTCAGGAGGCTTAGTCAGGCTAACCTACGTTTACATGGGAATGGAGAAAAATTTCACCTCTCCAGACCTAATAGTACACTTCTCCCAGGCAATAGAAGGGACAGATCTCCTTCCAGGAAATCTCTCCTCTATAATGCCTTAAGGGGTTCTCAAAGGGGAATGACTTCCCCCCAGAGAAGAGAACATGAGGCTAGGATGAGAGCTGTCCAACTTCAGATAGAGAAAGAGGAAACTGCCCTGTCCCAAGTTAAACTTGCTTTAGCAAGGGAGCAAATATTAAGTGGATTAGATTCCACTGGTGGCAGCAATATCCCCAAGGATAAAGACAGGTCCTATTATCATAGAAACCTGAGTAAGATTGTGCCCCCCTACAAAGATGGGGATGACATCCACAAGTGGATTACTGCTTTGGAGAGGGCCTGCATGGTACAGCAGGTTCCCCAGGGTCAGTGGGCAGCAATCTTGTGGCTCTCCTTTTCAGAAAAAGGAAGAGACAAACTCCTCACTGTTAGTCATGAGGATGCTAAAAACTACACTGTCCTGAAGAGTGCTCTAATTTATGGGTTTGGCTTAACCACTGAACAATACAGGTTAATGTTCAGAGATACCCAGAAGACACAGACTCAGGACTGGACTGACTTTGTTGATTGTGCCACTAAGGCTCTGGAAGGTTGGTTACTGGGAAGTAAAGTTAAGGACTATACAAGAGTGTATAATTTGATAATGAGAGAACAAATCCTTAATAATTGTCAGAACCAGTTGTTGCACCAACACCTGATTGACTCAGATCTGACCTCTCCCCACGAATTGGGAAAGAAGGCAGACAAATGGGTCAGAACCAGGGTTAAGCAGAGACCCCAGAACCAAGGTGTTGATCAGAAGAAGGCAGACCAAAAGGGTGGAGATCAAAAACAAAAAGACCAGAAGTCTTCTTCAGGCCCCCAAAATAATTCTAAGGAGGGGGGGTCCCAAAAATCTAAAAAGAAGAAAGAAGGTTCAAAGAAACCTTGGTGTAACTACTGTAAAACTGCCTCTCACTGGTTTAGTGAGTGCACCAAGAAAGGTACAGCCCCTACCACTGCAGCCCCTAAGGCACTTGCACCCCCTAGTACTGTCAGCAGTGGTAGTTCCCAACCCAAGGCTATAGTGGGGTTAACCATGGGTACTGAGGTGAATCCTGGCCTTTTCAGGATTCCTACTCAGGCTGTCTCGATCTGTGATGTGGACATGGCTAAGTCCACAACTGTGAGTCCCAATACTTTGGGCAAGTACAGACAGATACCTTTGATAAATGATAAAGTGGCTCAAGCTTACAGGGAAACATGTGCCAGTGTCACTATGGTGACACCTAACTTTGTGAACCCTGGACAGATTGTCCCGGGTGATAATTACCTAGTGACCAATGCTAGCAATGTCACTACTACACATAGTGTGGCAGTTGTTAATTTCTCCTAGGGAGGGGTAACTGGCCTCAAAAGAGTTGTGGTAAGTGCAGACCTCCCAGTTGAATATCTTTTGGGCAATGATCTAGAAAACTCAGTATGGTCAGAAGTGGAGTATAGGACTCATGCAGAGATGCTAGGTATTTCAGCACATGTCCTTGCTGTGACCAGGTCGCAGGCCAAAAAGTGCTTACCTGAACCTGTGCTGGATCTTGAAACTATAGACCAGACACAACCCAACAGAAAGAGCAAGAGGGTTAAGGCAGTGCCTTCCCCCCCTGCCTCAGGTTGATGATCAGCCCTCCCAGGAGGATGATTCTGTTATCCAAGAGGGAACTGTCCTAGAAGAACTTGAGCCTGATCAGGTTGAGTTTCCTGGGACAGGGGGACCCTCAAGGGCAGATCTGGGGCACGCAAAATTAGCTTGTCCTTCTCTTGAACACCTCAGACAGCAGGCTGCTGCTGCTGGGAATGCTCAAGGTACCCATAAAGTGTATTGGGATGATGGGCTCCTTTATTCAGAGGCTAGAGACCCCAAGCCTGGTGCTTCCAGGAGGTTGGTCATACCTCTGCAATTTAGGGGCTTCCTTTTAACCTTGGCCCATGATATTCCCCTAGCAGGACATCTAGGCCAGAACAAGACTTGGGACATGCTTGTCCCTCACTTTCACTGGCCCCATATGTCAGAAGATGCCAAGGAGTGTTGTCGCTCCTCTATTACCTGCCAAGCCAGTGGCAAATCAGGTGGCACAACAAAGGCCCCCCTCATACCACTACCTGTGGTGGGGGTACCCTTTGGAAGAGTGGGGATAGACATTGTTGGCCCAATGGACCCCCAAACAGCATCTGGGCACAGATTTATACTGGTGGTAGTGGATCATGCCACCAGGTATCCAGAAGCTATTCCCCTGAGGACCACAACAGCACCTGTTGTGGCAAGGGCCCTACTTGGAGTTTTCTCCAGAGTGGGGTTTCCAAAGGAGGTTGTCTCTGACAGAGGAGCAAACTTTATGTCAGGATATTTGACTGCTATGTGGAAAGAGTGTGGTGTTAATTACAAATTCACTACACCCTACCATCCACAGCGCAGTGGGCTTGTTGAAAGGTTCAACAAGACCCTAAAAGGGATGATTAAAGGGTTACCTGAAAAGCTTAGGCAAAGATGGGACATCCTTTTACCCTGCCTTCTGTTTGCTTACAGAGAGGTCCCACAAAAGGGGGTTGGCTACAGCCCCTTTGAGCTTTTGTTTGGGCACCCTGTAAGGGGACCCCTGTGTCTTGTGAGGGAAGGATGGGAGTTACCTCTCAAAAAGCCTAAACAAGATATAGTGGACTATGTACTTGGTCTCTGCTCCAGGGTGGCTGAGTATATGGAGAAGGCTTCCAAAAACCTTGAGGCTAGCTAAGAACTTCAGAAATCTTGGCATGACCAAAAGGCTGTGCTGACTGAGTACCAGCCAGGACAGCAGGTGTGGGTGTTGGAGCCAGTGGCCCCAGCAGCCCTCCAAGACAAATGGTCTGGACCCCACACCATAATTGAGAAAAAGGGAGAGATCACCTACTTGGTGGACCTTGGCACCCCTAGGAGCCGCCACAGGGTGCTCCATGTCAACAGATTGAAGGCATATGTGGACAGGGCAGACATGGGCTTGCTCATGGCTACAGATGGGGAACAGGAGGAAGAGAGTGACCCTTTCCCAGACCTGTTGACTCAGAACCCTGATGATGGTTCAGCTGATGGAGTAGCCTTGGCAGGCAGCCTCATTGACCAGCAGCAATGGGACTGCAGACAAGTTCTACAGGCCCATAGACATATGTTTTCATTAACACCTAGTCAGACTAACTGGTGCACCCATGAGGTGGACACTGGTGACAGTCTGCCTGTGAAGAATAAGATCTACAGGCAACCTGACCATGTCAGGGACTGTATAAAGACTGAGGTGCAGAAAATGCTTGAACTTGGAGTAATTGAGCCATCAGAGAGCCCCTGGGCCAGCCCAGTAGGCCTTGTACCAAAACCTCACACCCAAGATGGTAAGAGAGAGATGATGTTCTGTGTGGACTATAGAGGTCTCAATGCTGTCACTAGGACAGATGCTCACCCCATTCCAAGAGCAGATGAGCTCATTGATAGATTGGCTTCTGCCAAGTTTCTGAGCACATTTGATTTGACAGCTGGCTATTGGCAAATCAGGTTAGCTGAGGATGCCAAGGCTAAAACTGCTTTCTCAACTCCAGGAGGTCACTATCAATTTGTGGTAATGCCCTTTGGTCTGAAGAATGCACCTGCCACTTCCAAAGGTTGGTGAACAAAGTCCTTGCTGGGTTGGATGACTTTTGTGCAGCTTATCTTGATGATATTTCTGTCTTCAGCTCCACCTGGGAGGATCACCTGATACACCTGAAGAAGGTTTTAGAGGCCCTGCAAAAGGCAGGCCTATCTATCAAGGCCACAAGTGCCAGATAGGGCAGAGTAAGGTTGTGTACCCGGACCACCTTGTAGGTGGGGGTCAGGTTCAACCACTGGAGAGTAATATCCCGACCATACAGGACTGGGCTCCTCCAACCACCCAGACACAGGTCAGAGCTTTCTTGGGCCTGTCTGGGTACTACATAAAATTTGTCAAGAATTATGGGTCCATTGTGACACCACTCAATGACTTGACTTCAAAGAAGATGCCAAAAAAGGTTCCGTGGACAGTAAGCTGTCAAAATGCATTTGTTGACCTGAAGAAGGCCATGTGCCCTGCACCTATCTTAAAGAGTCCTGACTACTCCAAAGAGTTTATTGTCCAAACAGATGCTTCTGAGTTGGGGGTGGGAGCTGTGCTTTCACAACTTAATGTAGATGGTCAAGACCAGCCCATTGCTTTTATTGGCAGAAGGCTGACCCTAGAGAGAAACGTTGGTCAGCTATTGAGAGGGAGGCCTTTGTTGTGGTTTGGGCCCTGAAGAAGTTGAGACCATATTTGTTTGGCACTCACTTCAAGATTCAGACCGACTATAAGCTCCTCTTGTGGCTAAATCAGATGAAGGGTGAAAATCCCAAACTGCTCAGGTGGTCCATTTCCCTACAGGGGATGGACTTTACAGTGGAGCACAGACCAGGGACTGACCATGGCAATGCAGCTGGTCTCTCCAAGTATTTCCACTTAGAACATGAAGACTTATCTGGTGAAGGTTATGTTTAATGTCCCTGCATTTGGGGGGGTTATGTAGGATAGCATGGTCTGCTATCCTATGGTCACCCCATTTTTTTGCTTTTTGCTTCACTGGTTTTCGACTTAATGTGGCTTAATGTGACTTAATCAGACCCACAGCCCTGCTGTTCTCTCTCTAAATTCACAACCATGTACTTTAGGTACATCCCCAATTGGGATTGGGTCACCTTATGAGCCCCTGTACAGAGTACTATAGGTACCCAGGGCATAGGTGCATCCAAGGCCTATCAGGGGCTGCAGCATATCTTTTGCCCCCCCTGGCTGGCCATCCAAACTGACACAACTGGCTGATCACTCAGCTGGGGCAAGGTCGTGTAATCAACCCTTGCTTAGATATAGTATACCTATGTCTAACCTTATATCTGGACACATATACACCTATAAGTCACTCCTATGGCAGGCCTTAACAATCCTGAAGGCAGAGTGCTTGGTTTTATGTGAGATGGTGCTCTAGCATGAGCTGAGCCTGTCTGCAGCTTTCAGAACCAAGTCCTTATAGCTGTTCCAGGATATTGCCATACCATATACTCTAAAGTGCATTATGAACCTCGCGGTTAAATGCTAAATGCTATCTTTGGTTTGGCTTTATCAAAACATGTTGTGTAAGGTGTCATACGCTTTGGAATACTACCCCCTCGCTAGTTCTGGCGACGGGGGTAGCATTCCACCCTTCTAGAGGGAGAAGACATGTTACTTTCCTTAAACCCTGTTAAAGTTAACCAGAGCCTCAGCATCACAAAATAGATGCTGCTGCCACAGACAAAATTCTGACCTCCTGCTGCTGGGAGCCCTTCCAGCAAGGGAGGCTTGGACAATAGGTTTCCTGTCACAGGGAGGTGCTAGTGATCCAGCGGCCTATAGGAAATATGTCATAAACTACACTACCCAACTCCGTAGTATACCCAATGAATTATAAATCAAACCCAAGGCCCATTAAACATACATGACATATTTTGACCAACTGAACCATGTGGCTTAATAAACCTATTCACAAATTATATACATTTATATACAACCGCGGTAATTGAAATTATCATACTTAACAAACCCTATTATTATAAAGCCACTTATGGCGATAAATCTAGCTAACGGTAACCTAAACTCATGAAATAACAAGACCAGCTTGTCTTCCAAAGTAAGATTTTATTAGCTTATTTGTTTGGAAATTATAATTGAAGTTTTGTATTTATTCATTTTATGAGAATTATTGCATTTGATTCAAGACAGTTTTATAAAACATATAAATTATTATTTGCAAATGAATATATCAGATTAGCATTTTTTAAACCTACCTAAGTCCCTAACTAAGCTAAATAAATGGAATTAAAGAAAAGTCTTTGAGGGCTCTTATGTGCTCCAAGTGAAGTCCGTCATGCACGACACCCTCATCCAAAGTTCAGCATAAGCAGCAGTAAGCATAACCCTTCCACGGGGAATGGGTTTTTATACCTTTCTACGCTAAACTAATCTTAGTAAAAGAAATTCTTTTCTGCAAACTCGGAGTCTCATTGGATTAGAAGTGACAGGCGACGTGTCACCTCATTTTTTTTCAAAATATCAGTTCCATCACTTTCTTAGAGTCCATTGTCTCTAACATTCGAACAACAACGCTTCCTCAGGTTGCAACATTTTCTTGCATAAAATTGTCATCATGTCATTTTGCTTCCTCGGATGCAAAGTTATCAAATGTTCCTCCTGCCGGTTCCTGGCCTTGGCCTTGTCCGACAAGGAAACTGTCAGAGCCACATAGCATTCACAAAACGTTGATACAGTGATGGAAACTTTTTCTCAGAATGGACTTTTCTTGCTCCGTGCAGAAGTTATTTGTAAACTCGAGTAAGCTAGGCCCAAAGCAGTCAATTTATCGTCCACTAATGTATAAACAAACACAAAAGAATAATTAATGTAAGAAATATTATTTGTTCTGTTGCCACCCACCATTGCTAATAATGAACCCATTAGTCTAAATTACCTAGCTAAAGCGAACAAATAAAGCAGCATTTATATCTACCAGTCTTCATTAATCCATCGAAATTCTTTATGCACCTATAGAGAATAGTAAGACACCACATACACAGGGAAAGCAAAACAAGCACATGCTATTTTTAAAACAGCCGCAATTAGTTATAACATAACAAATAAATAGTATTAATTTATTAATTTGCACGAACAAAAAGATGCAACAATAATGCACGTTTATGAGCACACATGTTAATGTCCCGCGTGTAATGTAACTTTAATCTAGGTTGAATTAATACAAACACAGCACCAAACGTTAGTAGAATTATTTTTCATTATGGAAGTGTGACTTCACGAGTTGAAATAAAATTATTTCTAAATCTCGCTCCATCAACTCCCTCATCTGGTGATTAAAAAATCACCACACCACACCCAAAATTTAGAAGAATTTAACTAACCGAAAATGGTTCGAATTCATTTGTATTAGTATTTCTAAAAATTTGTCTCTGCAAAATCTTTGCAACTGTCATATTGAACTCTACATAATTCTTGTAACTCAATTTCTTTTTCCTGTTCCTTTTTGATCTTATAAATTCGTTTCTTCTCCTTCATGTGTTTCTTTCTCTTGTGTAACATGCAACTGATTTTTGTCAAAACTACTATAAATATTATTACAAACAAAGGTGTTAAAATCTTGCCAAGAACTGAACCACCAATTTCTTGAAACCAGGTATTAATAGCTTGAAATCTTTTTGAAAGTCGCTCTGAAAAATTATCCTCTTCTAATGGAACTATTTCTGAGTGCATTTCTGTGATGTTTTTGATATACATCTCAATATTCTTACTTTCATCAGGGATGTAAGTACAGCAGTGCTGAACATGTAAAATACCACAGACTCCTCCCTCTTTTGCCAGGAGTATGTCTAAAGCAAGGCGATCTTGCATCACCATAGATCTAATTGCAATGACCTCAACATTCACTAATTGGAAACCATCTGCTGTGTCAGTTGACAATCTGTCAACAATTGTGGATAATTTTCTGATCCTTCCTGCATTCAAGGTTATACCTACTAAAGGTATTACTGCTTCAAAAATATCTCCCAAAATTTCTGAGAAACTTTCTCTTTTATACCTATTTACATGATTATTAATTTTGAACAGTCCTTCTGCATTTCTGTCAACATGAAACACCTTTGGGAAAACAAGCCCAACAAAACATGTTCCATACCAATGATCTGGAAGATTATAATAAGCTTTGTTACCACAAATAAAATAAATCCCAGGAAAAATTGGATCTTTGCCACCTTTGAATCCCCAACCTCCCATGATTTGATAAGTGTCCTCACAATTGCTAGCACCTACAAAATAATTATCAAAAAGTGTATTATCCCTTCTAATACAAAGCTTACCACTAATTGGTTTGTCTATGTGAATTGCAACATTATCAAAAGTCTTGCCATTTAGCTTCTCATCCTCTTTTTGCCAGAATTTAGATTTAGTCTGTTTGACTATTTCATTTCTCTTATAGATTGCTCTTCTTTCTTCGACAAGATTCAGGAAAGATTTTTCTTCAGCTCTTAATTTGCAGGTTAAATTATTCTTGTAAGCATACTCATAGGTGAGTTCATTAGTAACTAAAAAGAATTCCCTCATCTGTTTAGCTTTTTTATGTTTATTCAAAGCACTCTCAATTTTTACATTCGCAAAAATCTCATCAAAATTGGAATAGTAATATTCTAAGCGACCAGTCTGATAAAATAAGCTAGCTAACACACTACAAGTTATCCCATATGTGAGAGGAAGCATATTGTATGTCACTCCCTCAGAAACAGAAGCAGGTAATTTTACACAGATGTAGCAATCTTTGACGCCCATTACTTTAACATATTCTCCTAAAAGCCTTGAGAATGTATTGCTTGAAAAATCACTAACAGATTTATCTTGATGAATTTCAGGTTTGTGATCAATTACTTTGTTAGCTAAATCTGTTGCACTATGTTTGTTTTGACTAACTAAAGCTTTGCTTGTCATGTTAACTTTATACAAATCCTTACTAATTTCAAAAGGAATGACAATAGCTAAAACCAGCCAGAGCAGAATTAACATGAGCACACACACCAGAGTCATCTTGCAGCATTTCTTGAAAATGGAACATTTTGAAGTACTCCGTTCCATAACATAAGGCATCTTTGAAAAGAAAATCTTATCTCAAAGAGGTAATTAAAAAGAAAACAAAGTTTTAAAATTATCTAAATTTCAGACTAAAATTAAAATATATACCCCCCTTTTTTAAAATCTTTTTTTTTATCCTCTAACAACTTTTCTTCGACCTTATGTCACAAGTTAATTTCCATCTAAACAAATTTTCTTCGACCTTGTGTCACCTAACACAATATCTTCAGCCTTTTGCCAAAAATAAAAACCAATACATTTTTACCAGATTAGTACTTCAATCATTGTCACTAATTTCCTCAACCTCCTCCTGACTACTGCTGTTTATTTCGATAACAGGAGGAATAATCAGATATGTCCACTCAGGAGATTTATATTTCTGATTAGGTCTCAAAATTATTTTTGTTTTTCTAGTTACTACTTCTATTTTCCTTCCTTTTTCAACTTTCTTTTCAGGGTCTTTTTGACTAGTAATTTCGTTCACCTGCTCCTTTGACTTTTTAACCTGACTCTCAATCCTCCATTTTCACTTGGCCATGATTCTCCTTTTCTCAAGATCTTTCTTTTCGGTTCGGCCACGTTTGTTTCAGTTTTCCAAGATCTTTTTCTCACTCTTCCTTCTTGACCATCTACATCACTTTCTTCGGAATTGCTGTCAGAAATTTCTATTCTCGACTCAGGAACTTTTCTAATCGTCAGTCTCACTCTGTTAGGAACTATACTCAGTTTTCCATCACTGGTACTTGGCAATTCATCTTCATTCTCTTCTTCAATTACCTTCAGCTTCCCAGTTTCTGGTACCCTGTTCCTTCTTCCAGAGTTTGTTTTCTGCTTTTCGATACTCTCCTGGTCAGATTTTCTATTGATTCAGATTCTCTGTCTTCAAAATTTTCAGTAGTCTCTATTCCATTTACTTTTTTGACATACTCTTCTGCTGATTTCCTTTTTAGTAGATCTTCATCACTTTCAGAGTCTATTTCAATGATTTCCAAATCTTTTCTACTCAAATCTCTATTCACTTGCAAATTTTCCAGATGTCGACCTCTTTGTCGATCTTCAAAATCTGGAATTCTTTCACCTTCTACTTCTGAATCTGAATCATCTGTAGAATCACTCTCTTCATCAGAGTTTTCAGGAGTAGGAATAGGAATAGTGTGACTGGGATGTATCCACCTTTTCAATCCTTTACACTTCACTGCATTCGTTGTTACCAGAATTATCTGTCTAGGTTTCTGCCATATTGGTACTAGACAATTTCTTCTTCGATGTACTTTTGTTCTGACCCAATCTCCAGGTCTCAGATCATGAGTCTGTAGTTTGTCATTTGATTGTACTTCAGTTCCCACCTGATTAGACACAGAAGTCACTACGTCAGACAGTCTTTTGCAATATTCCAAAATAGCACTGTCATTAATGCTCAACAATTTTCCCACTGGTACAAAAGCTTGTCTCATGACTCTGCCCATAAGAATTTCATGAAGACTCAGACCTGTCTTTTTTATCAGGTATACTTCTCAGAGACATTAAAACAAGTGGAAGAGCATCTGTCCACTTCATACCTGTATCTAGACACATTTTTCCAATCCTGTTTTTAATCGTTCCATTAATTTGCTCAACTACTCCAGATGCCTCTGGTCTGTATGCACAGTGTATTTTCTGCTCAATATGCAAAGCTTCACAGATCAATTTCAAAAGTTTATTATCAAAATGTCGCCCTCCATCACTCTCAATAGTGACAGGGAAACCGTATCTTGGGATAATTTCTCGAAGAAGCAATTTTGCCACTGTAATCGAATCACAATGACGTGTTGGAAATGCCTCTACCCATCTTGAAAACAAACATACAATCACTAAAACATATTTTAAACAATTATGTAAGGGCATTTCAATAAAATCCATTTGTAATCTGGTGAAAGGGCCACCCTCCCGACCTATGATTCCTGTACCTACAACTGATTTCCTGTTTGGGTTCATTTGTTGGCAAGTTAAACACCTCTGACAAAGAGACTCTGCAATTGTTCTGAATTTGGTATTAAACCATGTCTCCTTAAAACGTCTGATCATAGAATCTCTTCCAATATGACCAGGGCCATGATACAATCTGGCCATATCGGCAATCATACAATTAGGTAAAACTACTCTGCCATCTTTGTAAGTCCAAACTCCATCCTCATCTCGTGGTCTACATTCTGCCTTTAACCATGTGTCTTTCTCCTCATCATCAGCTTCATTTTGCAAATCCCTGATTTCTTGCCACGTTTCAACTACTGTTTTTAGCATTAATGAATTCGAATCAGGTTCTTTAAACTTTTCCCGATTAAATGCACGACCATTTCTTGCTCAATACTTTGCCGTCTCATCTGCATAAACATTGCCTTTGGTGAAATAATCCTCACCTTTTTTGTGAGCTGCGCACTTCACGACAGCAATTTCTTTTGGTAACTGTATGCCATCAATTAATCTTTTAATAAATACTGCATTTTTAATTGGAGATCCTGCTGAAGTTAAATAGCCTCTCTGAGAACAGAGCTGTCCATAATCATGCACAACTCCGTACCCATACTGGCTGTCAGTTATTATAGTAACTCTCAAATCCTTTGATATTTCGCAAGCACGAATTAAAGCAATCAATTCAACCACCTGTGCCGAACGAATTCCTTCAAGACATGATGCTTCTTCAACATTTGCAACTGTACAGACTGAATATGCTGCTTTTAAAACACCTCCTTCTGATCTTAAGCAGGAGCCATCTACAAAGTAGACAAAATCTGATTTAGGCAAAGGTTCATCTTTAATATCTTGCCTTGGCTTAGTACAGTATTCCATAACATCCAAGCATTCATGCTCCACATCATTTTCGTCAATAATTTCAGAATCAGGTAATAATGTAGAAGGATTCAAATTCACACATCTTCCAATAGAAACATTATGTGCTCCTAAAATGATTTTCTCGTATTTTGTCAACCTATTACTGGTCAGATGTTGTGTTTTACTCCTTGTTAGGAGTATTTCAACTGAATGGGGAACATATACTTTTACAGGAAACCCCATTATGATCCCTTCACTCTGCTCCAGACTAACACTAGTTGCTGCAACTGCTTTTAAACAACCAGGTAAGGCTTTTGCAACAGGATCAAAAACTGCTGAGAAGTATGCAATGGGTTTTCTCAGATTCCCATGCCTTTGAATTAATACAGACAATGCACATCCTTCTCTTTCACTGCAATACAGTTCAAAATCTTTTTCATAATTTGGCATACCTAGAGCTGGAGCTTCACACAAACTTCTCTTGAAATTTTCAAAAGCTTCTAACTCAGATTCATTAAGAACAATTGGATCTTTTACATCTGACTTAGTCAATTTCTGTAGAGGTTTCGCAATTACTGAAAAACCACTTATCCATTGTCGACAGTAACCAACCATTCCTAGAAACATTCTGACCTGTCTTTGTGTTCTTGGAGGTTGCATTGCTTGAATCATTTTAATTCTTTCAATTGTCACCTGTCTTATTCCTTTTGCAATTCTATGACCAAGATATTTCACTTCCTGTTTACAAAACTGCATTTTTGCAGGAGACACTTTATGTCCCTCATCTGCTAGATGATTTAAAAGTACAATTGTGTCTGTCACACAATTTTCTCTTGTCTTTGCTGCAATTAGTAGATCGTCAATGTATTGCACTAATGTCGATCTGCCAGGTAGATTTAGATCTTCTAAAGATCTCTTCAACAACTCATTAAAAATAGAAGGACTCTCTGTATACCCTTGAGGAATTCTGCACCATGCGAGGGTCCTATTTTGGAACCTGAAAGCAAAAATTTCCTGACTCTCTGGATGCAATGGAACAGTAAAGAATGCATTGCAAAGATCAATGACAGTATACCACTCAGCATCATGTGGAATCTGGTATAAAATAACTGCTGGGTTTGGAACAACTGGACAGCATGGAACGACAATTTGATAAATCTTTCTCAAATCTTGAACAATTCTATATGTTCCATTTGATTTTTTAATTCCCATAATCGGTGAATTACAAGGGCTGCTCTCAATTTCTTTTAAAACACCCTGTTTAATGAATTTTTCAATCACAGGAATAACACCCTCTATGGTTTCTGCTTTCATTTTGTATTGAGGAATGTTTGGAAATTCTATTCCCTGCTTTACTGAAACTTTGACTGGATCAATATGTTTCATCAGACCCATCTCATTTCCAGTCAAATCCCAAATCTCAGCTTTGACTGTATCTTTTAGTTCTTCAGGTAAATTTTCTTTTTCAAATGCAGGAAACAATTTAAGGCCAGATGTAGGTAGAATTGATTTACCGATTCTTAATTACCAAATTTTACCGATTCGGTAATTAAGAATCGGTAAATCAGAGGGGTGGAGATGTAGGTATTCCAGATGTGCTGGAATACCGAATCGGAACAATTCGGTATTTACCGATTCGGTAAATACTGAATCGGTAATGCCCATTCATTCCTATGGGCTTTGAAGCCCATAGGAATGAATGGGCATTACCGATTCGGTATTTACCGAATCGGTAAATACCGATTTTCACAAGGGTGCAGGGGGTGTCACTTTGACACCCTCTGGCCCCCCCCAAAAAAGGTTTGGGTGCCATGTGGCAGGCATACATGCCCTAAGGGCAGGTCTGCCTGTCATATGGCATAGGTGTGCATGCACACATGTGCATGCACACCGGAATCGGTATTTTACCATCAAATTGGATTTGATGGTAAAATACCAATTCGGTAAGGCTTGTGGGACTCAGAAGAGTCCCACCTACATCTCAGATTTACCGAATCGGTAAAAATACCGATTCGGTATTTTACAGAATCGGTAAATTTACCGAATCGGTAAATTTACCGATTCTGTAAAATAATGCCCCTACATACCATTTCTGAAATACAGGTCGGTAACGGCCGAAAATACCGATTTTCGGCCATTACCGACCGACCTACATCTGGCCCTTAGTTTCTTCTGTTTCCACCAACATCATTGTCATTCTATATAAACCATCTTCCTCCATTGTTTGTAATTCGACTCCCTCAGGAGAACAATATATTCTACAATTCATCTTGCACAATATATCTCTTCCTAGCAAATTCACTGGACTGCTATTACAAACTACAAATCTGTGCTTGTCTTTAAAATTTCCAATCTCAACTTGTACTGGATCTGTTAAGTCAGTTTTAATTTGCTGATTACTTACTCCGACTGAGTGGCTCCAATCACACACTCTTCCCCCTCTCTCGGGCACCGTCAAAAGTAGTCATCAGAATCACTTCCTTGATTTTCTGTTAACAAAAACTGTCCTGAAGTATTTTGCACAATTTGTCTTTGAGTCCTTATTACCTGATCATCTCCTTCAAATCCCACACCTGGATTATATTTTTTACTTCCCCCAGAATTAGGAAAGGGAGGTTGTGGAATTTGATTCTGCTGCTGAATCAATTGATTTTGTAGCTGTCGCTGAAGACTCAGGTCATTCAGTTTACGCTGCAACCGTAGCTGTTGCTGCAGATCAACATCGTTCTGCATCTGTGGGTTTAACAATGGATTTTTAAAATTCCTGGGTGGGTTTTTACACTCACTTTTCCAGTGTCCAATTTCGCCGCAATTAAAACAAGGCAATTTCTGTTTCAAATCTTCAACTTTAGCATTATATCTTTTATTATTATTAAATTTAAATTTTCCTTGTCCTTGATTTTTATTCTGATTTTGAATAAAATTTGTATTTTTATTTTCAAGACTAGCAATTTGTTGCTCAGCTACTTTCACTGGTGCCCACATCGCCTTCTCTATCAACTTCTTTTGTTTAACCTCTAGTTCATCACTACAGTATTTTGCTTTTCTCAGGATATCGTCAACTGAAAGCGATTGCCATCCGACAATACTATTTCTGATCATTTCTCCAACTTCTGGTCTAAGACCATAAACAAATCTGTAGATAAAATGGCTCATATCCTTTTCATCTAATTTTTCATAGCCACTGTATTGTTTGAAAACCAACAGTAACCTTTCATAAAATGAATGAACTGACTCTTTTGGTTCCTGATTCGTTCGGTCTATTTTAACCCAGTTAATCAACTTTAGGGGCAATTTTTTGTTTTAACCAATAAATCACTTTTCCATAAAAGTCCATCACTATTGGAGCTGGAGCACCTGTTTCTTTAATTCGCTCCGGTTCCTCCTTTGGCCAACCTATAGCAATTTTACATTCTGTCCAGAGATCTGATGGAACAACGATATCAAAAAATCCATCCAGATCAATCCACAGAACTTTTGAGACTTTGATAAACCTGTCTACCTGTCGATACCATTCAACAGGCTTCCCTCTCAGTCTTGGAAAATCATTAGTGAAAAGTAAAATATCTTGTCTCGACCAAGGGACATGAACATAACCTCCACCAGCAATTTCTCTCATTGGAAACTGTTTGGATAATTTCTCTAATTTTTCATCCTCCTTCTTTCTTGTCCACTTCACTCTCCATTTGCTCAATTCACCTAGTTTTTTTATATAAACAATCAAATCCTTTATGTGCATTATCCTTCCCATTGAATTCAAGTTCTCAATGTCTTTTTCTGTAAAATCTAATCTGTAATGCTTTCCAAAATTCTTTTGTCAGCTTAAATCAATTTCAAGTTCTGCTGCCAGTTCTTCCAACTGATCATATTTATTTTTTGTTTTCCACTGAATACTCTTGCAGATGAACAGTAGTTCATCATCACGATAAAAAATTTCAGAACCAATTGTGCCAATTATTAATTCCTCTAAATTTGCTTTTAATTTTGCAACATCAAGTTTTGGACTTAACCCTCTTCTTTCAGAAATTTCAGCATCAGATTCTGCACCCATTGGTGATTTGTTAAAAGAACCTTCATTGAAAGTTAAATCAGGCATTTTTGTTTTCTCATGATTAATTTCAAATAAATCTGAATAAAATTTTTCAGCAACTTTTTGAACTTCTGCATTTAAAGGAATTGTTAAACTTGTCCTGTTATTTTCTTTCTGATCAAAAACAGGCTGAACAGGACCAATCGTTACTGGAACTGTCACAGCTTCCATGCCTTTAGTTATTTGTCGAATTAATTCTTCCTTTGATCGTAAATATTCTGAAGTATTTACAACTTCCTCATCTCTAATTTCTCTTATTAAATTTTTAGGGGCTTCCCTTTCCTTTGGAAATATCGAAAAACGTTTACCTCCAATATAAACATCAGCATTAGTTCCTGTTTCTAATCTTTCTGGAGTTTCAAATGATCCAGAATTATTTGGGTACAATTTGGAAGATTCATTAATCGGAGGTGCACTTGGTGTGGTTTCAGTAGAAACCATCGGAGTAGACCATGATCGAGGAGGTCTCAAAGGTTCATTCCTTTTATTAGAAGTAAAAATTTCTTCTAAAACTGCATCTTCAGATTCACTTTCTGTGACTACGTTATTTTTCTTTTCAGATCTTTTTTCACCAGGAGATCCTAAAACCATTTCTCTAATTAAGTAGAGACCATCACACATGTCTCCCTGTCTCTACATTCGCATTCTATCTTCATGCGTCTCTCGTCTATAGCTTGGTATTTTCGGAGGTCTTTTAATACCACTAGCTTCTCTTTGTAGTTGAAACATTTCATCCTCCCATTCAACTAAAGCTTCAAATTGAGTAGGTCTTGGTTTTGGTACAAGAGCGTTCATCTTTTCTCTCAAATTTCTTAAAATGTTTATATTAAATGAACCATCTTCCGGCCAGGTCAAAACACCATCGTCCTTTGTATAATGCTTCCAGACATCAAACCACAAAACAGTATGATAACCATATTCACCTTCCATATACGCTGCAGGTGTTTTGTATTTATGAAGTAATTTACCACCTCGCGTTTTTATTTTCTTGTCAGGTAAAATAAAAAATGTTAACTTCTGAAGCATTGTAGGCTTTTTCTCAACATGTTTAAAATAATAACTCATATTTCAAATCAAATCCAATTAGTGGAAATGATCGTAAAAAATATTTCCTGGATGTTCCGTAACACTAGCCAATCCGTGCGCGAAACACACCAACAAGCCAATTAGAGTTGAGCTACGTCACTACCTTGCTCAACGAATAGAAATCGTTCTTTCTCTAAGAACAAATCAGCTTACAGCACGTCAGAGTTACGAGAGCCAATCAGAATACAGCCTGTGACGTATGCTATCCAATCACTGCGCGAACCTAGTGACGTACACAGCTGCTGCGGTTTCTCGTGTCTCACTCTCAGCGCTCACCCCTCCTTTACAAAAACTTTTTCACAGCGCCATTTTAAGAACGCTTTTTTAATGAAAATTAAATCAACAACCACAAGAAAGACTCATCTGTCTGTTTCTCTAAATAAAGAGATAGAATTTCGATCATACAAGAATTCTATGCGTGGAATAGACGACGCTATTCTCACAGAATATACATCTGCCGATAAAGTAATCCTTTTACTCTACCCTTCAAACAAGTAATAATGAACTCGTTTCCCTCAGAATGCACATTCAAGTGACAATTCAAAGTTTAACTTGAACACTATTACAAAACAATTACACACTTTCACACGGAAATTATCCCTAATCAAACACACATGAAATCCGTACAGGACTCTCACCTGTTTATAGATATCATGCACCGTTAGTAAAATAAGCGGCGTTATCTTACCCTTCACCCAAGTTCGAATATATACTATTACTTTTATCACAGTGAGTTTTACAACAGGCTCAATGTCCCTATACTCATGCTGCTCAAATTTCTTAGATAATCCTCACTATACAACATTCGTTCCTATCCCTAACTTGTGTTGCACGGCGATACCACTACTCTGAAAAAGATCAAATGTGCTGTGTGACTACCTTCTCATCACACTATTTTGTACCGGTACAACAAGGAATTTTCACGCTGCTGGAAAAAACCTTACATATAGCACGAAAACGGACTCAACATATGTTAGACATCGATCCTATGTAACTACCATATTATATGTTGGTTACCATAGCAACCATCAAATCTGCTACCATGTTATTTGATCCAGCGGCCCATAGGAAATATGTCATAAACTACACTACCCAACTCCGTAGTATACCCAATGAATTATAAATCAAACCCAAGGCCCATTAAACATACATGACATATTTTGACCAACTGAACCATGTGGCCTAATAAACCTATTCACAAATTATATACATTTATATACAACCGCGGTAATTGAAATTATCATACTTAACAAACCCTATTATTATAAAGCCACTTATGGCGATAAATCTAGCTAACGGTAACCTAAACTCATGAAATAACAAGACCAGCTTGTCTTCCAAAGTAAGATTTTATTAGCTTATTTGTTTGGAAATTATAATTGAAGGTTTGTATTTATTCATTTTATTAGAATTATTGCATTTGATTCAAGACAGTTTTATAAAACATATAAATTATTATTTGCAAATGAATATATCAGATTAGCATTTTTTAAACCTAAGTCCCTAACTAAGCTAAATAAATGGAATTAACCTCTTCAGTGCTACGCGAATTTCGCTGCAGTGCTGAAGGGTCATAAATCACATTGACTCATGACGGAAATGTTCCGTCATCAGCACCGGAGCACCGACGCTGATGACGGAACCGTTCCGTCATGAGCATGGAAGGGGTTAAAGAAAAGTCTTTGAGGGCTCTTACGTGCTCCAAGTGAAGTCCGTCATGCACGACACCCTCATCCAAAGTTCAGCATAAGCAGCAGTAAGCATAACCCTTCCACGGGGAATGGGTTTTTATACCTTTCTACGCTAAACTAATCTTAGTAAAAGAAATTCTTTTCTGCAAACTCGGAGTCTCATTGGATTCGAAGTGACAGGCGACCTGTCACCTCATTTTTTTTCAAAATATCAGTTCCGTCACTTTCTTGGAGTCCATTGTCTCTAACATTCGAACAACAACGCTTCCTCAGGTTGCAACATTTTCTTGCATAAAATTGTCATCATGTCATTTTGCTTCCTCGGATGCAAAGTTATCAAATGTTCCTCCTGCCGGTTCCTGGCCTTGGCCTTGTCTGACAAGGAAACTGTCAGAGCCACATAGCATTCACCAAACGTTGATACAGTGATGGAAACTTTTTCTCAGAATGGACTTTTCTTGCTCCGTGCAGAAGTTATTTGTAAACTCGAGTAAGCTAGGCCCAAAGCAGTCAATTTATCGTCCACTAATGTATAAACAAACACAAAAGAATAATTAATGTAGGAAATATTATTTGTTCTGTTGCCACCCACCATTGCTAATAATTAACCCATTAGTCTAAATTACCTAGCTAAAGCGAACAAATAAAGCAGCATTTATATCTACCAGTCTTCATTAATCCATCGAAATTCTTTATGCACCTATAGAGAATAGTAAGACACCACATACACAGGGAAAGCAAAACAAGCACATGCTATTTTTAAAACAGCCGCAATTAGTTATAACATAACAAATAAACAGTATTAATTTATTAATTTGCACGAACAAAAAGATGCAACAATAATGCACGTTTATGAGCACACATGTTAATGTCCCGCGTGTAATGTAACTTTAATCTAGGTTGAAATAATACAAACACAGCACCAAACGTTAGTAGAATTATTTTTCATTATGGAAGTGTGACTTCACGAGTTGAAATAAAATTATTTCTAAATCTCGCTCCATCACTAGCACCACCCCAGACAGGAGATAGTGGATTGGGGCAGGGAGGGTTGAATGAAACGAGACACTGCCGGGGGCACACAAGGTGTACCATGCATAGTCCAGTTCAAACCGGTGCTGGGGCACTCCAGCCCCAGCTCAGGCGTGAAACTGGACAGAGGGAAAGGGGTCTAACCACCCCCTTCCTGGGTCCCACCCATAGGAGGGACCTAGCAGGTAATCCAGCCCCTTGATTTGGAATAAAGGTAGGAGCTGTGTCCCAAGACTTTAGATAATCCTGACTGAAACTCTGATACAAAACTCTGGACTCTTCGACATCCTACTCAACGTAGAAGACTGAAGAATCGCCCTTGTGGTCAAGGAGTGACCACCCTGTGCATGCAGGCACCATCAAGCTCTCAACAGTTTGCTTTGTTGTTGCTTCCGCCGAAGCTCGAATGACAGAGATCAACAAGAACTGGACTTCCAGACATCCAACTGCCCGATCCACAGCCACAGCAAAGCAGAGACCCGTGGAGGCGACTTGAGATGTGGGACGAGCCATATTGGAAAGCCACCAAAGTGCTTTCTGTGCAGCTCCTGAGTCACCCTCGAAGCTGTGCATTGGGGATTGAGAAGCCCCATCCCCGAGCAGCTTTTGCACCGAAGATCACCTCTCAACACTCCCCGAGTGCTGCGTGGGGCCCTTTTGCATTTTCCTGCTTGACACATCTGTCCAGTCACTTGCACGTTGGCTAGTGGCCTCTGTGGCGACGAACCTTCAAATTTTTTATGCTGGTCTGGTTGCTTCAGACTGGCCCTTGCTTCCCTGAAAAGGAGCAGCCCATCAGACCTTGCTGGTCTTTTCCAGAAGCCATCTTTTATTCCTGCGTGGGTTGCATTTGCCAAGGCCTGTTGACTCCGAATTGAGATCCGACACCGCTGACAGCGAGAGCCTTTTTGGGACAGTCCGTGCCCAGCGCCTGGTTGTTGTCGACACCTCCTGGTCCACGTGGCAGCGGAGAGAACCTTCACAACATCACCTGATCGCAACCCGACATCGCCTGGTTCCTTCCTGGTCACTGGCTAGTGACCCAGACTCTGTCCCCTCTGCTTTCAGGTACTCTACATCTTTGATCCACCCTTGGATCCTACCGGACTCTTCTCTCCTGGTCGCCTGCAGCATCTTTTCTCCAAGTCTCCATAGAACTCCACGACGAAACCCGACACACTTTGAAACCTATGCACCCGCTTCCTGTGGGTGAGGTAACACGAGTACTGCGGTGCTCCCTAGTGTCCTAGTTTTAAGTGGTTAAGTTCTAGTCCAGTCGGAAGACTTCCAAATCTGCAACTTTCTAACTTTACGCACCCATTGACTTCTATAGGTGCACGCGGGTGCATTTAGACACTGCACCCGCATCCTGTGGGCCTCCTACGTCCTAACTGCTGTTAGTCCAGTGTAGCCCCAGTGATTCCCAAGGCACTAGGCCTTACCATTGTTCATGACGTGGTTCTTATACCACTATTTTAGTATATGGTTTTAAGGGCCACCAGGGCCTATCCATATTTGGGCAACTTTTGTATGTTATATTAAGTTACTTGTTATACGCTTGTGCTCCTGTGCTCATAAAGAGTGAAGGGGATCTATTTAGAAATAAATACATATACATTTTGAATATATAACCTGTGTGGTGTCCTTTCATTTGGTATTAAATGGTTTGCATTTGGTAAAACAGCTGGCTTCACATGCCCTCTTGAGTTTAGCCTAAGACTGCTACGACTAGGATAGCTGGTCTATAAGGTTGACTTTACAACCATCACCATAAGAGTTGTTTGGACGGGTGCAAGGTGCTCACTAGAATAGTGAACATCATATACCAGGCCAACTTCTCACACAGGTCTCCTGGAAGCAAAGGACTTCATATTGTAAAACAAAGTCCCACCATAATTGAATATTTAATTTCGATTGAATACCAGCAATAGTCCAAGATACAATGTGGGAGGCTTGACGCTCAACAACAGGTGAATGGGATAGGAGAGAATTTGCATCCTCTGTTGGGATCATGGTAGTGTGTACAGATTGAGCAGGATCATTAGACTCAACGTGATTACTATATAAAAGCTCATTACTAGGATCATGGGGCAGTTTATCTCTCTTAACGTCAGGTGTCCGTGTATCACCACTTTCATTCCGTCCCATTGATTTTACACAGGGTGCAGGGTAGAGTCAGTCATTATCCTCCAAGCCATTCAAAACCTCGAAACGGTTATGAGTAGGTAAATGATATCTGGGCTGCCTGGTTTCCAGGTAGTTGTCTGATGCACATTGGGGTCCTAAGTTCAATACAGGCTCGGAGGGACGGTAACAGGCCCATTCCGGCCCCTCTCAATAATTGTCGTACCAGATGCGAGGCCTTAAGTGTTATAACTACACAGTATCATTCTTAACGATTTAGGGAAGGAGCCAACCCATCCAATCCTAGGGACCATTTTAAATTCCGAAAAGAGGTCATCTTTCAGACTGGTCAAGGTAGTTAGTAAATGGAGTGCCTTGTTCCTTAGGGTTTACCAATGTTCAAATACATTTGAGGCTAAGGTAGGAACATTGACCAAAACGCCCGTATAAGGGGTCGTTTCTGGGAGTAAATTTAGATTTTGTGAAGAATTGTAACGATTCTCACGGTGTCCCCGCTGGTTTATGCCATTAGTAGCTACATCAGTACTTCCACCTTCCTCCCCCCTGCAGTTACCCTGCTTTCAATGCGAGCAGAATTGTTTGAGATTAAAGTGGAATTCACAACCCTACTCCTCATTTGCTCCAGGTTGGAGGATGTGCCCGCAGTAGGTTCTTTCACTTTACAGGATAGCGTGCATGCTGTTAGATTGGTAGTGGCTGACTGTGCCAGTTGATGAGTGCCTTGCACCAACTCCTCAATTTTTACTAGCCACGATTCTAAGTTAGAAATTTTTATATGAATGGGCTCCAGGGCAGTTAACATCAGGGATTCTAATTTACCCCAGCAATGATCATCCTGCAATAAGTGTTCGGGATCGACTGCTTCTCTCTGCTTAATGGGACTTCCTGATTCACGTACACCTTCTGCCAATTTCCTTTTCTTCCCCTTTGAACATATAGCAATCTTACTCTACTTGGGGATGTTTTTTCCTTTTTCTTTTACAGTAGTGGATAGAGGTTCAGCATTTTGTATGTGATTGTGTTTACATTTAGCCTTTTGACCTCTAGTAGTAACAGTTGATCTAATCGGGCTATGTTCAGGAGATGTTAGAGAGACAATATTCACGGCTGAATCTGTTAAGGTTTGTACTGAGGTATGATTAATTGATGAAGGAGTTGTGTTATTGGGTACTATGCTTGGTGCCATAAGTGTAGGAGCCAGGGAGAGTCTACTCTGAGGGCCTGGTGGTTCTAGGGACAATCTTCGCTCCGTAAGTTGAATTTCGCGAACAAGGACAGACTCTGCCCTCACTAAAAAAGCATCTAGTGTCCCCACCATGGACCTTCATTTATCTTTACTCATAATGAGAATGCCTCTAACAGGTGCCCTAGCCCCGTAATAGGTACCTCCTGATAACAACTCTCACAGTGAACTGAGTGAAATACTAAAGAATATTGTCTCTTATCATTCCCACTAAAAACGGCAGGGTAACAGCGTCTGGTTATCACAGACAACACTATGCTGATTGCTATAAAGAGCAAAATGACAAGCCGCAGATAAAGTTGGACAAACGAAGAATGGCAAATAAAAGCAGCAACACTGACCAAGTCTTTGAGAACACCGATCGTCCAATGTAAGGGGGATGACCCAGCCCAGCCACTTTCGGCTTGCGCTCCCTCTTATGTGCCTCCTGGAGCCATCAGCGTGCTCCCGGCATCACCGCTGCAAAGGCTGCTGGGGATTGTAGTCCACTGATGTCGGCGGGGACAATGGCAGCTCCCGGCAGCGTCTAACTCCCAGCAGTGTCCGGTGTCCTGTGGTCAGGTAAGTCCCCCAGGGACAAACATGCAGCATTGCAGGCAAAACAGTAGGTCAAAGGTGGCAGATACAAGGGGCTCCCGCACAGCGGTAGCCCGCGCCCCCTCTTATGTGCCTCCTGGCACCAACAGTGTGCTCCCGGTGTCACCTTTTCAAAGGATGCTGGGGATTGTAGTCCCCCAATGTGGGCGGGGACAATAGCGGCTCCCGGCAGCGTCTAACTCCCAGTAGTGTCCGGTGGTCCGGCAAGTCCCCCAAGGGCAACAGGCAGCGTTGCAGGCAAAACGGTAGGTCAAGGGTGGGAGATACAACGGGCTGAGCGACCATGGAAATCAGCACCCTCCTCTGATCACCTATATCCACTTAAAGTGCTGAGGAATTCTTACAACAGGAACATCTTAAAGGCTAAGGCAGACTTTTTAAAAACATAGCTGAGCCAAGCCTTAAACCGGCCCCAAAAACCATTTGAAATCATGAAACAACAAGCGCGCAAAACGCCTATATCCATAGATACAAGCAGTTCAACTACTGCTAACTGAGATGAGCTTGCTAATTTCTTCCTAGAAAACACAAAAGTCCATTGAACTCGACATCCAATCTAAGAAGGCCCACCCACAAACTATTGCTCTAGATACAAAATTTCACTCTCAGATCAAGGTCCTTTTTAGGACTCTGATGGAAATTCCAAACAACAATGCCTCTTGGCACACCTTCTCACTCATCCGTGAACAAGAAATCTATAACACTCTTCTAGTGATTAACCCCTCCAATCATTTTGCGGACCCCTTACCTCCTTTTATATTCAAAATGATAAAAACCTCTAGTCTACCCCTATGGTCAAAGTTTGTGAACGCCTCTCTGAGACAAGGATCCATACCGGACTGTCTTAAATTAGGGCAGGTCACACCTATGCTAAAGAAATCTGACTCCCTCCACTCAGATCTCAACAACTACCGCCCTATATCCAACATCCCCACTTTGGCAAACTTGCTTGAAAATTGTGTACAAATACAACTATGCACCCATATTGAGAATTACAACCTTGTAGATAAACACCAATCCGGCTTCCATCAAGGGCACAGCACAGAAACTGCACTCACCCACATAATGGATGACATACTAAAAATGCTAGACCACAACTAATCATGCCTATTGATACTTCTTGACCAATACTCCGCATTTGATACGGTTAAGCATGACAACCTACTGACCTTACTGAAATGAAGGATGGGCCTCACTGGCCCAGTGTTACACTGGTTCACCTCCTATCTAAATAGCAGAACACAAACAATTAAGACGAAGCACTCACTCTCTCAACCCTCCATGGTCACCAGAGGGGTTCCACAGGGCTCAGCTCTCTCTCCCATTCTTTTCAATCTACTCATGGAACCCCTGGAAAATGCATTGAACTCTGGGAACATTGTATATCACCTGTATGCGAACGACACCCAACTGTATATGAAAATATCCCAACTAGAAGACTTCATCTCCCTCAACGCTATTCTACAGAATACTCAAAGTTGGCTCACTGACAACTGCCACATGCCTAACACTAAAAAGATTGAATTCCTTCTCATCTCTCCTCTCACTCACACACCCAAGATAGACTTATGGTTGAAGCATCTAACGTCCTTTGATTGTGCTCCCCACATCGTTGACTCTGCGAAATCCTTGGGAGTCACAATAGACAAACACTTGAACATGCAGGCGCAACTTAATATTGCCACCAAGGGAGCTAATCATCAGATGAGCATACAAGGGAAACCTAGGGGTATATTATCAAGGGGTTTTATCTCCTCTTTTTTGGCTTTAAAAGCCAAGAAAGCGGAGATAAAATTATCTCCCTATTACCAAGCTGTCGCTAACACCAGTTAGCGACAGCTAATAGGAGATAGCGACCATCTTGGGCCCCACTTTGCATGTCAGTGATATTTATCACTAATGATATGCAAAGTGGGCGTGCCAAGATGTTAGCGACTGGAAACAGTCGCTAACATCGCTATCTCCTATTACCAACTTTTGGAGATATTTGCGCTAAGGGCGAATATCTCCAAAAGCTAACACCTGCCCTGAGCAGTTCTTAGCCATGTTATCCAATGGGAGGTGGATAACATGGCTAAGAGCATTTGCTCGATAATGCATGAATATCGCTGACTTTTCAGCGATATTCATGCATTGCGGGCGTTTTTTATCGCATTTGCGATAAACCTTGCTAATAGCAAGGTTTATCTGCGATAAAAATCGCCGATGTGCGGCGATAATTTTTGTCTCTAAACAAGTTAGAGACAAAAATTATCGCTAGTTGTTGATAATATACCCCCTAAACCCTTCCTCCCACATAAAGACTTAAAAATGGCAGTACAAGCCCTAGTGCTACCAAGATTGGACTATGAAAGAACCACTCTATGCGATCTCCCCAAACATAAACTGGCCCCACTGAGGGCGTTGCTTAACGCTGCGACCAGACTGGTCTCAGGAACCAAAAGAAATAACCACATCTCTCTGACATTGACTACCCTACGAGGCAAGAATACACCTAAAGATCTCCTGCATGACCCACAAAGCCCTACATAGCAATACCCCCAGTTACATAGCACGTAAGCTAAAACGATAAGGAGGATGCGAAATGTGATTTCACTACTACTGAAACCACAATACTTTCACAAAAAGAGAACCAGTTGCAGAGCATTCTCAGGGATTGCTCCAAAGATCTGGAACTCCCTACCTGCAGTCACGTAAAAAACAGTTCTCCGGATATATCTCTCCTCCTACTGGTTCGGTGCCAGCCTGATAAGGGTGATTAATGCTGTTCCTCTTTAGGTGCCTCCTGACATTGACTTGAAATATGTCAGGGCCCTCTGAAGTTAATTAAATTCTTGGTCCCACTTCAAATGGTCTTCCTGCCACTGGAAGAAAACATCTCCCCACACACAGGCCCTTGTCCTTGCTCTGGGAGCAGTTTTAAACTTCAATAAGGCTAAGCACTTTCTGGACAAGCTGTTGGAGAACTAATGTAAATAAGCCCCCAGGAGCTTCAGGCAAACATTTTAGTTTCTAAAGGTTGATGGTTTTACTAAATATTTATTAAACATCTGACTTCACCATTGAATTGGGATTTTATTAAATATTAAAAATAGTGGTTTAATTACTTTTCTAGCTGGTCCCAAACTTGAAATAGCAGAGTTAATATTGTAATCTATACTCTGTTTTTTCATAGAACACAGTGAAAATAGCTTTGGAGGGAAGGACTTGTCAGCGCAGAGACATGGTGACATTAAACTACTGCATGTATTTTTTTCATTGAGAAACGCATATCAAGTATAGTACATTACATAGTTAGTCTTATACATCAAGATGTATCAAGGCAGCACAACATAGATATACTCTTTATATTCTGTATCGGTCTCTTCCTCTTCTTCTAGGGTTTTAAATTAGTCTACTTCATCTTCCGATAGAGAATGCTGCGGTTGGTCTGCCGAGGCAATGCATGGGAAGCCCCTATACTCATTCCACTTATTCCAAACTTTCCCCCATTTTTGTGGACACCCTCTATTCACATAAATTTCATTTTTGGCCACCGTGCACCAGTCCATATCCATCTCCCAATCCCTTATGGTTTGTGCGGCTTCTGCCCCCCCAATTTCGTGCAATATTCCTTTTGGCAATCATCCATCCCAAGGTTACGGCAATCTGCTCGCCCCTCCTTGCCTCTCATACTTTAGGCAGGTACCATTTGCCAGTGTGTTGCATCCCTGCTCCAAACACCTTGCCCAGGGTTTGTGCTATCACATTTCAGTAGCTTTGTGCTTTAAGCAGGACCATATTATATGGGAAAAGGTTCCCTCTTGACGGCACCCTCTACGACACAGTGGGTCTGCTCCCTTCCTCATCTTTAGGAGTGCGGTACAGGAAATGTATGCTCTGTGTAGTATTTTGAGCTAAATTGGTGGAAACCGGGATCTAATAGCTACCTCTCTAGAGAAGGCCAAGGCCTCAGGCCACTTCTCCTCCTGCATGTCAACAACGTCTCTGTCCCAGTTTTCCTGTAGACGTTTCAAGATGTCTGGGGCGGTATACAACCTTTACAACGCAACTTTTACAACGCACTACCATTACAACGAAACTTTTACAACGCAACATCCATTACAACGCATGCATTTACAACACAACCATTACAACGCATGACACTACAACGCACAGCACTACAGCGCATGTCATTACAATGCAGTCATTACAACGCATACCATTACAACGCATATCATTACAACACATAGTACCCTTACACTATCCTACACTTACCCTACCGTTGCACCCCCTGGAGTTAGAATAGTAATTTTTACCCCTACACTATCCAACACTTACCCTACTGTTGCACCCCCTGGAGTTAGAATAGTATTTATTACCCCTACACTATCCAATACTTACCTTACATGCAAAGTTATGTTATGCGTTGTAATGGTATGGGTTGTAAAGGTAGTATGCGATGTAATGGAATGCGTTGTAAAGGTAGTTTTTAAAAATTCGTTGTAAATGCATGCGTTGTAATAGAATGCGTTGTAATGGATGTTGCGTTGTAAAAAATGCATTGTAAAGGTAGGCGTTGTAAAAGTATGCGTTGTAACATCATACATCCGTCTGGGGCATTGTTTACTAGTTTCTTATAAGTGAGCAAAATGACCTTTGGGAAGATGTGTTCCTCCAGTAGTCTATTTTCTAGGGATGACGCGTCTGCCAGGGTTTGTTCTCTGGGTATTTTTGACATCAAGGCATGTCTCAGCTATATATATCAAAACGCCTCAGTAGGGGATAGATCATAAGTTTTTTGTAGGTCAATGAAGGGGATAATTCCCTTATGTGAATATACATCTCCCACCCGCGATATGCCCAACAAGTCCCATTTGTCAAATCCTTTCCTCTTGCCCAAAACCACCAGAAGGTCTGAATTCCATAAGGGTGTTGCTAGGGTAATCTTATTCTTCCCGCCCATTTTACTGAGTGTTGAGTGCCATATTTGGATCGTCAAGGCTGTTGGCACCTTAAGGGGAAAATTCCTTAGTTTTGTGTATAACACACATTGATGCCCTCCCCCCGATGCAGTACCAAGTGGTCCATACGGAAGACAGGTTCTGTCCTCGGTTGGTTACCCCATTGATTGATTACTGTCAGCTGTGTCGCCTTGTAGTACGTTTGGATGTCCGATGGGGCTATCCCTCCACCAAACCATCCCAGGAATAGCTTGTTGAGAGCAATCCTAGGTGCACCCCTGTCTCCCAGTAGGTTTCTGACCTCTCCATGAATATTCCTGAAGTATGTGTCTGGAACCGGAAAGGGAGTATTCCGTAAAATATATAAAAAACACAATGAGGCCATCATTTTAAAATGGGCCGCCCTGCCTAGCAGGGAGAGGAGGAGTGAGCGCCAGCATTGTACATCCCTTTTCAGTCTAGTAAGTGGAAGGAGAAGATTTTTACTAAGGAATAGATCCGATGGAGTGTGTCAAATATTCCTAAATACCGGAATCCCTCCAACACCACCTGGCCCTCACAATCCTTCGGGAGTCATGGTATCGATCCATGCGAGACGAAGATCACCGTTTTGGACCAGTTTACAGTGAAACCGGAGTATCTTCTGAATGAGGCAAAGACAATTGAGATTCTGGAGATCGAGGAGTAGGGCAATGCTACATATAGAAGAATATCATCAACATATAATGATATTTTATCCTCCCAATCTGCCATCCATCTGAGTCCACGTATCAAAGGGTCTCTGCGGATCTATGTCGCAAATAGCTCAATCACTAGCGCAAATTACAGCGGGGACAAGGGGCAACCCTATCTCGGTCCCCACTGTAAGGGGAAGATATGAGACAGTCTACCATTCACTAAAACCAGCTCCAATGGTTCAGAATATAAAAGTCATATTCAGGCCAGGAATCGGGGTGCTACCCTCAGATGTTCAAGGACCGCAAACAGATATGGTCATTTAATGGTGTTGAAGGCCATTCAAGTGCCAAATGTTAGCACCACTTCATCTTCCTGAATTCTGTTTATGTCCCCAGTGTTGTAGGTTAAGAGATGAGTTACGACTAGGCATAAATCTGGATTTGACCGGGTGAACAAATCTGGTTACATTTGGACTACGTCGGATGGCCAATAATTTGGCTACGATTTTACAATTTAATCCACACTGGTCAGGGGCTTTCCCATCTTTGTGGATTAGCGCAATGGGGTCTGATAGTTGGTCTTTTGGCAAGGTTCCCCTCTCCTCACTTTTTTTGTACATCTTGAGCAAGTAGGGTACAATATGTTTAGCCGAGGTTTTGAATAATTCAACACCTTTCCCAACTGCATTACCTTCTCCAGGGTCATCTCACTGTCCAATAGTTGCACATCAGTAGTGGTTAGAGAGATGGAATGGGTCTATCTTTGAGGAGATCTAAGGCGTCCCATACCGTGGACGTCGTCCCTGAGGAATAGATATGTTTATAGTGGGCCACAAATGCTTCTTCTATTGCCTGAGGGTTCGCTGTGAATCTCCCCCTAGGTAGTTTGGAAACTTACCACCCAGTGGCTCACTCTTTCTTGTTTATCAAGCCAGGTAAGGAGTTTACTCACTTTGTCTAAAAGGTCATATACTCTGTGCTGTACCATATTGGCGTCGGCCTCAGCGGTTGAAGTTGTTAGGTCTTTACATTCTTGTCATTTAAGATTCAGCAAGTTCCTCGTGCCTAAGTCTTCTTCTTTTAATAATTGTGTTTCTAATTCAAAGATGTTGTGTTCTAGACTCTCTACCTGTTTTGTATTATCTTTCCTAATCGCCACCATCAGTGAGGGGGTTTGAGCTCTGATTATTTTTTTTTATGCCTCCAATAGCGTCACTGCTGATTCAACCGACCTTTCATTCTCTATGAAGTATTGGTTTGTCGCCCTTATAATTTATTTTCTATACTTTGGTACCTTAAAGTATGAGGCATTAATTGTGATTGTGAGATTGCATCTTTCTCTTTCCACTCCGCATCTCACCCAAAGCGGCGAGTGGTCTGATATACCCCAAGCCAGGTGTCTTACTTCCCCAAAGCTAGGAAGTTGAGATGTTAATGAGACTAAGAGGTCAATTCGTGACAGATTATCATGAGCACTCAAGTAAAATGTGAATTCTCTGGTGGTGGAACTGCATTTTCTCCAGTGGTCAGCCATACCCATGGCGTTGAAAACCTCAGCCAAACGTGTGTGTCTTACATGAGCCTTCCTAGTCGGAAATCGATCACAAGCATCCTTTGGAGTCATGCTAAAATCGCCATCCAGGGAGAGCTGTCCCGGCAGCAGCTCCAGCACAAGACCTGCTGAGTTCTGGGAATGTCAAACCGTGTAGTGTTGGTGGTACATACAGTGAGAGGATGTTAATAGTTTCCCTCTCCCATTTCCCAGTAAGATTTACATACCTTCCCACCCAGTCTGTCTATACTTTCTCCACTTTAAGTGAGAAACTCTTCTTGAGAAGTTTGCCTACTCCCCTAGACCCTGCTGTGAACCCTGCATGGGCCGCCACTTTGAAACCCCATTGGTCTAGTGCTCTACATGCATTCCCAAGAAGATAGGTCTCCTGCAGAGTGACCACATTGGGGGAATGCCTCTTAGAATATTTGAGGACTATGTTGTAATTTAACAGCGATTAGATTGAGCATTAGCGAAAGACATCTTAGTTCTAGCCGTTATCTTGACATTTAACAGACTCCATTTTGTATTCATGGCAGCCATTTTGACTGCCACATGCTACCTCGTGCTGACCATGTGCTCTGTCCTATCTTCCTGTTCATGACGCTTGAATCTGCCCAGCAACAGTCTATTATTAGCGTCCCCTTGTTTTGCCGCTGACCGTTAGGGTTCACATCTGTTAGTGATTAGCCCTAGATTGGAATGTGTTAGTCGATACCCCCAAGACTGTTAGCTCCTCCCACTGATCGATTGTGCCTCTCGATATTACCTTATATGTACATAAAATGTGCTCTTGTGCTTTCTACTGCCTTCTTTTGAGCCCCTGTGTGGGTATAAAGAAACCATGCATCCCTAGCTTCGGGGTGCTACTTCTTGCAATGCCCAAGGGTACTGTTTGAACCGTAGCACCACCTCATGAGGTGTAATAAATGTCACGTTTTCTATTTCCAGTTTCTGTGCCAACTTCTTTCAATCTAGTCTGAGGACTTCGTGCAGAGAAGGGCCAACCCCTTGCACTAGCGGGTCTGGCTGAGGCCTGCACAACAACTATACCCTGTTTATTCTTATCTCCCAGACCATTTACATTCCATGATATTAAACGGATTTCCAGGATCTTTGTATTATTCGCCATATTGGTGGTAACTCGTGGACCAACATCTTGGACGTTATGCATCACTCCCTAGTCTTTTTGGAGGAAGTGTTCTCACTGATTTGGGTATCTGGTGTTGTTGCTGTTGTTTGATAACACAAATTATGTCCTATTTTTAAATACTATGCGCTATATCTTGTGGCCTACAAGCCCTACATGGGGGTGATCTATTAATATTTAAAAGGAAGATTTTTCCCCTGTCAAAAGTGTTATTTTGAGAGGTTGGGATGCAGGTTCAAACTCCAGCAGTCAGGCTACCATGGAAGGCCTGAAACCATATTTTGCTTGTCACACTAATATAAAGCACAAGTACTACATTCCATAGGTGACCTTTAACTTTCTATGCCACAGGTATATTTCCTGCACCATATACTATGAACTTATAAGAAAGTTAATTAAGCCACTTAGGAGTTGGAGTCAAAAGACCAGCAGCATCAGTCGAAAAAATGGGGATGACCATGCAAAAAAGGGCTTTTTCTCACACTTTACATATAGTTATAGGAAAGACCGAGAATTACCCTTTAATCATACTTTCCAAATGTTATTGTCTCACATTTCATTTAGAAATTGTACCAATGTTAAATATTGTGCCAAGAGAAGTAACACACATAATGGTTTCTTTGCCATTTCATAAACCAAATGAAAACAAATGTGTCTGAAAAATGAAATATATGACACACACCCACTTGCTGAGGTATTGGTAATATAAATCTGATGGGTGTGCAACTACTGTCGACTATAAAGTCCGGGCATAAGGCATGTCCAATCACCCACAGTCTCTATTTCAAAAGCCTCAGCTAGGCGCAGCTTTGTTATACCGGTATAGGGTACCCCCTGTAATAAGACAGTAGTGCCTGTGACCCTACTCCTCATTACCCACACATACACATGCACATCCCAACCCAAAATCGCTACAATTCCTGAAAGAATCCAATCAAGGTCTCTGCGGTCCTCGCCTTCACCCTATAATCGAATGCTTCTCACCATTAGAACGGTCATGAAAAAGCCCCGATCTTCTTTGCCATTGAGCTGTGACGTGACTCCATTTAATGGGTAACATCTTCACATAATTATGTGTTTGCACCAACATGACATTGTACTCTGGATCTTGCATTTTCAACATTGAAATGGCATATTTCAAAGTGTTGTGGACTTATGTAACTTGGGACCACTCTAAAGACATAGCCAAGTAACCCCATATCTTGCGTGACAACATCACGTTTCTCTGACTTTGGAGCCAACCACATAGATTTTTCTAACCCTGTCTCACTAAGTTAAAAGCAAAACTACAATTCTCAGCAAGCAATGCCTTGCTTAAACTTTCACTTATGGAGAGCTTGGCAACTATGCAGCCCTTCTTGCAACTCTATTATAATTTTTCTTTTGAGTTATGTGGTTTGGCATAAGTGGTTTGCTTTCTCACAAGTGCTACCATCTGAAACCCAGGCTAAGACTAGAATGTTTCCGTATTTTCAATGGGTCATCTTCTTACATTGGCCAGAGCTGGAGTAGCTGTCTTTTGGGGGCATTCCAGCATATAAAAATCAAACACTATAGACAGGGGCGTCGGAGACACTAAAATTCTGGGGGGACAGGGACAACCTTGTGGACTTCCCAGTGACCCTATATACATCACTGCCCATTAAATGCAATTGCATACTTTCGAAGTGAACTATTGAGAAAAGCAGGCATGTTGTCACAGTTTACATGTATGCTTTATTGTTATTTACAGTCATATAGTAATCAGACCAAATGTTAAAAAACATGTATATGAATCTTGCATCTTCATGCACCAAGCAAACAAAGGTCGCTGACTTAGGGTGAGGCGTTGTGTTTGCAAGTGTATTATGGTTTGAAAATACCTGTTGCTGCATTCATGGTCTCCAGCAATTTTCAGGCAACAATAATAACGAGACTCTTTCCCCTGGCGCACTGTGAAGACGCGGGAACCGCCTGACCGCACCAACTGTTGCCCACCGCTAAGGACTGCTCGCCCATGGGGGGAACAACAGACCCACCAACGCGGGTTGGAAACTGCCTGGCTGCCGAGGGAGAACAACATCAGTGGAGGAGGCTACAGGGGTAAGCGCGGCAGGGACTCACTATCCCAGGAGTCCCTGCATGACCACGAGTCATCGGTCAGCGCCCCCCTGCGTGCCCCGCCCCCGCCGCCACTCTACAAGAACAGAGGAGAGGCCGTCTTGCGGGACGCAAGCGGGACGCCGGGCTAAGCCCGGGCAAAGGGCGGGCCCTCTAAGGCCCTCATCGGCCTGAGGAGGCTGGGCTGGGCCAGAGGTCCTGGTTCCTGATCCCCGTAAGTTGCGCTCCACTTCTTTATTGTTCTCGTATTCACTATTTAACTTAAGATGGCAACTGCTGCTACTAGCCCTGTCATAGTGGATGCAGATAAAAATGTGGGCATGTTAATCCGTACTCTGGACGATTATTTCTTGAAACCAGCCCCTGAGGGTAACAAGGAGCTGCTGTTAGCAGAGAGGAGGGCAGATCGCCGTCGTTCAATAGAACGCATAAAAAATAGAACTTTTTCAGAACCTATAATGTCCGTTACATTGGATGACGATCTGATTATTAGCTCAGCAGACAATTCAACACTAACAGCCAGCGTGCCCTTGCTCCTTCAAGATTGTTTAGCCCCAGCAGTGTCACCCATTCTAAGTCAACAAGACTCATTACCTGTGTCGAATGTCCCCAATAATACTCCTAGGAACTTGATTTCACCTACAATTAGACCCGGCAAAGTTGTAAGAGGAAAATGTTCGCGGCCACTGTCTCTCAAAATAATTGGGCCCCCACCGCCTAAAAGGAGACGGAAAACAACATCAGCAAATAAGTCCAAACTAAGCCACTCAGAGTTTGGCAATAAAGCGAAGACTGACGCTATAACGTCTTTGGGAGGCCCCGTCACTCAACAAGCAATAGTGGCCGTTTCTCCGCCCCCAATAACTTTACCTCAAGCAACTACAGAACCAGATATTGTCTATACTCAAATGGAAAAAGACTCACAACCAGCCTCCTTTAAGTCTCTTTTGGACAATATCGAGTTGATTGTACGTACTTATACACTTGCAATGGCTGAAAGATTTAAAGGGGTGGAGTCAAGGCTGGGTAAAATAGAGGAGGACCTGAACAAGTTAGGGAATTTTGTCCAGTCAGAAGGGCCTACAAAAATGCAACAACATAAAGTTACTACAATAACGCACCCTCCCAATAAAAATGTTGTCGTCCCTACACCCCCAGTACCCCTTAACGTTAATAGCCAGGCGGTTGTAGCAACTCCAGCTGCCCTTAACCGGCCATATGCGGTTAAGATAATATCTGACGGCAACAGTTCAAATAAATCTCTGTCAATAGAACCGTTATTAGCTCAGGGAAGATCAACTGTTGCGGCCATAGACAGTAACGCTGCCACTATAGTTAATGCCCTGATCAGAGAACCTAGCACCCTTCCGGATAGACACCCTAGATCCGCTGGGAATGTGATCAAACGGGGGAGAGGTGATCAAACTAGGATACCACCTATGAAACTTCCACCAGAAGCATTGCCGTATGTGGTTGTACTTACTGGGGTCCCAGAGCTGATGAATGGAAAAAGAGAGGGGTTCTTTCAATTAAAAAATAAAATAACGCACTGGCTTTCGCTGTACAGACCCAAACCCAACCTGGTAAATGGCGAAATAGTTCATGTCCGGCGTATGTCTTGGCTGGGGGGCAGAACAAAGGATATAGGGGGAGACATTGTGGTCATAAATTTTAGGGATAGTAAAGCAGTACAACATATACTGAATTGGCCTTTTGCCAATGAGAATAGTTGTATTGTACCACGTCCTTTGACGTACTTTTACCCCAGATCTGCTGTACTTCCCCCACAAAATCCAATTAACAGCACCTATTTTACCCCCCAGTCACTAATTTTGGAGTCCGCATTGAACCCCGCATATATGCCCTATTTAGCTCCGCCTCCTGCAATGCAGGGGTGGAATACGATACCATTAACCCACAAAATGGATGCAAAGGGTAGTATGTCACACTTGATGCCATTTACTCCTCTAGAGCTTTATAATAGATTTGAGGCCTTTAGTGGTCTTGAGGAATGCGACTGATGTTTAAAGTGTGTAGAGGGAGTTTGGGAGGGTGAAATTGTTCCCCGTGTTACAACGTTACAGGAAGAGAAGGGTACCAGCTGCTATGAAACAGAAACACATATTGCTGTAACATATGCTGATACGAATGGTGGTTCACCCGCTGTCTCATCTACAATGCCCTTTAGGTTCAACGTGGTGTCTCCACCATCTTTACCTGCTATTGTGTTTAATAATGGTGTCCCTGTAAGCGATGTCGTTAAGGATATATGTACGATAAATTGCCATGACGATCTTCCTAGAACATCATTTGTATCCTTGGACCTCCCACCTGTGGTAAATAAATAAATAATGCCTCTATTTTTGACTGGACATAACAATAACAGATAGCTCAATAAATAAGAGTCAAGATTCGAGGTAGTAGGAGTTTGCAGGTTTTAATACAGCATAAAGGACAGGAACAGGACAACCTGCACGGGCAAGATCTGGGATGGCTAGCTCTGCTTTTAATAACAGTGCACAAGCATATATAGTTAAACAAAATACATTACAGTACATACAGTAGGCGTAACAGTGGGTGGGGCCTGTAACAGTCGCGAGAGATAAGGTAGAAAGGAGGTGTAACAAGAGGCGTGAACAGGGCGTATACATAGACATGTGATGTAAACGTAACGGAATATGTCACAAATGGGGCGGAAACATGGAGGGGGCTACCTAAGGAGCCGGGACCTCTAACCTAGTGGTGCGCGCAAGCTGACAATGACGTGTTACTAGGAGAAGCTGGGGGCTATGACTTCTGAGCTAGAAGGAGAGACGAAAGTCTGGAGAGTCAGGGCGACATGTACCTAAACACTATCTAGTATCTGATGTTTAGAGAACATGTTGATAGAATCCAAAAGTTATCAGGGCAAAGGCTAACAGACACTAAGACTGGTGCATGCATTATTCTACATGTAGTGTGTGTTGAGGAATATTAAATGACCATAAATACAGTATTTCTCTTACATGGAGACGTAAAGGCTAGACGATGACTGAAACTATTGATGCTATTCAGTAGCTTAGGAATGCAGAGAAGGAGGGCTGGACTGATAACTAGAATCATAACATACTCTTGGCAGACTGGCAGGCAGAGCCAGGCCGAGCCGGGCACTGTGAGGCAGGAAGTAAGTGAAGGGTCAGGGATACAGGTGGGGGCTGTATCGCTCCTCAGCGAGGGTTCAGGAGACAGGAGCTGAATCTGAGTCCGGGCCCTTTTGAGGCCTAGAAACGGTGATTTTGCAATGAAATAACGTGCACACTGAGAAACGTGGCAATCGTAGCTTTACATAGGCCTAATACTCGTAGCTTTCACGAGAACTGGAAACTGGCATACTAGAGATGGACACAACTGTAATTGCGTCTTTAATCGATCATGGGGAATACATATGCATATTAATCATGCACATACAACATAAGATGGGGGACACGTAGGGACACAGAACATGGCAAAATTTACTTTTCCACATTCCCTCCTTGTCACTGCGTTTCCATCAAGAAACATCAATATTCATGATACCATCTATCATTTCATACAGTATCATTTGCTCGTCTCGAAATTTCTTGGAACGGGATCTAGGACGGGACTTGGGACTAGGAATACAAGAGGTAGCACAAATGCCGCAAATCGCAGGGCCACATTGTATACAGAGGCAGCAACTGAATATGATCGCTACTGCAATACCTAGAAATGACAATATTTTCCATCCCCAGGCAGAAATAATACTCCAAAACCAACCGGACCATGTCCAGGTGCCTGGATTCTGGTGTAACTGATGGGCAATTTTATGAAGTCTGGTTATAGCTGAATAAACAGACGGCGCATTATTAGGAATGAAAATGCAGCAACTAGATCCGATGACTCTACATGCTCCTCCTCTATCGGCCAGTATGACGTCAAGAACGAGACGATTTTGGAGCACGACAAATCTCATAGCAGATTGCTCTTCGGTTAAGTTACCTAGAGCAGAGGCAGTCTCATTCACTACTGCTTCAAGGGTTCTGGTCAATCTACGTATTAACTTACTATTCTGGATAGGTCCTATAAAGAAAAAGAATCCTCTATTGAAATCTGTATACTGTTCTAGAGCAGTTTCAGTTTGGTCGACAATCGGGGACTCGATCTCCCTTCTATGTCTAATGTGTACTAGATGTGTATTTCTGTGATAATCAGATGGGGCTAGGAAAACTGGTGGCAGTAGGAAGGCAATGTAACAGGTTGCCTCCCAATCGAGGGGCAGACGAACATATGCGGTCTGACCACAAACAAAATAAGAATGACGTGAAGCTTTGAAAATAGATTTCCCACTGTCACTATACTCGACAATAGTAGTACAATCACTATGTCCTACATGTATGGAACCATTATTTCTGACACATAATTCGCCTTTGACTGGTAGTACTGAAATAGCAGGTAAGTCTGGAGTAGGATCAGACTGAACATTCAGGACCATAAAATTCGAAGAATAATTACCTAAATTATAAACTTCATTTTCTAGATCTAACCCTGTTCTGTGGGGAAGACCTTGCTTGTCTGGAAAACATGTACTGTTCAGAAGGGACATATCAGTTGAGGATGACGTTAACATGGACCATGCTCCACACGAACCATTATGTGAAAACGGATAAGGAAACAGTGGCAGAACTCCCTTCGGTGTCTGGAAAGGGGGGAGTCGACCACACACCCAACAATTAGTGGCATTGCTGGTCTGGTGTGAATAATGTAACATACGGATAAATGAATTGTTGCGCATAGCTAGACGATAAGATAGCTCGTGAGGAGGCAGATCACTAAACGTGTGCTCTACTGTAGCATTAGAAAACTTATTTACATGAGAAATTGAAAAACATAAATGAAATGCATAACTCGTGCAGGTAACCATTAAGCTTAAAAACAATATAAAACTTAGAAAAACGATACATCGGATTGACTTTTGACTAACTCTCTCACTATGGGGGTCTATTTCATACATGTCAGATACCTGTCTAACCGTTTCACCTAGGGGAGGACTTAGACAATTAAACTGGCTGACTTATTTTACTAGACCGGAGCTTCAGTTTATACTCCTGCTGCGGAGTTTTCTCTAACAGGGGAGGCTTGGTATCAATGTCATTTGCGGTACAGTCCTTGAGAATAGTATTTTGGCAGTCTTTAGGTAAAATGCAATCCTTGGCAAAAGTTTTAGGTTTTAGTCCATGAAATTCCTTGACGTGAGACAGATGGACCCACCCCTTACGGCCCTCCAACTTCACGGCCGTACGGGTGGTCAGAAGGACTTGCTTCGGTTCCTTCCAGCGAGGCTCCAGCGGATTTGAACGATCAAAATTCCGGACAAGCACTAGACTTCCTGGAACGATTTCATGCGGTTTCACCTCGGTATTGTCTGGAAATGCGGCGGCAACCTGTGAACGACAAGAGTGGAGGGCAGACATCAAGGAAGCTAGGTAATCTGTCAGCATATTACTGGAAACATCTGTAATACTTCGGGGTCTGGGTGTACCCCACATGTTTGGGGGGCGGCCGAATACGACCTCGTACGGGGACAGACCTGATCTGGAATGTGCGACCATGCGCATATAAAATAGGGCGACTGGCAGAGCTACTAGCCAGTCCACACCTTTCTCTTGACAGATTTTAGCAATACGTATTTTCAAGGTTTGATTATGTCTCTCTACGAGACCGGCTGCTTCAGGATGGCGTACACAATGAAACTTCCACTGGTACCCTAACAGAAGGGAAACATGCTTCATTAACTCAGATGAGAATGGCTGGCCGTTATCAGAATACACGACCCTAGGGAGTCCATAGCGGGGGAAGAATTCACGAACCAGCTGCTTGGCAGTGGTCGCGGCTGTGTAATCTGGGACTGGATATGCCTCTGTCCACCTGGACAAAGCGCATACAACTACAAGGACATACTTGAAACCTCGACATCGCTCCATCTGAATATAATCCATCTGGAGGACTTCAAAAGGGTGGTCAGGAGGCTGGAATCCACCTTGTTCCACCGGGACACTTTTACCTGGATTGAATTGACAACATATCATACAAGTACGGACTTTCTGCTTGGCTGCAGCTCGTAAATGCTTGTTAAACCAAATGTTCTGGATACTGTCTAACATGGCTTTTTCTCCTAAGTGTGCAGGACTATGTGCGGTATTGATAATGACTTGAACCATTGAGTCGGGGAGAAACCATGTGGCTTTTCCCTTCGTCAACCATCCCTGATCTGTCTGGACCCCTCCTTGTTCGGACCATTTCTTAATTTCCTCGGGAGTAGCATGTAACTGGATATCTATGACATCTTGAGTAGGGTCCTTAACTGTCATACAAGTAGTCTGTTCGAGAGTGGATGTCGGTGTCTTGTTAACTGGTATGTCTGGTGTCTGTGCTGTAAGCTTGGCTGTTCGATCTGCTAGATCATTACCTTGGGAAATAATGTCAGTGACTTTCGTATGTGCTTTGCACTTCATGATAGCGATAGATGTCGGTAAATGTATTGCATCTAACAGAGCTTGAATGAGGAGACCATGCTGAATCTTGGTTCCATGAGAAGTCATGAAACCTCTCTCCTGCCAGAGCACTCCGAAGTCGTGTACAACTCCGAATGCGTAGCGTGAATCTGTGTAAATATTAACTGTCAGGTTTTTGGCACGTATGCAGGCTTGTGTCAGAGCAACTAGCTCTGCTGCCTGAGCAGACAGGGTGTCAATACGATGTGTTTCAATAACTTCAGTCTCAGTAGTCACTGCATACGCGGCTACTAGTTCTCCTGTACTACTAGTTCTCATACATGAACCATCCACATAAAGTGTCAGGTCAGGATCTGGTAATGGAATATCTGTCAGGTCTTGTCTTGGCTTGGTCATGGTGTTAACTACTTCCACACAGTCATGTGTGGCAGGACTGGGAGTAACTGACGGTAACAGTGTAGCAGGATTCAGAACATTGCAGCGTCTGATTTCTATGTGAGGCTGGAACAGTGTCAATTCATAACCTGTTAAACGTGCAATTGTCAAGTGCTGAGTCTGTGTTCGATTTAAAAGAACTTCCACGGAGTGTGGAACTTGTACTGTCAAGGAATGTCCTAATACTATGGAATCACTTTGTCTGATAGCTAGTGCTGTGGCTGCAACTGACTTGAGGCACGCAGGCAGAGCCTGGGCTACTGGATCTAGTGTGCTCGAAAAATAAGCACAGGGCTTGTATTGTCCTGCTTGATCTTGTGTGAGAACAGATAATGCTGTACCATTACGTTCTGTGACAAAAAGTGTAAAAGGCTTACTGTAGTTCGGTGTAGCTAGAACAGGTGCTTGGCATAAAGCTTTCTTTAGCTCATTAAAACTAAGTGTATGTTCAGATGTCCAAGGGAGGACAGTCGATACGGCTGCCTCCTGTGTCGTTAACTGTATCAGTGGCTTGGCTAGAAATGCATACCGAGGAATCCATTGTCTGCAATAAGAAGTGAGGCCAATAAAAGCACGTACCTCCTTCTGTGTCTTAGGCTGTGGAAGACTCGCTATTAACTGGATACGATCGGGTGTCAACTGCCTACCCCACTTGGACAGCAAGTGGCCTAAGTAGATCACTTGCTGGACACAGAATTGAAGCTTTGAAGGAGACACCTTGTGCCCCATCTCGGCTAGGAAATACAGGACTGTAAGTGACGCTCGCTCGCAGTCACGTTCAGAACGGGCTGTGATCAGTAGATCATCGACATATTGGAGCAGGGCGGTGTCAGTTGGCATGTGAATATTGTCTAGTTGTCTCTTAAGTGCTTGACTGTAAATACTAGGACTTTCTGTGAAACCTTGAGGAGCTCGTGTGAATTTATAGCTCCTTCCATTTAAACAGAAACCGAAAAGGTACTGGCTATCTGGATGAATGGGGACACTGAAAAATGCGTTCTTGAGGTCTATGACTGTAAAAAATGTGGCTTCAGAATCAATGGCTGTCAATAAGGATGAAATATCTGGAACAACTGGATACTGGGGAATGATACATTTATTGAGTTCTCGAAGATCAATCACTAATCGATATACTGGGGGTGCATTTGGATCAGTACGTTTCATGACTGGAATGATAGGAGAATTACATACATTGGAGTCAGTTTCTACAACTACTCCTTGAGCCATAAGCTCGTCAATAATTTTGGATAAGGCTGCTACAGCCTCAGGTGGCAATCTGTACTGTCTGATTCGTGGTAACACTACACCTTGCTTGAGAGTCACACGATGAGGTGTGATTTGCATGAAACCAACATCAGTTGGACCTTGCGCCCATAGATGCTGCGGAACATTAGACAATCTCGGATCAAAATCACGCAAAACATAGTGACCCTTGAAGTCACGTAAAAACAAACGTATTCCCTCTGGGGAACAGCAAATAACTGCACCTAATTCTTTCAGTGTCTTAATGCCTAACAAATTTTCTGGACATGACTTCGTAAGTAATAGATCAGTAGTTCGGGACAATGGACCTACTTCTAGAGTAACTGGCTTTGATATCTCGTTTACAATTGGCTTTCCTGAAAATCCAAGGGAAACATTTCTAGAGCCTGAGAGCGGAGCCCCTGGAACCTCGTCGTGACTAATGGTCGTCCTACTTGCCCCTGTATCAATCAGAAACTTTCTGTCTTTCCCTAATACTTGACTGTGAACATAGGGACCTTCTTGATCTACAGGAATCTCGATGAGAGGCAAGCCTACCTCCCTCTCTAGGCTGTTTCATGAGTACGCTTGATACTCTGGATACTCGGATTGTGCATACTGGTACATCTGCTGTGTAACATGCTGAGTTGCAGCGATAGGCTGCGGTGCTGGAACTGTCTGTTGTGCATTCTGTGGCTGAGAAGTCTGTGAAACTTGTTCTTGTCTAGGCGGACGTGGTCTTTCTTTAGTTTTACCAGTGGCTATGTTGTGTTTCAGAACTGCACACTCGTTTATAAAATGACCTGGCTGTTTACAATAATTGCATGTCCCTTTAACGGGAGCTGCAGGATGACTGGCTTGATTCAGACCCCTCTTCTGACTGTCTTGTGGAACAGATTGTGCAACTAGTACTTTCATTTTCATGTCTTTCATACGTCTTCTCTCGTGTTCTTGCTCTTCTCTGATTCTATTCTGGTGATACTGGAGCATCTGGAGCATTTGGGACGGGGTACTAGCTTGCCAAGTACTTTCGACTTTCAAAACTCGATTTTTAACTTGTGGACTTGAATTCTCGACTAATTTAGTAACAAAAAGATGAGGGTATGACTCGCTACTCGTCTTCAAACCACTGTTTATTATAAAGCATTTCTCAAATCTGGAATAAAAATCACTAGTGTCTTCGTCTTGTTTCTGTTTACAGGCTGAGATTGCATCCCAGTCTTCCTTTTTAGTGGCTAATAATCTAGGTAAAACTTGTATTAATAATTCTGGTAATTCTTTACATTTCTCTCCAAGACCGGTACCTGGTACTCGTATCTTATCTTCAGCTTCTAGAGCTGTCCAATCGATCTTTTTCTCTCCCACCTCCCAATCCTTTTCCTTGAGTTTTTCATATATGCCTGCAGGCAACAGGACTTTTAGCATTTTAATAATATCTGGATACGTGTATTCTCCCATACGGAGCATGTCCTTTAATTCTCGGTGGAACCCTGCTGGATCTTTGTCGTGACAGGGAATTAATTTCTTCATCTCTAAGAGTTCCATCTTGGTAACTGGGGTGTAAACAAATACTCGTTGCATTTCACCATCTGGTGTCCTAACTGGGTGTACTTCTCGTAACGGATGCTGTCTATCTATGTAAAACGGTTTACTTTCTGGAGGTGAGACATGAACAAAATGCGGGTTCAAAAACGTTCTATATTTGTGACGCTGTTCTAGAATGACACTAATTAAATCGGTACCTAAACCTTTCCATCTATACTGGAGTAACTCGTTCAGGACATCATGTAACGGACCTGGATCAGAATGTTGACCCTCATACAGCGTAATGAGGTGCTGGATCATATACATACCCACCAGTCGCTGCTCGGCTGGGGGCAATTTCAGAAACATTTGTGCCACTATTTCGTCTGGAAAAGTGGTAGAATCAGTAATCCATCGGACTGCTGATCGGGCTAGTTCTTGTTCATGCATAGTACTTAATTCACTATAACCGATTCGTGATTTCAGAATTTGATCGGTAGCTTGAAATACTTGTTCTAGGGAACCTTGTTCTGGTGCTGGAAGATGAAAGACTTTCTTGTGTTCTAGGCGTAAATGTCGGTCTGGAAGTCTAGATTTACCTACATACGCTATTCTGGCGGTATTCTCGTCGTCTACCTCTTCAGTAGAAGAGTCATTTTCTTTCTCGCTTACTTGTGCTTCTTTGCGTTGTTCGTGTAACCTTATTATTTCTTTACGTATTTTCTTGTACATACTCTCTATACTATTGAGTGTCTTGTGCTTACCCTCGGCTATATTATCACTCCACTTTGTCAAAATTTTCATTTCGTTCGGATCTTTAGTCGGGGAATCTTGTTCCCTAATTAAACAATTGATCAGAAACTTTAATAACATGAACTGGATCTCAGATTTCCTGAGAGACATGACTTCACCAATACTTTCTGGATCGTCTCCTGTACGAATGAAACGATACATTCTGTCTAGATCTTCTTTCATATTCGGTAGGGTGACCAAATACTCGGACACCTGCCTTATACGTACGGAATATATAACCATACTATCCTCGCCTGGGACTGGATCATAACAGAATTCAGTAAGAAGTCGCCTGATTTCTGCAATAGTCTTATATTTGGGCGTACGCTGTAACGCACGTTCATGTAACTCGACTGCTCCTAAACGTCTACTTGGCGGCGGGGTACCAGGAGGACCTCCTCCCGCGGCCCCTAAACTGGAATCGTCGACTGATACTCTTCGTGCTGGCAGAGTGACTGACGTGGCGGGAATTTGTACTACGGGCTGGACCGGGGGTACCGTAGCAGGTACTGCAACAGGTGCCCCGGTGACTGGAGGAGCAGGATTTACATTATTTACAGGAGCTGGTGGAACAGGATTTGCATATTCTGGGACTGTGTCGTCCAAATAGGACGAGAGAAAAATATCAGCTGCGGTCTGTTTGTGACGTAGCTTGGTCGGAACTAAGGGTGGCGGAAAATTACTGGATGCCTCCGGGGTTGCTTTTGGCAAGCCCTCGGCAAGAAGAGGATACATACCCTTAAAGGGCATTCCTCTGTCTGTCTGACTGTTCGGTTTTAACTCGTTCACCTATTTCGATTAATTCCCTTTCTTGGGCTCTTTCTAAGGATTCTCTACTTAATTCTGACTTTCTGATTTCTTTTTCGGTTCTTTTGTGAGATTCTTTGCGCCATAACTCGATGGCATCTTTCTGTGACTGTCTGGCTTTCTTCTTCCATAATACTTCTTCTACTCGCATGATGCACTCGGCATCCCATGTACCCGATACGGGCCATCTGTACTTTTCTTCTAACTGTTTGGTGTACTCCACCCATAAATCTAAATATAATATGGCACTTATGCCATGCTTCTGATACATAAAATGACCTGGACTGTCCCTGGGCGGGACAGGAACTGCTTCTTCTAACAGACCTTTTCTAGTTTTTAACTGACGTAGTTTTGAGAGCAGCGGCATGACTGAACTGTAGTCTAGACACAATACAATACACAATGAACACGATAATTACACCACTTTCATACCACGACATTGAAATACATGAATGACATTTAAATTAACAGTTTTGACAAAATACTACCTGGAATACTGAAAACAGAATACATGAATTTCTCGAGAACAGAACGGACTAGAACAGAAACTAGATGCACTGCTAAAACAGTACGAAACTTACCGGTCTCATAAAGAGACACGTCAGGACCCGCATCCACCTAAGTGGACACTTCGTGTTGGATCTGCGTACCCAAACCCACGGACCAGAGACAATGCAATTGACCCTGTCTAGATACTACCCCAGCAACGGTACTCACCGGGCAGCAAGAACGGAAGGCCTCAGACTGGACTGCTACGACGCCGGACGGATGAACTTCGGACTTCTGTTACGGGTGGGCCTCCGGATACCTCGGACCTTGGACTCTCGGCTTGGGCTCTGGTCGGGACTCGCCGCGTTCCTCCACCGCCTCGTCTGGATGCTGGACCGCAACCTCCGTCTCCTCCGTGGGCCTGAGGGATACTTGAAGCAGAAATATCTGCACGTGCACGGTATGGTTCCGTCACGGCTGCAGAGGATCAGGGGGCTTGCGTGGCTTCTCCTGCGCGTGGGGAAAGGGCAAGTCCCTATTCGGGCGCCATTATGTGGTAAATAAATAAATAATACCTCTATTTTTGACTGGACATAACAATAACAGATAGCTCAATAAATAAGAGTCAAGATTCGAGGTAGTAGGAGTTTGCAGGTTTTAATACAGCATAAAGGACAGGAACAGGACAACCTGCACGGGCAAGATCTGGGATGGCTAGCTCTGCTTTTAATAACAGTGCACAAGCATATATAGTTAAACAAAATACATTACAGTACATACAGTAGGCGTAACAGTGGGTGGGGCCTGTAACAGTCGCGAGAGATAAGGTAGAAAGGAGGTGTAACAAGAGGCGTGAACAGGGCGTATACTTAGACATGTGATGTAAACGTAACGGAATATGTCACAAATGGGGCGGAAACATGGAGGGGGCTACCTAAGGAGCCGGGACCTCTAACCTAGTGGTGCGCGCAAGCTGACAATGACGTGTTACTAGGAGAAGCTGTGGGCTATGACTTCTGAGCTAGAAGGAGAGACGAAAGTCTGGAGAGTCAGGGCGACATGTACCTAAACACTATCTAGTATCTGATGTTTAGAGAACATGTTGATAGAATCCAAAAGTTATCAGGGCAAAGGCTAACAGACACTAAGACTGGTGCATGCATTATTCTACATGTAGTGTGTGTTGAGGAATATTAAATGACCATAAATACAGTATTTCTCTTACATGGAGACGTAAAGGCTAGACGATGACTGAAACTATTGATGCTATTCAGTAGCTTAGGAATGCAGAGAAGGAGGGCTGGACTGATAACTAGAATCATAACATACTCTTGGCAGACTGGCAGGCAGAGCCAGGCCGAGCCGGGCACTGTGAGGCAGGAAGTAAGTGAAGGGTCAGGGATACAGGTGGGGGCTGTATCGCTCCTCAGCGAGGGTTCAGGAGACAGGAGCTGAATCTGAGTCCGGGCCCTTTTGAGGCCTAGAAACGGGGATTTTACAATGAAATAACGTGCACACTGAGAAACGTGGCAATCGTAGCTTTACATAGGCCTAATACTCGTAGCTTTCACGAGAACTGGAAACTGGCATACTAGAGATGGACACAACTGTAATTGCGTCTTTAATCGATCATGGGGAATACATATGCATATTAATCATGCACATACAACATAAGATGGGGGACACGTAGGGACACAGAACATGGCAAAATTTACTTTTCCACACACCCATAGATACCAACTCTTCCGTCTTGTATGGGGTTCATGCTCCGACTCGAGAGCCATTAGTACCGGCTGTAGCAAGCACTGTGGATACGGGGATCACACACTCTGAAATACCCACCCCAACTTCTGTACCATCTATCAGTGTAAGTCTCACATGTCCAGTACTAGCCGATTGTGTGAACTTAGTCTCATGGAATATAGCTGGCTTGGCCGACAAGTTATGTGACCTAGCCTGGTTATCTTTTATCAAAAATTTTTCCATTGTATGCCTTCAAGAGACGTGGTTGGAGGACAGAAACGTCCATATAGAAGGGTTCTTAAGCTTCACCATTCCAGCGGTTGCCTCGACCAGGGGCAGAGCAAAGGGGGGATTGGTCACCTTTATAAACCTGGGATTGCTTTGTAATATCAGCACATATCATATTGATAATTTAAACACTCAGATGCTTGATTTAAAAAATGGCAAGAATGCTCTGACCCTGGTCAACTTCTATAATGCTAGTGGTACTGGTGGCTGTGACATTACATCGCTAACAGACTTACTGAGAAAAAACGCACACACTACATCTCGGAACCTGTTGATAGTAGGTGACTTCAATGTTCACCTCTGTGGTAATCCAGGCTCCACCCCAATGGGCTCCTTGGGATGTAACAGTGTCGAAGGCTTTCATTTTTCTCACACTAGGGGTGGTAAGAGCCTAAATGACTTAGTAAAGGGGAATAATTTAACAGTAGCTATGTCCATGGTTCCCGATACTAAAATCTTTGATATTCCGAATTTCAAAGGACATGGTCAGGGATCCTTTATAGATCATATACTTCTATCTTCAGATCTTGTACAACGGGTCCTGCAATTTACCATTCTCCTTAGTGTATACAGTGATCACAACCCCTTATCTATTGGCATGGGTGGGTTTTTATTCACCAAACGACCGTCTGGTATTGATCGAGGTACGCTGAGCTGTATAAACGGCAGACGCCGTATCAAATGGACAATGATAAATCAAGACAGTTTATATTCTAATATAAACAGTGCATGCGAGAAGGAGCTGATAGCATGCTCATCTCTTGATTCATCTCCCATGAATATCTTGACCGGGTTTGCGGGTATGGCTTCTAAAAGTGACATGCTATCAGCACCAATAAAGGGGCAAAGTAGAAAGCAGGTCAAATGGTTTGACCACAACTGCTCAAAGGCAAGTAGAGATTTGAAGAACGCTTTAAAAACTAAACCTAGACACCCTGACCTGATAAAAAGTCTTCGTGTGTCTTATAGGAAAGCACTAGCCGTAAGAAAAAAGGAAATTAAGGCTAATACTATAGAATCCCTCCTTGATCCTACAGTGTTGGGGAATAGTAGCAAGTTTTGGCAAATTATCAACAAACCATTGTTTGATAACCCAAATGACACAGTCCTAGGTACAAGCATCTCAGAAGGGGAGTGGGTGTCTCACTTCAGCACAATTTTTAAGAGTAATGAGCATAGGGCAGAAAATGCCTTTTTAATATCACCCGTAAACCCATTATGCTTCACAGTAAATGAGGTTGTAAGGGGGATTCAGGGTCTAACCAGTAACAAGGCCCCGGGCCCGGATGGTTTACCACCGGACCTGTTTAAGTCTAGCACCCCTTTTTGGGCTCCCGTTCTTACGGCAGTAATAAATGCAGCTGCTACAACGGGGTGCCCAAAAACGTGGGGCCTATCGACCATAGTCCCCGTTTTTAAAAAGGGTGATCGCAGCAGTCCATTATGTTACAGGCCAATATCCTTAATAAATTCAGTAGTTAAAGTGGTAGGGGGGGTAATACTTAATAGGCTATCTACATGGGCAAAAGACAATAGTATCCTGTCACCCATACAATATGGGTTCAGACCTGGCCACTCGACCATCACGCAATGTCTGAACCTATATTTGATTTTAAGTAAATATACCCTGGCTAGACAAGGTACTGTCTATATGGCATTTATGGACCTGTCGTCCGCCTTTGACTGTGTGGACAGAAGCTTATTATGGGCCTCTTTGTTGAGAATGGGTGTGGAGAGGAATCTTGTCAACTTCCTAGCCGACTTGCACTCAGATACTAAAGCTAACGTCCGTTACACTCAAGACCTTAAAGTAACGGACGATTTCAGAATAAATCGGGGAGTTCGACAGGGCTGTATTTTGGCCCCATTCCTCTTTAACATGTACATAAACGAACTGGAGGAATTTCTTTTAAATACAGAAGCAGACTACCCCCGTGTTGAACACAAGGGGGTGCCTGTGCTCCTTTATGCAGACGATGCAGTACTTATATCTAGGACAGCAATCGGTCTCCAAAAATTATTAAATTCCTTCTTTAAGTTTATGGAGTCACGTGGCCTTAGCATAAATAATTCCAAGTCCTACGTCATGAAAACAGGAAAGGGTTCCCGGAAAACTGACTCCTTTAGTATAAATGGGGAGAAAATCCCTTTAACTAACACTTTCTCATATCTTGGGGTCCTCTTAGATCACAAATTAACGTGGGGCCCCGCAATATCCAAAAAGAAGGGCGAAGTAACAAGGGTAAACGCGGCCATTCTTGGCTTCGGGAAAAAAATTGGCAACTGCCCCACGGCCGCACTACTCAAACTTTATCAGGCAAAAAGTGTTGCTGTTGCCTGTTATGGTAGCGAGCTCTGGGGCTATTGTAGGATAAAAGACCTAGAGGTCGCAGAAAACAACGTCCTGAAAAAGATATTGAGGTTGCCAAGGGGTACCGGGACTTATTCTGTACACGAGGAGTTGGGGGTTTCATATCTAAGTGACAGAATAGCAGTCAACCCGGTTTTGTGCTGGCTGAATTGTTGGCTTAACACCGACATTCCGCTTACACATGCCTTGTTGAAAGATGTCTTTTCGCTAGACGGTAGGCTTAAAATTCCGTGGGTGAAATATATAAGGGATTGTCTGTCGGCAATAGGCCGTTCTGATCTGTTTTATGCCCCTAACTTGATTACAAAACCTGATGTAGTTTCAGTAAAAAACGCCATATTATTGGCAAGATGTACCGACAGAGAAGAGGCTGAGATACAGAAGGGTAGCGTCAGGAAACATTTATTACTCAAAACCTGCCCACAAATGGAGCCTTATTTGACATGGCCTATGTCTAGCTATGAACGGTTTCTGTTAATAAGGTTCCGTTTTGATCTATATCATCTTCTACTGGCGGTACCAAGTGGGGCACAACGGGGAGAAGTGTTGCCAGCATGTGGCTGCGACAGTAAGTCTCCTCAAGATCTGGCACACTTTCTTTTTATCTGCCCTTATTATTCTATCCCACGGAAATTATACCTTAAACCATGTCTTAAAAAACTGAATTTTTTACAAATTAAGCCCGCACTTTATTACCTACAACTACTGAATTGTGACTGTACCTTATTTGTCTGTAACTTTTAAAAAAAAGCTATTTGTTTTAGGAAAAGTATGGACGGATAATTACGCTGTGAATATTTTAGGTGTTTTTTAATTTAATATAGTAATTTATGTTTTTAATCTTATATTGCTCACGCTCATAGCACCCGCTGTACCATCTCTTTTTTGTACTGTATTCTGTGTCCTCTATTTGCCACATGAAATGTATTGTCTGGAACTGTTTTTAAAATGTGTATTTACGAACTGTACTTTTATGATTGTATGTTCTACAATCGAATAAAGACTTTTGAATTTGAATTTGAATTTGGGTAACATCTTCACATAATTATGTGTTTGCACCAACATGACATTGTACTCTGGATCTTGCATTTTCAACATTGAAATGGCATATTTCAAAGTGTTGTGGACTTATGTAACTTGGGACCACTCTAAAGACATAGCCAAGTAACCCCATATCTTGCGTGACAACATCACGTTTCTCTGACTTTGGAGCCAACCACATAGATTTTTCTAACCCTGTCTCACTAAGTTAAAAGCAAAACTACAATTCTCAGCAAGCAATGCCTTGCATAAACTTTCACTTATGGAGAGCTTGGCAACTATGCAGCCCTACTTGCAACTCTATTATAATTTTTCTTTTGAGTTATGTGGTTTGGCATAAGTGGTTTGCTTTCTCACAAGTGCTACCATCTGAAACCCAGGCTAAGACTAGAATGTTTCCGTATTTTCAATGGGTCATCTTCTTACATTGGCCAGAGCTGGAGTAGCTGTCTTTTGGGGGCATTCCAGCATATAAAAATCAAACACTATAGACAGGGGCGTCGGAGACACTAAAATTCTGGGGGGACAGGGACAACCTTGTGGACTTCCCAGTGACCCTATATACATCACTGCCCATTAAATGCAATTGCATACTTTCGAAGTGAACTATTGAGAAAAGCAGGCATGTTGTCACAGTTTACATGTATGCTTTATTGTTATTTACAGTCATATAGTAATCAGACCAAATGTTAAAAAACATGTATATGAATCTTGCATCTTCATGCACCAAGCAAACAAAGGTCGCTGACTTAGGGTGAGGCGTTGTGTTTGCAAGTGTATTATGGTTTGAAAATACCTGTTGCTGCATTCATGGTCTCCAGCAATTTTCAGGCAACAATAATAACGTGAAGATAACTTCGGTGATTAATGTTCTTTATTGAGAGAGATCGGAGGTTTGTCTAGTGGAAGTTTTGACTCTTGGTAAGGTAGCCACAGTGAGGTAATATGCCTGCTGCAAAGAACGTGTAGCACGCAGATCACAAAATGCATATCATGTAAGTAGGTCAGTGAGTTACTGCTTTTGTCTGAGAGATTCGTTTGGTATTTGCAGTTTATAAGTTAAAATCCTAACACTGAACAGTGAGCTATTAACCGTCATCAAAGAACTGCATGAAAACTTCAAGATATAGATTAGAAAGTTATGAGTTTTCCCCAGTCTTTCCTAATCCTAATGTTGGAAAATGGGTTCATTAGGAAAGAAATCAATTCTGATTATTAAAGAGAACCCCCCAACCATGGTGTTATGTTTTAAATTCTGAGTTTGCGCTTCTTTCGTTTGCAAAGCCATCCTGTGCCCTGGACACTCCCCAACGTTTTGCTGACTGGTACTGGTGGTACCTGACTCTGACTGACCCTGGCCTCTGCCTGGACAGGCCAGTGCTATTCTGAAAGAGACAGTTAAAGATACTGTGAATACACCTACATTCACTAGGGTGCACTATGGGTTAGGGTACCCCTATGATTGGCATGACCTCTCCTATAAGGCCCTTGTACATAATAGGGCAGGGGGTTAGAACTACCTTTAAGTCCCTAGAATATGATATGATAGGGCATGGCAGTTTAGAGGCCAGCAGCCCTTTCTGCATTTGCATGTGTGCACTGCTGAAGCCAGAGGTCAGTTTAAATGTAGCCCTGTGTTATAGGACTGCTTTTAAAATTTAAATTGTGCACAAACTCGACTTTTGGGTTTGGGGAACTTACAAATTGATCAACTACAATGCTGGGGCAAAATAAAGTTAAGTGGAAAAAAACATTTCCACTTAACTATGGCTGTATCATATTTGCCTCATAATACATGATCTGCTGCATAATCTAACGATTTCAACCAAAACAATTTTGCAGCTCAAACGGATCAAAAATTACTAAAAATAAATGTGACTTATGTTGCTGTGAAGTGTAGGGCCCTTTGCAAAGGTTTACTGGTCACCTTTCCCACTGCTGCATTTGTATGTTACACAGGTACACAGGTACTAATGAGGCAAAAGCTTTGCAGAGGCTGTAAGTATGTATAACTATGTCAATAATAAAGTATCAAAAATGCACTGCATTACGCTGCAGCCTTTTTATTGTTGCATAATTTAGTCAACAATGCAACATAATTTTGGCCTCCATTGCTGCATGACTCCAGTGGCCCGAAAGCAGGCTGCACATGTCAAAAGTGTTTGTGCATGAAGCAGAGACCATGAAGTTTGCAAACTTAGGGGCTGATTACGATGGCAGGCGGACTTCAGTCCGTCCGCCATCGAATCGGGGAATGGGACCACTGGCCTTCAAGGTGGCGGCCCCACATGTTAAAAGTGTTTGTGCATGAAGCAGACACCATGAAGTTTGCAAACTTAGGGGCTGATTACGATGGCAGGCGGACTTCAGTCCGTCCGCCATCGAATCGGGGAATGGGACCACTGGTCTTTAAGGTGGCGGCCCCACGATAGGCATTACAATGCAACCACCACCATGGCGTTCGTAGTGCCTATCTTTTACATTGCAGCAGGTGCTGCTAGCTGCATCATCCGCTGCAATGTAAAAACTGACATGTTATATGTATCACTGCACTGTAGTGATATGTAGGGGGGCATCTTAGATGCCCCCGGGTCCCATGTCTGGCGGCTGGGGGGAAAGGGGCCTGCTACGGGCCCCCAATGTCCCTTTGTGCCAACTTTTCAATGGGGGGTAAACTGCCATGGATAGGCTGGCTGGTAAAGGGTATCGTAATCCTTACTCTGGTGCCTGGAAGGCACCACCAGCATTGTAGGAACCACCAGCCCCTCCGCCGCACTGGCGGGATCAAGGAGCAAGTTGGGTGCGTAGCGGTTGGTCTTTCCAACCTCCAGGGAACTACCCGCCATTGTAATATGGCTGGTGGTGATGCAGTCACTGATGGCGGTGGGACCGCCACTGACAGGGCGACGTGGTGGTCCCACCTCCATTATAATCACCCCCTAAGTTTGGTGTGCATGCAAATCCTTCATTGCCGATCCCTGGTGAGTTGCACCACTACTGCTGAAAAAAGCCAATGGAGGTAACAATGGGTGCGGTGGACTGGCCTCAAGGATCTTGTGACCTCGGAGTCACTGTCGATCTAGGGTGTGCTTCTGCGTATGCCTGCTCGCAAGACTGGAGGTGAACTGCAGTATGGATTGTGATTGACAGGCCATCAAGGTTAACTCACACTTGCCACCGTTAGGGTTCACCTACGGGTGCTAAGACATTATGGCTTCTAAGGTCTTGTCCTTCTAAGGTGCAGCATCGGAATGAGCTCTGTCAGGAGTGTGGTCTGGTAGACTGGTCATGAAGGCTGAAAATGGTGCTCCAGTTACAAATTCAGCAGCTCTGGCCAGAGTGCCACATCCTCTCCCACACTGAACACCATACTGCCCCACTGAGAGAAACTTGCACTGCCTTCAGCTACAATTCAATTGTGCTGCGACTAAATTCAAATTATGCACTAGACAACAGTAAAATGCTGCCTCAAAAAAAAAAAAGTTTCAGAAAAGGGGGTGGTGATGAACAGAGTGTCTGAATTAAGCAGACCACTCTTACCCAGTCCAAAGATCAGGGCTTGATCCATCACCGTTTTTTAGCTCACTGCACCATCCCAGCTCAGAACCTGGCTATATGCAAATTAGTCTGTTCCTGTCCCAGTGCATGATGGGAACAGGGCAAACCAAACTACCAAGCCAATTCTTATACTGGGAAGGAAACAAGCTTCCGGGGACCGGTTTCTGGCATTTCAGCCGTCGTCGGCCCGGCTTGCTTGAATCCTGATGGTGCAATGAGCAAGGGACTCACATCTGAGTATACCCTTCCACCCTTATGGTGGACAAAATGATTCAGAAAAGGGGGTGGTGATGAACAGAGTGTCTGAATTAAGCAGAGCACTCTTACCAGTCCAAAGATCAGGGCTTGATCCATCACCGTTTTTTAGCTCACTGCACCATCCCAGCTCAGAACCTGGCTATATGCAAATTAGTCTGTTCCTGTCCCAGTGCATGATGGGAACAGGGCAAACTAAACAACCAAGCCAATTCTTATACTGGGAAGGAAACAAGCTTCCGGGGACCCGTTTCTGGCATTTCAGCCGTCGTCGGCCCGGCTTGCTTGAATCCTGATGGTGCAATGAGCAAGGGACTCACATCTGAGTATACCCTTCCACGCTTATGGTGGACAAAATGATTCAGAAAAGGGGGTGGTGATGAACAGAGTGTCTGAATTAAGCGGACCACTCTTACCCAGTCCAAAGATCAGGGCTTGATCCATCACCGTTTTTTAGCTCTCTGCACCATCCCAGCTCAGAACCTGGCTATATGCAAATTAGTCTGTTCCTGTCCCAGTGCATGATGGGAACAGGGCAAACCAAACTACCAAGCCAATTCTTATACTGGGATGGAAACAAGCTTCCGGGGACCGTTTTCTGGCATTTCAGCCGTCGTCGGCCCGGCTTGCTTGAATCCTGATGGTGCAATGAGCAAGGGACTCACATCTGAGTATACCCTTCCACGCTTATGGTGGACAAAATGAATCAGAAAAGGGGGTGGTGATGAACAGAGTGTCTGAATTAAGCAGACCACTCTTACCCAGTCCAAAGATCAGGGCTTGATCCATCACCGTTTTTTAGCTCACTGCACCATCCCAGCTCAGAACCTGGCTATATGCAAATTAGTCTGTTCCTGTCCCAGTGCATGATGGGAACAGGGCAAACCAAACTACCAAGCCAATTCTTATACTTGGAAGGAAACAAGCTTCCGGGGACCGGTTTCTGGCATTTCAGCCGTCGTCGGCCCGGCTTGCTTGAATCCTGATGGTGCAATGAGCAAGGGACTCACATCTGAGTATACCCTTCCACGCTTATGGTGGACAAAATGATTCAGAAAAGGGGGTGGTGATGAACAGAGTGTCTGAATTAAGCAGACCACTCTTACCCAGTCCAAAGATCAGGGCTTGATCCATCACCGTTTTTTAGCTCACTGCACCATCCCAGCTCAGAACCTGGCTATATGCAAATTAGTCTGTTCCTGTCCCAGTGCATGATGGGAACAGGGCAAACCAAACTACCAAGCCAATTCTTATACTGGGAAGGAAACAAGCTTCCAGGGACCGGTTTCTGGCATTTCAGCCGTCGTCGGCCCGGCTTGCTTGAATCCTGATGGTGCAATGAGCAAGGGACTCACATCTGAGTTTACCCTTCCACGCTTATGGTGGACAAAATGATTCAGAAAAGGGGGTGGTGATGAGCAGAGTGTCTGAATTAAGCAGACCACTCTTACCCAGTCCAAAGATCAGGGCTTGATCCATCACCGTTTTTTAGCTCACTGCACCATCCCAGCTCAGAACCTGGCTATATGCAAATTAGTCTGTTCCTGTCCCAGTGCATGATGGGAACAGGGCAAACCAAACTACCAAGCCAATTCTTATACTTGGAAGGAAACAAGCTTCCGGGGACCGGTTTCTGGCATTTCAGCCGTCGTCGGCCCGGCTTGCTTGAATCCTGATGGTGCAATGAGCAAGGGACTCACATCTGAGTATACCCTTCCACGCTTATGGTGGACAAAATGATTCAGAAAAGGGGGTGGTGATGAACAGAGTGTCTGAATTAAGCAGACCACTCTTACCCAGTCCAAAGATCAGGGCTTGATCCATCACCGTTTTTTAGCTCACTGCACCATCCCAGCTCAGAACCTGGCTATATGCAAATTAGTCTGTTCCTGTCCCAGTGCATGACGGGAACAGGGCAAACCAAACTACCAAGCCAATTCTTATACTGGGAAGGAAACAAGCTTCCAGGGACCGGTTTCTGGCATTTCAGCCGTCGTCGGCCCGGCTTTCTTGAATCCTGAGGGTGCAATGAGCAAGGGACTCACATCTGAGTTTACCCTTCCACGCTTATGGTGGACAAAATGATTCAGAAAAGGGGGTGGTGATGAGCAGAGTGTCTGAATTAAGCAGACCACTCTTACCCAGTCCAAAGATCAGGGCTTGATCCATCACCGTTTTTTAGCCGTTTTTTAGCTCACTGCACCATCCCAGCTCAGAACCTGGCTATATGCAAATTAGTCTGTTCCTGTCCCAGTGCATGATGGGAACAGGGCAAACCAAACTACCAAGCCAATTCTTATACTGGGAAGGAAACAAGCTTCCGGGGACCGGTTTCTGGCATTTCAGCCGTCGTCGGCCCGGCTTGCTTGAATCCTGATGGTGCAATGAGCAAGGGACTCACATCTGAGTATACCCTTCCACGCTTATGGTGGATAAAATGATTCAGAAAAGGGGGTGGTGATGAACAGAGTGTCTGAATTAAGCAGACCACTCTTACCCAGTCCAAAGATCAGGGCTTGATCCATCACCGTTTTTTAGCTCACTGCACCATCCCAGCTCAGAACCTGGCTATATGCAAATTAGTCTGTTCCTGTCCCAGTGCATGATAGGAACAGGGCAAACCAAACTACCAAGCCAATTCTTATACTGGGAAGGAAACAAGCTTCCGGGGACCGGTTTCTGGCATTTCAGCCGTCGTCGGCCCGGCTTGCTTGAAACCTGATGTTGCAATGAGCAAGGGACTCACATCTGAGTATACCCTTCCACGCTTATGGTGGACAAAATGATTCAGAAAAGGGGGTGGTGATGAGCAGAGTGTCTGAATTAAGCAGACCACTCTTACCCAGTCCAAAGATCAGGGCTTGACCCATCACCGTTTTTTAGCTCACTGCACCATCCCAGCTCAGAACCTGGCTATATGCAAATTAGTCTGTTCCTGTCCCAGTGCATGATGGGAACAGGGCAAACCAAACTACCAAGCCAATTCTTATACTGGGAAGGAAACAAGCTTCCGGGGACCGGTTTCTGGCATTTCAGCCGCCGTCGGCCCGGCTTGCTTGAATCCTGATGGTGCAATGAGCAAGGGACTCACATCTGAGCATACCCTTCCACGCTTATGGTGGACAAAATGATTCAGAAAAGGAGGTGGTGATGAACAGAGTATCTGAATTAAGCAGACCACTCTTACCCAGTCCAAAGATCAGGGCTTGATCCATCACCGTTTTTTAGCTCACTGCACCATCCCAGCTCAGAACCTGGCTATATGCAAATTAGTCTGTTCCTGTCCCAGTGCATGATGGGAACAGGGCAAACCAAACTACCAAGCCAATTCTTATACTGGGAAGGAAACAAGCTTCTGGGGACCGGTTTCTGGCATTTCAGCCGTCGTCGGCCCGGCTTGCTTGAATCCTGATGGTGCAATGAGCAAGGGACTCACATCTGAGTATACCCTTCCACGCTTATGGTGGACAAAATGATTCAGAAAAGGGGGTGGTGATGAACAGAGTGTCTGAATTAAGCAGACCACTCTTACCCAGTCCAAAGATCAGGGCTTGATCCTTCACCCTTTTTTAGCTCACTGCACCATCCCAGCTCAGAACCTGGCTATATGCAAATTAGTCTGTTCCTGTCCCAGTGCATGATGGGAACAGGGCAAACCAAACTACCAAGCCAATTCTTATACTGGGAAGGAAACAAGCTTCCAGGGACCGGTTTCTGGCATTTCAGCCGTCGTCGGCCCGGCTTGCTTGAATCCTGATGGTGCAATGAGCAAGGGACTCACATCTGAGTATACCCTTCCACGCTTATGGTGGACAAAATGATTCAGAAAAGGGGGTGGTGATGAACAGAGTGTCTGAATTAAGCAGACTACTCTTACCCAGTCCAAAGATCAGGGCTTGATCTATCACCGTTTTTTAGCTCACTGCACCATCCCAGCTCAGAACCTGGCTATATGCAAATTAGTCTGTTCCTGTCCCAGTGCATGATGGGAACAGGGCAAACCAAACTACCAAGCCAATTCTTATACTGGGAAGGAAACAAGCTTCCGGGGACCGGTTTCTGGCAATTCAGCCGTCGTCGGCCCGGCTTGCTTGAATCCTGATGGTGCAATGAGCAAGGGACTCACATCTGAGTATACCCTTCCACGCTTATGGTGGACAAAATGATTCAGAAAAGGGGGTGGTGATGAACAGAGTGTCTGAATTAAGCAGACCACTCTTACCCAGTCCAAAGATCAGGGCTTGATCCATCACCGTTTTTTAGCTCACTGCACCATCCCAGCTCAGAACCTGGCTATATGCAAATTAGTCTGTTCCTGTCCCAGTGCATGATGGGAACAGGGCAAACCAAACTACCAAGCCAATTCTTATACTTGGAAGGAAACAAGCTTCCGGGGACCGGTTTCTGGCATTTCAGCCGTCGTCGGCCCGGCTTGCTTGAATCCTGATGGTGCAATGAGCAAGGGACTCACATCTGAGTATACCCTTCCACGCTTATGGTGGACAAAATGATTCAGAAAAGGGGGTGGTGATGAACAGAGTGTCTGAATTAAGCAGACTACTCTTACCCAGTCCAAAGATCAGGGCTTGATCCATCACCGTTTTTTAGCTCACTGCACCATCCCAGCTCAGAACCTGGCTATATGCAAATTAGTCTGTTCCTGTCCCAGTGCATGATGGGAACAGGGCAAACCAAACTACCAAGCCAATTCTTATACTGGGAAGGAAACAAGCTTCCGGGGACCGGTTTCTGGCATTTCAGCCATCGTCGGCCCGGCTTGCTTGAATCCTGATGGTGCAATGAACAAGGGACTCACATCTGAGTATACCCTTCCACGCTTATGGTGGACAAAATGATTCAGAAAAGGGGGTGGTGATGAACAGAGTGTCTGAATTAAGCAGACCACTCTTACCCAGTCCAAAGATCAGGGCTTGATCCATCACCGTTTTTTAGCTCTCTGCACCATCCCAGCTCAGAACCTGGCTATATGCAAATTAGTCTGTTCCTGTCCCAGTGCATGATGGGAACAGGGCAAACCAAACTACCAAGCCAATTCTTATACTGGGAAGGAAACAAGCTTCCGGGGACCGTTTCTCGTCATTTCAGCCGTCGTCGGCCCGGCTTGCTTGAATCCTGATGGTGCATTGAGCAAGGGACTCACATCTGAGTATACCCTTCCACGCTTATGGTGGACAAAATGATTCAGAAAAGGGGGTGGTGATGAACAGAGTGTCTGAATTAAGCAGACCACTCTTACCCAGTCCAAAGATCAGGGCTTGATCCATCACCGTTTTTTAGCTTACTGCACCATCCCAGCTCAGAACCTGGCTATATGCAAATTAGTCTGTTCCTGTTCCAGTGCATGATGGGAACAGGGCAAACCAAACTACCAAGCCAATTCTTATACTGGGAAGGAAACAAGCTTCCGGGGACCGGTTTCTGGCATTTCAGCCGTCGTCGGCCCGGCTTGCTTGAAACCTGATGTTGCAATGAGCAAGGGACTCACATCTGAGTATACCCTTCCACGCTTATGGTGGACAAAATGATTCAGAAAAGGGGGTGGTGATGAGCAGAGTGTCTGAATTAAGCAGACCACTCTTACCCAGTCCAAAGATCAGGGCTTGATCCATCACCGTTTTTTAGCTCACTGCACCATCCCAGCTCAGAACCTGGCTATATGCAAATTAGTCTGTTCCTGTCCCAGTGCATGATGGGAACAGGGCAAACCAAACTACCAAGCCAATTCTTATACTGGGAAGGAAACAAGCTTCCGGGGACCGGTTTCTGGCATTTCAGCCATCGTCGGCCCGGCTTGCTTGAATCCTGATGGTGCAATGAGCAAGGGACTCACATCTGAGTATACCCTTCCACGCTTATGGTGGACAAAATGATTCAGAAAAGGGGGTGGTGATGAACAGAGTGTCTGAATTAAGCAGAGCACTCTTACCAGTCCAAAGATCAGGGCTTGATCCATCACCGTTTTTTAGCTCACTGCACCATCCCAGCTCAGAACCTGGCTATATGCAAATTAGTCTGTTCCTGTCCCAGTGCATGATGGGAACAGGGCAAACTAAACAACCAAGCCAATTCTTATACTGGGAAGGAAACAAGCTTCCGGGGACCCGTTTCTGGCATTTCAGCCGTCGTCGGCCCGGCTTGCTTGAATCCTGATGGTGCAATGAGCAAGGGACTCACATCTGAGTATACCCTTCCACGCTTATGGTGGACAAAATGATTCAGAAAAGGGGGTGGTGATGAACAGAGTGTCTGAATTAAGCGGACCACTCTTACCCAGTCCAAAGATCAGGGCTTGATCCATCACCGTTTTTTAGCTCTCTGCACCATCCCAGCTCAGAACCTGGCTATATGCAAATTAGTCTGTTCCTGTCCCAGTGCATGATGGGAACAGGGCAAACCAAACTACCAAGCCAATTCTTATACTGGGATGGAAACAAGCTTCCGGGGACCGTTTTCTGGCATTTCAGCCGTCGTCGGCCCGGCTTGCTTGAATCCTGATGGTGCAATGAGCAAGGGACTCACATCTGAGTATACCCTTCCACGCTTATGGTGGACAAAATGAATCAGAAAAGGGGGTGGTGATGAACAGAGTGTCTGAATTAAGCAGACCACTCTTACCCAGTCCAAAGATCAGGGCTTGATCCATCACCGTTTTTTAGCTCACTGCACCATCCCAGCTCAGAACCTGGCTATATGCAAATTAGTCTGTTCCTGTCCCAGTGCATGATGGGAACAGGGCAAACCAAACTACCAAGCCAATTCTTATACTTGGAAGGAAACAAGCTTCCGGGGACCGGTTTCTGGCATTTCAGCCGTCGTCGGCCCGGCTTGCTTGAATCCTGATGGTGCAATGAGCAAGGGACTCACATCTGAGTATACCCTTCCACGCTTATGGTGGACAAAATGATTCAGAAAAGGGGGTGGTGATGAACAGAGTGTCTGAATTAAGCAGACCACTCTTACCCAGTCCAAAGATCAGGGCTTGATCCATCACCGTTTTTTAGCTCACTGCACCATCCCAGCTCAGAACCTGGCTATATGCAAATTAGTCTGTTCCTGTCCCAGTGCATGATGGGAACAGGGCAAACCAAACTACCAAGCCAATTCTTATACTGGGAAGGAAACAAGCTTCCAGGGACCGGTTTCTGGCATTTCAGCCGTCGTCGGCCCGGCTTGCTTGAATCCTGATGGTGCAATGAGCAAGGGACTCACATCTGAGTTTACCCTTCCACGCTTATGGTGGACAAAATGATTCAGAAAAGGGGGTGGTGATGAGCAGAGTGTCTGAATTAAGCAGACCACTCTTACCCAGTCCAAAGATCAGGGCTTGATCCATCACCGTTTTTTAGCTCACTGCACCATCCCAGCTCAGAACCTGGCTATATGCAAATTAGTCTGTTCCTGTCCCAGTGCATGATGGGAACAGGGCAAACCAAACTACCAAGCCAATTCTTATACTTGGAAGGAAACAAGCTTCCGGGGACCGGTTTCTGGCATTTCAGCCGTCGTCGGCCCGGCTTGCTTGAATCCTGATGGTGCAATGAGCAAGGGACTCACATCTGAGTATACCCTTCCACGCTTATGGTGGACAAAATGATTCAGAAAAGGGGGTGGTGATGAACAGAGTGTCTGAATTAAGCAGACCACTCTTACCCAGTCCAAAGATCAGGGCTTGATCCATCACCGTTTTTTAGCTCACTGCACCATCCCAGCTCAGAACCTGGCTATATGCAAATTAGTCTGTTCCTGTCCCAGTGCATGACGGGAACAGGGCAAACCAAACTACCAAGCCAATTCTTATACTGGGAAGGAAACAAGCTTCCAGGGACCGGTTTCTGGCATTTCAGCCGTCGTCGGCCCGGCTTTCTTGAATCCTGATGGTGCAATGAGCAAGGGACTCACATCTGAGTTTACCCTTCCACGCTTATGGTGGACAAAATGATTCAGAAAAGGGGGTGGTGATGAGCAGAGTGTCTGAATTAAGCAGACCACTCTTACCCAGTCCAAAGATCAGGGCTTGATCCATCACCGTTTTTTAGCCGTTTTTTAGCTCACTGCACCATCCCAGCTCAGAACCTGGCTATATGCAAATTAGTCTGTTCCTGTCCCAGTGCATGATGGGAACAGGGCAAACCAAACTACCAAGCCAATTCTTATACTGGGAAGGAAACAAGCTTCCGGGGACCGGTTTCTGGCATTTCAGCCGTCGTCGGCCCGGCTTGCTTGAATCCTGATGGTGCAATGAGCAAGGGACTCACATCTGAGTATACCCTTCCACGCTTATGGTGGATAAAATGATTCAGAAAAGGGGGTGGTGATGAACAGAGTGTCTGAATTAAGCAGACCACTCTTACCCAGTCCAAAGATCAGGGCTTGATCCATCACCGTTTTTTAGCTCACTGCACCATCCCAGCTCAGAACCTGGCTATATGCAAATTAGTCTGTTCCTGTCCCAGTGCATGATGGGAACAGGGCAAACCAAACTACCAAGCCAATTCTTATACTGGGAAGGAAACAAGCTTCCGGGGACCGGTTTCTGGCATTTCAGCCGTCGTCGGCCCGGCTTGCTTGAAACCTGATGTTGCAATGAGCAAGGGACTCACATCTGAGTATACCCTTCCACGCTTATGGTGGACAAAATGATTCAGAAAAGGGGGTGGTGATGAGCAGAGTGTCTGAATTAAGCAGACCACTCTTACCCAGTCCAAAGATCAGGGCTTGACCCATCACCGTTTTTTAGCTCACTGCACCATCCCAGCTCAGAACCTGGCTATATGCAAATTAGTCTGTTCCTGTCCCAGTGCATGATGGGAACAGGGCAAACCAAACTACCAAGCCAATTCTTATACTGGGAAGGAAACAAGCTTCCGGGGACCGGTTTCTGGCATTTCAGCCGCCGTCGGCCCGGCTTGCTTGAATCCTGATGGTGCAATGAGCAAGGGACTCACATCTGAGCATACCCTTCCACGCTTATGGTGGACAAAATGATTCAGAAAAGGAGGTGGTGATGAACAGAGTATCTGAATTAAGCAGACCACTCTTACCCAGTCCAAAGATCAGGGCTTGATCCATCACCGTTTTTTAGCTCACTGCACCATCCCAGCTCAGAACCTGGCTATATGCAAATTAGTCTGTTCCTGTCCCAGTGCATGATGGGAACAGGGCAAACCAAACTACCAAGCCAATTCTTATACTGGGAAGGAAACAAGCTTCTGGGGACCGGTTTCTGGCATTTCAGCCGTCGTCGGCCCGGCTTGCTTGAATCCTGATGGTGCAATGAGCAAGGGACTCACATCTGAGTATACCCTTCCACGCTTATGGTGGACAAAATGATTCAGAAAAGGGGGTGGTGATGAACAGAGTGTCTGAATTAAGCAGACCACTCTTACCCAGTCCAAAGATCAGGGCTTGATCCTTCACCCTTTTTTAGCTCACTGCACCATCCCAGCTCAGAACCTGGCTATATGCAAATTAGTCTGTTCCTGTCCCAGTGCATGATGGGAACAGGGCAAACCAAACTACCAAGCCAATTCTTATACTGGGAAGGAAACAAGCTTCCAGGGACCGGTTTCTGGCATTTCAGCCGTCGTCGGCCCGGCTTGCTTGAATCCTGATGGTGCAATGAGCAAGGGACTCACATCTGAGTATACCCTTCCACGCTTATGGTGGACAAAATGATTCAGAAAAGGGGGTGGTGATGAACAGAGTGTCTGAATTAAGCAGACTACTCTTACCCAGTCCAAAGATCAGGGCTTGATCTATCACCGTTTTTTAGCTCACTGCACCATCCCAGCTCAGAACCTGGCTATATGCAAATTAGTCTGTTCCTGTCCCAGTGCATGATGGGAACAGGGCAAACCAAACTACCAAGCCAATTCTTATACTGGGAAGGAAACAAGCTTCCGGGGACCGGTTTCTGGCAATTCAGCCGTCGTCGGCCCGGCTTGCTTGAATCCTGATGGTGCAATGAGCAAGGGACTCACATCTGAGTATACCCTTCCACGCTTATGGTGGACAAAATGATTCAGAAAAGGGGGTGGTGATGAACAGAGTGTCTGAATTAAGCAGACCACTTTTACCCAGTCCAAAGATCAGGGCTTGATCCATCACCGTTTTTTAGCTCACTGCACCATCCCAGCTCAGAACCTGGCTATATGCAAATTAGTCTGTTCCTGTCCCAGTGCATGATGGGAACAGGGCAAACCAAACTACCAAGCCAATTCTTATACTTGGAAGGAAACAAGCTTCCGGGGACCGGTTTCTGGCATTTCAGCCGTCGTCGGCCCGGCTTGCTTGAATCCTGATGGTGCAATGAGCAAGGGACTCACATCTGAGTATACCCTTCCACGCTTATGGTGGACAAAATGATTCAGAAAAGGGGGTGGTGATGAACAGAGTGTCTGAATTAAGCAGACTACTCTTACCCAGTCCAAAGATCAGGGCTTGATCCATCACCGTTTTTTAGCTCACTGCACCATCCCAGCTCAGAACCTGGCTATATGCAAATTAGTCTGTTCCTGTCCCAGTGCATGATGGGAACAGGGCAAACCAAACTACCAAGCCAATTCTTATACTGGGAAGGAAACAAGCTTCCGGGGACCGGTTTCTGGCATTTCAGCCATCGTCGGCCCGGCTTGCTTGAATCCTGATGGTGCAATGAACAAGGGACTCACATCTGAGTATACCCTTCCACGCTTATGGTGGACAAAATGATTCAGAAAAGGGGGTGGTGATGAACAGAGTGTCTGAATTAAGCAGACCACTCTTACCCAGTCCAAAGATCAGGGCTTGATCCATCACCGTTTTTTAGCTCTCTGCACCATCCCAGCTCAGAACCTGGCTATATGCAAATTAGTCTGTTCCTGTCCCAGTGCATGATGGGAACAGGGCAAACCAAACTACCAAGCCAATTCTTATACTGGGAAGGAAACAAGCTTCCGGGGACCGTTTCTCGTCATTTCAGCCGTCGTCGGCCCGGCTTGCTTGAATCCTGATGGTGCATTGAGCAAGGGACTCACATCTGAGTATACCCTTCCACGCTTATGGTGGACAAAATTATTCAGAAAAGGGGGTGGTGATGAACAGAGTGTCTGAATTAAGCAGACCACTCTTACCCAGTCCAAAGATCAGGGCTTGATCCATCACCGTTTTTTAGCTTACTGCACCATCCCAGCTCAGAACCTGGCTATATGCAAATTAGTCTGTTCCTGTTCCAGTGCATGATGGGAACAGGGCAAACCAAACTACCAAGCCAATTCTTATACTGGGAAGGAAACAAGCTTCCGGGGACCGGTTTCTGGCATTTCAGCCGTCGTCGGCCCGGCTTGCTTGAAACCTGATGTTGCAATGAGCAAGGGACTCACATCTGAGTATACCCTTCCACGCTTATGGTGGACAAAATGATTCAGAAAAGGGGGTGGTGATGAGCAGAGTGTCTGAATTAAGCAGACCACTCTTACCCAGTCCAAAGATCAGGGCTTGATCCATCACCGTTTTTTAGCTCACTGCACCATCCCAGCTCAGAACCTGGCTATATGCAAATTAGTCTGTTCCTGTCCCAGTGCATGATGGGAACAGGGCAAACCAAACTACCAAGCCAATTCTTATACTGGGAAGGAAACAAGCTTCCGGGGACCGGTTTCTGGCATTTCAGCCATCGTCGGCCCGGCTTGCTTGAATCCTGATGGTGCAATGAGCAAGGGACTCACATCTGAGTATACCCTTCCACGCTTATGGTGGACAAAATGATTCAGAAAAGGGGGTGGTGATGAACAGAGTGTCTGAATTAAGCAGAGCACTCTTACCAGTCCAAAGATCAGGGCTTGATCCATCACCGTTTTTTAGCTCACTGCACCATCCCAGCTCAGAACCTGGCTATATGCAAATTAGTCTGTTCCTGTCCCAGTGCATGATGGGAACAGGGCAAACTAAACAACCAAGCCAATTCTTATACTGGGAAGGAAACAAGCTTCCGGGGACCCGTTTCTGGCATTTCAGCCGTCGTCGGCCCGGCTTGCTTGAATCCTGATGGTGCAATGAGCAAGGGACTCACATCTGAGTATACCCTTCCACGCTTATGGTGGACAAAATGATTCAGAAAAGGGGGTGGTGATGAACAGAGTGTCTGAATTAAGCGGACCACTCTTACCCAGTCCAAAGATCAGGGCTTGATCCATCACCGTTTTTTAGCTCTCTGCACCATCCCAGCTCAGAACCTGGCTATATGCAAATTAGTCTGTTCCTGTCCCAGTGCATGATGGGAACAGGGCAAACCAAACTACCAAGCCAATTCTTATACTGGGATGGAAACAAGCTTCCGGGGACCGTTTTCTGGCATTTCAGCCGTCGTCGGCCCGGCTTGCTTGAATCCTGATGGTGCAATGAGCAAGGGACTCACATCTGAGTATACCCTTCCACGCTTATGGTGGACAAAATGAATCAGAAAAGGGGGTGGTGATGAACAGAGTGTCTGAATTAAGCAGACCACTCTTACCCAGTCCAAAGATCAGGGCTTGATCCATCACCGTTTTTTAGCTCACTGCACCATCCCAGCTCAGAACCTGGCTATATGCAAATTAGTCTGTTCCTGTCCCAGTGCATGATGGGAACAGGGCAAACCAAACTACCAAGCCAATTCTTATACTTGGAAGGAAACAAGCTTCCGGGGACCGGTTTCTGGCATTTCAGCCGTCGTCGGCCTGGCTTGCTTGAATCCTGATGGTGCAATGAGCAAGGGACTCACATCTGAGTATACCCTTCCACGCTTATGGTGGACAAAATGATTCAGAAAAGGGGGTGGTGATGAACAGAGTGTCTGAATTAAGCAGACCACTCTTACCCAGTCCAAAGATCAGGGCTTGATCCATCACCGTTTTTTAGCTCACTGCACCATCCCAGCTCAGAACCTGGCTATATGCAAATTAGTCTGTTCCTGTCCCAGTGCATGATGGGAACAGGGCAAACCAAACTACCAAGCCAATTCTTATACTGGGAAGGAAACAAGCTTCCAGGGACCGGTTTCTGGCATTTCAGCCGTCGTCGGCCCGGCTTGCTTGAATCCTGATGGTGCAATGAGCAAGGGACTCACATCTGAGTTTACCCTTCCACGCTTATGGTGGACAAAATGATTCAGAAAAGGGGGTGGTGATGAGCAGAGTGTCTGAATTAAGCAGACCACTCTTACCCAGTCCAAAGATCAGGGCTTGATCCATCACCGTTTTTTAGCTCACTGCACCATCCCAGCTCAGAACCTGGCTATATGCAAATTAGTCTGTTCCTGTCCCAGTGCATGATGGGAACAGGGCAAACCAAACTACCAAGCCAATTCTTATACTTGGAAGGAAACAAGCTTCCGGGGACCGGTTTCTGGCATTTCAGCCGTCGTCGGCCCGGCTTGCTTGAATCCTGATGGTGCAATGAGCAAGGGACTCACATCTGAGTATACCCTTCCACGCTTATGGTGGACAAAATGATTCAGAAAAGGGGGTGGTGATGAACAGAGTGTCTGAATTAAGCAGACCACTCTTACCCAGTCCAAAGATCAGGGCTTGATCCATCACCGTTTTTTAGCTCACTGCACCATCCCAGCTCAGAACCTGGCTATATGCAAATTAGTCTGTTCCTGTCCCAGTGCATGACGGGAACAGGGCAAACCAAACTACCAAGCCAATTCTTATACTGGGAAGGAAACAAGCTTCCAGGGACCGGTTTCTGGCATTTCAGCCGTCGTCGGCCCGGCTTTCTTGAATCCTGATGGTGCAATGAGCAAGGGACTCACATCTGAGTTTACCCTTCCACGCTTATGGTGGACAAAATGATTCAGAAAAGGGGGTGGTGATGAGCAGAGTGTCTGAATTAAGCAGACCACTCTTACCCAGTCCAAAGATCAGGGCTTGATCCATCACCGTTTTTTAGCCGTTTTTTAGCTCACTGCACCATCCCAGCTCAGAACCTGGCTATATGCAAATTAGTCTGTTCCTGTCCCAGTGCATGATGGGAACAGGGCAAACCAAACTACCAAGCCAATTCTTATACTGGGAAGGAAACAAGCTTCCGGGGACCGGTTTCTGGCATTTCAGCCGTCGTCGGCCCGGCTTGCTTGAATCCTGATGGTGCAATGAGCAAGGGACTCACATCTGAGTATACCCTTCCACGCTTATGGTGGATAAAATGATTCAGAAAAGGGGGTGGTGATGAACAGAGTGTCTGAATTAAGCAGACCACTCTTACCCAGTCCAAAGATCAGGGCTTGATCCATCACCGTTTTTTAGCTCACTGCACCATCCCAGCTCAGAACCTGGCTATATGCAAATTAGTCTGTTCCTGTCCCAGTGCATGATGGGAACAGGGCAAACCAAACTACCAAGCCAATTCTTATACTGGGAAGGAAACAAGCTTCCGGGGACCGGTTTCTGGCATTTCAGCCGTCGTCGGCCCGGCTTGCTTGAAACCTGATGTTGCAATGAGCAAGGGACTCACATCTGAGTATACCCTTCCACGCTTATGGTGGACAAAATGATTCAGAAAAGGGGGTGGTGATGAGCAGAGTGTCTGAATTAAGCAGACCACTCTTACCCAGTCCAAAGATCAGGGCTTGACCCATCACCGTTTTTTAGCTCACTGCACCATCCCAGCTCAGAACCTGGCTATATGCAAATTAGTCTGTTCCTGTCCCAGTGCATGATGGGAACAGGGCAAACCAAACTACCAAGCCAATTCTTATACTGGGAAGGAAACAAGCTTCCGGGGACCGGTTTCTGGCATTTCAGCCGCCGTCGGCCCGGCTTGCTTGAATCCTGATGGTGCAATGAGCAAGGGACTCACATCTGAGCATACCCTTCCACGCTTATGGTGGACAAAATGATTCAGAAAAGGAGGTGGTGATGAACAGAGTATCTGAATTAAGCAGACCACTCTTACCCAGTCCAAAGATCAGGGCTTGATCCATCACCGTTTTTTAGCTCACTGCACCATCCCAGCTCAGAACCTGGCTATATGCAAATTAGTCTGTTCCTGTCCCAGTGCATGATGGGAACAGGGCAAACCAAACTACCAAGCCAATTCTTATACTGGGAAGGAAACAAGCTTCCGGGGACCGGTTTCTGGCATTTCAGCCGTCGTCGGCCCGGCTTGCTTGAATCCTGATGGTGCAATGAGCAAGGGACTCACATCTGAGTATACCCTTCCACGCTTATGGTGGACAAAATGATTCAGAAAAGGGGGTGGTGATGAACAGAGTGTCTGAATTAAGCAGACCACTCTTACCCAGTCCAAAGATCAGGGCTTGATCCTTCACCCTTTTTTAGCTCACTGCACCATCCCAGCTCAGAACCTGGCTATATGCAAATTAGTCTGTTCCTGTCCCAGTGCATGATGGGAACAGGGCAAACCAAACTACCAAGCCAATTCTTATACTGGGAAGGAAACAAGCTTCCAGGGACCGGTTTCTGGCATTTCAGCCGTCGTCGGCCCGGCTTGCTTGAATCCTGATGGTGCAATGAGCAAGGGACTCACATCTGAGTATACCCTTCCACGCTTATGGTGGACAAAATGATTCAGAAAAGGGGGTGGTGATGAACAGAGTGTCTGAATTAAGCAGACTACTCTTACCCAGTCCAAAGATCAGGGCTTGATCTATCACCGTTTTTTAGCTCACTGCACCATCCCAGCTCAGAACCTGGCTATATGCAAATTAGTCTGTTCCTGTCCCAGTGCATGATGGGAACAGGGCAAACCAAACTACCAAGCCAATTCTTATACTGGGAAGGAAACAAGCTTCCGGGGACCGGTTTCTGGCAATTCAGCCGTCGTCGGCCCGGCTTGCTTGAATCCTGATGGTGCAATGAGCAAGGGACTCACATCTGAGTATACCCTTCCACGCTTATGGTGGACAAAATGATTCAGAAAAGGGGGTGGTGATGAACAGAGTGTCTGAATTAAGCAGACCACTCTTACCCAGTCCAAAGATCAGGGCTTGATCCATCACCGTTTTTTAGCTCACTGCACCATCCCAGCTCAGAACCTGGCTATATGCAAATTAGTCTGTTCCTGTCCCAGTGCATGATGGGAACAGGGCAAACCCAACTACCAAGCCAATTCTTATACTTGGAAGGAAACAAGCTTCCGGGGACCGGTTTCTGGCATTTCAGCCGTCGTCGGCCCGGCTTGCTTGAATCCTGATGGTGCAATGAGCAAGGGACTCACATCTGAGTATACCCTTCCACGCTTATGGTGGACAAAATGATTCAGAAAAGGGGGTGGTGATGAACAGAGTGTCTGAATTAAGCAGACTACTCTTACCCAGTCCAAAGATCAGGGCTTGATCCATCACCGTTTTTTAGCTCACTGCACCATCCCAGCTCAGAACCTGGCTATATGCAAATTAGTCTGTTCCTGTCCCAGTGCATGATGGGAACAGGGCAAACCAAACTACCAAGCCAATTCTTATACTGGGAAGGAAACAAGCTTCCGGGGACCGGTTTCTGGCATTTCAGCCATCGTCGGCCCGGCTTGCTTGAATCCTGATGGTGCAATGAACAAGGGACTCACATCTGAGTATACCCTTCCACGCTTATGGTGGACAAAATGATTCAGAAAAGGGGGTGGTGATGAACAGAGTGTCTGAATTAAGCAGACCACTCTTACCCAGTCCAAAGATCAGGGCTTGATCCATCACCGTTTTTTAGCTCTCTGCACCATCCCAGCTCAGAACCTGGCTATATGCAAATTAGTCTGTTCCTGTCCCAGTGCATGATGGGAACAGGGCAAACCAAACTACCAAGCCAATTCTTATACTGGGAAGGAAACAAGCTTCCGGGGACCGTTTCTCGTCATTTCAGCCGTCGTCGGCCCGGCTTGCTTGAATCCTGATGGTGCATTGAGCAAGGGACTCACATCTGAGTATACCCTTCCACGCTTATGGTGGACAAAATGATTCAGAAAAGGGGGTGGTGATGAACAGAGTGTCTGAATTAAGCAGACCACTCTTACCCAGTCCAAAGATCAGGGCTTGATCCATCACCGTTTTTTAGCTTACTGCACCATCCCAGCTCAGAACCTGGCTATATGCAAATTAGTCTGTTCCTGTCCCAGTGCATGATGGGAACAGGGCAAACCAAACTACCAAGCCAATTCTTATACTGGGAAGGAAACAAGCTTCCGGGGACCGGTTTCTGGCATTTCAGCCGTCGTCGGCCCGGCTTGCTTGAAACCTGATGTTGCAATGAGCAAGGGACTCACATCTGAGTATACCCTTCCACGCTTATGGTGGACAAAATGATTCAGAAAAGGGGGTGGTGATGAGCAGAGTGTCTGAATTAAGCAGACCACTCTTACCCAGTCCAAAGATCAGGGCTTGATCCATCACCGTTTTTTAGCTCACTGCACCATCCCAGCTCAGAACCTGGCTATATGCAAATTAGTCTGTTCCTGTCCCAGTGCATGATGGGAACAGGGCAAACCAAACTACCAAGCCAATTCTTATACTGGGAAGGAAACAAGCTTCCGGGGACCGTTTCTCGTCATTTCAGCCGTCGTCGGCCCGGCTTGCTTGAATCCTGATGGTGCATTGAGCAAGGGACTCACATCTGAGTATACCCTTCCACGCTTATGGTGGACAAAATGATTCAGAAAAGGGGGTGGTGATGAACAGAGTGTCTGAATTAAGCAGACCACTCTTACCCAGTCCAAAGATCAGGGCTTGATCCATCACCGTTTTTTAGCTCACTGCACCATCCCAGCTCAGAACCTGGCTATATGCAAATTAGTCTGTTCCTGTCCCAGTGCATGATGGGAACAGGGCAAACCAAACTACCAAGCCAATTCTTATACTGGGAAGGAAACAAGCTTCCGGGGACCGGTTTCTGGCATTTCAGCCGTCGTCGGCCCGGCTTGCTTGAAACCTGATGTTGCAATGAGCAAGGGACTCACATCTGAGTATACCCTTCCACGCTTATGGTGGACAAAATGATTCAGAAAAGGAGGTGGTGATGAACAGAGTATCTGAATTAAGCAGACCACTCTTACCCAGTCCAAAGATCAGGGCTTGATCCATCACCGTTTTTTAGCTCACTGCACCATCCCAGCTCAGAACCTGGCTATATGCAAATTAGTCTGTTCCTGTCCCAGTGCATGATGGGAACAGGGCAAACCAAACTACCAAGCCAATTCTTATACTGGGAAGGAAACAAGCTTCCGGGGACCGGTTTCTGGCATTTCAGCCGTCGTCGGCCCGGCTTGCTTGAATCCTGATGGTGCAATGAGCAAGGGACTCACATCTGAGTATACCCTTCCACGCTTATGGTGGACAAAATGATTCAGAAAAGGGGGTGGTGATGAACAGAGTGTCTGAATTAAGCAGACCACTCTTACCCAGTCCAAAGATCAGGGCTTGATCCATCACCGTTTTTTAGCTCACTGCACCATCCCAGCTCAGAACCTGGCTATATGCAAATTAGTCTGTTCCTGTCCCAGTGCATGATGGGAACAGGGCAAACCAAACTACCAAGCCAATTCTTATTCTGGGAAGGAAACAAGCTTCCGGGGACCGGTTTCTGGCATTTCAGCCGTCGTCGGCCCGGCTTGCTTGAATCCTGATGGTGCAATGAGCAAGGGACTCACATCTGAGTATACCCTTCCACGCTTATGGTGGACAAAATGATTCAGAAAAGGGGGTGGTGATGAACAGAGTGTCTGAATTAAGCAGACTACTCTTACCCAGTCCAAAGATCAGGGCTTGATCTATCACCGTTTTTTAGCTCACTGCACCATCCCAGCTCAGAACCTGGCTATATGCAAATTAGTCTGTTCCTGTCCCAGTGCATGATGGGAACAGGGCAAACCAAACTACCAAGCCAATTCTTATACTGGGAAGGAAACAAGCTTCCGGGGACCGGTTTCTGGAATTTCAGCCGTCGTCGGCCCGGCTTGCTTGAATGCTGATGGTGCAATGAGCAAGGGACTCACATCTGAGTATACCCTTCCACGCTTATGGTGGACAAAATGATTCAGAAAAGGGGGTGGTGATGAACAGAGTGTCTGAATTAAGCAGACCACTCTTACCCAGTCCAAAGATCAGGGCTTGATCCATCACCGTTTCTTAGCTCTCTGCACCATCCCAGCTCAGAACCTGGCTATATGCAAATTAGTCTGTTCCTGTCCCAGTGCATGATGGGAACAGGGCAAACCAAACTACCAAGCCAATTCTTATACTGGGAAGGAAACAAGCTTCCGGGGACGGTTTTCTGGCAATTCAGCCGTCGTCGGCCCGGCTTGCTTGAATCCTGATGGTGCAATGAGCAAGGGACTCACATCTGAGTATACCCTTCCACGCTTATGGTGGACAAAATGATTCAGAAAAGGGGGTGGTGATGAACAGAGTGTCTGAATTAAGCAGACCACTCTTACCCAGTCCAAAGATCAGGGCTTGATCCATCACCGTTTTTTAGCTCACTGCACCATCCCAGCTCAGAACTTGGCTATATGCAAATTAGTCTGTTCCTGTCCCAGTGCATGATGGGAACAGGGCAAACCAAACTACCAAGCCAATTCTTATACTTGGAAGGAAACAAGCTTCCGGGGACCGGTTTCTGGCATTTCAGCCATCGTCGGCCCGGCTTGCTTGAATCCTGATGGTGCAATGAGCAAGGGACTCACATCTGAGTATACCCTTCCACGCTTATGGTGGACAAAATGATTCAGAAAAGGGGGTGGTGATGAACAGAGTGTCTGAATTAAGCAGACTACTCTTACCCAGTCCAAAGATCAGGGCTTGATCCATCACCGTTTTTTAGCTCACTGCACCATCCCAGCTCAGAACCTGGCTATATGCAAATTAGTCTGTTCCTGTCCCAGTGCATGATGGGAACAGGGCAAACCAAACTACCAAGCCAATTCTTATACTGGGAAGGAAACAAGCTTCCGGGGACCGGTTTCTGGCATTTCAGCCGTCGTCGGCCCGGCTTGCTTGAATCCTGATGGTGCAATGAACAAGGGACTCACATCTGAGTATACCCTTCCACGCTTATGGTGGACAAAATGATTCAGAAAAGGGGGTGGTGATGAACAGAGTGTCTGAATTAAGCAGACCACTCTTACCCAGTCCAAAGATCAGGGCTTGATCCATCACCGTTTTTTAGCTCTCTGCACCATCCCAGCTCAGAACCTGGCTATATGCAAATTAGTCTGTTCCTGTCCCAGTGCATGATGGGAACAGGGCAAACCAAACTACCAAGCCAATTCTTATACTGGGAAGGAAACAAGCTTCCGGGGACCGTTTTCTGGCATTTCAGCCGTCGTCGGCCCGGCTTGCTTGAATCCTGATGGTGCATTGAGCAAGGGACTCACATCTGAGTATACCCTTCCACGCTTATGGTGGAAAAAATGATTCAGAAAAGGGGTGGTGATGAATAGAGTGTCTGAATTAAGCAGACCACTCTTACCCAGTCCAAAGATTAGGGCTTGATCCATCACCGTTTTTTAGCTCACTGCACCATCCCAGCTCAGAACCTGGCTATATGCAAATTAGTCTGTTCCTGTCCCAGTGCATGATGGGAACAGGGCAAACCAAACTACCAAGCCAATTCTTATACTGGGAAGGAAACAAGCTTCCAGGGACCGGTTTCTGGCATTTCAGCCGTCGTTGGCCCGGCTTGCTTGAATCCTGATGGTGCAATGAGCAAGGGACTCACATCTGAGTTTACCCTTCCACGCTTATGGTGGACAAAATGATTCAGAAAAGGGGGTGGTGATGAGCAGAGTGTCTGAATTAAGCAGACCACTCTTACCCAGTCCAAAGATCAGGGCTTGATCCATCATCGTTTTTTAGCTCACTGCACCATCCCAGCTCAGAACCTGGCTATATGCAAATTAGTCTGTTCCTGTCGCAGTGCATGATGGGAACAGGGCAAACCAAACTACCAAGCCAATTCTTATACTTGGAAGGAAACAAGCTTCCGGGGACCGGTTTCTGGCATTTCAGCCGTCGTCGGCCCGGCTTGCTTGAATCCTGATGGTGCAATGAGCAAGGGACTCACATCTGAGTATACCCTTCCACGCTTATGGTGGACAAAATGATTCAGAAAAGGGGGTGGTGATGAACAGAGTGTCTGAATTAAGCAGACCACTCTTACCCAGTCCAAAGATCAGGGCTTGATCCATCACCGTTTTTTAGCTCACTGCACCATCCCAGCTCAGAACCTGGCTATATGCAAATTAGTCTGTTCCTGTCCCAGTGCATGATGGGAACAGGGCAAACCAAACTACCAAGCCAATTCTTATACTGGGAAGGAAACAAGCTTCCAGGGACCGGTTTCTGGTATTTCAGCCGTCGTCGGCCCGGCTTGCTTGAATCCTGATGGTGCAATGAGCAAGGGACTCACATCTGAGTATACCCTTCCACGCTTATGGTGGACAAAATGATTCAGAAAAGGGGGTGGTGATGAGCAGAGTGTCTGAATTAAGCAGACCACTCTTACCCAGTCCAAAGATCAGGGCTTGATCCATCACCGTTTTTTAGCTCACTGCACCATCCCAGCTCAGAACCTGGCTATATGCAAATTAGTCTGTTCCTGTCCCAGTGCATGATGGGAACAGTGCAAACCAAACTACCAAGCCAATTCTTATACTTGGAAGGAAACAAGCTTCCGGGGACCGGTTTCTGGCATTTCAGCCGTCGTCGGCCCGGCTTGCTTGAATCCTGATGGTGCAATGAGCAAGGGACTCACATCTGAGTATACCCTTCCACGCTTATGGTGGACAAAATGATTCAGAAAAGGGGGTGGTGATGAACAGAGTGTCTGAATTAAGCAGACCACTCTTACCCAGTCCAAAGATCAGGGCTTGATCCATCACCGTTTTTTAGCTCACTGCACCATCCCAGCTCAGAACCTGGCTATATGCAAATTAGTCTGTTCCTGTCCCAGTGCATGATGGGAACAGGGCAAACCAAACTACCAAGCCAATTCTTATACTGGGAAGGAAACAAGCTTCCGGGGACCGGTTTCTGGCATTTCAGCCGTCGTCGGCCCGGCTTGCTTGAATCCTGATGGTGCAATGAGCAAGGGACTCACATCTGAGTATACCCTTCCATGCTTATGGTGGACAAAATGATTCAGAAAAGGGGGTGGTGATGAACAGAGTGTCTGAATTAAGCAGACCACTCTTACCCAGTCCAAAGATCAGGGCTTGATCCATCACCGTTTTTTAGCTCACTGCACCATCCCAGCTCAGAACCTGGCTATATGCAAATTAGTCTGTTCCTGTCCCAGTGCATGATGGGAACAGGGCAAACCAAACTACCAAGCCAATTCTTATACTGGGAAGGAAACAAGCTTCCGGGGACCGGTTTCTGGCATTTCAGCCATCGTCAGCACGGCTTGCTTGAAACCTGATGGTGCAATGAGCAAGGGACTCACATCTGAGTATACCCTTCCACGCTTATGGTGGACAAAATGATTCAGAAAAGGGGGTGGTGATGAGCAGAGTGTCTGAATTAAGCAGACCACTCTTACCCAGTCCAAAGATCAGGGCTTGATCCATCACCGTTTTTTAGCTCACTGCACCATCCCAGCTCAGAACCTGGCTATATGCAAATTAGTCTGTTCCTGTCCCAGTGCATGATGGGAACAGGGCAAACCAAACTACCAAGCCAATTCTTATACTGGGAAGGAAACAAGCTTCCGGGGACCGGTTTCTGGCATTTCAGCCGCCGTCGGCCCGGCTTGCTTGAATCCTGATGGTGCAATGAGCAAGGGACTCACATCTGAGTATACCCTTCCACGCTTATGGTGGACAAAATGATTCAGAAAAGGAGGTGGTGATGAACAGAGTATCTGAATTAAGCAGACCACTCTTACCCAGTCCAAAGATCAGGGCTTGATCCATCACCGTTTTTTAGCTCACTGCACCATCCCAGCTCAGAACCTGGCTATATGCAAATTAGTCTGTTCCTGTCCCAGTGCATGATGGGAACAGGGCAAACCAAACTACCAAGCCAATTCTTATACTGGGAAGGAAACAAGCTTCCGGGGACCGGTTTCTGGCATTTCAGCCGTCGTCGGCCCGGCTTGCTTGAATCCTGATGGTGCAATGAGCAAGGGACTCACATCTGAGTATACCCTTCCACGCTTATGGTGGACAAAATGATTCAGAAAAGGGGGTGGTGATGAACAGAGTGTCTGAATTAAGCAGACCACTCTTACCCAGTCCAAAGATCAGGGCTTGATCCATCACCGTTTTTTAGCTCACTGCACCATCCCAGCTCAGAACCTGGCTATATGCAAATTAGTCTGTTCCTGTCCCAGTGCATGATGGGAACAGGGCAAACCAAACTACCAAGCCAATTCTTATTCTGGGAAGGAAACAAGCTTCCGGGGACCGGTTTCTGGCATTTCAGCCGTCGTCGGCCCGGCTTACTTGAATCCTGATGGTGCAATGAGCAAGGGACTCACATCTGAGTATACCCTTCCACGCTTATGGTGGACAAAATGATTCAGAAAAGGGGGTGGTGATGAACAGAGTGTCTGAATTAAGCAGACTACTCTTACCCAGTCCAAAGATCAGGGCTTGATCTATCACCGTTTTTTAGCTCACTGCACCATCCCAGCTCAGAACCTGGCTATATGCAAATTAGTCTGTTCCTGTCCCAGTGCATGATGGGAACAGGGCAAACCAAACTACCAAGCCAATTCTTATACTGGGAAGGAAACAAGCTTCCGGGGACCGGTTTCTGGCATTTCAGCCGTCGTCGGCCCGGCTTGCTTGAATGCTGATGGTGCAATGAGCAAGGGACTCACATCTGAGTATACCCTTCCACGCTTATGGTGGACAAAATGATTCAGAAAAGGGGGTGGTGATGAACAGAGTGTCTGAATTAAGCAGACCACTCTTACCCAGTCCAAAGATCAGGGCTTGATCCATCACCGTTTCTTAGCTCTCTGCACCATCCCAGCTCAGAACCTGGCTATATGCAAATTAGTCTGTTCCTGTCCCAGTGCATGATGGGAACAGGGCAAACCAAACTACCAAGCCAATTCTTATACTGGGAAGGAAACAAGCTTCCGGGGACCGTTTTCTGGCAATTCAGCCGTCGTCGGCCCGGCTTGCTTGAATCCTGATGGTGCAATGAGCAAGGGACTCACATCTGAGTATACCCTTCCACGCTTATGGTGGACAAAATGATTCAGAAAAGGGGGTGGTGATGAACAGAGTGTCTGAATTAAGCAGACCACTCTTACCCAGTCCAAAGATCAGGGCTTGATCCATCACCGTTTTTTAGCTCACTGCACCATCCCAGCTCAGAACCTGGCTATATGCAAATTAGTCTGTTCCTGTCCCAGTGCATGATGGGAACAGGGCAAACCAAACTACCAAGCCAATTCTTATACTTGGAAGGAAACAAGCTTCCGGGGACCGGTTTCTGGCATTTCAGCCGTCGTCGGCCCGGCTTGCTTGAATCCTGATGGTGCAATGAGCAAGGGACTCACATCTGAGTATACCCTTCCACGCTTATGGTGGACAAAATGATTCAGAAAAGGGGGTGGTGATGAACAGAGTGTCTGAATTAAGCAGACTACTCTTACCCAGTCCAAAGATCAGGGCTTGATCCATCACCGTTTTTTAGCTCACTGCACCATCCCAGCTCAGAACCTGGCTATATGCAAATTAGTCTGTTCCTGTCCCAGTGCATGATGGGAACAGGGCAAACCAAACTACCAAGCCAATTCTTATACTGGGAAGGAAACAAGCTTCCGGGGACCGGTTTCTGGCATTTCAGCCGTCGTCGGCCCGGCTTGCTTGAATCCTGATGGTGCAATGAACAAGGGACTCACATCTGAGTATACCCTTCCACGCTTATGGTGGACAAAATGATTCAGAAAAGGGGGTGGTGATGAACAGAGTGTCTGAATTAAGCAGACCACTCTTACCCAGTCCAAAGATCAGGGCTTGATCCATCACCGTTTTTTAGCTCACTGCACCATCCCAGCTCAGAACCTGGCTATATGCAAATTAGTCTGTTCCTGTCCCAGTGCATGATGGGAACAGGGCAAACCAAACTACCAAGCCAATTCTTATACTGGGAAGGAAACAAGCTTCCGGGGACCGGTTTCTGGCATTTCAGCCGTCGTCGGCCCGGCTTGCTTGAAACCTGATGTTGCAATGAGCAAGGGACTCACATCTGAGTATACCCTTCCACGCTTATGGTGGACAAAATGATTCAGAAAAGGGGGTGGTGATGAGCAGAGTGTCTGAATTAAGCAGACCACTCTTACCCAGTCCAAAGATCAGGGCTTGACCCATCACCGTTTTTTAGCTCACTGCACCATCCCAGCTCAGAACCTGGCTATATGCAAATTAGTCTGTTCCTGTCCCAGTGCATGATGGGAACAGGGCAAACCAAACTACCAAGCCAATTCTTATACTGGGAAGGAAACAAGCTTCCGGGGACCGGTTTCTGGCATTTCAGCCGCCGTCGGCCCGGCTTGCTTGAATCCTGATGGTGCAATGAGCAAGGGACTCACATCTGAGCATACCCTTCCACGCTTATGGTGGACAAAATGATTCAGAAAAGGAGGTGGTGATGAACAGAGTATCTGAATTAAGCAGACCACTCTTACCCAGTCCAAAGATCAGGGCTTGATCCATCACCGTTTTTTAGCTCACTGCACCATCCCAGCTCAGAACCTGGCTATATGCAAATTAGTCTGTTCCTGTCCCAGTGCATGATGGGAACAGGGCAAACCAAACTACCAAGCCAATTCTTATACTGGGAAGGAAACAAGCTTCTGGGGACCGGTTTCTGGCATTTCAGCCGTCGTCGGCCCGGCTTGCTTGAATCCTGATGGTGCAATGAGCAAGGGACTCACATCTGAGTATACCCTTCCACGCTTATGGTGGACAAAATGATTCAGAAAAGGGGGTGGTGATGAACAGAGTGTCTGAATTAAGCAGACCACTCTTACCCAGTCCAAAGATCAGGGCTTGATCCTTCACCCTTTTTTAGCTCACTGCACCATCCCAGCTCAGAACCTGGCTATATGCAAATTAGTCTGTTCCTGTCCCAGTGCATGATGGGAACAGGGCAAACCAAACTACCAAGCCAATTCTTATACTGGGAAGGAAACAAGCTTCCAGGGACCGGTTTCTGGCATTTCAGCCGTCGTCGGCCCGGCTTGCTTGAATCCTGATGGTGCAATGAGCAAGGGACTCACATCTGAGTATACCCTTCCACGCTTATGGTGGACAAAATGATTCAGAAAAGGGGGTGGTGATGAACAGAGTGTCTGAATTAAGCAGACTACTCTTACCCAGTCCAAAGATCAGGGCTTGATCTATCACCGTTTTTTAGCTCACTGCACCATCCCAGCTCAGAACCTGGCTATATGCAAATTAGTCTGTTCCTGTCCCAGTGCATGATGGGAACAGGGCAAACCAAACTACCAAGCCAATTCTTATACTGGGAAGGAAACAAGCTTCCGGGGACCGGTTTCTGGCAATTCAGCCGTCGTCGGCCCGGCTTGCTTGAATCCTGATGGTGCAATGAGCAAGGGACTCACATCTGAGTATACCCTTCCACGCTTATGGTGGACAAAATGATTCAGAAAAGGGGGTGGTGATGAACAGAGTGTCTGAATTAAGCAGACCACTCTTACCCAGTCCAAAGATCAGGGCTTGATCCATCACCGTTTTTTAGCTCACTGCACCATCCCAGCTCAGAACCTGGCTATATGCAAATTAGTCTGTTCCTGTCCCAGTGCATGATGGGAACAGGGCAAACCAAACTACCAAGCCAATTCTTATACTTGGAAGGAAACAAGCTTCCGGGGACCGGTTTCTGGCATTTCAGCCGTCGTCGGCCCGGCTTGCTTGAATCCTGATGGTGCAATGAGCAAGGGACTCACATCTGAGTATACCCTTCCACGCTTATGGTGGACAAAATGATTCAGAAAAGGGGGTGGTGATGAACAGAGTGTCTGAATTAAGCAGACTACTCTTACCCAGTCCAAAGATCAGGGCTTGATCCATCACCGTTTTTTAGCTCACTGCACCATCCCAGCTCAGAACCTGGCTATATGCAAATTAGTCTGTTCCTGTCCCAGTGCATGATGGGAACAGGGCAAACCAAACTACCAAGCCAATTCTTATACTGGGAAGGAAACAAGCTTCCGGGGACCGGTTTCTGGCATTTCAGCCATCGTCGGCCCGGCTTGCTTGAATCCTGATGGTGCAATGAACAAGGGACTCACATCTGAGTATACCCTTCCACGCTTATGGTGGACAAAATGATTCAGAAAAGGGGGTGGTGATGAACAGAGTGTCTGAATTAAGCAGACCACTCTTACCCAGTCCAAAGATCAGGGCTTGATCCATCACCGTTTTTTAGCTCTCTGCACCATCCCAGCTCAGAACCTGGCTATATTCAAATTAGTCTGTTCCTGTCCCAGTGCATGATGGGAACAGGGCAAACCAAACTACCAAGCCAATTCTTATACTGGGAAGGAAACAAGCTTCCGGGGACCGTTTCTCGTCATTTCAGCCGTCGTCGGCCCGGCTTGCTTGAATCCTGATGGTGCATTGAGCAAGGGACTCACATCTGAGTATACCCTTCCACGCTTATGGTGGACAAAATGATTCAGAAAAGGGGGTGGTGATGAACAGAGTGTCTGAATTAAGCAGACCACTCTTACCCAGTCCAAAGATCAGGGCTTGATCCATCACCGTTTTTTAGCTTACTGCACCATCCCAGCTCAGAACCTGGCTATATGCAAATTAGTCTGTTCCTGTTCCAGTGCATGATGGGAACAGGGCAAACCAAACTACCAAGCCAATTCTTATACTGGGAAGGAAACAAGCTTCCGGGGACCGGTTTCTGGCATTTCAGCCGTCGTCGGCCCGGCTTGCTTGAAACCTGATGTTGCAATGAGCAAGGGACTCACATCTGAGTATACCCTTCCACGCTTATGGTGGACAAAATGATTCAGAAAAGGGGGTGGTGATGAGCAGAGTGTCTGAATTAAGCAGACCACTCTTACCCAGTCCAAAGATCAGGGCTTGATCCATCACCGTTTTTTAGCTCACTGCACCATCCCAGCTCAGAACCTGGCTATATGCAAATTAGTCTGTTCCTGTCCCAGTGCATGATGGGAACAGGGCAAACCAAACTACCAAGCCAATTCTTATACTGGGAAGGAAACAAGCTTCCGGGGACCGGTTTCTGGCATTTCAGCCATCGTCGGCCCGGCTTGCTTGAATCCTGATGGTGCAATGAGCAAGGGACTCACATCTGAGTATACCCTTCCACGCTTATGGTGGACAAAATGATTCAGAAAAGGGGGTGGTGATGAACAGAGTGTCTGAATTAAGCAGAGCACTCTTACCAGTCCAAAGATCAGGGCTTGATCCATCACCGTTTTTTAGCTCACTGCACCATCCCAGCTCAGAACCTGGCTATATGCAAATTAGTCTGTTCCTGTCCCAGTGCATGATGGGAACAGGGCAAACTAAACAACCAAGCCAATTCTTATACTGGGAAGGAAACAAGCTTCCGGGGACCCGTTTCTGGCATTTCAGCCGTCGTCGGCCCGGCTTGCTTGAATCCTGATGGTGCAATGAGCAAGGGACTCACATCTGAGTATACCCTTCCACGCTTATGGTGGACAAAATGATTCAGAAAAGGGGGTGGTGATGAACAGAGTGTCTGAATTAAGCCGACCACTCTTACCCAGTCCAAAGATCAGGGCTTGATCCATCACCGTTTTTTAGCTCTCTGCACCATCCCAGCTCAGAACCTGGCTATATGCAAATTAGTCTGTTCCTGTCCCAGTGCATGATGGGAACAGGGCAAACCAAACTACCAAGCCAATTCTTATACTGGGATGGAAACAAGCTTCCGGGGACCGTTTTCTGGCATTTCAGCCGTCGTCGGCCCGGCTTGCTTGAATCCTGATGGTGCAATGAGCAAGGGACTCACATCTGAGTATACCCTTCCACGCTTATGGTGGACAAAATGAATCAGAAAAGGGGGTGGTGATGAACAGAGTGTCTGAATTAAGCAGACCACTCTTACCCAGTCCAAAGATCAGGGCTTGATCCATCACCGTTTTTTAGCTCACTGCACCATCCCAGCTCAGAACCTGGCTATATGCAAATTAGTCTGTTCCTGTCCCAGTGCATGATGGGAACAGGGCAAACCAAACTACCAAGCCAATTCTTATACTTGGAAGGAAACAAGCTTCCGGGGACCGGTTTCTGGCATTTCAGCCGTCGTCGGCCCGGCTTGCTTGAATCCTGATGGTGCAATGAGCAAGGGACTCACATCTGAGTATACCCTTCCACGCTTATGGTGGACAAAATGATTCAGAAAAGGGGGTGGTGATGAACAGAGTGTCTGAATTAAGCAGACCACTCTTACCCAGTCCAAAGATCAGGGCTTGATCCATCACCGTTTTTTAGCTCACTGCACCATCCCAGCTCAGAACCTGGCTATATGCAAATTAGTCTGTTCCTGTCCCAGTGCATGATGGGAACAGGGCAAACCAAACTACCAAGCCAATTCTTATACTGGGAAGGAAACAAGCTTCCAGGGACCGGTTTCTGGCATTTCAGCCGTCGTCGGCCCGGCTTGCTTGAATCCTGATGGTGCAATGAGCAAGGGACTCACATCTGAGTTTACCCTTCCACGCTTATGGTGGACAAAATGATTCAGAAAAGGGGGTGGTGATGAGCAGAGTGTCTGAATTAAGCAGACCACTCTTACCCAGTCCAAAGATCAGGGCTTGATCCATCACCGTTTTTTAGCTCACTGCACCATCCCAGCTCAGAACCTGGCTATATGCAAATTAGTCTGTTCCTGTCCCAGTGCATGATGGGAACAGGGCAAACCAAACTACCAAGCCAATTCTTATACTTGGAAGGAAACAAGCTTCCGGGGACCGGTTTCTGGCATTTCAGCCGTCGTCGGCCCGGCTTGCTTGAATCCTGATGGTGCAATGAGCAAGGGACTCACATCTGAGTATACCCTTCCACGCTTATGGTGGACAAAATGATTCAGAAAAGGGGGTGGTGATGAACAGAGTGTCTGAATTAAGCAGACCACTCTTACCCAGTCCAAAGATCAGGGCTTGATCCATCACCGTTTTTTAGCTCACTGCACCATCCCAGCTCAGAACCTGGCTATATGCAAATTAGTCTGTTCCTGTCCCAGTGCATGACGGGAACAGGGCAAACCAAACTACCAAGCCAATTCTTATACTGGGAAGGAAACAAGCTTCCAGGGACCGGTTTCTGGCATTTCAGCCGTCGTCGGCCCGGCTTTCTTGAATCCTGATGGTGCAATGAGCAAGGGACTCACATCTGAGTTTACCCTTCCACGCTTATGGTGGACAAAATGATTCAGAAAAGGGGGTGGTGATGAGCAGAGTGTCTGAATTAAGCAGACCACTCTTACCCAGTCCAAAGATCAGGGCTTGATCCATCACCGTTTTTTAGCCGTTTTTTAGCTCACTGCACCATCCCAGCTCAGAACCTGGCTATATGCAAATTAGTCTGTTCCTGTCCCAGTGCATGATGGGAACAGGGCAAACCAAACTACCAAGCCAATTCTTATACTGGGAAGGAAACAAGCTTCCGGGGACCGGTTTCTGGCATTTCAGCCGTCGTCGGCCCGGCTTGCTTGAATCCTGATGGTGCAATGAGCAAGGGACTCACATCTGAGTATACCCTTCCACGCTTATGGTGGATAAAATGATTCAGAAAAGGGGGTGGTGATGAACAGAGTGTCTGAATTAAGCAGACCACTCTTACCCAGTCCAAAGATCAGGGCTTGATCCATCACCGTTTTTTAGCTCACTGCACCATCCCAGCTCAGAACCTGGCTATATGCAAATTAGTCTGTTCCTGTCCCAGTGCATGATGGGAACAGGGCAAACCAAACTACCAAGCCAATTCTTATACTGGGAAGGAAACAAGCTTCCGGGGACCGGTTTCTGGCATTTCAGCCGTCGTCGGCCCGGCTTGCTTGAAACCTGATGTTGCAATGAGCAAGGGACTCACATCTGAGTATACCCTTCCACGCTTATGGTGGACAAAATGATTCAGAAAAGGGGGTGGTGATGAGCAGAGTGTCTGAATTAAGCAGACCACTCTTACCCAGTCCAAAGATCAGGGCTTGACCCATCACCGTTTTTTAGCTCACTGCACCATCCCAGCTCAGAACCTGGCTATATGCAAATTAGTCTGTTCCTGTCCCAGTGCATGATGGGAACAGGGCAAACCAAACTACCAAGCCAATTCTTATACTGGGAAGGAAACAAGCTTCCGGGGACCGGTTTCTGGCATTTCAGCCGCCGTCGGCCCGGCTTGCTTGAATCCTGATGGTGCAATGAGCAAGGGACTCACATCTGAGCATACCCTTCCACGCTTATGGTGGACAAAATGATTCAGAAAAGGAGGTGGTGATGAACAGAGTATCTGAATTAAGCAGACCACTCTTACCCAGTCCAAAGATCAGGGCTTGATCCATCACCGTTTTTTAGCTCACTGCACCATCCCAGCTCAGAACCTGGCTATATGCAAATTAGTCTGTTCCTGTCCCAGTGCATGATGGGAACAGGGCAAACCAAACTACCAAGCCAATTCTTATACTGGGAAGGAAACAAGCTTCCGGGGACCGGTTTCTGGCATTTCAGCCGTCGTCGGCCCGGCTTGCTTGAATCCTGATGGTGCAATGAGCAAGGGACTCACATCTGAGTATACCCTTCCACGCTTATGGTGGACAAAATGATTCAGAAAAGGGGGTGGTGATGAACAGAGTGTCTGAATTAAGCAGACCACTCTTACCCAGTCCAAAGATCAGGGCTTGATCCTTCACCCTTTTTTAGCTCACTGCACCATCCCAGCTCAGAACCTGGCTATATGCAAATTAGTCTGTTCCTGTCCCAGTGCATGATGGGAACAGGGCAAACCAAACTACCAAGCCAATTCTTATACTGGGAAGGAAACAAGCTTCCAGGGACCGGTTTCTGGCATTTCAGCCGTCGTCGGCCCGGCTTGCTTGAATCCTGATGGTGCAATGAGCAAGGGACTCACATCTGAGTATACCCTTCCACGCTTATGGTGGACAAAATGATTCAGAAAAGGGGGTGGTGATGAACAGAGTGTCTGAATTAAGCAGACTACTCTTACCCAGTCCAAAGATCAGGGCTTGATCTATCACCGTTTTTTAGCTCACTGCACCATCCCAGCTCAGAACCTGGCTATATGCAAATTAGTCTGTTCCTGTCCCAGTGCATGATGGGAACAGGGCAAACCAAACTACCAAGCCAATTCTTATACTGGGAAGGAAACAAGCTTCCGGGGACCGGTTTCTGGCAATTCAGCCGTCGTCGGCCCGGCTTGCTTGAATCCTGATGGTGCAATGAGCAAGGGACTCACATCTGAGTATACCCTTCCACGCTTATGGTGGACAAAATGATTCAGAAAAGGGGGTGGTGATGAACAGAGTGTCTGAATTAAGCAGACCACTCTTACCCAGTCCAAAGATCAGGGCTTGATCCATCACCGTTTTTTAGCTCACTGCACCATCCCAGCTCAGAACCTGGCTATATGCAAATTAGTCTGTTCCTGTCCCAGTGCATGATGGGAACAGGGCAAACCAAACTACCAAGCCAATTCTTATACTTGGAAGGAAACAAGCTTCCGGGGACCGGTTTCTGGCATTTCAGCCGTCGTCGGCCCGGCTTGCTTGAATCCTGATGGTGCAATGAGCAAGGGACTCACATCTGAGTATACCCTTCCACGCTTATGGTGGACAAAATGATTCAGAAAAGGGGGTGGTGATGAACAGAGTGTCTGAATTAAGCAGACTACTCTTACCCAGTCCAAAGATCAGGGCTTGATCCATCACCGTTTTTTAGCTCACTGCACCATCCCAGCTCAGAACCTGGCTATATGCAAATTAGTCTGTTCCTGTCCCAGTGCATGATGGGAACAGGGCAAACCAAACTACCAAGCCAATTCTTATACTGGGAAGGAAACAAGCTTCCGGGGACCGGTTTCTGGCATTTCAGCCATCGTCGGCCCGGCTTGCTTGAATCCTGATGGTGCAATGAACAAGGGACTCACATCTGAGTATACCCTTCCACGCTTATGGTGGACAAAATGATTCAGAAAAGGGGGTGGTGATGAACAGAGTGTCTGAATTAAGCAGACCACTCTTACCCAGTCCAAAGATCAGGGCTTGATCCATCACCGTTTTTTAGCTCTCTGCACCATCCCAGCTCAGAACCTGGCTATATGCAAATTAGTCTGTTCCTGTCCCAGTGCATGATGGGAACAGGGCAAACCAAACTACCAAGCCAATTCTTATACTGGGAAGGAAACAAGCTTCCGGGGACCGTTTCTCGTCATTTCAGCCGTCGTCGGCCCGGCTTGCTTGAATCCTGATGGTGCATTGAGCAAGGGACTCACATCTGAGTATACCCTTCCACGCTTATGGTGGACAAAATGATTCAGAAAAGGGGGTGGTGATGAACAGAGTGTCTGAATTAAGCAGACCACTCTTACTCAGTCCAAAGATCAGGGCTTGATCCATCACCGTTTTTTAGCTTACTGCACCATCCCAGCTCAGAACCTGGCTATATGCAAATTAGTCTGTTCCTGTCCCAGTGCATGATGGGAACAGGGCAAACCAAACTACCAAGCCAATTCTTATACTGGGAAGGAAACAAGCTTCCGGGGACCGGTTTCTGGCATTTCAGCCGTCGTCGGCCCGGCTTGCTTGAAACCTGATGTTGCAATGAGCAAGGGACTCACATCTGAGTATACCCTTCCACGCTTATGGTGGACAAAATGATTCAGAAAAGGGGGTGGTGATGAGCAGAGTGTCTGAATTAAGCAGACCACTCTTACCCAGTCCAAAGATCAGGGCTTGATCCATCACCGTTTTTTAGCTCACTGCACCATCCCAGCTCAGAACCTGGCTATATGCAAATTAGTCTGTTCCTGTCCCAGTGCATGATGGGAACAGGGCAAACCAAACTACCAAGCCAATTCTTATACTGGGAAGGAAACAAGCTTCCGGGGACCGTTTCTCGTCATTTCAGCCGTCGTCGGCCCGGCTTGCTTGAATCCTGATGGTGCATTGAGCAAGGGACTCACATCTGAGTATACCCTTCCACGCTTATGGTGGACAAAATGATTCAGAAAAGGGGGTGGTGATGAACAGAGTGTCTGAATTAAGCAGACCACTCTTACCCAGTCCAAAGATCAGGGCTTGATCCATCACCGTTTTTTAGCTCACTGCACCATCCCAGCTCAGAACCTGGCTATATGCAAATTAGTCTGTTCCTGTCCCAGTGCATGATGGGAACAGGGCAAACCAAACTACCAAGCCAATTCTTATACTGGGAAGGAAACAAGCTTCCGGGGACCGGTTTCTGGCATTTCAGCCGTCGTCGGCCCGGCTTGCTTGAAACCTGATGTTGCAATGAGCAAGGGACTCACATCTGAGTATACCCTTCCACGCTTATGGTGGACAAAATGATTCAGAAAAGGAGGTGGTGATGAACAGAGTATCTGAATTAAGCAGACCACTCTTACCCAGTCCAAAGATCAGGGCTTGATCCATCACCGTTTTTTAGCTCACTGCACCATCCCAGCTCAGAACCTGGCTATATGCAAATTAGTCTGTTCCTGTCCCAGTGCATGATGGGAACAGGGCAAACCAAACTACCAAGCCAATTCTTATACTGGGAAGGAAACAAGCTTCCGGGGACCGGTTTCTGGCATTTCAGCCGTCGTCGGCCCGGCTTGCTTGAATCCTGATGGTGCAATGAGCAAGGGACTCACATCTGAGTATACCCTTCCACGCTTATGGTGGACAAAATGATTCAGAAAAGGGGGTGGTGATGAACAGAGTGTCTGAATTAAGCAGACCACTCTTACCCAGTCCAAAGATCAGGGCTTGATCCATCACCGTTTTTTAGCTCACTGCACCATCCCAGCTCAGAACCTGGCTATATGCAAATTAGTCTGTTCCTGTCCCAGTGCATGATGGGAACAGGGCAAACCAAACTACCAAGCCAATTCTTATTCTGGGAAGGAAACAAGCTTCCGGGGACCGGTTTCTGGCATTTCAGCCGTCGTCGGCCCGGCTTGCTTGAATCCTGATGGTGCAATGAGCAAGGGACTCACATCTGAGTATACCCTTCCACGCTTATGGTGGACAAAATGATTCAGAAAAGGGGGTGGTGATGAACAGAGTGTCTGAATTAAGCAGACTACTCTTACCCAGTCCAAAGATCAGGGCTTGATCTATCACCGTTTTTTAGCTCACTGCACCATCCCAGCTCAGAACCTGGCTATATGCAAATTAGTCTGTTCCTGTCCCAGTGCATGATGGGAACAGGGCAAACCAAACTACCAAGCCAATTCTTATACTGGGAAGGAAACAAGCTTCCGGGGACCGGTTTCTGGAATTTCAGCCGTCGTCGGCCCGGCTTGCTTGAATGCTGATGGTGCAATGAGCAAGGGACTCACATCTGAGTATACCCTTCCACGCTTATGGTGGACAAAATGATTCAGAAAAGGGGGTGGTGATGAACAGAGTGTCTGAATTAAGCAGACCACTCTTACCCAGTCCAAAGATCAGGGCTTGATCCATCACCGTTTCTTAGCTCTCTGCACCATCCCAGCTCAGAACCTGGCTATATGCAAATTAGTCTGTTCCTGTCCCAGTGCATGATGGGAACAGGGCAAACCAAACTACCAAGCCAATTCTTATACTGGGAAGGAAACAAGCTTCCGGGGACGGTTTTCTGGCAATTCAGCTGTCGTCGGCCCGGCTTGCTTGAATCCTGATGGTGCAATGAGCAAGGGACTCACATCTGAGTATACCCTTCCACGCTTATGGTGGACAAAATGATTCAGAAAAGGGGGTGGTGATGAACAGAGTGTCTGAATTAAGCAGACCACTCTTACCCAGTCCAAAGATCAGGGCTTGATCCATCACCGTTTTTTAGCTCACTGCACCATCCCAGCTCAGAACTTGGCTATATGCAAATTAGTCTGTTCCTGTCCCAGTGCATGATGGGAACAGGGCAAACCAAACTACCAAGCCAATTCTTATACTTGGAAGGAAACAGGCTTCCGGGGACCGGTTTCTGGCATTTCAGCCGTCGTCGGCCCGGCTTGCTTGAATCCTGATGGTGCAATGAGCAAGGGACTCACATCTGAGTATACCCTTCCACGCTTATGGTGGACAAAATGATTCAGAAAAGGGGGTGGTGATGAACAGAGTGTCTGAATTAAGCAGACTACTCTTACCCAGTCCAAAGATCAGGGCTTGATCCATCACCGTTTTTTAGCTCACTGCACCATCCCAGCTCAGAACCTGGCTATATGCAAATTAGTCTGTTCCTGTCCCAGTGCATGATGGGAACAGGGCAAACCAAACTACCAAGCCAATTCTTATACTGGGAAGGAAACAAGCTTCCGGGGACCGGTTTCTGGCATTTCAGCCGTCGTCGGCCCGGCTTGCTTGAATCCTGATGGTGCAATGAACAAGGGACTCACATCTGAGTATACCCTTCCACGCTTATGGTGGACAAAATGATTCAGAAAAGGGGGTGGTGATGAACAGAGTGTCTGAATTAAGCAGACCACTCTTACCCAGTCCAAAGATCAGGGCTTGATCCATCACCGTTTTTTAGCTCTCTGCACCATCCCAGCTCAGAACCTGGCTATATGCAAATTAGTCTGTTCCTGTCCCAGTGCATGATGGGAACAGGGCAAACCAAACTACCAAGCCAATTCTTATACTGGGAAGGAAACAAGCTTCCGGGGACCGTTTTCTGGCATTTCAGCCGTCGTCGGCCCGGCTTGCTTGAATCCTGATGGTGCATTGAGCAAGGGACTCACATCTGAGTATACCCTTCCACGCTTATGGTGGAAAAAATGATTCAGAAAAGGGGGTGGTGATGAACAGTGTCTGAATTAAGCAGACCACTCTTACCCAGTCCAAAGATCAGGGCTTGATCCATCACCGTTTTTTAGCTCACTGCACCATCCCAGCTCAGAACCTGGCTATATGCAAATTAGTCTGATCCTGTCCCAGTGCATGATGGGAACAGGGCAAACCAAACTACCAAGCCAATTCTTATACTTGGAAGGAAACAAGCTTCCGGGGACCGGTTTCTGGCATTTCAGCCGTCGTCGGCCCGGCTTGCTTGAATCCTGATGGTGCAATGAGCAAGGGACTCACATCTGAGTATACCCTTCCACGCTTATGGTGGACAAAATGATTCAGAAAAGGGGTGGTGATGAACAGAGTGTCTGAATTAAGCAGACCACTCTTACCCAGTCCAAAGATTAGGGCTTGATCCATCACCGTTTTTTAGCTCACTGCACCATCCCAGCTCAGAACCTGGCTATATGCAAATTAGTCTGTTCCTGTCCCAGTGCAAGATGGGAACAGGGCAAACCAAACTACCAAGCCAATTCTTATACTGGGAAGGAAACAAGCTTCCAGGGACCGGTTTCTGGCATTTCAGCCGTCGTCGGCCCGGCTTGCTTGAATCCTGATGGTGCAATGAGCAAGGGACTCACATCTGAGTTTACCCTTCCACGCTTATGGTGGACAAAATGATTCAGAAAAGGGGGTGGTGATGAGCAGAGTGTCTGAATTAAGCAGACCACTCTTACCCAGTCCAAAGATCAGGGCTTGATCCATCATCGTTTTTTAGCTCACTGCACCATCCCAGCTCAGAACCTGGCTATATGCAAATTAGTCTGTTCCTGTCGCAGTGCATGATGGGAACAGGGCAAACCAAACTACCAAGCCAATTCTTATACTTGGAAGGAAACAAGCTTCCGGGGACCGGTTTCTGGCATTTCAGCCGTCGTCGGCCCGGCTTGCTTGAATCCTGATGGTGCAATGAGCAAGGGACTCACATCTGAGTATACCCTTCCACGCTTATGGTGGACAAAATGATTCAGAAAAGGGGGTGGTGATGAACAGAGTGTCTGAATTAAGCAGACCACTCTTACCCAGTCCAAAGATCAGGGCTTGATCCATCACCGTTTTTTAGCTCACTGCACCATCCCAGCTCAGAACCTGGCTATATGCAAATTAGTCTGTTCCTGTCCCAGTGCATGATGGGAACAGGGCAAACCAAACTACCAAGCCAATTCTTATACTGGGAAGGAAACAAGCTTCCAGGGACCGGTTTCTGGTATTTCAGCCGTCGTCGGCCCGGCTTGCTTGAATCCTGATGGTGCAATGAGCAAGGGACTCACATCTGAGTATACCCTTCCACGCTTATGGTGGACAAAATGATTCAGAAAAGGGGGTGGTGATGAGCAGAGTGTCTGAATTAAGCAGACCACTCTTACCCAGTCCAAAGATCAGGGCTTGATCCATCACCGTTTTTTAGCTCACTGCACCATCCCAGCTCAGAACCTGGCTATATGCAAATTAGTCTGTTCCTGTCCCAGTGCATGATGGGAACAGTGCAAACCAAACTACCAAGCCAATTCTTATACTTGGAAGAAAACAAGCTTCCGGGGACCGGTTTCTGGCATTTCAGCCGTCGTCGGCCCGGCTTGCTTGAATCCTGATGGTGCAATGAGCAAGGGACTCACATCTGAGTATACCCTTCCACGCTTATGGTGGACAAAATGATTCAGAAAAGGGGGTGGTGATGAACAGAGTGTCTGAATTAAGCAGACCACTCTTACCCAGTCCAAAGATCAGGGCTTGATCCATCACCGTTTTTTAGCTCACTGCACCATCCCAGCTCAGAACCTGGCTATATGCAAATTAGTCTGTTCCTGTCCCAGTGCATGATGGGAACAGGGCAAACCAAACTACCAAGCCAATTCTTATACTGGGAAGGAAACAAGCTTCCGGGGACCGGTTTCTGGCATTTCAGCCGTCGTCGGCCCGGCTTGCTTGAATCCTGATGGTGCAATGAGCAAGGGACTCACATCTGAGTATACCCTTCCATGCTTATGGTGGACAAAATGATTCAGAAAAGGGGGTGGTGATGAACAGAGTGTCTGAATTAAGCAGACCACTCTTACCCAGTCCAAAGATCAGGGCTTGATCCATCACCGTTTTTTAGCTCACTGCACCATCCCAGCTCAGAACCTGGCTATATGCAAATTAGTCTGTTCCTGTCCCAGTGCATGATGGGAACAGGGCAAACCAAACTACCAAGCCAATTCTTATACTGGGAAGGAAACAAGCTTCCGGGGACCGGTTTCTGGCATTTCAGCCATCGTCAGCACGGCTTGCTTGAAACCTGATGGTGCAATGAGCAAGGGACTCACATCTGAGTATACCCTTCCACGCTTATGGTGGACAAAATGATTCAGAAAAGGGGGTGGTGATGAGCAGAGTGTCTGAATTAAGCAGACCACTCTTACCCAGTCCAAAGATCAGGGCTTGATCCATCACCGTTTTTTAGCTCACTGCACCATCCCAGCTCAGAACCTGGCTATATGCAAATTAGTCTGTTCCTGTCCCAGTGCATGATGGGAACAGGGCAAACCAAACTACCAAGCCAATTCTTATACTGGGAAGGAAACAAGCTTCCGGGGACCGGTTTCTGGCATTTCAGCCGCCGTCGGCCCGGCTTGCTTGAATCCTGATGGTGCAATGAGCAAGGGACTCACATCTGAGTATACCCTTCCACGCTTATGGTGGACAAAATGATTCAGAAAAGGAGGTGGTGATGAACAGAGTATCTGAATTAAGCAGACCACTCTTACCCAGTCCAAAGATCAGGGCTTGATCCATCACCGTTTTTTAGCTCACTGCACCATCCCAGCTCAGAACCTGGCTATATGCAAATTAGTCTGTTCCTGTCCCAGTGCATGATGGGAACAGGGCAAACCAAACTACCAAGCCAATTCTTATACTGGGAAGGAAACAAGCTTCCGGGGACCGGTTTCTGGCATTTCAGCCGTCGTCGGCCCGGCTTGCTTGAATCCTGATGGTGCAATGAGCAAGGGACTCACATCTGAGTATACCCTTCCACGCTTATGGTGGACAAAATGATTCAGAAAAGGGGGTGGTGATGAACAGAGTGTCTGAATTAAGCAGACCACTCTTACCCAGTCCAAAGATCAGGGCTTGATCCATCACCGTTTTTTAGCTCACTGCACCATCCCAGCTCAGAACCTGGCTATATGCAAATTAGTCTGTTCCTGTCCCAGTGCATGATGGGAACAGGGCAAACCAAACTACCAAGCCAATTCTTATTCTGGGAAGGAAACAAGCTTCCGGGGACCGGTTTCTGGCATTTCAGCCGTCGTCGGCCCGGCTTACTTGAATCCTGATGGTGCAATGAGCAAGGGACTCACATCTGAGTATACCCTTCCACGCTTATGGTGGACAAAATGATTCAGAAAAGGGGGTGGTGATGAACAGAGTGTCTGAATTAAGCAGACTACTCTTACCCAGTCCAAAGATCAGGGCTTGATCTATCACCGTTTTTTAGCTCACTGCACCATCCCAGCTCAGAACCTGGCTATATGCAAATTAGTCTGTTCCTGTCCCAGTGCATGATGGGAACAGGGCAAACCAAACTACCAAGCCAATTCTTATACTGGGAAGGAAACAAGCTTCCGGGGACCGGTTTCTGGCATTTCAGCCGTCGTCGGCCCGGCTTGCTTGAATGCTGATGGTGCAATGAGCAAGGGACTCACATCTGAGTATACCCTTCCACGCTTATGGTGGACAAAATGATTCAGAAAAGGGGGTGGTGATGAACAGAGTGTCTGAATTAAGCAGACCACTCTTACCCAGTCCAAAGATCAGGGCTTGATCCATCACCGTTTCTTAGCTCTCTGCACCATCCCAGCTCAGAACCTGGCTATATGCAAATTAGTCTGTTCCTGTCCCAGTGCATGATGGGAACAGGGCAAACCAAACTACCAAGCCAATTCTTATACTGGGAAGGAAACAAGCTTCCGGGGACCGTTTTCTGGCAATTCAGCCGTCGTCGGCCCGGCTTGCTTGAATCCTGATGGTGCAATGAGCAAGGGACTCACATCTGAGTATACCCTTCCACGCTTATGGTGGACAAAATGATTCAGAAAAGGGGGTGGTGATGAACAGAGTGTCTGAATTAAGCAGACCACTCTTACCCAGTCCAAAGATCAGGGCTTGATCCATCACCGTTTTTTAGCTCACTGCACCATCCCAGCTCAGAACCTGGCTATATGCAAATTAGTCTGTTCCTGTCCCAGTGCATGATGGGAACAGGGCAAACCAAACTACCAAGCCAATTCTTATACTTGGAAGGAAACAAGCTTCCGGGGACCGGTTTCTGGCATTTCAGCCGTCGTCGGCCCGGCTTGCTTGAATCCTGATGGTGCAATGAGCAAGGGACTCACATCTGAGTATACCCTTCCACGCTTATGGTGGACAAAATGATTCAGAAAAGGGGGTGGTGATGAACAGAGTGTCTGAATTAAGCAGACTACTCTTACCCAGTCCAAAGATCAGGGCTTGATCCATCACCGTTTTTTAGCTCACTGCACCATCCCAGCTCAGAACCTGGCTATATGCAAATTAGTCTGTTCCTGTCCCAGTGCATGATGGGAACAGGGCAAACCAAACTACCAAGCCAATTCTTATACTGGGAAGGAAACAAGCTTCCGGGGACCGGTTTCTGGCATTTCAGCCGTCGTCGGCCCGGCTTGCTTGAATCCTGATGGTGCAATGAACAAGGGACTCACATCTGAGTATACCCTTCCACGCTTATGGTGGACAAAATGATTCAGAAAAGGGGGTGGTGATGAACAGAGTGTCTGAATTAAGCAGACCACTCTTACCCAGTCCAAAGATCAGGGCTTGATCCATCACCGTTTTTTAGCTCTCTGCACCATACCAGCTCAGAACCTGGCTATATGCAAATTAGTCTGTTCCTGTCCCAGTGCATGATGGGAACAGGGCAAACCAAACTACCAAGCCAATTCTTATACTGGGAAGGAAACAAGCTTCCGGGGACCGTTTTCTGGCATTTCAGCCGTCGTCGGCCCGGCTTGCTTGAATCCTGATGGTGCATTGAGCAAGGGACTCACATCTGAGTATACCCTTCCACGCTTATGGTGGAAAAAATGATTCAGAAAAGGGGGTGGTGATGAACAGTGTCTGAATTAAGCAGACCACTCTTACCCAGTCCAAAGATCAGGGCTTGATCCATCACCGTTTTTTAGCTCACTGCACCATCCCAGCTCAGAACCTGGCTATATGCAAATTAGTCTGTTCCTGTCCCAGTGCATGATGGGAACAGGGCAAACCAAACTACCAAGCCAATTCTTATACTTGGAAGGAAACAAGCTTCCGGGGACCGGTTTCTGGCATTTCAGCCGTCGTCGGCCCGGCTTGCTTGAATCCTGATGGTGCAATGAGCAAGGGACTCACATCTGAGTATACCCTTCCACGCTTATGGTGGACAAAATGATTCAGAAAAGGGGGTGGTGATGAACAGAGTGTCTGAATTAAGCAGACCACTCTTACCCAGTCCAAAGATTAGGGCTTGATCCATCACCGTTTTTTAGCTCACTGCACCATCCCAGCTCAGAACCTGGCTATATGCAAATTAGTCTGTTCCTGTCCCAGTGCATGATGGGAACAGGGCAAACCAAACTACCAAGCCAATTCTTATACTGGGAAGGAAACAAGCTTCCAGGGACCGGTTTCTGGCATTTCAGCCGTCGTCGGCCCGGCTTGCTTGAATCCTGATGGTGCAATGAGCAAGGGACTCACATCTGAGTTTACCCTTCCACGCTTATGGTGGACAAAATGATTCAGAAAAGGGGGTGGTGATGAGCAGAGTGTCTGAATTAAGCAGACCACTCTTACCCATGTCAAAGATCAGGGCTTGATCCATCATCGTTTTTTAGCTCACTGCACCATCCCAGCTCAGAACCTGGCTATATGCAAATTAGTCTGTTCCTGTCCCAGTGCATGATGGGAACAGGGCAAACCAAACTACCAAGCCAATTCTTATACTTGGAAGGAAACAAGCTTCCGGGGACCGGTTTCTGGCATTTCAGCCGTCGTCGGCCCGGCTTGCTTGAATCCTGATGGTGCAATGAGCAAGGGACTCACATCTGAGTATACCCTTCCACGCTTATGGTGGACAAAATGATTTAGAAAAGGGGGTGGTGATGAACAGAGTGTCTGAATTAAGCAGACCACTCTTACCCAGTCCAAAGATCAGGGCTTGATCCATCACCGTTTTTTAGCTCACTGCACCATCCCAGCTCAGAACCTGGCTATATGCAAATTAGTCTGTTCCTGTCCCAGTGCATGATGGGAACAGGGCAAACCAAACTACCAAGCCAATTCTTATACTGGGAAGGAAACAAGCTTCCGGGGACCGGTTTCTGGCATTTCAGCCGTCGTCGGCCCGGCTTGCTTGAATCCTGATGGTGCATTGAGCAAGGGACTCACATCTGAGTATACCCTTCCACGCTTATGGTGGAAAAAATGATTCAGAAAAGGGGGTGGTGATGAACAGTGTCTGAATTAAGCAGACCACTCTTACCCAGTCCAAAGATCAGGGCTTGATCCATCACCGTTTTTTAGCTCACTGCACCATCCCAGCTCAGAACCTGGCTATATGCAAATTAGTCTGTTCCTGTCCCAGTGCATGATGGGAACAGGGCAAACCAAACTACCAAGCCAATTCTTATACTTGGAAGGAAACAAGCTTCCGGGGACCGGTTTCTGGCATTTCAGCCGTCGTCGGCCCGGCTTGCTTGAATCCTGATGGTGCAATGAGCAAGGGACTCACATCTGAGTATACCCTTCCACGCTTATGGTGGACAAAATGATTCAGAAAAGGGGGTGGTGATGAACAGAGTGTCTGAATTAAGCAGACCACTCTTACCCAGTCCAAAGATTAGGGCTTGATCCATCACCGTTTTTTAGCTCACTGCACCATCCCAGCTCAGAACCTGGCTATATGCAAATTAGTCTGTTCCTGTCCCAGTGCATGATGGGAACAGGGCAAACCAAACTACCAAGCCAATTCTTATACTGGGAAGGAAACAAGCTTCCAGGGACCGGTTTCTGGCATTTCAGCCGTCGTCGGCCCGGCTTGCTTGAATCCTGATGGTGCAATGAGCAAGGGACTCACATCTGAGTTTACCCTTCCACGCTTATGGTGGACAAAATGATTCAGAAAAGGGGGTGGTGATGAGCAGAGTGTCTGAATTAAGCAGACCACTCTTACCCATGTCAAAGATCAGGGCTTGATCCATCATCGTTTTTTAGCTCACTGCACCATCCCAGCTCAGAACCTGGCTATATGCAAATTAGTCTGTTCCTGTCCCAGTGCATGATGGGAACAGGGCAAACCAAACTACCAAGCCAATTCTTATACTTGGAAGGAAACAAGCTTCCGGGGACCGGTTTCTGGCATTTCAGCCGTCGTCGGCCCGGCTTGCTTGAATCCTGATGGTGCAATGAGCAAGGGACTCACATCTGAGTATACCCTTCCACGCTTATGGTGGACAAAATGATTTAGAAAAGGGGGTGGTGATGAACAGAGTGTCTGAATTAAGCAGACCACTCTTACCCAGTCCAAAGATCAGGGCTTGATCCATCACCGTTTTTTAGCTCACTGCACCATCCCAGCTCAGAACCTGGCTATATGCAAATTAGTCTGTTCCTGTCCCAGTGCATGATGGGAACAGGGCAAACCAAACTACCAAGCCAATTCTTATACTGGGAAGGAAACAAGCTTCCAGGGACCGGTTTCTGGTATTTCAGCCGTCGTCGGCCCGGCTTGCTTGAATCCTGATGGTGCAATGAGCAAGGGACTCACATCTGAGTTTACCCTTCCACGCTTATGGTGGACAAAATGATTCAGAAAAGGGGGTGGTGATGAGCAGAGTGTCTGAATTAAGCAGACCACTCTTACCCAGTCCAAAGATCAGGGCTTGATCCATCACCGTTTTTTAGCTCACTGCACCATCCCAGCTCAGAACCTGGCTATATGCAAATTAGTCTGTTCCTGTCCCAGTGCATGATGGGAACAGGGCAAACCAAACTACCAAGCCAATTCTTATACTGGGAAGGAAACAAGCTTCCGGGGACCGGTTTCTGGCATTTCAGCCGTCGTCGGCCCGGCTTGCTTGAATCCTGATGGTGCAATGAGCAAGGGACTCACATCTGAGTATACCCTTCCACGCTTATGGTGGACAAAATGATTCAGAAAAGGGGGTGGTGATGAACAGAGTGTCTGAATTAAGCAGACCACTCTTACCCAGTCCAAAGATCAGGGCTTGATCCATCACCGTTTTTTAGCTCACTGCACCATCCCAGCTCAGAACCTGGCTATATGCAAATTAGTCTGTTCCTGTCCCAGTGCATGATGGGAACAGGGCAAACCAAACTACCAAGCCAATTCTTATACTGGGAAGGAAACAAGCTTCCAGGGACCGGTTTCTGGCATTTCAGCCGTCGTCGGCCCGGCTTGCTTGAATCCTGATGGTGCAATGAGCAAGGGACTCACATCTGAGTTTACCCTTCCACGCTTATGGTGGACAAAATGATTCAGAAAAGGCGGTGGTGATGAGCAGAGTGTCTGAATTAAGCAGACCACTCTTACCCAGTCCAAAGATCAGGGCTTGATCCATCACCGTTTTTTAGCTCACTGCACCATCCCAGCTCAGAACCTGGCTATATGCAAATTAGTCTGTTCCTGTCCCAGTGCATGATGGGAACAGGGCAAACCAAACTGCCAAGCCAATTCTTATACTTGGAAGGAAACAAGCTTCCGGGGACCGGTTTCTGGCATTTCAGCCGTCGTCGGCCCGGCTTGCTTGAATCCTGATGGTGCAATGAGCAAGGGACTCACATCTGAGTATACCCTTCCACGCTTATGGTGGACAAAATGATTCAGAAAAGGGGGTGGTGATGAACAGAGTGTCTGAATTAAGCAGACCACTCTTACCCAGTCCAAAGATCAGGGCTTGATCCATCACCGTTTTTTAGCTCACTGCACCATCCCAGCTCAGAACCTGGCTATATGCAAATTAGTCTGTTCCTGTCCCAGTGCATGATGGGAACAGGGCAAACCAAACTACCAAGCCAATTCTTATACTGGGAAGGAAACAAGCTTCCGGGGACCGGTTTCTGGCATTTTAGCCGTCATCAGCCCGGCTTGCTTGAAACCTGATGGTGCAATGAGCAAGGGACTCACATCTGAGTATACCCTTCCACGCTTATGGTGGACAAAATGATTCAGAAAAGGGGGTGGTGATGAGCAGAGTGTCTGAATTAAGCAGACCACTCTTACCCAGTCCAAAGATCAGGGCTTGATCCATCACCGTTTTTTAGCTCACTGCACCATCCCAGCTCAGAACCTGGCTATATGCAAATTAGTCTGTTCCTGTCCCAGTGCATGATGGGAACAGGGCAAACCAAACTACCAAGCCAATTCTTATACTGGGAAGGAAACAAGCTTCCGGGGACCGGTTTCTGGCATTTCAGCCGCCGTCGGCCCGGCTTGCTTGAATCCTGATGGTGCAATGAGCAAGGGACTCACATCTGAGTATACCCTTCCACGCTTATGGTGGACAAAATGATTCAGAAAAGGAGGTGGTGATGAACAGAGTATCTGAATTAAGCAGACCACTCTTACCCAGTCCAAAGATCAGGGCTTGATCCATCACCGTTTTTTAGCTCACTGCACCATCCCAGCTCAGAACCTGGCTATATGCAAATTTGTCTGTTCCTGTCCCAGTGCATGATGGGAACAGGGCAAACCAAACTACCAAGCCAATTCTTATACTGGGAAGGAAACAAGCTTCCGGGGACCGGTTTCTGGCATTTCAGCCGTCGTCGGCCCGGCTTGCTTGAATCCTGATGGTGCAATGAGCAAGGGACTCACATCTGAGTATACCCTTCCACGCTTATGGTGGACAAAATGATTCAGAAAAGGGGGTGGTGATGAACAGAGTGTCTGAATTAAGCAGACCACTCTTACCCAGTCCAAAGATCAGGGCTTGATCCATCACCGTTTTTTAGCTCACTGCACCATCCCAGCTCAGAACCTGGCTATATGCAAATTAGTCTGTTCCTGTCCCAGTGCATGATGGGAACAGGGCAAACCAAACTACCAAGCCAATTCTTATACTGGGAAGGAAACAAGCTTCCGGGGACCGGTTTCTGGCATTTCAGCCGTCGTCGGCCCGGCTTGCTTGAATCCTGATGGTTCAATGAGCAAGGGACTCACATCTGAGTATACCCTTCCACGCTTATGGTGGACAAAATGATTCAGAAAAGGAGGTGGTGATGAACAGAGTGTCTGAATTAAGCAGACTACTCTTACCCAGTCCAAAGATCAGGGCTTGATCCATCACCGTTTTTTAGCTCACTGCACCATCCCAGCTCAGAACCTGGCTATATGCAAATTAGTCTGTTCCTGTCCCAGTGCATGATGGGAACAGGGCAAACCAAACTACCAAGCCAATTCTTATACTGGGAAGGAAACAAGTTTCCGGGGACCGTTTTCTGGCATTTCAGCCGTCGTCGGCCCGGCTTGCTTGAATCCTGATGGTGCAATGAGCAAGGGACTCACATCTGAGTATACCCTTCCACGCTTATGGTGGACAAAATGATTCAGAAAAAGGGGTGGTGATGAACAGAGTGTCTGAATTAAGCAGACCACTCTTACCCAGTCCAAAGATCAGGGCTTGATCCATCACCGTTTTTTAGCTCACTGCACCATCCCAGCTCAGAACCTGGCTATATGCAAATTAGTCTGTTCCTGTCCCAGTGCATGATGGGAACAGGGCAAACCAAACTACCAAGCCAATTCTTATACTTGGAAGGAAACAAGCTTCCGGGGACCGGTTTCTGGCATTTCAGCCGTCGTCGGCCCGGCTTGCTTGAATCCTGATGGTGCAATGAGCAAGGGACTCACATCTGAGTATACCCTTCCACGCTTATGGTGGACAAAATGATTCAGAAAAGGGGGTGGTGATGAACAGAGTATCTGAATTAAGCAGACCACTCTTACCCAGTCCAAAGATCAGGGCTTGATCCATCACCGTTTTTTAGCTCACTGCACCATCCCAGCTCAGAACCTGGCTATATGCAAATTAGTCTGTTCCTGTCCCAGTGCATGATGGGAACAGGGCAAACCAAACTACCAAGCCAATTCTTATACTGGGAAGGAAACAAGCTTCCAGGGACCGGTTTCTGGCATTTCAGCCGTCGTCGGCCCGGCTTGCTTGAATCCTGATGGTGCAATGAGCAAGGGACTCACATCTGAGTTTACCCTTCCACGCTTATGGTGGACAAAATGATTCAGAAAAGGGGGTGGTGATGAGCAGAGTGTCTGAATTAAGCAGACCACTCTTACCCAGTCCAAAGATCAGGGCTTGATCCATCACCGTTTTTTAGCTCACTGCACCATCCCAGCTCAGAACCTGGCTATATGCAAATTAGTCTGTTCCTGTCCCAGTGCATGATGGGAACAGGGCAAACCAAACTACCAATCCAATTCTTATACTGGGAAGGAAACAAGCTTCCGGGGACCGGTTTCTGGCATTTCAGCCGCCGTCGGCCCGGCTTGCTTGAATCCTGATGGTGCAATGAGCAAGGGACTCACATCTGAGTATACCCTTCCACGCTTATGGTGGACAAAATGATTCAGAAAAGGAGGTGGTGATGAACAGAGTGTCTGAATTAAGCAGACCACTCTTACCCAGTCCAAAGATCAGGGCTTGATCCATCACCGTTTTTTAGCTCACTGCACCATCCCAGCTCAGAACCTGGCTATATGCAAATTTGTCTGTTCCTGTCCCAGTGCATGATGGGAACAGGGCAAACCAAACTACCAAGCCAATTCTTATACTGGGAAGGAAACAAGCTTCCGGGGACCGGTTTCTGGCATTTCAGCCGTCGTCGGCCCGGCTTGCTTGAATCCTGATGGTGCAATGAGCAAGGGACTCACATCTGAGTATACCCTTCCACGCTTATGGTGGACAAAATGATTCAGAAAAGGGGGTGGTGATGAACAGAGTGTCTGAATTAAGCAGACCACTCTTACCCAGTCCAAAGATCAGGGCTTGATCCATCACCGTTTTTTAGCTCACTGCACCATCCCAGCTCAGAACCTGGCTATATGCAAATTAGTCTGTTCCTGTCCCAGTGCATGATGGGAACAGGGCAAACCAAACTACCAAGCCAATTCTTATACTGGGAAGGAAACAAGCTTCCGGGGACGGGTTTCTGGCATTTCAGCCGTCGTCGGCCCGGCTTGCTTGAATCCTGATGGTGCAATGAGCAAGGGACTCACATCTGAGTATACCCTTCCACGCTTATGGTGGACAAAATGATTCAGAAAAGGGGGTGGTGATGAACAGAGTGTCTGAATTAAGCAGACCACTCTTACCCAGTCCAAAGATCAGGGCTTGATCCATCACCGTTTTTTAGCTCACTGCACCATCCCAGCTCAGAACCTGGCTATATGCAAATTAGTCTGTTCCTGTCCCAGTGCATGATGGGAACAGGGCAAACCAAACTACCAAGCCAATTCTTATACTGGGAAGGAAACAAGCTTCCGGGGACCGGTTTCTGGCATTTCAGTCGTCGTCGGCCCGGCTTGCTTGAATCCTGATGGTGCAATGAGCAAGGGACACACATCTGAGTATACCCTTCCACGCTTATGGTGGACAAAATGATTCAGAAAAGGGGGTGGTGATGAACAGAGTGTCTGAATTAAGCAGACTACTCTTACCCAGTCCAAAGATCAGGGCTTGATCCATCACCGTTTTTTAGCTCACTGCACCATCCCAGCTCAGAACCTGGCTATATGCAAATTAGTCTGTTCCTGTCCCAGTGCATGATGGGAACAGGGCAAACCAAACTACCAAGCCAATTCTTATACTGGGAAGGAAACAAGCTTCCGGGGACCGGTTTCTGGCATTTCAGCCGTCGTCGGCCCGGCTTGCTTGAATCCTGATGGTGCAATGAGCAAGGGACTCACATCTGAGTATACCCTTCCACGCTTATGGTGGACAAAATGATTCAGAAAAGGGGGTGGTGATGAACAGAGTGTCTGAATTAAGCAGACCACTCTTACCCAGTCCAAAGATCAGGGCTTGATCCATCACGGTTTTTTAGCTCTCTGCACCATCCCAGCTCAGAACCTGGCTATATACAAATTAGTCTGTTCCTGTCCCAGTGAATGATGGGAACAGGGCAAACCAAACTACCAAGCCAATTCTTATACTGGGAAGGAAACAAGTTTCCGGGGACCGTTTTCTGGCATTTCAGCCGTCGTCGGCCCGGCTTGCTTGAATCCTGATGGTGCAATGAGCAAGGGACTCACATCTGAGTATACCCTTCCACGCTTATGGTGGACAAAATGATTCAGAAAAGGGGGTGGTGATGAACAGAGTGTCTGAATTAAGCAGACCACTCTTACCCAGTCCAAAGATCAGGGCTTGATCCATCACCGTTTTTTAGCTCACTGCACCATCCCAGCTCAGAACCTGGCTATATGCAAATTAGTCTGTTCCTGTCCCAGTGCATGATGGGAACAGGGCAAACCAAACTACCAAGCCAATTCTTATACTTGGAAGGAAACAAGCTTCCGGGGACCGGTTTCTGGCATTTCAGCCGTCGTCGGCCCGGCTTGCTTGAATCCTGATGGTGCAATGAGCAAGGGACTCACATCTGAGTATACCCTTCCACGCTTATGGTGGACAAAATGATTCAGAAAAGGGGGTGGTGATGAACAGAGTGTCTGAATTAAGCAGACCACTCTTACCCAGTCCAAAGATCAGGGCTTGATCCATCACCGTTTTTTAGCTCACTGCACCATCCCAGCTCAGAACCTGGATATATGCAAATTAGTCTGTTCCTGTCCCAGTGCATGATGGGAACAGGGCAAACCAAACTACCAAGCCAATTCTTATACTGGGAAGGAAACAAGCTTCCAGGGACCGGTTTCTGGCATTTCAGCCGTCGTCGGCCCGGCTTGCTTGAATCCTGATGGTGCAATGAGCAAGGGACTCACATCTGAGTTTAGCCTTCCACGCTTATGGTGGACAAAATGATTCAGAAAAGGGGGTGGTGATGAGCAGAGTGTCTGAATTAAGCAGACCACTCTTACCCAGTCCAAAGATCAGGGCTTGATCCATCACCGTTTTTTAGCTCACTGCACCATCCCAGCTCAGAACCTGGCTATATGCAAATTAGTCTGTTCCTGTCCCAGTGCATGATGGGAACAGGGCAAACCAAACTACCAAGCCAATTCTTATACTGGGAAGGAAACAAGCTTCCGGGGACCGGTTTCTGGCATTTCAGCCGCCGTCGGCCCGGCTTGCTTGAATCCTGATGGTGCAATGAGCAAGGGACTCACATCTGAGTATACCCTTCCACGCTTATGGTGGACAAAATGATTCAGAAAAGGAGGTGGTGATGAACAGAGTATCTGAATTAAGCAGACCACTCTTACCCAGTCCAAAGATCAGGGCTTGATCCATCACCGTTTTTTAGCTCACTGCACCATCCCAGCTCAGAACCTGGCTATATGCAAATTTGTCTGTTCCTGTCCCAGTGCATGATGGGAACAGGGCAAACCAAACTACCAAGCCAATTCTTATACTGGGAAGGAAACAAGCTTCCGGGGACCGGTTTCTGGCATTTCAGCCGTCGTCGGCCCGGCTTGCTTGAATCCTGATGGTGCAATGAGCAAGGGACTCACATCTGAGTATACCCTTCCACGCTTATGGTGGACAAAATGATTCAGAAAAGGGGGTGGTGATGAACAGAGTGTCTGAATTAAGCAGACCACTCTTACCCAGTCCAAAGATCAGGGCTTGATCCATCACCGTTTTTTAGCTCACTGCACCATCCCAGCTCAGAACCTGGCTATATGCAAATTAGTCTGTTCCTGTCCCAGTGCATGATGGGAACAGGGCAAACCAAACTACCAAGCCAATTCTTATACTGGGAAGGAAACAAGCTTCCGGGGACCGGTTTCTGGCATTTCAGCCGTCGTCGGCCCGGCTTGCTTGAATCCTGATGGTGCAATGAGCAAGGGACTCACATCTGAGTATACCCTTCCACGCTTATGGTGGACAAAATGATTCAGAAAAGGGGGTGGTGATGAACAGAGTGTCTGAATTAAGCAGACTACTCTTACCCAGTCCAAAGATCAGGGCTTGATCCATCACCGTTTTTTAGCTCACTGCACCATCCCAGCTCAGAACCTGGCTATATGCAAATTAGTCTGTTCCTGTCCCAGTGCATGATGGGAACAGGGCAAACCAAACTACCAAGCCAATTCTTATACTGGGAAGGAAACAAGCTTCCGGGGACCGGTTTCTGGCATTTCAGCCGTCGTCGGCCCGGCTTGCTTGAATCCTGATGGTGCAATGAGCAAGGGACTCACATCTGAGTATACCCTTCCACGCTTATGGTGGACAAAATGATTCAGAAAAGGGGGTGGTGATGAACAGAGTGTCTGAATTAAGCAGACCACTCTTACCCAGTCCAAAGATCAGGGCTTGATCCATCACCGTTTTTTAGCTCTCTGCACCACCCCAGCTCAGAACCTGGCTATATGCAAATTAGTCTGTTCCTGTCCCAGTGAATGATGGGAACAGGGCAAACCAAACTACCAAGCCAATTCTTATACTGGGAAGGAAACAAGTTTCCGGGGACCGTTTTCTGGCATTTCAGCCGTTGTCGGCCCGGCTTGCTTGAATCCTGATGGTGCAATGAGCAAGGGACTCACATCTGAGTATACCCTTCCACGCTTATGGTGGACAAAATGATTCAGAAAAGGGGGTGGTGATGAACAGAGTGTCTGAATTAAGCAGACCACTCTTACCCAGTCCAAAGATCAGGGCTTGATCCATCACCGTTTTTTAGCTCACTGCACCATCCCAGCTCAGAACCTGGCTATATGCAAATTAGTCTGTTCCTGTCCCAGTGCATGATGGGAACAGGGCAAACCAAACTACCAAGCCAATTCTTATACTTGGAAGGAAACAAGCTTCCGGGGACCGGTTTCTGGCATTTCAGCCGTCGTCGGCCCGGCTTGCTTGAATCCTGATGGTGCAATGAACAAGGGACTCACATCTGAGTATACCCTTCCACGCTTATGGTGGACAAAATGATTCAGAAAAGGGGGTGGTGATGAACAGAGTGTCTGAATTAAGCAGACCACTCTTACCCAGCCCAAAGATCAGGGCTTGATCCATCACCGTTTTTTAGCTCTCTGCACCATCCCAGCTCAGAACCTGGCTATATGCAAATTAGTCTGTTCCTGTCCCAGTGCATGATGGGAACAGGGCAAACCAAACTACCAAGCCAATTCTTATACTGGGAAGGAAACAAGCTTCCGGGGACCGTTTTCTGGCATTTCAGCCGTCGTCGGCCCGGCTTGCTTGAATCCTGATGGTGCATTGAGCAAGGGACTCACATCTGAGTATACCCTTCCACGCTTATGGTGGAAAAAATGATTCAGAAAAGGGGGTGGTGATGAACAGTGTCTGAATTAAGCAGACCACTCTTACCCAGTCCAAAGATCAGGGCTTGATCCATCACCGTTTTTTAGCTCACTGCACCATCCCAGCTCAGAACCTGGCTATATGCAAATTAGTCTGTTCCTGTCCCAGTGCATGATGGGAACAGGGCAAACCAAACTACCAAGCCAATTCTTATACTTGGAAGGAAACAAGCTTCCGGGGACCGGTTTCTGGCATTTCAGCCATCGTCGGCCCGGCTTGCTTGAATCCTGATGGTGCAATGAGCAAGGGACTCACATCTGAGTATACCCTTCCACGCTTATGGTGGACAAAATGATTCAGAAAAGGGGGTGGTGATGAACAGAGTGTCTGAATTAAGCAGACCACTCTTACCCAGTCCAAAGATTAGGGCTTGATCCATCACCGTTTTTTAGCTCACTGCACCATCCCAGCTCAGAACCTGGCTATATGCAAATTAGTCTGTTCCTGTCCCAGTGCATGATGGGAACAGGGCAAACCAAACTACCAAGCCAATTCTTATACTGGGAAGGAAACAAGCTTCCAGGGACCGGTTTCTGGCATTTCAGCCGTCGTCGGCCCGGCTTGCTTGAATCCTGATGGTGCAATGAGCAAGGGACTCACATCTGAGTTTACCCTTCCACGCTTATGGTGGACAAAATGATTCAGAAAAGGGGGTGGTGATGAGCAGAGTGTCTGAATTAAGCAGACCACTCTTACCCAGTCCAAAGATCAGGGCTTGATCCATCATCGTTTTTTAGCTCACTGCACCATCCCAGCTCAGAACCTGGCTATATGCAAATTAGTCTGTTCCTGTCCCAGTGCATGATGGGAACAGGGCAAACCAAACTACCAAGCCAATTCTTATACTTGGAAGGAAACAAGCTTCCGGGGGCCGGTTTCTGGCATTTCAGCCGTCGTCGGCCCGGCTTGCTTGAATCCTGATGGTGCAATGAGCAAGGGACTCACATCTGAGTATACCCTTCCACGCTTATGGTAGACAAAATGATTCAGAAAAGGGGGTGGTGATGAACAGAGTGTCTGAATTAAGCAGACCACTCTTACCCAGTCCAAAGATCAGGGCTTGATCCATCACCGTTTTTTAGCTCACTGCACCATCCCAGCTCAGAACCTGGCTATATGCAAATTAGTCTGTTCCTGTCCCAGTGCATGATGGGAACAGGGCAAACCAAACTACCAAGCCAATTCTTATACTGGGAAGGAAACAAGCTTCCAGGGACCGGTTTCTGGTATTTCAGCCGTCGTCGGCCCGGCTTGCTTGAATCCTGATGGTGCAATGAGCAAGGGACTCACATCTGAGTTTACCCTTCCACGCTTATGGTGGACAAAATGATTCAGAAAAGGGGGTGGTGATGAGCAGAGTGTCTGAATTAAGCAGACCACTCTTACCCAGTCCAAAGATCAGGGCTTGATCCATCACCGTTTTTTAGCTCACTGCACCATCCCAGCTCAGAACCTGGCTATATGCAAATTAGTCTGTTCCTGTCCCAGTGCATGATGGGAACAGGGCAAACCAAACTACCAAGCCAATTCTTATACTGGGAAGGAAACAAGCTTCCGGGGACCGGTTTCTGGCATTTCAGCCGTCGTCGGCCCGGCTTGCTTGAATCCTGATGGTGCAATGAGCAAGGGACTCACATCGGAGTATACCCTTCCACGCTTATGGTGGACAAAATGATTCAGAAAAGGGGGTGGTGATGAACAGAGTGTCTGAATTAAGCAGACCACTCTTACCCAGTCCAAAGATCAGGGCTTGATCCATCACCGTTTTTTAGCTCACTGCACCATCCCAGCTCAGAACCTGGCTATATGCAAATTAGTCTGTTCCTGTCCCAGTGCATGATGGGAACAGGGCAAACCAAACTACCAAGCCAATTCTTATACTGGGAAGGAAACAAGCTTTCAGGGACCGGTTTCTGGCATTTCAGCCGTCGTCGGCCCGGCTTGCTTGAATCCTGATGGTGCAATGAGCAAGGAACTCACATCTGAGTTTACCCTTCCACGCTTATGGTGGACAAAATGATTCAGAAAAGGCGGTGGTGATGAGCAGAGTGTCTGAATTAAGCAGACCACTCTTACCCAGTCCAAAGATCAGGGCTTGATCCATCACCGTTTTTTAGCTCACTGCACCATCCCAGCTCAGAACCTGGCTATATGCAAATTAGTCTGTTCCTGTCCCAGTGCATGATGGGAACAGGGCAAACCAAACTACCAAGCCAATTCTTATACTTGGAAGGAAACAAGCTTCCGGGGACCGGTTTCTGGCATTTCAGCCGTCGTCGGCCCGGCTTGCTTGAATCCTGATGGTGCAATGAGCAAGGGACTCACATCTGAGTATACCCTTCCACGCTTATGGTGGACAAAATGATTCAGAAAAGGGGGTGGTGATGAACAGAGTGTCTGAATTAAGCAGACCACTCTTACCCAGTCCAAAGATCAGGGCTTGATCCATCACCGTTTTTTAGCTCACTGCACCATCCCAGCTCAGAACCTGGCTATATGCAAATTAGTCTGTTCCTGTCCCAGTGCATGATGGGAACAGGGCAAACCAAACTACCAAGCCAATTCTTATACTGGGAAGGAAACAAGCTTCCGGGGACCGGTTTCTGGCATTTCAGCCGTCGTCAGCCCGGCTTGCTTGAAACCTGATGGTGCAATGAGCAAGGGACTCACATCTGAGTATACCCTTCCACGCTTATGGTGGACAAAATGATTCAGAAAAGGGGGTGGTGATGAGCAGAGTGTCTGAATTAAGCAGACCACTCTTACCCAGTCCAAAGATCAGGGCTTGATCCATCACCGTTTTTTAGCTCACTGCACCATCCCAGCTCAGAACCTGGCTATATGCAAATTAGTCTGTTCCTGTCCCAGTGCATGATGGGAACAGGGCAAACCAAACTACCAAGCCAATTCTTATACTGGTAAGGAAACAAGCTTCCGGGGACCGGTTTCTGGCATTTCAGCCGCCGTCGGCCCGGCTTGCTTGAATCCTGATGGTGCAATGAGCAAGGGACTCACATCTGAGTATACCCTTCCACGCTTATGGTGGACAAAATGATTCAGAAAAGGGGGTGGTGATGAACAGAGTGTCTGAATTAAGCAGACCACTCTTACCCAGTCCAAAGATCAGGGCTTGATCCATCACCGTTTTTTAGCTCACTGCACCATCCCAGCTCAGAACCTGGCTATATGCAAATTAGTCTGTTCCTGTCCCAGTGCATGATGGGAACAGGGCAAACCAAACTACCAAGCCAATTCTTATACTGGGAAGGAAACAAGCTTCCGGGGACCGGTTTCTGGCATTTCAGCCGTCGTCGGCCCGGCTTGCTTGAATCCTGATGGTGCAATGAGCAAGGGACTCACATCTGAGTATACCCTTCCACGCTTATGGTGGACAAAATGATTCAGAAAAGGGGGTGGTGATGAACAGAGTGTCTGAATTAAGCAGACCACTCTTACCCAGTCCAAAGATCAGGGCTTGATCCATCACCGTTTTTTAGCTCACTGCACCATCCCAGCTCAGAACCTGGCTATATGCAAATTAGTCTGTTCCTGTCCCAGTGCATGATGGGAACAGGGCAAACCAAACTACCAAGCCAATTCTTATACTGGGAAGGAAACAAGCTTCCGGGGACCGGTTTCTGGCATTTCAGCCGTCGTCGGCCCGGCTTGCTTGAATCCTGATGGTTCAATGAGCAAGGGACTCACATCTGAGTATACCCTTCCACGCTTATGGTGGACAAAATGATTCAGAAAAGGGGGTGGTGATGAACAGAGTGTCTGAATTAAGCAGACCACTCTTACCCAGTCCAAAGATCAGGGCTTGATCCATCACCGTTTTTTAGCTCACTGCACCATCCCAGCTCAGAACCTGGCTATATGCAAATTAGTCTGTTCCTGTCCCAGTGCATGATGGGAACAGGGCAAACCAAACTACCAAGCCAATTCTTATACTGGGAAGGAAACAAGCTTCCGGGGACCGGTTTCTGGCATTTCAGCCGTCGTCGGCCCGGCTTGCTTGAATCCTGATGGTGCAATGAGCAAGGGACTCACATCTGAGTATACCCTTCCACGCTTATGGTGGACAAAATGATTCAGAAAAGGGGGTGGTGATGAACAGAGTGTCTGAATTAAGCAGACCACTCTTACCCAGTCCAAAGATCAGGGCTTGATCCATCACCGTTTTTTAGCTCTCTGCACCATCCCAGCTCAGAACCTGGCTATATGCAAATTAGTCTGTTCCTGTCCCAGTGCATGATGGGAACAGGGCAAACCAAACTACCAAGCCAATTCTTATACTGGGAAGGAAACAAGCTTCCGGGGACCGGTTTCTGGCATTTCAGCCGTCGTCGGCCCGGCTTGCTTGAATCCTGATGGTGCAATGAGCAAGGGACTCACATCTGAGTATACCCTTCCACGCTTATGGTGGACAAAATGATTCAGAAAAAGGGGTGGTGATGAACAGAGTGTCTGAATTAAGCAGACCACTCTTACCCAGTCCAAAGATCAGGGCTTGATCCATCACCGTTTTTTAGCTCTCTGCACCATCCCAGCTCAGAACCTGGCTATATGCAAATTAGTCTGTTCCTGTCCCAGTGAATGATGGGAACAGGGCAAACCAAACTACCAAGCCAATTCTTATACTGGGAAGGAAACAAGTTTCCGGGGACCGTTTTCTGGCATTTCAGCCGTCGTCGGCCCGGCTTGCTTGAATCCTGATGGTGCAATGAGCAAGGGACTCACATCTGAGTATACCCTTCCACGCTTATGGTGGACAAAATGATTCAGAAAAGGGGGTGGTGATGAACAGAGTGTCTGAATTAAGCAGACCACTCTTACCCAGTCCAAAGATCAGGGCTTGATCCATCACCGTTTTTTAGCTCACTGCACCATCCCAGCTCAGAACCTGGCTATATGCAAATTAGTCTGTTCCTGTCCCAGTGCATGATGGGAACAGGGCAAACCAAACTACCAAGCCAATTCTTATACTTGGAAGGTAACAAGCTTCCGGGGACCGGTTTCTGGCATTTCAGCCGTCGTCGGCCCGGCTTGCTTGAATCCTGATGGTGCAATGAGCAAGGGACTCACATCTGAGTATACCCTTCCACGCTTATGGTGGACAAAATGATTCAGAAAAGGGGGTGGTGATGAACAGAGTGTCTGAATTAAGCAGACCACTCTTACCCAGTCCAAAGATCAGGGCTTGATCCATCACCGTTTTTTAGCTCACTGCACCATCCCAGCTCAGAACCTGGCTATATGCAAATTAGTCTGTTCCTGTCCCAGTGCATGATGGGAACAGGGCAAACCAAACTACCAAGCCAATTCTTATACTGGGAAGGAAACAAGCTTCCAGGGACCGGTTTCTGGCATTTCAGCCGTCGTCGGCCCGGCTTGCTTGAATCCTGATGGTGCAATGAGCAAGGGACTCACATCTGAGTTTACCCTTCCACGCTTATGGTGGACAAAATGATTCAGAAAAGGGGGTGGTGATGAGCAGAGTGTCTGAATTAAGCAGACCACTCTTACCCAGTCCAAAGATCAGGGCTTGATCCATCACCGTTTTTTAGCTCACTGCACCATCCCAGCTCAGAACCTGGCTATATGCAAATTAGTCTGTTCCTGTCCCAGTGCATGATGGGAACAGGGCAAACCAAACTACCAATCCAATTCTTATACTGGGAAGGAAACAAGCTTCCGGGGACCGGTTTCTGGCATTTCAGCCGCCGTCGGCCCGGCTTGCTTGAATCCTGATGGTGCAATGAGCAAGGGACTCACATCTGAGTATACCCTTCCACGCTTATGGTGGACAAAATGATTCAGAAAAGGAGGTGGTGATGAACAGAGTGTCTGAATTAAGCAGACCACTCTTACCCAGTCCAAAGATCAGGGCTTGATCCATCACCGTTTTTTAGCTCACTGCACCATCCCAGCTCAGAACCTGGCTATATGCAAATTTGTCTGTTCCTGTCCCAGTGCATGATGGGAACAGGGCAAACCAAACTACCAAGCCAATTCTTATACTGGGAAGGAAACAAGCTTCCGGGGACCGGTTTCTGGCATTTCAGCCGTCGTCGGCCCGGCTTGCTTGAATCCTGATGGTGCAATGAGCAAGGGACTCACATCTGAGAATACCCTTCCACGCTTATGGTGGACAAAATGATTCAGAAAAGGGGGTGGTGATGAACAGAGTGTCTGAATTAAGCAGACCACTCTTACCCAGTCCAAAGATCAGGGCTTGATCCATCACCGTTTTTTAGCTCACTGCACCATCCCAGCTCAGAACCTGGCTATATGCAAATTAGTCTGTTCCTGTCCCAGTGCATGATGGGAACAGGGCAAACCAAACTACCAAGCCAATTCTTATACTGGGAAGGAAACAAGCTTCCGGGGACCGGTTTCTGGCATTTCAGCCGTCGTCGGCCCGGCTTGCTTGAATCCTGATGGTGCAATGAGCAAGGGACTCACATCTGAGTATACCCTTCCACGCTTATGGTGGACAAAATGATTCAGAAAAGGGGGTGGTGATGAACAGAGTGTCTGAATTAAGCAGACTACTCTTACCCAGTCCTAAGATCAGGGCTTGATCCATCACCGTTTTTTAGCTCACTGCACCATCCCAGCTCAGAACCTGGCTATATGCAAATTAGTCTGTTCCTGTCCCAGTGCATGATGGGAACAGGGCAAACCAAACTACCAAGCCAATTCTTATACTGGGAAGGAAACAAGCTTCCGGGGACGGGTTTCTGGCATTTCAGCCGTCGTCGGCCCGGCTTGCTTGAATCCTGATGGTGCAATGAGCAAGGGACTCACATCTGAGTATACCCTTCCACGCTTATGGTGGACAAAATGATTCAGAAAAGGGGGTGGTGATGAACAGAGTGTCTGAATTAAGCAGACCACTCTTACCCAGTCCAAAGATCAGGGCTTGATCCATCACCGTTTTTTAGCTCACTGCACCATCCCAGCTCAGAACCTGGCTATATGCAAATTAGTCTGTTCCTGTCCCAGTGCATGATGGGAACAGGGCAAACCAAACTACCAAGCCAATTCTTATACTGGGAAGGAAACAAGCTTCCGGGGACCGGTTTCTGGCATTTCAGCCGTCGTCGGCCCGGCTTGCTTGAATCCTGATGGTGCAATGAGCAAGGGACTCACATCTGAGTATACCCTTCCACGCTTATGGTGGACAAAATGATTCAGAAAAGGGGGTGGTGATGAACAGAGTGTCTGAATTAAGCAGACTACTCTTACCCAGTCCAAAGATCAGGGCTTGATCCATCACCGTTTTTTAGCTCACTGCACCATCCCAGCTCAGAACCTGGCTATATGCAAATTAGTCTGTTCCTGTCCCAGTGCATGATGGGAACAGGGCAAACCAAACTACCAAGCCAATTCTTATACTGGGAAGGAAACAAGCTTCCGGGGACCGGTTTCTGGCATTTCAGCCGTCGTCGGCCCGGCTTGCTTGAATCCTGATGGTGCAATGAGCAAGGGACTCACATCTGAGTATACCCTTCCACGCTTATGGTGGACAAAATGATTCAGAAAAGGGGGTGGTGATGAACAGAGTGTCTGAATTAAGCAGACCACTCTTACCCAGTCCAAAGATCAGGGCTTGATCCATCACCGTTTTTTAGCTCTCTGCACCATCCCAGCTCAGAACCTGGCTATATACAAATTAGTCTGTTCCTGTCCCAGTGAATGATGGGAACAGGGCAAACCAAACTACCAAGCCAATTCTTATACTGGGAAGGAAACAAGTTTCCGGGGACCGTTTTCTGGCATTTCAGCCTTCGTCGGCCCGGCTTGCTTGAATCCTGATGGTGCAATGAGCAAGGGACTCACATCTGAGTATACCCTTCCACGCTTATGGTGGACAAAATGATTCAGAAAAGGGGGTGGTGATGAACAGAGTGTCTGAATTAAGCAGACCACTCTTACCCAGTCCAAAGATCAGGGCTTGATCCATCACCGTTTTTTAGCTCACTGCACCATCCCAGCTCAGAACCTGGCTATATGCAAATTAGTCTGTTCCTGTCCCAGTGCATGATGGGAACAGGGCAAACCAAACTACCAAGCCAATTCTTATACTTGGAAGGAAACAAGCTTCCGGGGACCGGTTTCTGGCATTTCAGCCGTCGTCGGCCCGGCTTGCTTGAATCCTGATGGTGCAATGAGCAAGGGACTCACATCTGAGTATACCCTTCCACGCTTATGGTGGACAAAATGATTCAGAAAAGGGGGTGGTGATGAACAGAGTGTCTGAATTAAGCAGACCACTCTTACCCAGTCCAAAGATCAGGGCTTGATCCATCACCGTTTTTTAGCTCACTGCACCATCCCAGCTCAGAACCTGGCTATATGCAAATTAGTCTGTTCCTGTCCCAGTGCATGATGGGAACAGGGCAAACCAAACTACCAAGCCAATTCTTATACTGGGAAGGAAACAAGCTTCCAGGGACCGGTTTCTGGCATTTCAGCCGTCGTCGGCCCGGCTTGCTTGAATCCTGATGGTGCAATGAGCAAGGGACTCACATCTGAGTTTAGCCTTCCACGCTTATGGTGGACAAAATGATTCAGAAAAGGGGGTGGTGATGAGCAGAGTGTCTGAATTAAGCAGACCACTCTTACCCAGTCCAAAGATCAGGGCTTGATCCATCACCGTTTTTTAGCTCACTGCACCATCCCAGCTCAGAACCTGGCTATATGCAAATTAGTCTGTTCCTGTCCCAGTGCATGATGGGAACAGGGCAAACCAAACTACCAAGCCAATTCTTATACTGGGAAGGAAACAAGCTTCCGGGGACCGGTTTCTGGCATTTCAGCCGCCGTCGGCCCGGCTTGCTTGAATCCTGATGGTGCAATGAGCAAGGGACTCACATCTGAGTATACCCTTCCACGCTTATGGTGGACAAAATGATTCAGAAAAGGAGGTGGTGATGAACAGAGTATCTGAATTAAGCAGACCACTCTTACCCAGTCCAAAGATCAGGGCTTGATCCATCACCGTTTTTTAGCTCACTGCACCATCCCAGCTCAGAACCTGGCTATATGCAAATTTGTCTGTTCCTGTCCCAGTGCATGATGGGAACAGGGCAAACCAAACTACCAAGCCAATTCTTATACTGGGAAGGAAACAAGCTTCCGGGGACCGGTTTCTGGCATTTCAGCCTTCGTCGGCCCGGCTTGCTTGAATCCTGATGGTGCAATGAGCAAGGGACTCACATCTGAGTATACCCTTCCACGCTTATGGTGGACAAAATGATTCAGAAAAGGGGGTGGTGATGAACAGAGTGTCTGAATTAAGCAGACCACTCTTACCCAGTCCAAAGATCAGGGCTTGATCCATCACCGTTTTTTAGCTCACTGCACCATCCCAGCTCAGAACCTGGCTATATGCAAATTAGTCTGTTCCTGTCCCAGTGCATGATGGGAACAGGGCAAACCAAACTACCAAGCCAATTCTTATACTGGGAAGGAAACAAGCTTCCGGGGACCGGTTTCTGGCATTTCAGCCGTCGTCGGCCCGGCTTGCTTGAATCCTGATGGTGCAATGAGCAAGGGACTCACATCTGAGTATACCCTTCCACGCTTATGGTGGACAAAATGATTCAGAAAAGGGGGTGGTGATGAACAGAGTGTCTGAATTAAGCAGACTACTCTTACCCAGTCCAAAGATCAGGGCTTGATCCATCACCGTTTTTTAGCTCACTGCACCATCCCAGCTCAGAACCTGGCTATATGCAAATAAGTCTGTTCCTGTCCCAGTGCATGATGGGAACAGGGCAAACCAAACTACCAAGCCAATTCTTATACTTGGAAGGAAACAAGCTTCCGGGGACCGGTTTCTGGCATTTCAGCCGTCGTCGGCCCGGCTTGCTTGAATCCTGATGGTGCAATGAGCAAGGGACTCACATCTGAGTATACCCTTCCACGCTTATGGTGGACAAAATGATTCAGAAAAGGGGGTGGTGATGAACAGAGTGTCTGAATTAAGCAGACTACTCTTACCCAGTCCAAAGATCAGGGCTTGATCCATCACCGTTTTTTAGCTCACTGCACCATCCCAGCTCAGAACCTGGCTATATGCAAATTAGTCTGTTCCTGTCCCAGTGCATGATGGGAACAGGGCAAACCAAACTACCAAGCCAATTCTTATACTGGGAAGGAAACAAGCTTCCGGGGACCGGTTTCTGGCATTTCAGCCGTCGTCGGCCCGGCTTGCTTGAATCCTGATGGTGCAATGAGCAAGGGACTCACATCTGAGTATACCCTTCCACGCTTATGGTGGACAAAATGATTCAGAAAAGGGGGTGGTGATGAACAGAGTGTCTGAATTAAGCAGACCACTCTTACCCAGTCCAAAGATCAGGGCTTGATCCATCACCGTTTTTTAGCTCTCTGCACCATCCCAGCTCAGAACCTGGCTATATACAAATTAGTCTGTTCCTGTCCCAGTGAATGATGGGAACAGGGCAAACCAAACTACCAAGCCAATTCTTATACTGGGAAGGAAACAAGTTTCCGGGGACCGTTTTCTGGCATTTCAGCCTTCGTCGGCCCGGCTTGCTTGAATCCTGATGGTGCAATGAGCAAGGGACTCACATCTGAGTATACCCTTCCACGCTTATGGTGGACAAAATGATTCAGAAAAGGGGGTGGTGATGAACAGAGTGTCTGAATTAAGCAGACCACTCTTACCCAGTCCAAAGATCAGGGCTTGATCCATCACCGTTTTTTAGCTCACTGCACCATCCCAGCTCAGAACCTGGCTATATGCAAATTAGTCTGTTCCTGTCCCAGTGCATGATGGGAACAGGGCAAACCAAACTACCAAGCCAATTCTTATACTTGGAAGGAAACAAGCTTCCGGGGACCGGTTTCTGGCATTTCAGCCGTCGTCGGCCCGGCTTGCTTGAATCCTGATGGTGCAATGAGCAAGGGACTCACATCTGAGTATACCCTTCCACGCTTATGGTGGACAAAATGATTCAGAAAAGGGGGTGGTGATGAACAGAGTGTCTGAATTAAGCAGACCACTCTTACCCAGTCCAAAGATCAGGGCTTGATCCATCACCGTTTTTTAGCTCACTGCACCATCCCAGCTCAGAACCTGGCTATATGCAAATTAGTCTGTTCCTGTCCCAGTGCATGATGGGAACAGGGCAAACCAAACTACCAAGCCAATTCTTATACTGGGAAGGAAACAAGCTTCCAGGGACCGGTTTCTGGCATTTCAGCCGTCGTCGGCCCGGCTTGCTTGAATCCTGATGGTGCAATGAGCAAGGGACTCACATCTGAGTTTAGCCTTCCACGCTTATGGTGGACAAAATGATTCAGAAAAGGGGGTGGTGATGAGCAGAGTGTCTGAATTAAGCAGACCACTCTTACCCAGTCCAAAGATCAGGGCTTGATCCATCACCGTTTTTTAGCTCACTGCACCATCCCAGCTCAGAACCTGGCTATATGCAAATTAGTCTGTTCCTGTCCCAGTGCATGATGGGAACAGGGCAAACCAAACTACCAAGCCAATTCTTATACTGGGAAGGAAACAAGCTTCCGGGGACCGGTTTCTGGCATTTCAGCCGCCGTCGGCCCGGCTTGCTTGAATCCTGATGGTGCAATGAGCAAGGGACTCACATCTGAGTATACCCTTCCACGCTTATGGTGGACAAAATGATTCAGAAAAGGAGGTGGTGATGAACAGAGTATCTGAATTAAGCAGACCACTCTTACCCAGTCCAAAGATCAGGGCTTGATCCATCACCGTTTTTTAGCTCACTGCACCATCCCAGCTCAGAACCTGGCTATATGCAAATTTGTCTGTTCCTGTCCCAGTGCATGATGGGAACAGGGCAAACCAAACTACCAAGCCAATTCTTATACTGGGAAGGAAACAAGCTTCCGGGGACCGGTTTCTGGCATTTCAGCCGTCGTCGGCCCGGCTTGCTTGAATCCTGATGGTGCAATGAGCAAGGGACTCACATCTGAGTATACCCTTCCACGCTTATGGTGGACAAAATGATTCAGAAAAGGGGGTGGTGATGAACAGAGTGTCTGAATTAAGCAGACCACTCTTACCCAGTCCAAAGATCAGGGCTTGATCCATCACCGTTTTTTAGCTCACTGCACCATCCAAGCTCAGAACCTGGCTATATGCAAATTAGTCTGTTCCTGTCCCAGTGCATGATGGGAACAGGGCAAACCAAACTACCAAGCCAATTCTTATACTGGGAAGGAAACAAGCTTCCGGGGACCGGTTTCTGGCATTTCAGCCGTCGTCGGCCCGGCTTGCTTGAATCCTGATGGTGCAATGAGCAAGGGACTCACATCTGAGTATACCCTTCCACGCTTATGGTGGACAAAATGATTCAGAAAAGGGGGTGGTGATGAACAGAGTGTCTGAATTAAGCAGACTACTCTTACCCAGTCCAAAGATCAGGGCTTGATCCATCACCGTTTTTTAGCTCACTGCACCATCCCAGCTCAGAACCTGGCTATATGCAAATTAGTCTGTTCCTGTCCCAGTGCATGATGGGAACAGGGCAAACCAAACTACCAAGCCAATTCTTATACTGGGAAGGAAACAAGCTTCCGGGGACCGGTTTCTGGCATTTCAGCCGTCGTCGGCCCGGCTTGCTTGAATCCTGATGGTGCAATGAGCAAGGGACTCACATCTGAGTATACCCTTCCACGCTTATGGTGGACAAAATGATTCAGAAAAGGGGGTGGTGATGAACAGAGTGTCTGAATTAAGCAGACCACTCTTACCCAGTCCAAAGATCAGGGCTTGATCCATCACCGTTTTTTAGCTCTCTGCACCACCCCAGCTCAGAACCTGGCTATATGCAAATTAGTCTGTTCCTGTCCCAGTGAATGATGGGAACAGGGCAAACCAAACTACCAAGCCAATTCTTATACTGGGAAGGAAACAAGTTTCCGGGGACCGTTTTCTGGCATTTCAGCCGTCGTCGGCCCGGCTTGCTTGAATCCTGATGGTGCAATGAGCAAGGGACTCACATCTGAGTTTACCCTTCCACGCTTATGGTGGACAAAATGATTCAGAAAAGGGGGTGGTGATGAGCAGAGTGTCTGAATTAAGCAGACCACTCTTACCCAGTCCAAAGATCAGGGCTTGATCCATCACCGTTTTTTAGCTCACTGCACCATCCCAGCTCAGAACCTGGCTATATGCAAATTAGTCTGTTCCTGTCCCAGTGCATGATGGGAACAGGGCAAACCAAACTACCAAGCCAATTCTTATACTTGGAAGGAAACAAGCTTCCGGGGACCGGTTTCTGGCATTTCAGCCGTCGTCGGCCCGGCTTGCTTGAATCCTGATGGTGCAATGAGCAAGGGACTCACATCTGAGTATACCCTTCCACGCTTATGGTGGACAAAATGATTCAGAAAAGGGGGTGGTGATGAACAGAGTGTCTGAATTAAGCAGACCACTCTTACCCACTCCAAAGATCAGGGCTTGATCCATCACCGTTTTTTAGCTCACTGCACCATCCCAGCTCAGAACCTGGCTATATGCAAATTAGTCTGTTCCTGTCCCAGTGCATGATGGGAACAGGGCAAACCAAACTACCAAGCCAATTCTTATACTGGGAAGGAAACAAGCTTCCAGGGACCGGTTTCTGGTATTTCAGCCGTCGTCGGCCCGGCTTGCTTGAATCCTGATGGTGCAATGAGCAAGGGACTCACATCTGAGTTTACCCTTCCACGCTTATGGTGGACAAAATGATTCAGAAAAGGGGGTGGTGATGAGCAGAGTGTCTGAATTAAGCAGACCACTCTTACCCAGTCCAAAGATCAGGGCTTGATCCATCACCGTTTTTTAGCTCACTGCACCATCCCAGCTCAGAACCTGGCTATATGCAAATTAGTCTGTTCCTGTCCCAGTGCATGATGGGAACAGGGCAAACCAAACTACCAAGCCAATTCTTATACTGGGAAGGAAACAAGCTTCCGGGGACCGGTTTCTGGCATTTCAGCCGTCGTCGGCCCGGCTTGCTTGAATCCTGATGGTGCAATGAGCAAGGGACTCACATCTGAGTATACCCTTCCACGCTTATGGTGGACAAAATGATTCAGAAAAGGGGGTGGTGATGAACAGAGTGTCTGAATTAAGCAGACCACTCTTACCCAGTCCAAAGATCAGGGCTTGATCCATCACCGTTTTTTAGCTCACTGCACCATCCCAGCTCAGAACCTGGCTATATGCAAATTAGTCTGTTCCTGTCCCAGTGCATGATGGGAACAGGGCAAACCAAACTACCAAGCCAATTCTTATACTGGGAAGGAAACAAGCTTCCGGGGACCGGTTTCTGGCATTTCAGCCGTCGTCAGCCCGGCTTGCTTGAAACCTGATGGTGCAATGAGCAAGGGACTCACATCTGAATATACCCTTCCACGCTTATGGTGGACAAAATGATTCAGAAAAGGGGGTGGTGATGAGCAGAGTGTCTGAATTAAGCAGACCACTCTTACCCAGTCCAAAGATCAGGGCTTGATCCATCACCGTTTTTTAGCTCACTGCACCATCCCAGCTCAGAACCTGGCTATATGCAAATTAGTCTGTTCCTGTCCCAGTGCATGATGGGAACAGGGCAAACCAAACTACCAAGCCAATTCTTATACTGGGAAGGAAACAAGCTTTCGGGGACCGGTTTCTGGCATTTCAGCCGCCGTCGGCCCGGCTTGCTTGAATCCTGATGGTGCAATGAGCAAGGGACTCACATCTGAGTATACCCTTCCAAGCTTATGGTGGACAAAATGATTCAGAAAAGGAGGTGGTGATGAACAGAGTATCTGAATTAAGCAGACCACTCTTACCCAGTCCAAAGATCAGGGCTTGATCCATCACCGTTTTTTAGCTCACTGCACCATCCCAGCTCAGAACCTGGCTATATGCAAATGTGTCTGTTCCTGTCCCAGTGCATGATGGGAACAGGGCAAACCAAACTACCAAGCCAATTCTTATACTGGGAAGGAAACAAGCTTCCGTGGACCGGTTTCTGGCATTTCAGCCGTCGTCGGCCCGGCTTGCTTGAATCCTGATGGTGCAATGAGCAAGGGACTCACATCTGAGTATACCCTTCCACGCTTATGGTGGACAAAATGATTCAGAAAAGGGGGTGGTGATGAACAGAGTGTCTGAATTAAGCAGACCACTCTTACCCAGTCCAAAGATCAGGGCTTGATCCATCACCGTTTTTTAGCTCACTGCACCATCCCAGCTCAGAACCTGGCTATATGCAAATTAGTCTGTTCCTGTCCCAGTGCATGATGGGAACAGGGCAAACCAAACTACCAAGCCAATTCTTATACTGGGAAGGAAACAAGCTTCCGGGGACCGGTTTCTGTCATTTCAGCCGTCGTCGGCCCGGCTTGCTTGAATCCTGATGGTGCAATGAGCAAGGGACTCACATCTGAGTATACCCTTCCACGCTTATGGTCGACAAAATGATTCAGAAAAGGGGGTGGTGATGAACAGAGTGTCTGAATTAACCAGACTACTCTTACCCAGTCCAAAGATCAGGGCTTGATCCATCACCGTTTTTTAGCTCACTGCACCATCCCAGCTCAGAACCTGGCTATATGCAAATTAGTCTGTTCCTGTCCCAGTGCATGATGGGAACAGGGCAAACCAAACTACCAAGCCAATTCTTATACTGGGAAGGAAACAAGCTTCCGGGGACCGGTTTCTGGCATTTCAGCCGTCGTCGGCCCGGCTTGCTTGAATCCTGATGGTGCAATGAGCAAGGGACTCACATCTGAGTATACCCTTCCACGCTTATGGTGGACAAAATGATTCAGAAAAGGGGGTGGTGATGAACAGAGTGTCTGAATTAAGCAGACCACTCTTACCCAGTCCAAAGATCAGGGCTTGATCCATCACCGTTTTTTAACTCTCTGCACCACCCCAGCTCAGAACCTGGCTATATGCAAATTAGTCTGTTCCTGTCCCAGTGAATGATGGGAACAGGGCAAACCAAACTACCAAGCCAATTCTTATACTGGGAAGGAAACAAGTTTCCGGGGACCGTTTTCTGGCATTTCAGCCGTCGTCGGCCCGGCTTGCTTGAATCCTGATGGTGCAATGAGCAAGGGACTCACATCTGAGTTTACCCTTCCACGCTTATGGTGGACAAAATGATTCAGAAAAGGGGGTGGTGATGAGCAGAGTGTCTGAATTAAGCAGACCACTCTTACCCAGTCCAAAGATCAGGGCTTGATCCATCACCGTTTTTTAGCTCACTGCACCATCCCAGCTCAGAACCTGGCTATATGCAAATTAGTCTGTTCCTGTCCCAGTGCATGATGGGAACAGGGCAAACCAAACTACCAAGCCAATTCTTATACTGGGAAGGAAACAAGCTTCCGGGGACCGGTTTCTGTCATTTCAGCCGTCGTCGGCCCGGCTTGCTTGAATCCTGATGGTGCAATGAGCAAGGGACTCACATCTGAGTATACCCTTCCACGCTTATGGTCGACAAAATGATTCAGAAAAGGGGGTGGTGATGAACAGAGTGTCTGAATTAACCAGACTACTCTTACCCAGTCCAAAGATCAGGGCTTGATCCATCACCGTTTTTTAGCTCACTGCACCATCCCAGCTCAGAACCTGGCTATATGCAAATTAGTCTGTTCCTGTCCCAGTGCATGATGGGAACAGGGCAAACCAAACTACCAAGCCAATTCTTATACTGGGAAGGAAACAAGCTTCCGGGGACCGGTTTCTGGCATTTCAGCCGTCGTCGGCCCGGCTTGCTTGAATCCTGATGGTGCAATGAGCAAGGGACTCACATCTGAGTATACCCTTCCACGCTTATGGTGGACAAAATGATTCAGAAAAGGGGGTGGTGATGAACAGAGTGTCTGAATTAAGCAGACCACTCTTACCCAGTCCAAAGATCAGGGCTTGATCCATCACCGTTTTTTAACTCTCTGCACCACCCCAGCTCAGAACCTGGCTATATGCAAATTAGTCTGTTCCTGTCCCAGTGAATGATGGGAACAGGGCAAACCAAACTACCAAGCCAATTCTTATACTGGGAAGGAAACAAGTTTCCGGGGACCGTTTTCTGGCATTTCAGCCGTCGTCGGCCCGGCTTGCTTGAATCCTGATGGTGCAATGAGCAAGGGACTCACATCTGAGTTTACCCTTCCACGCTTATGGTGGACAAAATGATTCAGAAAAGGGGGTGGTGATGAGCAGAGTGTCTGAATTAAGCAGACCACTCTTACCCAGTCCAAAGATCAGGGCTTGATCCATCACCGTTTTTTAGCTCACTGCACCATCCCAGCTCAGAACCTGGCTATATGCAAATTAGTCTGTTCCTGTCCCAGTGCATGATGGGAACAGGGCAAACCAAACTACCAAGCCAATTCTTATACTTGGAAGGAAACAAGCTTCCGGGGACCGGTTTCTGGCATTTCAGCCGTCGTCGGCCCGGCTTGCTTGAATCCTGATGGTGCAATGAGCAAGGGACTCACATCTGAGTATACCCTTCCACGCTTATGGTGGACAAAATGATTCAGAAAAGGGGGTGGTGATGAACAGAGTGTCTGAATTAAGCAGACCACTCTTACCCAGTCCAAAGATCAGGGCTTGATCCATCACCGTTTTTTAGCTCACTGCACCATCCCAGCTCAGAACCTGGCTATATGCAAATTAGTCTGTTCCTGTCCCAGTGCATGATGGGAACAGGGCAAACCAAACTACCAAGCCAATTCTTATACTGGGAAGGAAACAAGCTTCCAGGGACCGGTTTCTGGTATTTCAGCCGTCGTCGGCCCGGCTTGCTTGAATCCTGATGGTGCAATGAGCAAGGGACTCACATCTGAGTTTACCCTTCCACGCTTATGGTGGACAAAATGATTCAGAAAAGGGGGTGGTGATGAGCAGAGTGTCTGAATTAAGCAGACCACTCTTACCCAGTCCAAAGATCAGGGCTTGATCCATCACCGTTTTTTAGCTCACTGCACCATCCCAGCTCAGAACCTGGCTATATGCAAATTAGTCTGTTCCTGTCCCAGTGCATGATGGGAACAGGGCAAACCAAACTACCAAGCCAATTCTTATACTGGGAAGGAAACAAGCTTCCGGGGACCGGTTTCTGGCATTTCAGCCGTCGTCGGCCCGGCTTGCTTGAATCCTGATGGTGCAATGAGCAAGGGACTCACATCTGAGTATACCCTTCCACGCTTATGGTGGACAAAATGATTCAGAAAAGGGGGTGGTGATGAACAGAGTGTCTGAATTAAGCAGACCACTCTTACCCAGTCCAAAGATCAGGGCTTGATCCATCACCGTTTTTTAGCTCACTGCACCATCCCAGCTCAGAACCTGGCTATATGCAAATTTGTCTGTTCCTGTCCCAGTGCATGATGGGAACAGGGCAAACCAAACTACCAAGCCAATTCTTATACTGGGAAGGAAACAAGCTTCCGGGGACCGGTTTCTGGCATTTCAGCGGTCGTCGGCCCGGCTTGCTTGAATCCTGATGGTGCAATGAGCAAGGGACTCACATCTGAGTATACCCTTCCACGCTTATGGTGGACAAAATGATTCAGAAAAGGGGGTGGTGATGAACAGAGTGTCTGAATTAAGCAGACCACTCTTACCCAGTCCAAAGATCAGGGCTTGATCCATCACCGTTTTTTAGCTCACTGCACCATCCCAGCTCAGAACCTGGCTATATGCAAATTAGTCTGTTCCTGTCCCAGTGCATGATGGGAACAGGGCAAACCAAACTACCAAGCCAATTCTTATACTGGGAAGGAAACAAGCTTCCGGGGACCGGTTTCTGTCATTTCAGCCGTCGTCGGCCCGGCTTGCTTGAATCCTGATGGTGCAATGAGCAAGGGACTCACATCTGAGTATACCCTTCCACGCTTATGGTCGACAAAATGATTCAGAAAAGGGGGTGGTGATGAACAGAGTGTCTGAATTAAGCAGACTACTCTTACCCAGTCCAAAGATCAGGGCTTGATCCATCACCGTTTTTTAGCTCACTGCACCATCCCAGCTCAGAACCTGGCTATATGCAAATTAGTCTGTTCCTGTCCCAGTGCATGATGGGAACAGGGCAAACCAAACTACCAAGCCAATTCTTATACTGGGAAGGAAACAAGCTTCCGGGGACCGGTTTCTGGCATTTCAGCCGTCGTCGGCCCGGCTTGCTTGAATCCTGATGGTGCAATGTGCAAGGGACTCACATCTGAGTATACCCTTCCATGCTTATGGTGGACAAAATGATTCAGAAAAGGGGGTGGTGATGAACAGAGTGTCTGAATTAAGCAGACCACTCTTACCCAGTCCAAAGATCAGGGCTTGATCCATCACCGTTTTTTAGCTCTCTGCACCATCCCAGCTCAGAACCTGGCTATATGCAAATTAGTCTGTTCCTGTCCCAGTGAATGATGGGAACAGGGCAAACCAAACTACCAAGCCAATTCTTATACTGGGAAGGAAACAAGTTTCCGGGGACCGTTTTCTGGCATTTCAGCCGTCGTCGGCCCGGCTTGCTTGAATCCTGATGGTGCAATGAGCAAGGGACTCACATCTGAGTATTCCCTTCCACGCTTATGGTGGACAAAATGATTCAGAAAAGGGGGTGGTGATGAACAGAGTGTCTGAATTAAGCAGACCACTCTTACCTAGTCCAAAGATCAGGGCTTGATCCATCACCGGTTTTTAGCTCACTGCACCATCCCAGCTCAGAACCTGGCTATATGCAAATTAGTCTTTTCCTGTCCCAGTGCATGATGGGAACAGGGCAAACCAAACTACCAAGCCAATTCTTATACTGGGAAGGAAACAAGCTTCCGGGGACCGGTTTCTGGCATTTCAGCCGTCGTCGGCCCGGCTTGCTTGAATCCTGATGGTGCAATGAGCAAGGGACTCACATCTGAGTATACCCTTCCACGCTTATGGTGGACAAAATGATTCAGAAAAGGGGGTGGTGATGAACAGAGTGTCTGAATTAAGCAGACCACTCTTACCCAGTCCAAAGATCAGGGCTTGATCCATCACCGTTTTTTAGCTCTCTGCACCATCCCAGCTCAGAACCTGGCTATATGCAAATTAGTCTGTTCCTGTCCCAGTGAATGATGGGAACAGGGCAAACCAAACTACCAAGCCAATTCTTATACTGGGAAGGAAACAAGCTTCCGGGGACCGTTTTCTGGCATTTCAGCCGTCGTCGGCCCGGCTTGCTTGAATCCTGATGGTGCAATGAGCAAGGGACTCACATCTGAGTATTCCCTTCCACGCTTATGGTGGACAAAATGATTCAGAAAAGGGGGTGGTGATGAACAGAGTGTCTGAATTAAGCAGACCACTCTTACCCAGTCCAAAGATCAGGGCTTGATCCATCACCGTTTTTTAGCTCACTGCACCATCCCAGCTCAGAACCTGGCTATATGCAAATTAGTCTTTTCCAGTCCCAGTGCATGATGGGAACAGGGCAAACCAAACTGCCAAGCCAATTCTTATACTGTGAAGGAAACAAGCTTCCGGGGACCGGTTTCTGGCATTTCAGCCGTCGTCGGCCCGGCTTGCTTGAATCCTGATGGTGCAATGAGCAAGGGACTCACATCTGAGTATACCCTTCCACGCTTATGGTGGACAAAGTGATTCAGAAAAGGGGGTGGTGATGAACAGAGTGTCTGAATTAAGCAGACCACTCTTACCTAGTCCAAAGATCAGGGCTTGATCCATCACCGTTTTTTAGCTCACTGCACCATCCCAGCTCAGAACCTGGCTATATGCAAATTAGTCTTTTCCTGTCCCAGTGCATGATGGGAACAGGGCAAACCAAACTACCAAGCCAATTCTTATACTGGGAAGGAAACAAGCTTCCGGGGACCGGTTTCTGGCATTTCAGCCGTCGTCGGCCCGGCTTGCTTGAATCCTGATGGTGCAATGAGCAAGGGACTCACATCTGAGTATACCCTTCCACGCTTATGGTGGACAAAATGATTCAGAAAAGGGGGTGGTGATGAACAGAGTGTCTGAATTAAGCAGACCACTCTTACCCAGTCCAAAGATCAGGGCTTGATCCATCACCGTTTTTTAGCTCTCTGCACCATCCCAGCTCAGAACCTGGCTATATGCAAATTAGTCTGTTCCTGTCCCAGTGAATGATGGGAACAGGGCAAACCAAACAACCAAGCCAATTCTTATACTGGGAAGGAAACAAGCTTCCGGGGACCGTTTTCTGGCATTTCAGCCGTCGTCGGCCCGGCTTGCTTGAATCCTGATGGTGCAATGAGCAAGGGACTCACATCTGAGTATTCCCTTCCACGCTTATGGTGGACAAAATGATTCAGAAAAAGGGGTGGTGATGAACAGAGTGTCTGAATTAAGCAGACCACTCTTACCCAGTCCAAAGATCAGGGCTTGATCCATCACCGTTTTTTAGCTCACTGCACCATCCCAGCTCAGAACCTGGCTATATGCAAATTAGTCTTTTCCAGTCCCAGTGCATGATGGGAACAGGGCAAACCAAACTGCCAAGCCAATTCTTATACTGTGAAGGAAACAAGCTTCCGGGGACCGGTTTCTGGCATTTCAGCCGTCGTCGGCCCGGCTTGCTTGAATCCTGATGGTGCAATGAGCAAGGGACTCACATCTGAGTATACCCTTCCACGCTTATGGTGGACAAAGTGATTCAGAAAAGGGGGTGGTGATGAACAGAGTGTCTGAATTAAGCAGACCACTCTTACCCAGTCCAAAGATCAGGGCTTGATCCATCACCGTTTTTTAGCTCACTGCACCATCCCAGCTCAGAACCTGGCTATGTGCAAATTAGTCTGTTCCTGTCCCAGTGCATGATGGGAACAGGGCAAACCAAACTACCAAGCCAATTCTTATACTGGGAAGGAAACAAGCTTCCAGGGACCGGTTTCTGGCATTTCAGCCGTCGTCGGCCCGGCTTCCTTGAATCCTGATGGTGCAATGAGCAAGGGACTCACATCTGAGTTTACCCTTCCACGCTTATGGTGGACAAAATGATTCAGAAAAGGGGGTGGTGATGAGCAGAGTGTCTGAATTAAGCAGACCACTCTTACCCAGTCCAAAGATCAGGGCTTGATCCATCACCGTTTTTTAGCTCACTGCACCATCCCAGCTCAGAACCTGGCTATATGCAAATTAGTCTGTTCCTGTCCCAGTGCATGATGGGAACAGGGCAAACCAAACTACCAAGCCAATTCTTATACTGGGAAGGAAACAAGCTTCCGGGGACCGGTTTCTGGCATTTCAGCCGTCGTCGGCCCGGCTTGCTTGAATCCTGATGGTGCAATGAGCATGGGACTCACATCTGAGTATACCCTTCCACGCTTATGGTGGACAAAATGATTCAGAAAAGGGGGTGGTGATGAACAGAGTGTCTGAATTAAGCAGACCACTCTTACCCAGTCCAAAGATCAGGGCTTGATCCATCACCGTTTTTTAGCTCACTGCACCATCCCAGCTCAGAACCTGGCTATATGCAAATTAGTCTGTTCCTGTCCCAGTGCATGATGGGAACAGGGCAAACCAAACTACCAAGCCAATTCTTATACTGGGAAGGAAACAAGCTTCCGGGGACCGGTTTCTGGCATTTCAGCCGTCGTCGGCCCGGCTTGCTTGAAACCTGATGTTGCAATGAGCAAGGGACTCACATCTGAGTATACCCTTCCACGCTTATGGTGGACAAAATGATTCAGAAAAGGGGGTGGTGATGAGCAGAGTGTCTGAATTAAGCAGACCACTCTTACCCAGTCCAAAGATCAGGGCTTGACCCATCACCGTTTTTTAGCTCACTGCACCATCCCAGCTCAGAACCTGGCTATATGCAAATTAGTCTGTTCCTGTCCCAGTGCATGATGGGAACAGGGCAAACCAAACTACCAAGCCAATTCTTATACTGGGAAGGAAACAAGCTTCCGGGGACCGGTTTCTGGCATTTCAGCCGCCGTCGGCCCGGCTTGCTCGAATCCTGATGGTGCAATGAGCAAGGGACTCACATCTGAGTATACCCTTCCACGCTTATGGTGGACAAAATGATTCAGAAAAGGAGGTGGTGATGAACAGAGTATCTGAATTAAGCAGACCACTCTTACCCAGTCCAAAGATCAGGGCTTGATCCATCACCGTTTTTTAGCTCACTGCACCATCCCAGCTCAGAACCTGGCTATATGCAAATTAGTCTGTTCCTGTCCCAGTGCATGATGGGAACAGGGCAAACCAAACTACCAAGCCAATTCTTATACTGGGAAGGAAACAAGCTTCCGGGGACCGGTTTCTGGCATTTCAGCCATCGTCGGCCCGGCTTGCTTGAATCCTGATGGTGCAATGAGCAAGGGACTCACATCTGAGTATACCCTTCCACGCTTATGGTGGACAAAATGATTCAGAAAAGGGGGTGGTGATGAACAGAGTGTCTGAATTAAGCAGACCACTCTTACCCAGTCCAAAGATCAGGGCTTGATCCATCACCGTTTTTTAGCTCACTGCACCATCCCAGCTCAGAACCTGGCTATATGCAAATTAGTCTGTTCCTGTCCCAGTGCATGATGGGAACAGGGCAAACCAAACTACCAAGCCAATTCTTATACTGGGAAGGAAACAAGCTTCCGGGGACCGGTTTCTGGCATTTCAGCCGTCGTCGGCCCGGCTTGCTTGAATCCTGATGGTGCAATGAGCAAGGGACTCACATCTGAGTATACCCTTCCACGCTTATGGTGGACAAAATGATTCAGAAAAGGGGGTGGTGATGAACAGAGTGTCTGAATTAAGCAGACTACTCTTACCCAGTCCAAAGATCAGGGCTTGATCCATCACCGTTTTTTAGCTCACTGCACCATCCCAGCTCAGAACCTGGCTATATGCAAATTAGTCTGTTCCTGTCCCAGTGCATGATGGGAACAGGGCAAACCAAACTACCAAGCCAATTCTTATACTGGGAAGGAAACAAGCTTCCGGGGACCGGTTTCTGGCATTTCAGCCGTCGTCGGCCCGGCTTGCTTGAATCCTGATGGTGCAATGAGCAAGGGACTCACATCTGAGTATACCCTTCCACGCTTATGGTGGACAAAATGATTCAGAAAAGGGGGTGGTGATGAACAGAGTGTCTGAATTAAGCAGACCACTCTTACCCAGTCCAAAGATCAGGGCTTGATCCATCACCGTTTTTTAGCTCTCTGCACCATCCCAGCTCAGAACCTGGCTATATGCAAATTAGTCTGTTCCTGTCCCAGTGCATGATGGGAACAGGGCAAACCAAACTACCAAGCCAATTCTTATACTGGGAAGGAAACAAGCTTCCGGGGACCGTTTTCTGGCATTTCAGCCGTCGTCGGCCCGGCTTGCTTGAATCCTGATGGTGCAATGAGCAAGGGACTCACATCTGAGTATACCCTTCCACGCTTATGGTGGACAAAATGATTCAGAAAAGGGGGTGGTGATGAACAGAGTGTCTGAATTAAGCAGACCACTCTTACCCAGTCCAAAGATCAGGGCTTGATCCATCACCGTTTTTTAGCTCACTGCACCATCCCAGCTCAGAACCTGGCTATATGCAAATTAGTCTGTTCCTGTCCCAGTGCATGATGGGAACAGGGCAAACCAAACTACCAAGCCAATTCTTATACTTGGAAGGAAACAAGCTTCCGGGGACCGGTTTCTGGCATTTCAGCCGTCGTCGGCCCGGCTTGCTTGAATCCTGATGGTGCAATGAGCAAGGGACTCACATCTGAGTATACCCTTCCACGCTTATGGTGGACAAAATGATTCAGAAAAGGGGGTGGTGATGAACAGAGTGTCTGAATTAAGCAGACTACTCTTACCTAGTCCAAAGATCAGGGCTTGATCCATCACCGTTTTTTAGCTCACTGCACCATCCCAGCTCAGAACCTGGCTATATGCAAATTAGTCTGTTCCTGTCCCAGTGCATGATGGGAACAGGGCAAACCAAACTACCAAGCCAATTCTTATACTGGGAAGGAAACAAGCTTCCGGGGACCGGTTTCTGGCATTTCAGCCGTCGTCGGCCCGGCTTGCTTGAATCCTGATGGTGCAATGAACAAGGGACTCACATCTGAGTATACCCTTCCACGCTTATGGTGGACAAAATGATTCAGAAAAGGGGGTGGTGATGAACAGAGTGTCTGAATTAAGCAGACCACTCTTACCCAGTCCAAAGATCAGGGCTTGATCCATCAACGTTTTTTAGCTCTCTGCACCATCCCAGCTCAGAACCTGGCTATATGCAAATTAGTCTGTTCCTGTCCCAGTGAATGATGGGAACAGGGCAAACCAAACTACCAAGCCAATTCTTATACTGGGAAGGAAACAAGCTTCCGGGGACCGTTTTCTGGCATTTCAGCCGTCGTCGGCCCGGCTTGCTTGAATCCTGATGGTGCAATGAGCAAGGGACTCACATCTGAGTATTCCCTTCCACGCTTATGGTGGACAAAATGATTCAGAAAAGGGGGTGGTGATGAACAGAGTGTCTGAATTAAGCAGACCACTCTTACCCAGTCCAAAGATCAGGGCTTGATCCATCACCGTTTTTTAGCTCACTGCACCATCCCAGCTCAGAACCTGGCTATATGCAAATTAGTCTTTTCCAGTCCCAGTGCATGATGGGAACAGGGCAAACCAAACTGCCAAGCCAATTCTTATACTGTGAAGGAAACAAGCTTCCGGGGACCGGTTTCTGGCATTTCAGCCGTCGTCGGCCCGGCTTGCTTGAATCCTGATGGTGCAATGAGCAAGGGACTCACATCTGAGTATACCCTTCCACGCTTATGGTGGACAAAGTGATTCAGAAAAGGGGATGGTGATGAACAGAGTGTCTGAATTAAGCAGACCACTCTTACCCAGTCCAAAGATCAGGGCTTGATCCATCACCGTTTTTTAGCTCACTGCACCATCCCTGCTCAGAACCTGGCTATGTGCAAATTAGTCTGTTCCTGTCCCAGTGCATGATGGGAACAGGGCAAACCAAACTACCAAGCCAATTCTTATACTGGGAAGGAAACAAGCTTCCAGGGACCGGTTTCTGGCATTTCAGCCGTCGTCGGCCCGGCTTGCTTGAATCCTGATGGTGCAATGAGCAAGGGACTCACATCTGAGTTTACCCTTCCACGCTTATGGTGGACAAAATGATTCAGAAAAGGGGGTGGTGATGAGCAGAGTGTCTGAATTAAGCAGACCACTCTTACCCAGTCCAAAGATCAGGGCTTGATCCATCACCGTTTTTTAGCTCACTGCACCATCCCAGCTCAGAACCTGGCTATATGCAAATTAGTCTGTTCCTGTCCCAGTGCATGATGGGAACAGGGCAAACCAAACTACCAAGCCAATTCTTATACTGGGAAGGAAACAAGCTTCCGGGGACCGGTTTCTGGCATTTCAGCCGTCGTCGGCCCGGCTTGCTTGAATCCTGATGGTGCAATGAGCAAGGGACTCACATCTGAGTATACCCTTCCACGCTTATGGTGGACAAAATGATTCAGAAAAGGGGGTGGTGATGAACAGAGTGTCTGAATTAAGCAGACCACTCTTACCCAGTCCAAAGATCAGGGCTTGATCCATCACCGTTTTTTAGCTCACTGCACCATCCCAGCTCAGAACCTGGCTATATGCAAATTAGTCTGTTCCTGTCCCAGTGCATGATGGGAACAGGGCAAACCAAACTACCAAGCCAATTCTTATACTGGGAAGGAAACAAGCTTCCGGGGACCGGTTTCTGGCATTTCAGCCGTCGTCGGCCCGGCTTGCTTGAAACCTGATGTTGCAATGAGCAAGGGACTCACATCTGAGTATACCCTTCCACGCTTATGGTGGACAAAATGATTCAGAAAAGGGGGTGGTGATGAGCAGAGTGTCTGAATTAAGCAGACCACTCTTACCCAGTCCAAAGATCAGGGCTTGACCCATCACCGTTTTTTAGCTCACTGCACCATCCCAGCTCAGAACCTGGCTATATGCAAATTAGTCTGTTCCTGTCCCAGTGCATGATGGGAACAGGGCAAACCAAACTACCAAGCCAATTCTTATACTGGGAAGGAAACAAGCTTCCGGGGACCGGTTTCTGGCATTTCAGCCATCGTCGGCCCGGCTTGCTTGAATCCTGATGGTGCAATGAGCAAGGGACTCACATCTGAGTATACCCTTCCACGCTTATGGTGGACAAAATGATTCAGAAAAGGGGGTGGTGATGAACAGAGTGTCTGAATTAAGCAGACCACTCTTACCCAGTCCAAAGATCAGGGCTTGATCCATCACCGTTTTTTAGCTCACTGCACCATCCCAGCTCAGAACCTGGCTATATGCAAATTAGTCTGTTCCTGTCCCAGTGCATGATGGGAACAGGGCAAACCAAACTACCAAGCCAATTCTTATACTGGGAAGGAAACAAGCTTCCGGGGACCGGTTTCTGGCATTTCAGCCGTCGTCGGCCCGGCTTGCTTGAATCCTGATGGTGCAATGAGCAAGGGACTCACATCTGAGTATACCCTTCCACGCTTATGGTGGACAAAATGATTCAGAAAAGGGGGTGGTGATGAACAGAGTGTCTGAATTAAGCAGACTACTCTTACCCAGTCCAAAGATCAGGGCTTGATCCATCACCGTTTTTTAGCTCACTGCACCATCCCAGCTCAGAACCTGGCTATATGCAAATTAGTCTGTTCCTGTCCCAGTGCATGATGGGAACAGGGCAAACCAAACTACCAAGCCAATTCTTATACTGGGAAGGAAACAAGCTTCCGGGGACCGGTTTCTGGCATTTCAGCCGTCGTCGGCCCGGCTTGCTTGAATCCTGATGGTGCAATGAGCAAGGGACTCACATCTGAGTATACCCTTCCACGCTTATGGTGGACAAAATGATTCAGAAAAGGGGGTGGTGATGAACAGAGTGTCTGAATTAAGCAGACCACTCTTACCCAGTCCAAAGATCAGGGCTTGATCCATCACCGTTTTTTAGCTCTCTGCACCATCCCAGCTCAGAACCTGGCTATATGCAAATTAGTCTGTTCCTGTCCCAGTGCATGATGGGAACAGGGCAAACCAAACTACCAAGCCAATTCTTATACTGGGAAGGAAACAAGCTTCCGGGGACCGTTTTCTGGCATTTCAGCCGTCGTCGGCCCGGCTTGCTTGAATCCTGATGGTGCAATGAGCAAGGGACTCACATCTGAGTATACCCTTCCACGCTTATGGTGGACAAAATGATTCAGAAAAGGGGGTGGTGATGAACAGAGTGTCTGAATTAAGCAGACCACTCTTACCCAGTCCAAAGATCAGGGCTTGATCCATCACCGTTTTTTAGCTCACTGCACCATCCCAGCTCAGAACCTGGCTATATGCAAATTAGTCTGTTCCTGTCCCAGTGCATGATGGGAACAGGGCAAACCAAACTACCAAGCCAATTCTTATACTTGGAAGGAAACAAGCTTCCGGGGACCGGTTTCTGGCATTTCAGCCGTCGTCGGCCCGGCTTGCTTGAATCCTGATGGTGCAATGAGCAAGGGACTCACATCTGAGTATACCCTTCCACGCTTATGGTGGACAAAATGATTCAGAAAAGGGGGTGGTGATGAACAGAGTGTCTGAATTAAGCAGACTACTCTTACCCAGTCCAAAGATCAGGGCTTGATCCATCACCGTTTTTTAGCTCACTGCACCATCCCAGCTCAGAACCTGGCTATATGCAAATTAGTCTGTTCCTGTCCCAGTGCATGATGGGAACAGGGCAAACCAAACTACCAAGCCAATTCTTATACTGGGAAGGAAACAAGCTTCCGGGGACCGGTTTCTGGTATTTCAGCCGTCGTCGGCCCGGCTTGCTTGAATCCTGATGGTGCAATGAACAAGGGACTCACATCTGAGTATACCCTTCCACGCTTATGGTGGACAAAATGATTCAGAAAAGGGGGTGGTGATGAACAGAGTGTCTGAATTAAGCAGACCACTCTTACCCAGTCCAAAGATCAGGGCTTGATCCATCAACGTTTTTTAGCTCTCTGCACCATCCCAGCTCAGAACCTGGCTATATGCAAATTAGTCTGTTACTGTCCCAGTGCATGATGGGAACAGGGCAAACCAAACTACCAAGCCAATTCTTATACTGGGAAGGAAACAAGCTTCCGGGGACCGTTTTCTGCATTTCAGCCGTCGTCGGCCCGGCTTGCTTGAATCCTGATGGTGCAATGAGCAAGGGACTCACATCTGAGTATACCCTTCCACGCTTATGGTGGACAAAATGATTCAGAAAAGGGGGTGGTGATGAACAGAGTGTCTGAATTAAGCAGACCACTCTTACCCAGTCCAAAGATCAGGGCTTGATCCATCACCGTTTTTTAGCTCACTGCACCATCCCAGCTCAGAACCTGGCTATATGCAAATTAGTCTGTTCCTGTCCCAGTGCATGATGGGAACAGGGCAAACCAAACTACCAAGCCAATTCTTATACTTGGAAGGAAACAAGCTTCCGGGGACCGGTTTCTGGCATTTCAGCCGTCGTCGGCCCGGCTTGCTTGAATCCTGATGGTGCAATGAGCAAGGGACTCACATCTGAGTATACCCTTCCACGCTTATGGTGGACAAAATGATTCAGAAAAGGGGGTGGTGATGAACAGAGTGTCTGAATTAAGCAGACCACTCTTACCCAGTCCAAAGATCAGGGCTTGATCCATCATCGTTTTTTAGCTCACTGCACCATCCCAGCTCAGAACCTGGCTATATGCAAATTAGTCTGTTCCTGTCCCAGTGCATGATGGGAACAGGGCAAACCAAACTACCAAGCCAATTCTTATACTGGGAAGGAAACAAGCTTCCAGGGACCGGTTTCTGGCATTTCAGCCGTCGTCGGCCCGGCTTGCTTGAATCCTGATGGTGCAATGAGCAAGGGACTCACATCTGAGTTTACCCTTCCACGCTTATGGTGGACAAAATGATTCAGAAAAGGGGGTGGTGATGAGCAGAGTGTCTGAATTAAGCAGACCACTCTTACCCAGTCCAAAGATCAGGGCTTGATCCATCACCGTTTTTTAGCTCACTGCACCATCCCAGCTCAGAACCTGGCTATATGCAAATTAGTCTGTTCCTGTCCCAGTGCATGATGGGAACAGGGCAAACCAAACTACCAAGCCAATTCTTATACTTGGAAGGAAACAAGCTTCCGGGGACCGGTTTCTGGCATTTCAGCCGTCGTCGGCCCGGCTTGCTTGAATCCTGATGGTGCAATGAGCAAGGGACTCACATCTGAGTATACCCTTCCACGCTTATGGTGGACAAAATGATTCAGAAAAGGGGGTGGTGATGAACAGAGTGTCTGAATTAAGCAGACCACTCTTACCCAGTCCAAAGATCAGGGCTTGATCCATCACCGTTTTTTAGCTCACTGCACCATCCCAGCTCAGAACCTGGCTATATGCAAATTAGTCTGTTCCTGTCCCAGTGCATGATGGGAACAGGGCAAACCAAACTACCAAGCCACTTCTTATACTGGGAAGGAAACAAGCTTCCAGGGACCGGTTTCTGGTATTTCAGCCGTCGTCGGCCCGGCTTGCTTGAATCCTGATGGTGCAATGAGCAAGGGACTCACATCTGAGTTTACCCTTCCACGCTTATGGTGGACAAAATGATTCAGAAAAGGGGGTGGTGATGAGCAGAGTGTCTGAATTAAGCAGACCACTCTTACCCAGTCCAAAGATCAGGGCTTGATCCATCACCGTTTTTTAGCTCACTGCACCATCCCAGCTCAGAACCTGGCTATATGCAAATTAGTCTGTTCCTGTCTCAGTGCATGATGAGAACAGGGCAAACCAAACTACCAAGCCAATTCTTATACTGGGAAGGAAACAAGCTTCCGGGGACCGGTTTCTGGGATTTCAGCCGTCGTCGGCCCGGCTTGCTTGAATCCTGATGGTGCAATGAGCAAGGGACTCACATCTGAGTATACCCTTCCACGCTTATGGTGGACAAAATGATTCAGAAAAGGGGGTGGTGATGAACAGAGTGTCTGAATTAAGCAGACCACTCTTACCCAGTCCAAAGATCAGGGCTTGATCCATCACCGTTTTTTAGCTCACTGCACCATCCCAGCTCAGAACCTGGCTATATGCAAATTAGTCTGTTCCTGTCCCAGTGCATGATGGGAACAGGGCAAACCAAACTACCAAGCCAATTCTTATACTGGGAAGGAAACAAGCTTCCGGGGACCGGATTCTGGCATTTCAGCCGTCGTCAGCCCGGCTTGCTTGAAACCTGATGGTGCAATGAGCAAGGGACTCACATCTGAGTATACCCTTCCACGCTTATGGTGGACAAAATGATTCAGAAAAGGGGGTGGTGATGAGCAGAGTGTCTGAATTAAGCAGACCACTCTTACCCAGTCCAAAGATCAGGGCTTGATCCATCACCGTTTTTTAGCTCACTGCACCATCCCAGCTCAGAACCTGGCTATATGCAAATTAGTCTGTTCCTGTCCCAGTGCATGATGGGAACAGGGCAAACCAAACTACCAAGCCAATTCTTATACTGGGAAGGAAACAAGCTTCCGGGGACCGGTTTCTGGCATTTCAGCCGTCGTCGGCCCGGCTTGCTTGAATCCTGATGGTGCAATGAGCAAGGGACTCACATCTGAGTATACCCTTCCACGCTTATGGTGGACAAAATGATTCAGAAAAGGGGGTGGTGATGAACAGAGTGTCTGAATTAAGCAGACCACTCTTACCCAGTCCAAAGATCAGGGCTTGATCCATCACCGTTTTTTAGCTCACTGCACCATCCCAGCTCAGAACCTGGCTATATGCAAATTTGTCTGTTCCTGTCCCAGTGCATGATGGGAACAGGGCAAACCAAACTACCAAGCCAATTCTTATACTGGGAAGGAAACAAGTTTCCGGGGACCGTTTTCTGGCATTTCAGCCGTCGTCGGCCCGGCTTGCTTGAATCCTGATGGTGCAATGAGCAAGGGACTCACATCTGAGTATACCCTTCCACGCTTATGGTGGACAAAATGTTTCAGAAAAGGGGGTGGTGATGAACAGAGTGTCTGAATTAAGCAGACCACTCTTACCCAGTCCAAAGATCAGGGCTTGATCCATCACCGTTTTTTAGCTCACTGCACCATCCCAGCTCAGAACCTGGCTATATGCAAATTAGTCTTTTCCTGTCCCAGTGCATGATGGGAACAGGGCAAACCAAACTACCAAGCCAATTCTTATACTGGGAAGGAAACAAGCTTCCGGGGACCGGTTTCTGGCATTTCAGCCGTCGTCGGCCCGGCTTGCTTGAATCCTGATGGTGCAATGAGCAAGGGACTCACATCTGAGTATACCCTTCCACGCTTATGGTGGACAAAATGATTCAGAAAAGGGGGTGGTGATGAACAGAGTGTCTGAATTAAGCAGACCACTCTTACCCAGTCCAAAGATCAGGGCTTGATCCATCACCGTTTTTTAGCTCTCTGCACCATCCCAGCTCAGAACATGGCTATATGCAAATTAGTCTGTTCCTGTCCCAGTGAATGATGGGAACAGGGCAAACCAAACTACCAAGCCAATTCTTATACTGGGAAGGAAACAAGCTTCCGGGGACCGTTTTCTGGCATTTCAGCCGTCGTCGGCCCGGCTTGCTTGAATCCTGATGGTGCAATGAGCAAGGGACTCACATCTGAGTATTCCCTTCCACGCTTATGGTGGACAAAATGATTCAGAAAAGGGGGTGGTGATGAACAGAGTGTCTGAATTAAGCAGACCACTCTTACCCAGTCCAAAGATCAGGGCTTGATCCATCACCGTTTTTTAGCTCACTGCACCATCCCAGCTCAGAACCTGGCTATATGCAAATTAGTCTTTTCCAGTCCCAGTGCATGATGGGAACAGGGCAAACCAAACTGCCAAGCCAATTCTTATACTGGGAAGGAAACAAGCTTCCGGGGACCGGTTTCTGGCATTTCAGCCGTCGTCGGCCCGGCTTGCTTGAATCCTGATGGTGCAATGAGCAAGGGACTCACATCTGAGTATACCCTTCCACGCTTATGGTGGACAAAATGATTCAGAAAAGGGGGTGGTGATGAACAGAGTGTCTGAATAAAGCAGACCACTCTTACCCAGTCCAAAGATCAGTGCTTGATCCATCACCGTTTTTTAGCTCACTGCACCATCCCAGCTCAGAACCTGGCTATATGCAAATTAGTCTGTTCCTGTCCCAGTGCATGATGGGAACAGGGCAAACCAAACTACCAAGCCAATTCTTTTACTGGGAAGGAAACAAGCTTCCGGGGACCGGTTTCTGTCATTTCAGCCGTCGTCGGCCCGGCTTGCTTGAATCCTGATGGTGCAATGAGCAAGGGACTCACATCTGAGTATACCCTTCCACGCTTATGGTGGACAAAATGATTCAGAAAAGGGGGTGGTGATGAACAGAGTGTCTGAATTAAGCAGACCACTCTTACCCAGTCCAAAGATCAGGGCTTGATCCATCACCGTTTTTTAGCTCACTGCACCATCCCAGCTCAGAACCTGGCTATATGCAAATTAGTCTGTTCCTGTCCCAGTGCATGATGGGAACAGGGCAAACCAAACTACCAAGCCAATTCTTATACTGGGAAGGAAACAAGCTTCCGGGGACCGGTTTCTGGCATTTCAGCCATCGTCGGCCCGGCTTGCTTGAATCCTGATGGTGCAATGAGCAAGGGACTCACATCTGAGTATACCCTTCCACGCTTATGGTGGACAAAATGATTCAGAAAAGGGGGTGGTGATGAACAGAGTGTCTGAATTAAGCAGACCACTCTTACCCAGTCCAAAGATCAGGGCTTGATCCATCACCGTTTTTTAGCTCACTGCACCATCCCAGCTCAGAACCTGGCTATATGCAAATTAGTCTGTTCCTGTCCCAGTGCATGATGGGAACAGGGCAAACCAAACTACCAAGCCAATTCTTATACTGGGAAGGAAACAAGCTTCCGGGGACCGGTTTCTGGCATTTCAGCCGTCGTCGGCCCGGCTTGCTTGAATCCTGATGGTGCAATGAGCAATAATAACACCCTGAAAAAGCAAACACTCATAAGGAATGCAAGAATAAGCAAAGCATGTGAAATGTATTCAGGAACAACATGGTTACCTTAACAGTTTTAAGCTCATTATTCAGAAATCAATAAGGGATTTTGCCTGAAAAATTCAGGACATGGCTATAGGACCAGGTAGGGACCCGTTTCAATGTCCATTGCTTATATCCTTTCAAAATGTAAGCAGTTTGGTTTAAAAAAGAGCCGCATTACACATTTTATAAGCTAAAATAATTAAAACTGTTGAAAACGATCATATTAAACGTTTCCACTCCATCCATCAACCAGGTATTGCTGTCCCTATAGGAATGGTGCACTTCCCCACCCTGGAAAAACAATGTTGTTCAAAGAAAGAAGAAAAAAGAAAGTAGCGCTTTCACTGGCAAACTCTGTAAAGTGGCGCTAATGTGTGTGGGTGTAAATAACAATGTGGCCTGTCTGCTGAGCACTCTGTATCTCTTTATTTAGGTATTTAATTATTTTTTCGCTCCGTCCCGAGGTTTTTCTTTGGAATTATAAAATGGTCAGCAAATGGAGACATTTCCAGCCAAAGTGTTCTGCCTATTTTGGATCCATTTCACAGGGAAACAAATAAAGAAAAGGAGAGGCAAGAGAGAGTACTAAGATCTGTCTCGAAATCAGAACTTAAGGAGGAGCGAGACAGAAATAGAGAGAGACGGAGGAATAAAGAAAGAGAGTGGGGAGGAGTACAGCTGACAGAGGCAGATCAGGAGAAGTGGACACTGTCCTTGCCTCGTCTGGGTATGAAGGAAAAGAGACACGTTTTTTCCCCTTCTCTGCCCTTCCCAGATCACAGTGCCTTCCTGCAGAATAACAAAGGGAGAAGGGCAGATGGCCTCTTTGACTCCAGGCAGGTAAAGTGCAGGCCATTAGGTAGCGCTTTCGACGCTAATGGCCCTGTGAATAACAGAAGGGAGGGGGGAAATTCTTTTGTCCCCTCATCCACCTCACCCTTGTCCCCCGTGTGCCCCCCACTCTAAAATCTGGGGGGATATATCCCCTGCATCCCCCACACTTCCTACGCCCATGAGTAGAGCTCCCTCTGTGTCTAAAGTCGTTTATGTGCAAACTGTAAACATCAAATGTGAAATCGGATGATCACCAGAGCTATGCACTGAACTCATTAATGTCTTCATCCTTACCTCACCATATCAAGCATCAGGAAAGGAAAACGGTTTATTTAACTACTTCATTTGTGCTGGTGATTGCAGGTGGGAGGTATTTGCATTTATTTTTGGCACCTAAAGCATATTTTCCTTTTTCAGACTTTGATTCAGGGAGATAAAGGAGAAAACTAAGAAGGATAAAAGAAAAATAGGGAAAACGTGACAAATGGTAAAAGCAGGATTGAAAAATTAACCTGCAAGTATGAGGAAGGAAGAGTAGGATGGTCGAATAAAAAAGCATCAGATGAAAAGTCAGCAGTTTTGGTATTCGGTACACCTGGCCTTTGCCCATCCCGGTATTTGGCAGCAACAGCTCCTAAGAAGAACCTTGGACCCCTGCACTTATTCATTTTTATCAATTAATCATTGAGACTTTAGAGATTGTTCTTACATTATGAAAGATCTAAAATCAGAGCAGAGACTGTTTAGACTTGGAACACTGGCTGTAAATGCTTGCAGCATACAAAAAGCAGTGCATAACCAAGGGTGTGGTTTATATGATATCCCTGTGGGTTGCACACAAGCTGAGGCCAGATCGATAAAGGGGAGAAGCACTGAAAGACTTGCAGCAGCTCTGTCTGTGCTTCCTCCAAGGAACACCTAAAGTTATTCCGCTACAGTACTTGACCCAGTTCACATAAAACTGTGCTGCCCTGGACATCCTGTGCAAGAGAAATACCAAGCATTACCTAACCTGACCACAGGCCATCCCAGACCTTGTTTTCTCATCCCAGTCACACACTTCCAGAAGAATTAGGAGGTGGAGAGAGAGAAAAATGGAAAATAAAGCCATAGATCAAGAGCCATGGCTACCTTTTCAGAGCTGGAGAAATAAGCATTGGGAATGGGGAATAATTTTACCCCGAACAGAGTAGAGCCAGAGACCGATTAGAGACTATCCTATCCCCACATGCTTGACTAACATCTCTTCTACTTTTTTCTGACAGGTGGGAAACAAAATGCTAAAAGTGGAAAAGACAAATAACCAGATAACTCCCTTAAAAAATCTATAACTTATGGAACAATGACGTGCTTAACAGGCAAATAAACGTTCTGAGTCCGAAACTCCTAAATACTAGACCAACCTTGAAAAATATGGACAGCTCGGCATCTTAATCTGTACGAAGTAGATTCAACACAGAAACTTGGGAGACCTTAAATGGAAAATGGGTTTCTCCCTCTGACAAGGAATCATTTGATTGCTCCCTCCCTAGGTGCACAAATAAACTTACACAGTGCACCAATACTTTGGATTTAACATTTACATTAAAATATAACATTTAGATGTACGATCGTTTTTTGCAGTCATAAACGGGAATTCAGCCCGTTTGTGACCCAAAAGTTGGTCTGCCCCATGCACAAACCATATTTGTGAGTCGCTAACTTATTAGCAGTTGCTCCTTGCTCACGGGTCAGTGTATGTTTGTCACCATTACTATACAGTGCACAATAATAGACATAAAGGTAGGACTATTTGCTCACCATCAACACTCAGCAAAAACTGCATCCATTTTATAATGGTCATTTCACCAGTTGGGTAATTCATTGGTACATTAACGTTACTGTTTATTACAACATATTGTGTCTGTTGAAAATATTTCTTATGCAAACTTTTTCAATCAGAGTTAATTATTCATTCAAGGTGTTACAAAACCACCGTTAAATACATTAGGTATGATTCAATATTCCATTGACCACATGCTTTAATTGATCCATTTTTACAGTGTCAACTCTTCCACCATCTCATATACTACATTACAATTCTGCCCCATTGGGCCATTTCTTACATAAAGGTTCCTTTGGCTGCTCTCAATTCTTCCCAAGTGGGCACTTATAGGTACATGTTGTTCAAACATTAAATAGTCAGCTTCTTGATTTTGACCACGACCTAGATATTTTAGCCTTTTGCACGTCCTCTTCTTGTCATGTTGATGGCCGAGTCTCCTACAAGATAAAACATGTGCATGATCACATAAGGATTCCCTATTACCATTAAAAACAACAAACTTATACAACATGAGAAACAAAGAGACTCATAATTAAATGCTGCTTTCCTGAATCCATCACATCACATTACGATATTAGCCAAGGTGGACAGACAATTCTTCATCCTTATTAAATCCACTGAGATGCGTTGATTCATATTTTATAATCAATCTTGATTCCAGATGTCTCAAATCCTAACTCTGTTTCCCCCTCTCTCAGAGACCGGAATTCTATCAATAGCACCATATTTCAAAAGTCTAGAATTTTTATCATGACATTCTTTGAAATCTCTGGCAACAGGATACTGCTTATCCTCCCTTGCATGAATTGCAAGTAAGATGTTTACTAAATTGCATGTAAGATGTTTACTTATACCAAAGGTTTATCTATTTGGGACAGTTCCCTGGGCTGAAAATCTTTGTGAAAGCACACATAAAGGGTCAGGGTGGAGCTAAACGGCCACATGCATCAATGTTGCTGTTTGCGAATCCTTAATTGCGAAAATTAGGGATTCGCAATTAAGGATTCGCAAACGGCAATGCATGATTAATTCGCATTTTTTTTAGCGAATCAGTATTTTTTCTTAATTGCGATTCACAATTTGCGAATCGCAATTAAGGAAAACCCTTCCCATTGATTCCTATGGGCCAAGAGGCCCATAGGAATCAATGGGAAGGCATTTTCAATGTGCAATTTTGAAATTGTGAATCGCAATTTGAAAATGCAATTTCAAGGGTGCAGGGGGGGGTCCAAAGAACCCCTCCCTGCACCCCTGAAATTAAACTTAAGTGCAATTTACACACATACATGTCCCAAGGACATGTGTGTGTGTAAAATGCAACTTTCACAAACGCATTTTTGTGCATGTTTTAAGGTTTTCGGTAAATTAGCACGAGGTTCAACCTCATGCTAATTTACCGCTTCCAAATAGATAATTCGCAATTTTAAAATGATCATGCATTGCATTTCAGAAATCTGAATTTGCGATTTCTGAAATGCAATCGCAATTTTAGAAATCGCAACATGATTGTGATTCCTAAAATTGCGAAATACATGATGCATTGCAATTTTGATAATTGCATTCGCAAACGGCCGTAAATTGCGATTCGCACCGTTTGCGAATGCAATTATCGTTGATGCATGTGGGCAAATGTAACCCCATGGTTGAGAAATGGGGATGTTAGTGACACAAGTCATGTGTCCAAAATAGATTTTTTTAATCGCGCACAATATTAACGACGGGGACGTGACAGCCAGGGGACATCGCGACAATCAATGTCTTTGTGAATATTGGTGGAAATATAAAAAAATATATCAATTATTCATTAATATGCACTCTTATAGAGATGTTGAGATATTTATAAATGCTTTTATAGTTATTTATATAGTGTGTTATCTACTCTGATGTTTAGAATTAATTATATAGTTATCATTTTTTACTGTGGTGGTGACAATTGAATTCCTGCTTTTGCTTTCTGCTTTCGCGACGTAACCGCGGGGATCACAATTACCGACATCATTGCGATCTCGGGCCTCACCACGAAAACGGAAAATAGGTTATAGAGATGGTTGTTCTAGAAATATACTCCAAAAACATGAGTTTGAAGTGTACAGTAATAAACCCCTAGTGTGTAAAATACTGTAATTTGTGTGCATATATGTGTTTTCAATTTATGAAAAAGGCGCAATCGTATCGGTTAACAACGTCATCGCAAAGCCCCAAATATCTGCGAAAACTGAAAATAAGTATGAAACCTTGTTTTTAAAGAAACTTAGTGTAAAAATATGAGTTTAAACATGCTGTGAAAGAACTATGTATATAGTAATATGTGTAGGGCAATGTTCAGAATGGATTTTTTTACATATTATTTTTGGATGTGTTGGTGGTCATTGAATGTCTGCTTTTGTTTTCTGTTTTCGCGATGTGTCCGCGGGGATCGCAACATCGTCGCGAAGATTGTCGGTTGTGTGTACATGGCTGCTATACATAACAACGTATGCTGAGTTTCATGTTACTTAGAAACACCCTGTTGCCTTCATGCAATGGTCTCTGAGGAATGCAGAAACAGTTTTATTAACATGTTTCCTGGCTTTGTCAATCTTTGTCAATCTGTGGACAGAATTGATTTGACCACTTCCATTTCTGTCTTTGGCAATTATTTGAGTACACCAGGACAGTGTGAGGGAAAAACTGCATCAGTTCTGCAAAGGTTTGTTTCATTAAGATTCCCAGCCCTAACCCTGTCAGTGTGCCTAAATCATTGCCACCACAGTGCACAATCATGAGGGGAGGAGGTTGGGAATCCACAATGGATTTAAAAAAAGCCAGCAACTGATTAAACTTTAACCCTCTCTGGCCAATCCAAGTAAAATGCACATTTGTCAAGCCCAAAGTTTGTTTGCGCAGCACTCTTCACCCTAAGTGCCCAGACGTGGGTCCCTTGCTCACTGTGCCACTGGATTCAAGCTAGCCAGGCTGATGAAGGGTAATACCCAGAAACCAGTCCCAGGATGCTTGTTTCCGGTCCAGGGAGGACCTGGCTTGGCAGTTCGGTCTGGACTGTTCCCAGGAGGCACAGGGTCAAGACTGATTTGCATCTGGCTGGGTCTAAACTGGGGTGGCATGGTGAGCAAAAGAATGATGGACATAACCCAGATCTCTTGACGGGGGTGAATGTATGATTTATTCAGCATTCCGGACATCATTTGTTTGCTTAGCACAAGTCCCTGACGAGACCTCTCTTTTTGCAGCCTCTTTAGCCCAATAGATACAGCTGTGGTCCACACTGCAAACGAAAAGCATTTTGAATTGAAGGAGCAATAGTAGTGAGGAGATGGCTGGAGCTGAATGAGGTTGTTTTCCAAAGCAGTTCAAATGGAGGGTTTTTTTATGATATATTTAATCGTATGAGGTCAGAATGAAAGTGAATAAAATTAGGTAGTGTGTTGAATGCCTTAGCAAGAGGTCTTATCATTGGCTGTTGTGAAAGAAATGAAATACAGACATGGATATGCTTTTGAATCTGTGGAGTAAAGCACACCTGTTGTACCTTATTTGGAAGCAGCATGCTCCTTCTAGAATTTGTTGTGAACTTGTGACCTACTGGTTCCACAGGTTCAGTGAGCAAAGACTCTATTGGGGGATGGGTGTTAAGGAGACAGAATCATTTTTTTAAGTTGAGGAGTGATGACACAATGTAAGTAATGGCAAGTTTTAATTTCCAACTTGGGACTCTGTAATAAACTGTTGTGTAGTATTTAAATTTCAGAAAAATGAAGCTAGATAATGGTTTGAACTCCTGTTTTTTTCACGATTACTCTGTGATGATTGTGAAAACGTGCCTACAGGGACCTTGTTTTGAGAGAGAAGGAAAGGGTTAACAAATGCTAACCATTCACAAGTGGAGATGCAGTAGTCTAAAATGAAAGACATGATTTCATTTGCTACCTTTCTCATGATGATAGGGTGGAAAGTTGAAGATGTTGCCATTTTAGAGTTGTTTTGTATGAGAGTGGTGTACCATTCTTGGGCTTAAGTTTTTGCAAATCTTAACAGTGTCAAAACCATCCAAAAAAAGCCAAAACAACAATACAATCTACAAACTCAATTCACTGTTATGTATATACCTTTGTAATTGTTTTAAAAATGTACATTAGAAATCAAGAGGTATATGGGAGGTTGATTAAAAGGAGTATCACAGTGATGTGAAAAATATATGAGATGAACTATATCTATTAGAGGGTATTGTCTAAGAGGTTAGTGGTGAATGTTTTGGAACGTAACAGAAAAATGAATAAGTGCCTCTTTATTACATTGCGTATTTTATTGAAAAACAGCTGTGTAGTGTTGTTGGAAGTTGCAATTAGGAAGTAAGAATGTTGTAAATATCTAAGCATCATGTGCACAATAGTAACATGTTATTTGAATTCTGAGAGTTGTAGTACTTTTAGTAACATTGTTAAACAGGAATCGTGTAGTGATAAATAAAAGCTGAGAACATATTGCCCACCTGTTCATGAATTAGAAAGAAATAATACTTGTTAGTTATATATTGGGAAGTGTTTGTTAATCTGGTTTTTAACTTATATGACGGCTTTGCATGTGCTTAGATGATGAGTTATGGTTTTCGTGCTTCCACATTGCTATATATATGCGATGGGACATTTGAGTTTAGTTAAAGATGCAGACAGGTATATATTTTTGGCAAGATGGCTTGAAGATGTATATCTATTAAAAAATTGCATAGATGTTTACCTGGTGATCTATGTTCCATAAGGGTGATCAATCAATCAATCAATCAGTGACACTTATAAAGCGCGCTACATACCCGTAGGGTCTCAAGGCGCTGGGGGGGGGGGGGTGCCGCTACTGCTCGAACAGCCAGGTCTTCAGCTTCTTCCTGAAGGAGAGGTGGTCTTGGGTCAGGCGCAGGTCGGTCGGGAGGGAGTTCCAGGTCTTGGCGGCCAGGTAGGAGAAGGACCTTCCTCCTGTAGTCGCTCTTCGGATGCGGGGGACGGCGGCGAGGGCGTGGTTGGCTGATCGGAGGTGGCGTTTGGGAGCGTAGAAGTTGACTCGGCTGTTGAGGTAGCTCGGGCCTTGGTCGTGTAGGGCTTTGTGTGCGTGGGTGAGGAGGCGGAAGGTGATTCTTTTGTTGACGGGGAGCCAGTGAAGGTCTCTCAGATGTCCGGAGATGTGGCTGGTTCGTGGGATGTCGAGGATGAGTCTGGCTGAGGCGTTCTGGATCCGCTGGAGTCTCTTCTGGAGCTTGGCGGTGGTGCCGGCGTAGAGGGCGTTGCCGTAGTCCAGCTGGCTGGTGACGAGGGCCTGGGTGACGGTCTTTCTGGTCTCGGTGGGGATCCACCAGAAGATCTTCCGTAGCATGCGTAGGATGTTGAAGCATGACGAGGAGACGGCGTTGACTTGTCTGGTCATGGAGAGGGAGGAGTCCAGGATGACGCCCAGGTTTCGTGCATGGTCTGTCGGTTTGGGTGCGGTGCCCAGGGCGGGAGGCCACCAGGAGTCGTCCCAGGCGGAGGGTGAGGAGCCCAGGATGAGGACCTCCGTCTTGTCCGAGTTCAGCTTCAGGCGGCTGGTCGTCATCCACTCGGCTACCTCTTTCATCCCTTCGTGCAGGTTGGCTCTGGCGGCGGCGGGGTCGTTGGTCAGGGAGAGGATCAGCTGGGTGTCGTCTGCGTAGGAGATTATGCTGAGGTTGTGTTTGCGTACGATGGCCGCGAGGGGGCTCATGTAGACGTTGAAGAGGGTGGGGCTCAGCGATGATCCTTGGGGGACGCCGCAGATGACTTCGGAGGCCTCTGACTTGTACGGTGGTAGGCGGACTCTCTGTGTTCTTCCGTCGAGGAAGGAGGTGATCCATTCCAGCGCCTTGTCCTGGATGCCGATGTTGCTGAGGCGCCGTACCAGGGTGCGGTGGCAGACCGTGTCGAATGCCGCGGAGAGGTCGAGGAGGATGAGGGCCGCTGTTTCTCCATTGTCCATCAGGGCTCGGATGTCATCGGTGGCGGCGATGAGGGCGGTCTCGGTGCTGTGGTTGGCTCGGAAGCCGGACTGTGAGGGGTCGAGGGATCCGTTCGTCTCGAGGAAGGCGGCCATCTGCTTGTTGACGGTCTTCTCGATGACTTTGGCTGGAAACGGGAGGAGCGAGATGGGGCGGTAATTCTTGAGTTCGGTGGGGTCCGCTGTGGGTTTCTTGAGTAGAGCGCTGAGTTCGGCGTGCTTCCAGCTCTCGGGGAAGGTGGCGGTGTCGAAGGATGTGTTGATGATGTCTCGCAGGTGGGGTGCGATGACAGCGTCGGCCTTGTTGAAGACGTGGTGAGGGCAGGGGTCGGTCGGTGATCCGGAGTGGATGGAGTTCATCGTGCTGATGGTGTCTTCGGTGCTGATCGGGGTCCAGGCGTGGAGGGTGGTGGTGGGGGGTGGTTGTTCGGTCGTGGTGTGCATAGGTTGGTTGTTGAAGCTGTTGTGTATGTCCGCGATCTTGTTGTGGAAGTATGAAGCGAGGGAGTTGCAGAGGTCTTGCGATGGGATGATGTCGTTGTTTCCTGCGCTGGGGTTGGAAAGCTCTTTCACGATGTTGAAGAGTTCCTTGCAGTTGTGTGCGTTGTTGTCCAACCGGTCCTTGAAAGCTGTTTTCTTGGCGGCGCGGATCAGCTGGTGGTGTTTCCGGGTGGCAAGTTTGACGGAGGTCCTGTTGTCCGGTGTCGGTTCCCTTCTCCAGACTTTCTCGAGGGCTCGGCAGTTCTTCTTGGAGCTCTTGAGTTCGTCGGTGAACCATGGGGCCTTCTTGCTGCCGGGTCTGCTAGGCGGGGTCCTCAGTGGGGCGAGTTCGTCCGCGCAGTTGCTGATCCACTTCGTGAGGTTGTCGGCGGCTTGGCTGGGGTTCGCTGAGCTGGCAGGAGGGTGCTGGCTCAGGGAGGTGGCGAGCTGGTCTGCTGTGATCTTGTTCCAGCTTCTGCGGGCGGTCTGTTTCTGGTGGTGGTGGGTCGTCGTTCTCTTGAAGGTGAAGTGGACGCAGCTGTGGTCCGTCCATTGAAGCTCAGTGGCGTGGCTGAAGTTGATGTCCGTGCTGGAAGAGAAGACTGGGTGATGAAACTTTCCTGTATATGGTGAGGGTAGTGTTTTTCTTTAAACATGGTTTGTTTAAAATTCAAAAGGATTAAGCATGGGCGGATTTTGCGAATAGTCAATCCGCGAAATTGCGTATTTACGGATTCGCAATCCGCAAAATCCGCGAACTCTCGCGAATTTTGCGGATTCCTTTTTTTGTGTGTTCGCAAGTGTTTCTGCCATTTCGCAAGGATTTTTTACCAGTTCGCAAACGCGAACTTACTTGTCGGGTAGCAATGGTCGCGACCATGTTGTTTCTACGTCTGGTTCATCAAAGCACCCTCTGTTTCACCACTGCCACCCTCTGTTTCACCACTGCCACCCTCTGGCTCACCCATGCCACCCTCTGGCTCACCCATGCCACCCTCTAGTTCATCACTGTAGATTATGGGGGGAAAAGCACACCTGCCCTGCCTCAACTGACATGAATGAATTAGGGGCTGATTAATGTGTCACTGAATTTGAACTTCTAGGCTGGCACCTGCTTCCTTATCTGTAATTGCCTTCTGTTGCAGTGTAATTTTTTTAACAGGCCCTTTGTTGTATACTTGTAGCTATTCTCTGAGCCCGCTGTGAGGGTCAGAGCAGGGTCATAGAATAGTTGAAAGTAGGCAACTGAACTCTGAAGGGGCCCCTCAGGAAGCACTACAGGGAATGGTTACTAATGATAAGATTGAACTTTTGCACCTGCTGAGTGCTTTCAGTTTTGCAAAAATCCAAATATCCAGCAGCAGCCACAAAAAGTAATCCTTCGAGCACTACAGGGAATGGTTACTAATGATAAGATTGAACTTTCGCACCTGCTGAGTGCTTTCAGTTTTGCAAAAATCCAAATATCCAGCAGCATCCACAAAAAGTAATCCTTCCAGGTCAAGATCCAAATCAAAGTGACCAGCACATGAAGAAAGCACTGGGAGGAGCCTGCTGGACAGGAACAGGAAGTTGGAGACTGTGGGGCACTTCCTTCCTCCCCCCCCCAAAATGGACTCCTTGCAAAAAAAGTGCAGGCAAATGTCAACCTGAGGATTTATTCTGATAAAAATCATAATTTTCAAGGTTTATGCTGCCTGCCGGTATGGATTTCTTGTGCGAAATTGCAAATTTTGCAATCTCGCAATTGCGAGATTGTCGCTGCCCGCCGCATCTACGTGTTCGCAAGTGTTTACTCCCGCAAAATTGTATAGTATTCTAGTTGGCAAGTGCGACCAAGCAAAAAATCCTCTTCGCACGGATTTATGAATTTTCGGCAAGTTTGCAAGAGTTCGCGGATTGCGAACTTGCCGAAAATCCCATTGTGATAAACGCCCATACTTAAAAAGGATTAATAGAGCAGAATGCCTTGAGAGTTCCTGTGCTAGCTTAATTTCAAGTGTAACTTTTGTTGCGATATGCTGAATATGTTTTAGAAGCAGAAGAAGAGTTCAAGAAATGTTGTTTTCCGTTTTAGAAATTTACTGATGCACGTCCATGCTCAGTAAAAAAGCAATGTATGTTTATAGAGAGCCATGTATGCAATTATATATCAAGTGTGATACCTAGATTTTACTCACACATAGCACAGAAAAAAAGCAAATATACAGTAAAACAGGCAGTTTGATACTGACAGAAGATAACCAATGAGTCAGAGATATAGTGGCAACCGTTATGTGTCTGACAGCAATAAATGTACTTTCACGGTCAGTCAGTGAGGCAGTATTCAGGCACTCATGCATTCACCCAGCCACTACTTAGGCAGTCATCAAATCAGTGATTCACTATTCAAGGAGTTATTTAGTTACACAGACAATACACATGTACTCTTACAATCAGGCAGGCAGGCAGAACTTATGCAGGCACTACCCATACATTCATCTAATCACCTAGGTACTAACTATTGACTTATGTACTTAACACGGCTGTAACTATACAACTATATAACATTTGCGCTGAACCTCTGCAACAATCTAAACATCCACTTACAACCCATGCAGTCATTGAAATACTGAGGCACACACTTGTACTTATGAAACACACAGGCTCTACTCATGCACTCATCTAATTATGTAGAGGTTACCATTGTGATAAACCTATCACCCATTCACTACCTGTGCAGTAATTTAATTACTGAGTCAATAGTCTTGCACTTATACGGTCACCCCAGCAGTACATTTAATTTCATCCAATCTCTCAAGCTTTACCAATGGAATTGTGCAGTCACTCAGACACTAGTCATGCACTCATCTAATTAGCCAGGCACTACTGATGCACTTATGCAATTCACCAGGCACTACCCATGTAGTTTTCTAAGCATCAAGGCACTACCTGTTCCCTCAGCCAAATGGGTAACATCTAATCACTGAAACACTATTCATCCACTCATCCAATAGGCTATGTGCCATGCATGGGCTTAAACAATCATGTATGCACTATCCATGCACTGCATAAATCACCTATATTCTATGTACGCACTATTGCAATCATACACGCACTAGAATTGCACTCATTCATTCATTCTACCAGCCCGGTGATGGCAACGCAACAGACAGTCCGTTCCTCCTTGCCTGCCCGGAAGTCAGGCACAGGGGAGGAGTCATGTTGTCGCATCTGACCCTGATCAAGAAGGAGATGGAAGCACACACGGGGAGAGAGATGAAAGAGAAGACAGACCCCAAGGATGGGACGCAGGAGGAAGCGGTACCAGAGAAGGTCCCCGGAGAAGAACACGGGAAGGAGCAGAGCAGAATGAGCCCGTGCTGTACGTGAGACTACAGGAAGGCCCAGCCGAGAAGGCGTCCCCTCGCTGCCAGTTGACCGAAGGTTCCCGCCACATCCCAGGAGGGGCGTGGCTCCACTAGGTAGATGCCCGTTTCTTTGAAAAAAAACAACACTGGTGCTAAACTAAGGGAGGAGTGTGGAGGGGAGGAGAAAAAGAAAGGTAAAAGAGGGGGAAAACACAGAACAGGACAGGAAGAAAAAGATATCTTCAAGATAAGAAGCTAACCAAATAATAAAAACAAAGGAAAAGAAAAGGGAGGGAGAGAGAGAATAGAGTATAAGACAAAGAAAGAGGGGTGAACAGATATATGCCTTCCTCTGCAGTTTAAGAGAAGAGGGACAGAAGGGCCAAAGCCAGCTTAATAGGTGTCTGAGGCTTTCATATATATTTTTTTTGTTAATTTAAAAAGGTAGCTAAATGCATATTCCCCTCTCTATAGTAGGACAAGTGTCACCCAATTATAGAAAACAAGGGCAGACTCTTACCTGCTTCTTTGTTTCTGTCAAGGGTGCTGAAGGGAAGGAACTCCAAAGACCCTGAAAGAGAAGATGTTGGAACACCTGAACAAGGATTGTGCTCAATAGACCATTAAAAATCACTGTATACGTCTAAATAAAGATGTTATAACGCACTTTGAGACCATCCTGAGTAGTTTCTTAGCAACCACTTCAGGCTTCTGGTCACTCTATGCATGTACTGATTTATTGAAGCATTAGTCACACACTTGTCGAATCATTCAGTCTCTACACTAAAACCAGCTTAAATTCATCCACCTATCGACCGTGGAACAAACGCAATTTGGAACACTTAGAAACACAACTAACATCCAGTACAGATCTGGAAACAAGCCATGAGTGGCTACATGAAGCTTTTGATATCCTGATACCACTCAAAACCACACAACAGAACAAAAGAAAGCAAGCACCTTGGAGAAATACAGAGATAAAAGACATAAAACTACAAATTAGAAAGCTACAACATGCCTGGCTCAAAACAAAAAACAAACAAGACAAGCTTCACCTACAGAAAATTAACTGTCAGCTATCAAAAAAGCAAGGGAAAGTACTATTCAGACTTAATTCAAAATGCTAAATGTGCAAATAAAGAATTCTATAAATTACTCAATGAATTGCCTAGAAGGAACTCATCCCGTTACTCAAGATTTCACTGACAAAATGGCAAATCATTACACGGCCAAAGCAGACAGGTTGGCCATGTACTTGAAGCAGAGACAAAGCAGAAGCACTAACCCTTTTACAAAACAACAATCCAGGAATACTCTAACTTAGCCTCAAATTGTTTCCCACGAGGGGTCCCTTACGGATTCCTCCATCAGTCCATTGGGTAAGGGTACCTCAATCCTGACCCCTTATATCATTTGTCTACTTTATCGCCCCCCCCCCAGGAACCGTGTCCCAATTCACAAAATGGTAGGTGCAACTTTTCTCTCAGGTTGTGGCCAGCCAATCACTGAACTGCTGTTGGCATGTGGATCCACTGTGGATCCATGTCTCTAGATAAACATATATATGTTTTCTTTGATAACGCCAAACCTACTGGACAGATTTAAACCAAATTATAAAAATTTACTCTTTCCGGACCAAGATCTAGGTTTGTCCCAAATTTGGTGTAACTCTGATCAGTGTTTCAGGCTATAGTTCTGTCTAAAATCCCTATGGAAAATTGCATGGGAAAACGTGTTTTGGAACCCCCCATTTTTCTTAGCCCATGCTGATGAATTACCCCAAAACATTTCACACAGCAACTGAAGTGAATGGCACACTAGTTGTGAACATTTCATGAGAATATGTCAAACGGTGCCAAAGTTATTAGCAAAACAAAAAACGCTCTTCCTATGGAAAAGATCTCCTAACTGTAACTACCTGCCAGTAATGCCAGTAGGATATTATACATAAATATATATATATCAAACTCCTCTTCCGTGCGTTGCAGGATTGCCTCCAGAGACGGACACGGACCCAAGTATGGTGCAAAAACGATATTTTTATTGTACCTCACCAGTCGCCATAACGCTTTTCGGCTCGCTTGAGCCTCAACAGTGTCAAAGTTGAAACAGTCAAAAGAAGAGCAAACCGCTGCACTCCAATAAGTAAATGAATATTCCAATATTTAAAACGAGGTGAAAATAATTTTTAGGTGCTCAGAATAACACCTTCCGGTTCCATAAGGTGTGACATAAACAGTACATGAGAAGTCTTACCAGAGAGTAAGAAACTGTCCTGAGCACTCTTAAGGCACAGTGACGTGCGTAATATAAAGTTAGTCTTAGGAAGCTGATAGCTTTTTAGGAAGTACTTTATTCCTTTTTATACATCCGAAGAGATATTCATGGTCACAAAAGACTTGTTTTCATATATCATAAATCCATTTAAAGCTGATCCATTGTAAATTCATGGAATGAAATTAACACATAGTGAAATGGAAAAACCCCAATGCATTTCGTGCTAGGTTAGCACTTCTTCAGGGGGATTTAGTTCTAAAAAGAAAAGAAGAAAAAGACTTTGTCGATCGCTGAAATACACAGGAACTTTGGAAACACGCAAATGTGCGCCCAGTGAAAGATAGAAATGAAAGGGCCACGTCCCGTTACGTGATCAACACACCATGTGAACCAAAAAAAAAAATTAATAAATAAATGAATAAATCTTAGTGTAAGCATCGAAAGTGGCAAGTGAAAAGTGTAGACCACAGAACCGAACATTACACAAAATGATTAAGACTGGAACGAGCAAACTAATACTGTGCAGAAAAATGGTGAAAAAGAAACCAGGAAAGCACGAAGTTTACGAGGAGAAAACACACCCCAAGAGTAACACCCAGTGACATTGGTACTCCTTCACCGTAATACAACAAAAGCATGAATCAAAAGCTTACCCATCACCAAGAAGAGCCAGCGTGTACAAAGGAACACGTCTGTAGCTCGGGACACAACCCGGAAGACGCCAGTAGGAACTGGCACCCGTAATCAAGAGCACCGGTGAGAAATAAAGGTAGGACCAAAAGCGGGTCACACAGACAAGCAAACAGTTACACGAGTTAACAAAAAGTAACAATAAACAAAGGACTAAAGATGAAAGAGCGGAGCCCGGGAGGTAAAACGAGAGTAAACAAAAAATAAATACACTGACATACAAAAATGGCAAGGAATAAAGGAACGTGGAAACCAACCACAAAACACAAAAGAAAAAATTAGATACAGGAATATCAAGGAATATCAACGAAATAATAACAATGTCCACACACACATATGTGATAAATACGAGCCCTATTCAAAATTCCAAAAGGGAATTGTCAATTAACAAAACGCTAGGCACAGTAAAAAACGTATTGGTTAATACACAGGTCAAAGAGAGATCAAATTACAGATGAAATGAATAACAAATGAGAGAATTATAGATGGCAACCAAGTTCAATTTTGTCATTAAGCCCCTTCGGTTGAAGTGCTTGTAAAAAGTAAATCCAGTGAAGTTCACGTTGCAGCATATGTTTAGTATTGTCTCTGTGTGGAATTTTTTCAACCATCTCCAAAATTAGATAACGGATTTGACTGGGATTATGTGAGTGTGACACAAAGTGAGCAGCCAAACATGATTTCAAATTCTTAGTCCTGATATTGCTACGATGCTCGTTCAGTCTGATTTTAATTTTTCTTTCAGTTTTTCCCACATATGGGAGGCCACACGGGCATTTAAGCATGTAGATGACGTTAGTCGAGTCACAGGTAGCAGAGACTTTAAGGTGAATAGGTGTTCCTTTGGAAGGGTGACATAGTATATTACCTGGTATAATACTGTTACAATGGCCACAATTATGGCAAGGAATGGTACCTTTGTATGTCACCACATTTTGCAACGGAGGATGTTTGAGTAGAGATTGTACATTTTTTGACCGTTGGTAGGCAAAGATAGGAGGTTTCTCAAAAATGTTATTGAAATCTTTCTCTAGATTCAGCATTGGCCAGTGTTTACGAATCACTTCTTTAATCTTTCTGGACTATGTAGAAAATTTTGATACAAAAACTGTACGATTCTCATCATCAAGATTACTTTGTTTTGGTTTCAGCAAATCATCCCTGTTGAGACACATAGCTCTATTTTCTGCAGTTTTGATGATTTGAATGGGGTATCCTCGTTGTTGAAATTTTGTGATAATCTTATTGCTGTCTTGTTTGTACAATTCATCAGTGGAAGCAATTCTTTTGGCTCTTACGAGTTGAGAGTAAGGCAGGTGGCGTTTCAAACTAGGCTGATGAAAACTGCGAAAGTGTAAGTAGTTGTTACGATCAGTATCTTTGGTGTGTGTAGATGTGACAAAGCAATTATTGACCAATTTTATATTTACATCGAGAAACGATATTTCAGTTGTGCTGTGAGTATGGGTAAATTGAATCCGGTCATTGATGTTGTTGAGTGAGGATATGGCATGGATGAGTTGAATTTCGGTACCTTTCCAAATCAAAAAAATGTCATCAATGTACCGATAATAGGAAAGAAGAAATGGTTCCCAATTTTTGTTTTTCAAAATGTGTTGACTTTCAAAATAATACATAAACAGATTCGCATACGCTGGAGCAGCACAGTTGCCCATGGCAACTCCAGATAGTTGCAGATGGTACTGATTGTCAGATGATTTAAAATAACTGTGATGGAGTGTAAATTGCATGAGTTCCAAAATAAAAACCTGTAAATCAAGGGGTTTGGTGGTTTGTAGAAGAGTATTTTCTAATGCCTCAAGTCCCAAGTTGTGAGGGATCGATGTGTAGAGGGAACTTACATCAATGGTTGTTAATATGATAGATTGGTCAGGTGGAATGACAATTCGATTCAGTTTACTCAGAAAATCAGTGGTGTCCAGCAAAAATGTCGACATTGTTCTCACACTGGGTTGCAAATGTTTATCAATGTAAAGGCCAGTGGGCTCATGTATTGAACCACAGGTGCTGACAATCGGTCGAAATGGAGGTTTTGTGGGATGTTTGTGCACTTTGGGCAGTAAGTAGATGTACGGTATTTGAGGATGTTCTTTGATCAAATATTTCTTGTCTTTTTCAGTAATTGTGTTCGCACTGACTGCATTATTGACTATGGTAACTAGGATGTTTTTGAAGTCATTGGTAGGATCAGAGTTTAACTTCATATATAAATCTTGATTGTTCAAATGAGAATTCAAATTTTCCATATAGTAGCTATTGTCAAGAGCAACAATCGCGCCACCTTTGTCAGCTTTGGTAATTTTCAATTCAGTATTTGTAGCTAGTTGTTTCAAAGCTTGTCGTTCAGTCATGGTGAGATTAGATTTCATAGGAGTGGTAGATGAAAAAATGCCATGTAATTCACGTTGTACCACAATTTCAAAGTTGTCTAATACTTTGTGGCTGATTGGGGGAATAAAGGTGCTTTTTGGGCGCAGGCCCATCAAGGTATTTTCTTCACCAGTATTCGTTGGAACAGACACATTGGAGAAAAAATGTCTTAATCGTAACGTTCTCATGAACTTAAAGAACGATATGGTAGTACTGAGTTCATCAGTTTGGTGAGTCGGTACAAAATTCAAACCTTTTTGTAGGACTAGCTGTTGGGGCATTGTCAGAGGAGTCTTAGAGATGTTAATAATTAAATTCTGTGGCTCCTGGTTGATTTGGCTGGAGGTAACGATGTGACATTTCCTGCGGGACCTCCTGGGTCTCCGGACGATGAGTGGCCTACCCCTAAAAAAGGATCAGTGATGTTTGAAGTTTGAGGCTGATCTGTGGAATCTCCACTTTGTCTCGATGATGGTACTTGTTCGGGCACTTTCGAACCTTGTTGAGGACCTTGTGGTCGGGGTTTACCCCTAAATTGACCAGTACGTGATGGTTCTTCAGAAGAAGTAGAATCTCCATCCGTTGATCTATTTGTCTGCGTGCGATTTTGTCTCCTTGCTGCGTAGATCTCAGCCCAATTGTACACTTCTCCTAACTTATAGTCGACTGTGTCGCGCTTAAACTTCCTTAATTTTCGTTCATTTATTTCTTTCACGTATTTATCCAATTGGATATTGACATCTTCCAATGATTTAGCAAGTTCCTCAGATATTAACTTGGTACTAAGTTCATGTTTTAATTGTTTAACCTCATTCTCCAATTCTTCAAGTAATTTCGACAATTCTTCTACGATCAAGAGGATTAAATCCAAGGAACATTTATTTAATATTCCATACCACTTCTCAGTGAAACGCGGATTGTTCTTACATAAGGTGGACTTCAAAGGGATTCGCAAACCACGGGGAATGCGTTGTACTCGATGGTATCTAATTAATGTGGAGGCATGTAGCCTTTGGTTGATCTCTCTTTTTGCTGTGAACAACAGTTGTCTAATGTTGGATTGAACCGATCCAGAACTGGATTCAATATATTCGGGTTCCTGTATCAGCGAGTAAATGCGATCAGTATCATCAGTACTAAACTCGAAGGTATCTGCTTTATTGCTAGTGAGACCAGCAATGTCTGCATAAGACATGATGTAGGCGGGTGCTAAAGCGGTGTAGAACCAGAGGGTCAAACTAGCAAAAGAAGAGCAAACCGCTGCACTCCAATAAGTAAATGAATATTCCAATATTTAAAACGAGGTGAAAATAATGTTTAGGTGCTCAGAATAACACCTTCCGGTTCCATAAGGTGTGACATAAACAGTACATGAGAAGTCTTACCAGAGAGTAAGAAACTGTCCTGAGCACTCTTAAGGCACAGTGACGTGCGTAATATAAAGTTAGTCTTAGGAAGCTGATAGCTTTTTAGGAAGTACTTTATTCCTTTTTATACATCCGAAGAGATATTCATGGTCACAAAAGACTTGTTTTCATATATCATAAATCCATTTAAAGCTGATCCATTGTAAATTCATGGAATGAAATTAACACATAGTGAAATGGAAAAACCCCAATGCATTTCGTGCTAGGTTAGCACTTCTTCAGGGGGATTTAGTTCTAAAAAGAAAAGAAGAAAAAGACTTTGTCGATCGCTGAAATACACAGGAACTTTGGAAACACGCAAATGTGCGCCCAGTGAAAGATAGAAATGAAAGGGCCACGTCCCGTTACGTGATCAACACACCATGTGAACCAAAAAAAAAATTAATAAATAAATGAATAAATCTTAGTGTAAGCATCGAAAGTGGCAAGTGAAAAGTGTAGACCACAGAACCGAACATTACACAAAATGATTAAGACTGGAACGAGCAAACTAATACTGTGCAGAAAAATGGTGAAAAAGAAACCAGGAAAGCACGAAGTTTACGAGGAGAAAACACACCCCAAGAGTAACACCCAGTGACATTGGTACTCCTTCACCGTAATACAACAAAAGCATGAATCAAAAGCTTACCCATCACCAAGAAGAGCCAGCGTGTACAAAGGAACACGTCTGTAGCTCGGGACACAACCCGGAAGACGCCAGTAGGAACTGGCACCCGTAATCAAGAGCACCGGTGAGAAATAAAGGTAGGACCAAAAGCGGGTCACACAGACAAGCAAACAGTTACACGAGTTAACAAAAAGTAACAATAAACAAAGGACTAAAGATGAAAGAGCGGAGCCCGGGAGGTAAAACGAGAGTAAACAAAAAATAAATACACTGACATACAAAAATGGCAAGGAATAAAGGAACGTGGAAACCAACCACAAAACACAAAAGAAAAAATTAGATACAGGAATATCAAGGAATATCAACGAAATAATAACAATGTCCACACACACATATGTGATAAATACGAGCCCTATTCAAAATTCCGAAAGGGAATTGTCAATTAACAAAACGCTAGGCACAGTAAAAAACGTATTGGTTAATACACAGGTCAAAGAGAGATCAAATTACAGATGAAATGAATAACAAATGAGAGAATTATAGATGGCAACCAAGTTCAATTTTGTCATTAAGCCCCTTCGGTTGAAGTGCTTGTAAAAAGTAAATCCAGTGAAGTTCACGTTGCAGCATATGTTTAGTATTGTCTCTGTGTGGAATTTTTTCAACCATCTCCAAAATTAGATAACGGATTTGACTGGGATTATGTGAGTGTGACACAAAGTGAGCAGCCAAACATGATTTCAAATTCTTAGTCCTGATATTGCTACGATGCTCGTTCAGTCTGATTTTAATTTTTCTTTCAGTTTTTCCCACATATGGGAGGCCACACGGGCATTTAAGCATGTAGATGACGTTAGTCGAGTCACAGGTAGCAGAGACTTTAAGGTGAATAGGTGTTCCTTTGGAAGGGTGACATAGTATATTACCTGGTATAATACTGTTACAATGGCCACAATTAGAAAATACTCTTCTACAAACCACCAAACCCCTTGATTTACAGGTTTTTATTTTGGAACTCATGCAATTTACACTCCATCACAGTTATTTTAAATCATCTGACAATCAGTACCATCTGCAACTATCTGGAGTTGCCATGGGCAACTGTGCTGCTCCAGCGTATGCGAATCTGTTTATGTATTATTTTGAAAGTCAACACATTTTGAAAAACAAAAATTGGGAACCATTTCTTCTTTCCTATTATCGGTACATTGATGACATTTTTTTGATTTGGAAAGGTACCGAAATTCAACTCATCCATGCCATATCCTCACTCAACAACATCAATGACCGGATTCAATTTACCCATACTCACAGCACAACTGAAATATCGTTTCTCGATGTAAATATAAAATTGGTCAATAATTGCTTTGTCACATCTAAACACACCAAAGATACTGATCGTAACAACTACTTACACTTTCGCAGTTTTCATCAGCCTAGTTTGAAACGCCACCTGCCTTACTCTCAACTCGTAAGAGCCAAAAGAATTGCTTCCACTGATGAATTGTACAAACAAGACAGCAATAAGATTATCACAAAATTTCAACAACGAGGATACCCCATTCAAATCATCAAAACTGCAGAAAATAGAGCTATGTGTCTCAACAGGGATGATTTGCTGAAACCAAAACAAAGTAATCTTGATGATGAGAATCGTACAGTTTTTGTATCAAAATTTTCTACATAGTCCAAAAAGATTAAAGAAGTGATTCGTAAACACTGGCCAATGCTGAATCTAGAGAAAGATTTCAATAACATTTTTGAGAAACCTCCTATCTTTGCCTACCAACGGTCAAAAAATGTACAATCTCTACTCAAACATCCTCCGTTGCAAAATGTGGTGACATACAAAGGTACCATTCCTTGCCATAATTGTGGCCATTGTAACAGTATTATACCAGGTAATATACTATGTCACCCTTCCAAAGGAACACCTATTCACCTTAAAGTCTCTGCTACCTGTGACTCGACTAACGTCATCTACATGCTTAAATGCCCGTGTGGCCTCCCATATGTGGGAAAAACTGAAAGAAAAATTAAAATCAGACTGAACGAGCATCGTAGCAATATCAGGACTAAGAATTTGAAATCATGTTTGGCTGCTCACTTTGTGTCACACTCACATAATCCCAGTCAAATCCGTTATCTAATTTTGGAGATGGTTGAAGAAATTCCACACAGAGACAATACTAAACATATGCTGCAACGTGAACTTCACTGGATTTACTTTTTACAAGCACTTCAACCGAAGGGGCTTAATGACAAAATTGAACTTGGTTGCCATCTATAATTCTCTCATTTGTTATTCATTTCATCTGTAATTTGATCTCTCTTTGACCTGTGTATTAACCAATACGTTTTTTACTGTGCCTAGCGTTTTGTTAATTGACAATTCCCTTTTGGAATTTTGAATAGGGCTCGTATTTATCACATATGTGTGTGTGGACATTGTTATTATTTCGTTGATATTCCTTGATATTCCTGTATCTAATTTTTTCTTTTGTGTTTTGTGGTTGGTTTCCACGTTCCTTTATTCCTTGCCATTTTTGTATGTCAGTGTATTTATTTTTTGTTTACTCTCGTTTTACCTCCCGGGCTCCGCTCTTTCATCTTTAGTCCTTTGTTTATTGTTACTTTTTGTTAACTCGTGTAACTGTTTGCTTGTCTGTGTGACCCGCTTTTGGTCCTACCTTTATTTCTCACCGGTGCTCTTGATTACGGGTGCCAGTTCATACTGGCGTCTTCCGGGTTGTGTCCCGAGCTACAGACGTGTTCCTTTGTACACGCTGGCTCTTCTTGGTGATGGGTAAGCTTTTGATTCATGCTTTTGTTGTATTACGGTGAAGGAGTACCAATGTCACTGGGTGTTACTCTTGGGGTGTGTTTTCTCCTCGTAAACTTCGTGCTTTCCTGGTTTCTTTTTCACCATTTTTCTGCACAGTATTAGTTTGCTCGTTCCAGTCTTAATCATTTTGTGTAATGTTCGGTTCTGTGGTCTACACTTTTCACTTGCCACTTTCGATGCTTACACTAAGATTTATTCATTTATTTATTAATTTTTTTTTTTGGTGTGTTGATCACGTAACGGGACGTGGCCCTTTCATTTCTATCTTTCACTGGGCGCACATTTGCGTGTTTCCAAAGTTCCTGTGTATTTCAGCGATCGACAAAGTCTTTTTCTTCTTTTCTTTTTAGAACTAAATCCCCCTGAAGAAGTGCTAACCTAGCACGAAATGCATTGGGGTTTTTCCATTTCACTATGTGTTAATTTCATTCCATGAATTTACAATGGATCAGCTTTAAATGGATTTATGATATATGAAAACAAGTCTTTTGTGACCATGAATATCTCTTCGGATGTATAAAAAGGAATAAAGTACTTCCTAAAAAGCTATCAGCTTCCTAAGACTAACTTTATATTACGCACGTCACTGTGCCTTAAGAGTGCTCAGGACAGTTTCTTACTCTCTGGTAAGACTTCTCATGTAAAGTTGAAACAGTGCAATATTTAATGTGATAGTGCCCCATACAAACTTCATCACGTGTTGTTTGTTCCAATGAACCTGGAAGACAGATTTAAAATGCTTTCGTTTCCAATAGTGCCATTGTTACAACTCATAAACCGTCTTAATATTTGCATGAGGTGAAATTCATTTCAATAAATGTACTGATTATTTACGAAAGGCCACGGGCTTGTTGTATATGCGATGACTTCTCATAATGTCGGTAAAATACTTATCACGCACCACCCTATCTATGAGTAACATAGCAGCTAATAACGGGTTAAATCCCTGTTGATTTGGGCAATCTTCATACGTTCATATTTTAATCTAACACTATTGTGAATTGATAACCCAATGTGCAAAATTGACTTAAAGTGCTTTAGTGTTTGTGCAAATTTATCAAAAAAATAAATCTTTGTGTTTATCTCAAACTAATTAGACAGTGGTATGTCTTGCATGCCTTTTTATTTCTTCCTAATCCTCTCAGTTATTGAGTCAACCTAGTTTTGGTAAAGTGTTTGTTTCATACTGTTGATATTTTGACCTTTCTGCATTTCGATTTAATCACCCCTTTTGTCATTTTCGGACCAATGCTATTCACCCTGGCATATTGATATTATTGTGTGACCAGGGTAAGGAGAAATTGTGCAAATATGCCATAAATATGATAGAACGTATAAATACAATGTATATAAATAGATAAATATTTAAATTAATATCTCCCCCTTCAGATAAAAGGTTTTAAAACCCAATAAATATCTGATGATTGATAAAAAAAATCCTATTGTTATTTAATTCCTAATAATACATTTATGATTTCCTAATTTAAGTATACACATTACCATTGATAAAACATCCTTTTTCATTTGTCAGATTGATGTTAGCTAAGATGACAATTGTATTGCTGTTTCTGTCTTTGTTCTTCCAGCACCCACGTCCTCTTTTTCTGGGTTGATTTTGCTCTCCTTGTGCTTGCCTTGCACCTCTGCCGCTGTTTGAAGTTTGTACTTCTGTATTCCTGGGCGGCCTTGGGCGTAGTGTTTGGCGTCTTTCGTAGCATAAAAAATTCAATTCCTCCCCAGGCGAAGGGTTGGGCTTTTGTCCCATCGATGCTGAGTTTCGCATGTCGGAATCAGATTCACTTCCTCCTGAACTGATGTGAGTTCGTCATACACATAAAACTTGGATTTCCTTATTGCGTCGTAACGTTTTGCAAAAGTGAATATCTGACCTAGATCATAATCATTCTTGTCTCTCTGGAACTTGAATGACTTTCTGGCTTTGATATTGTCCACTTCCTTCTTTAATCGCACTGTCATATCACTTTGAAATTTGGTCTGTGCATCCTTTTGTTTGAGTTTTTCCAATTCTTCCTCAATTTCCTCTATTTCCTTCAATAAATTGGCTCTATTAATATCTGCATACTTTATGAGGATGAGTGTTAATCTGTGTGACTATTCTAGATTACATTCAGCCCACTCCTTCATTAGCTCCGGTTTGGGGTTGTCATAACTTGGTGCTGTAAAAATACGCAGACCTCTGGGTATCCTTTCAACATCAATATATCGCTGCAATGACTTTGATTGCCAGTGGAAAAAACTACCTAGGCAGTAATTCTAAAATAATAACACAGTAATGCAAGGACCAAACACTAAGAGTGAAGAGATATTAACACCAGAATTAAATTAAGAGATGGCACAAATTCAAACCTTTGGCTTCTCTGATGCAGAATTTGCATTATTAATAGGTACATCGAATACCTTGTCAGATGCTACAAACTCCTCGTCTAATACTCAGAGAGGACAAGATGATTATAACAAATTATTTGATCTTAAAAGGAAATTAAGACGAATGGAAGCCCATGGGGAATTCATGCTAGCTTATCTGAAATCAGGCATAATCCCTATGGGGTTGCGAGTAAGAAATATCCCAGGTTTATTCGTACACCATCGCAGCTTTATAGAAAAATGGAGCATGATCGCGAGTCGTTGCTCGCGAGATTTAATGATGCTCATAGTAGAGACTGCCAAAGAACTAGCATTAGACATTAAAAAAGAAATAGAGACTTTGGAAGAAGCTATTAAACAACTAGGTAATCTAGAAGAGACTATGAAAAAATTAGAAGACCTCAATAAAGAAGTGGAATCGTTTGTAAACTATTTAGAAAAGCGTAAAAATGACAAACTCACAAAAGAGAAAAGATTTTATTCGATAGAACTAGCTTATCCATATCTTAGACCTGACTTTTACAAACAAAATCACTATATGGATACAAATAGATATCAACAACAGAGGGTTAATAATTTTTCTGCCTCATCTGAATCAGGAGGAGAAGGAGAAGATGCCTTCTATGAGTCAGATAGCAACTACAATTCTGCTCAAGGTAAACGAAATCAAAATCAGACTCCTTTTTTAGGCAATCGCGGTGGTCGCCGCGGGCGATCCAGAGTGAGGTTCCAAACACAGACCAGGGGGGGATACAAACCCCAGCATCATTACCAACAAGATCCCAACTACCAACAAGATCCCCAGAACCATTACCAACAGCAGGAACCTCAGTTTGTCAGAGAGACAAGAAACAGACAATACTGGAAAGCGGGAATGTAATTCCCATATTTAATCTTTCCAGTACCCCTCTAAATGAATCTAGTGTTAGTCTTTTATCGAAAGGATTGTCGTTTGTTCCCCATTGTGGCACTAACGTTTTTGAGCTATATAGCGACATAATATCTTTCTTTCGGAAGATTCGATTAAAAAAGTTCTTCCAAAACGAATTAGTTGATTCATTGCCAGTAGAACCTGTCACCCTTAGACTTCCATCTACATTTAGCCCATCCCTTGATCAGATTGGACCAGAGGTAGCGGCATTCGAGTTGGTTGTCCTTAAAAAACTGGAAAAAACCATTCGGTTTATTCCTAAACCAATTTACAATTTGGATAAATTGGAACATGCTGCCCTACATGAACTTGCCTCGGATACATCAATTACAATCAAGAGTTGTGACAAGGGAGGGGGAATAGCAGTACTCGATTCCAAAGTCTATGAGCTCAACATGCTAAAAATGCTGGAAAACCGAACTTTCTACCAGCCAGAAAGGTACAATCCAATTAATAATATTACGAAAGATATTCGTTTGATAACTGCCCGGGCATTAGAAAATGGTGAAATAAATGCTAAAGAGTTTGACTATTTAAATACTAATGCAGGCAAGACTGCTTGCATATACGGACAACCGAAGATCCATAAGGATGAAAAAAATCCTCCTTATAGACCTATCGTCTCGACGATAGGCACGCCCACTGAGGCACTTTCTAAATATGTGGACACTTTCCTATGTCCCTGCATACCCAATGTTCCATCTTACATTAAAGATACTAGTGCTATGATAAACAAAGTGGAGAGTATTAGTTTTAACTCGTCACAAGATCTTCTCGTTACTCTGGATATAGAGTCTCTCTATAGTAACATTCCTATTAGAGAGGCTCTAACAGCAGTAGAATGGTTTATTGACCTCTACTCTGTACCTTTCCCCAAGACCTTTTTACTGCAATGTCTCCGTATGGTGCTTACGGAAAACATATTTGAATTTGGACATAAACTCTACCGACAAACAAAAGGAGTCAGCATGGGGGCTTCGGTGGCACCTTCTGTAGCAAATATTTATATGGCTGAATTTGAGGCTCGCCATATTTATAATGAAGTAGCGCCCTTCCATGAGTCCGTTTCCCATTGGTCCAGATACATAGATGATATCTTCTTTATCTGGACCGATGGGAAAGAGGCGTTGGATGAATTCTTGGCATGGCTTAATGCATGCGATCCGAATCTCAAATTCACCTCCCATATTAGTTCTGAAAGGGTTGAATTTTTAGATATTTGGATCTTCCATGAGGAAGGTAAATTGAAAGTAGATCTGTTTATAAAACCAACGGCCAGGAATACTCTCCTACATTTTCGAAGTTTCCATCCCAGAAATCAGAGACAAAGCATCCCTTTCTCTCAATTTCTGAGAGTGAGGAGGAATTGCTCCAACCTCCAAGATTTTGATTTACAGGCAGCTGAGATGAAACAGAAATTCTTAGACCGTGGCTATCCACACCGATTAGTGCGAGATTCGTACAAAAGAGCCCGGTACTATGATAGAGACTGCTTGTTGAGAAGTAAATCTAAGACAGAAGCGAACAAACTAGTTTGCATCACACGTCATTCAACAGTTAATGCGAAAGTGAAACAAGTTATTAACTCCTCATGGCATATTTTGAATAGCAATGGAACAATTAAATTAGAAAAACCTCTCTTCGCCCATAGGCGAAATAAAAATATTAAAGATCATATCGTCCATTCTAGAATGAAAAGATCCACAGATTCCCAGTACTTGGCACAGAAATCCCTTACAGGAGATAATCCTGTGAAAGGCACGTTCCCTTGCTCAAGTTGCAAATCTTGTGCAAATATTCATAGAGGAGTTACCTTCACTCACAATGGATATACAACTAGTGCCAACGAGATGTTCAATTGTAGAACTTCGACTGTCATATACTTTTTGGAATGCCCATGCCCGCAGGGGTATGTGGGCGAAACATCTCGTGCAATACAGACACGATTGACCGAGCATCGCTCAGCGGTCAGAACGAAGAAAGTCACTGCACCAATTGTGAAACATTTCATAGACCATGGCCATGGTCCTAATGATTTTACTTGGCGCATATTAGAAAAAATTAACACTGCAGATGACAAAGGAGGTGAGGCAATACGCAAAAAACGCGAAGTCTTCTGGATTTTTTCCCTCAACACATTCCGTGAGGGGTTGAACAGCGAAATCCCATGGGAGAACGCAATTTTTTAAATATACAGCTATAGAAGAACATTGCTATAGGGGAATACATAAAGAAATGTTTTCTTTAAGTTAGCTTAAAATTGGTTAAAATATAGCTTCCATCTGCTGCTTGGATATTTTCTATTCTAATTTTAGTTTTAATTAATTTATTTTTGATTCTTATATTGGCAAGTAAAGTTTGATATAAAGTAACACATAACTGATAACAAATTGTTTATTTTGCCCTTCAAAAAGTGACAGATCGTGACTATCGATGTGTATCACTATAGCATAGTCTTTTCTCGCGTTTCATGAGCCTTAGTGACGTCGGGATTAGTCTAATTACTCGCAGCGGTGGAAACATAAAAAAGCGCGAACCCGTCCCAATCTTTATTCTACCACGGAACCACGTCCGAGTCAGACGTTCGCCTCCACGCGGCTGCTATTTAAGGATCTAAGGTATGCTTTCTGCTGATACCGATTATGACAAATCACACGCTTTGACTTAGGAGTCGGGCGCCCTGATTATGCCTTTTGAAATAACCGTGAAGATTTACAACGCAGTGTTATTTGTCATCCGGCAGGAATTTGACAAGCTGCGGAAACCCAAACAATTTGTGTGAACTTCATCACGCCATATCACGTAAAAGTAAAGAGTTCACAACATAGGTACGTTACATGTAAACGTTAGCTAAACCCCTAGAGAGGAGAGCCTTAACGATAAGCCCCATCTTTTTTACATAATAATAATTATAGTTTTTGTTTTTGTCTTTATTTTATGGATTCAAGGTTAGCTACGTATACGGTCATCAAGTGCATATCAAGTGTCAAATTGTTATCGATTTCCAATCAACGACGTCCGTTATTTGGTGAGCAGCCCGGTAAGAAGTCAACAGGGCGCGCTATAGAAAATATGTCGCATTTTGACATAAATAATTTATTAATTTTTTTGTATTTTAATTGTGTCATTTAACAGATACCGCTGGGAATCTAGATCTCTAGAAGTGATTACAAAATAAATAAAGTGTGGAGGCAACGTAATTTAAAGCTCTATTACGGGTAAGAAGCGCATTTAGGATTACACATCTCTTTGAGAGTTTGAATTGATCGGACACAGTCGCTATTATAGTGTGTCTTGACCGGTATATTTTGCATCATTATTCAGGCAGGTCTCTTATCTTGGCGACACAAACTGAAATATCCAAACAGTCGCTACAGAACATAAAAACTGAAGAATCTTTAGAATAGGTTAGTTATTCTCTCTTTAATTAAAATGACCTTTTCAAAAATGACCTTTTCAGAAACGAATTAATCAGTTTTAGCCCTGTATACCTGTAATAATAAACGTTTTCTGTTTTCATTAACAACATTACAGAATCAATTTTATAATCAGAAACGTGAACTCCGGTTTAAAGAAGTAGATGGAACCTCACTAGCGTCGTATTGTTGACCAATGTGTAAAATCCATTTTTACCTGGGGTAAGTGAAAACTAGATGCGTGATCTTAGTCTGTGAAACCTGCTAAAAACCGCTAGCGATGAAATTAGCGTAAGAAAGAGTAGATTCTCTGTATAGATATCCATAAACATGACAAGTATCTTTTTCACAGATAAAATAGATAGAACAGAGATTCTCTTGTGTTCTAAACGATTAAGACTTAATAATAGTGGAGAGTAGTAGCGGTATAAAGTATAGAGCACCGAACTATCAGACTTGTCCTCGTTTTTTCCATCTAACTTCTCTTTTGTATCTGTCCTATTTGAATGAAATTCATAGCTTTATCCTGATCACTTATGACTGATGTAGGTATTGAGAATTCTTTCTGACACGTAAATTGATGTATTTAGTTTGAGACTATCATGTTTTAGAAATAATTATTTGTGATATAACGTTCATTAAATATCAGGGAAAGAAAGAATGAGACCATGTATTAATAGTATATTATGCCATCAATAGACTTTGGTAATAATCGAAATAGCAGCAGGCTACAATAGAGGTCATGTTATGTGATTTATGCTTCGCCAATTTTGGATTATCAGTTGTGTTTTGATTATTTTAGGACCTTTGTTGCTTGAACAGTGTTTCCTTGCTTAAATAGAACACATAGTTTATACTAGTCATCTTTTAAGTTATTCAGATTTATGTTAAGATAATATCGTAATAACTGAGCATGGAAAAAAATTAAACTATATACTGTTTTATTTTTTGCAGAAAGTTGTAATTTGTCTTGAGAAAGGCGCTGGTCGCCGAAACGCGTCGACACACAACTTACTCTTCTATGTTTAAGAATTTTTATGTTATGATTGATGTATATTCAATTTTTATGAAATGTATATTTTTAGCTATTGTTTATGTGATTGCAATAAACTTGTGTAACTATTTGGAAACTGTTCACTCTTAGTGTTTGGTCCTTGCATTACTGTGTTATTATTTTAGAATTACTGCCTAGGTAGTTTTTTCCACTGATTTATTCCCTGACCTAGGGGTTGACTGTTATCTTTTCGTACAGGGAACCCTTGTTGTTTACAAGTATGACTTTGATTGCCACCATTTGTTTTGTTCTGATCTCATTTTCTTTTCAAGTTTTTTAAATAGATCTTTGACTGTGATATTAATGTGTGGGTTTTCTTTATTTGGTTCCATGGCTTTACTTGTTGTTCAGAGGGTGTTGGAGAGCATCTTCATTGCCGCCATCTCCTGCGCTCTTACCACATCGGCCAACATGAGGGGATTATATAAAATACTTTTGTTGCTCACAGTGTTAAACAGTTATTGAATGCTGAGCAACGTATTGCACACCTCCTCACCCCGTAATTTCCAGGCTTACACCTTCCTGCTGGGGTCCGTTTCCCCAGAGTCCTCTGACTCGACGTCCGCGGTCTCCTGCAGTTTTTTTGCGGCTTCTCGGAGGTTGTGAGGGTCAGACGCTCTGTATCCTCGTTGGATCGTAGAATGCTTCCAGGTTGTCCCGAGAGTGATGCCCCACTCATAGCGTCGACCTCTACGAGAAGGGGGTCCATGTATGACCTTTTGGAACAACTCGGTCAATTATATCACATTCCTCTTCCGCAGGATTGCCTCTAGAGATGGATACGGACCCAAGTATGGTGCAAAAAACGATATTTTTATTGTTCCACACCAGTCGATATAACGCATTTTGGCTCACCTGAGCCTTGATCACATGATAATGGCAAGTTGAAACAGTCCAATATTTAAAGTGATAGTGTCCCATACAAACTTCATCACGTGTTGTTTGTTCTAAAGAACCTGGAAGACAGACTTAAAACGCTTTAGGTTCTAATAGTGCCATTGTTACAACTCATAAACCATCTTAATTTTTGCGTGAGGTGAAATTCATTTCAATAAATGTCCTGATGATTTACAAAAGGCCACCGGCTTGTTGTATACGCGATGACTTTTCATAATGTCGATAAAATACCTAATGTTATCACACACCACCCTGTCTATGAGTAACATAGCAGCTAATAATGGGTTAAATCCCTGTTGATTTGTGCAATCTTCATATGTTCATATTTTAATCTAACACCATTGTGAATTGATCATCATCCTGGTTAAGCCCTTCTGGGCTCTTTGTTTGAGGTTGATTATGTGCCAGTATTCTTTCCTGCACAGGTGTAAGACTCTATTGCCCCCTCTCTGTGAATATTCGATCTGCTCAATGGCAAAGAACGTCAAAAGGGGCTGTTTGAGAGGTGGAACTCTGAAAAGTGCCTGACTACCGGGTAGTGTGGGTCTTCATTGGTTATAGCCCTCATGTGCTCTAGCACCCGTTTTTGTTGTGGCCAGAGTAGTGCTGCCTACATACCTCATCTTACATGGGCATTCAAGAATATAGATGGTAAAGATCATGCTGCATGTGAGGAATTGTTTTATGTTTTTTTCCCCACTAGGGGGGCTGTAGCTCTTTCTCATGGAACTGTTTTTACAGGCTTTACAGTGGCCACAGGGGAAGAACCCTTGGAGGTTAATCTGTGAATTAAGGCTTTTATTAGTGATATCACCCTTGACTAAAAAGTCTTGAAGATTTCTTCCCTTCCTGTAGGTGATCTGAGTTATCTTCTGTATGTCATGGGCTATTACTGGCTCTGTGGTGAGAATGTTCCAATTCTGTATATAACCTTTGATTCTTTGTTGTAAGTAAGAATCACTCTGGTGGTGTTATCCTCTTCACTGACTTTCTCACTCAATGTGGCCTCCCGTTCCACTTTCCCAATCTTGTTCCTGGCTCTCTGTAGGACCCAGTTCGGATACCCTCTTACTCTGAATCTTTATATCATGGTTTCTTGTTCTGCCAGGAAGCTTTCCAGGTTGCTGCAGTTTCTTTTTGCTCTCAGTAGTTCTCCGAATGGAATGCTCTGTTTCAATGTTTCCGGGTGGCTACTGAGAGCGCGAAGCAAGCTATTCACTGCCGTGGATTTCCTATGGAGGTTGGTATTTATTCTATTTTCAGAAATCTCCACTACCACATCTAGGAATTCAATTTGGCTGGTGCTGATGTTGTATGTGAGGGTGAGATTGAAGTCATTGTTATTGGTGGAAGAGGTGTGGCACAGCGGCCAGGGCGACTGACGCTGGATGCTGGGGATCACGGTTCAATCCCCGGCTCTGGTGGCAGGGGTCTGGCCATCACCATGTGACTCTGGGCAATAGCTCGCTTAATCTTCCCGACGACCCCCAGCGCCTTGACACCTTTGAGTAATTGTTCGTGCTTTGAAAATACTGGACATTATTAAGTTCCCTGATCATTTCTTTAGCACTCTCCTTGCTGCCATTCCATACTACGAAGAGGTCATCAATGTACCTGTACCATTTGACAATTTTGTTCCCTCTGGGGTCTTGATCTAGTTTCTTGGGTACCTCCCCCTCCCACACCCCCAGATAAAGGTTGGAAAAACTGGGGGCATTACATGTGCACATGGTGGTGCCAAGTACTTGTTTAAACATGGTACCATTGAATATGAACATGTTGTTAAGAAGACAGAATTGCATCAATTCTAATAGCATTTCGGTATGTTCATGGTAGCACATTTCGCGTGTGTTGAGGTAATGTTGGTAGCATCTTATTCCTAGTGAGTGATCAATTATAGAATACAATGAGTTCACATCAAGGGAGATCATATTATAACCCTCTTTCCATACAATGTCCTTAATCTTATCCAGGAAATCTTTAATATCTCTAACATGTGACAGCAGTTTCTCAACATATTCACGGAGAAAGTGGTCAATGTATTTTGAGATATTCTAAGTGACACAGCCAATGGATGACACAATGGGTCTCCCTGGGGGTTCCCTGGGATCCTTGTGTACCTTTGGTGGAAGGTAAAAAATCGGGGTTCTAGGGTAATCACATTTCAAGTAACAATATTCCTCCCATTGGAGAATCCCCTTATCTTTATAACATTTGAATGTATCTCATATGTTAAAAAATTTGCCCAGCACCGCTCCCCTCCTAGCCTGAAAGTTTCAAGGTGATTTGTCAAGCGGGGTCCCAAAACCCGTTTTCCCTATGCAATTTCCTATTGGACCTTTAGCCGCAGCTACAGCCTGAACTGCTGAATGGAATTACACTAAATTTGGCAAAGAGGTAGCCCTTAATTCAGACTTGTGCCTTTTGCTGAAATGGTGTAAATACGTTCAGTAGTTCCTGAGAAAATGACAGTTAAAATGATTTACATATGTATGGCCTCGGCGGGTCCACATACCCTAAGTGCAGCGTAAGCGCACCCTGCCATACAAGAAGCTGTATTTTTATTGTCTTTCAACACTCAAAATCAGGAAGTGTTGGCAGCCATCTTGTGCCTCGGTAGAACCGAGGCACAAGAAACCTATTAATAAAACATTGCAACACGCAATAAGGGGGCAGGGTAGAAACACCCTGACCCCCTAGGCCTTTTCAGGGGGTCCCACAAGCACCCCCAAGGCCAAAAACAAATGTATTTTTTTTTTAAATGGGAAGATGCACACAGGATGCACTCATCCTGCAGATATAAAAACATTGAAGCGCAGTCTCCCGCGCTAAATATGCTAATGTGCCCCCGAGGGGGCCAAATCCCAGGGGAATCATAAAAAAGTGTGGGGGGGTCCCAATCCCCCCCACACTGCCCTGGAGACCACCACCCCCAGGTCTTCAACATATTATAGGTGTGGGGACTCATGGCCCCCCCGCAGCCATGGGGACCACCACCCCGGGGCTTCTTTGAATTGGGTGGGGGGACTCTCAGGCCCCCCCAGCCCTGGGAACCGCCACCCCCCGGGGCTAGTTAAAATAAGATTTGGGGGCTCTGAGGCCCCCCCAGTCCCAGGTTCCGCCACTCCCCGGGGCGTCAACATAATATAGGCGGGAGGCACTCAAGGCCCCCCTGCCACCCCGGGGACTGCTCCCCCTGGGGCTTCTTTAATTGGGTGGGGGGCTCTCAGGCCCCCCCAGCCCGGGTACCTCCACCCCCCAGGGCTACTTAAAATAAGGTGTGGGGGCTCTGAGGCCCCCCAGCCCCGGAGACTCCCACCCCCGGGGCTTTGAACAAATGTGGGAGGGGGCCATGTGCCCCCCCTCCTGGAGCCTTGTACAGGCCCTGGTGACTGCCAACCCCAAGGGCCGGCTCCTGCAGTGTGCCCACCCCCTGGGACACTGCTGTTCACAATGGCATGGCGGGAGCCTCGCGTCTCCCACCCTGCGATTGCAAACTGCTTGGCTTCAATGAAGCAAAGCAGATTGCTTTTAAATATTGGAAGCAGCATGTTAGCTGCTCCCCATGTGGAAAAGCAACGCCGGCTCCCAAATGGAGGGGGCGGGGCCTGAGTTCACATGTGTGTAAACACGTCCTGTGGCGCAGTTTAAGTTGAGGAATCAATTCCTTGTCAATACTGAGGGTCCCTGGGGGCCAACTAGCCCACTAGGTACCTCCAGTAAGTGCCACGGAGCTACGTTGCAAAGTGTTGTAAAAACGGGCGTGGCCTCTGAACACCTCTCTGCAACGCAGCCTCCTGGCGCATGCTGGAGGTACCTGGTGGGCTAGTTGGCCCCCAGGGACCCACAGGATTGAGGAGGTATTAATTCTCTAACTAAAAAACGCGCCACAAGGTGAGTCTGCAGACATATCAACTCAGTTCAGAAAAGGGGGTGGTGATGGACAGAGTATCTGAATTAAGCAGAACACTCCTACCCAGTCAAAAGATCAGTGCTTGATCCATCACCGTTTTTTCGCTCACTGCACCATCACAGTTCAGAACCTGGCTATATGCCAATTAGTCTGTCCCTGGCCCAGTGCATCATGGGAACAGGGCAGACCAAACTACCAAGCCAATTCTTTACTGGAAAGGAAACAAGCTTCCGGGGACCGGTTTCTGGTATTGCAGCCGTCTTCGGCCCGGCTTGCTTGAATCCTGATGGTGCAGTGAGCAAGGGACTCATGTCTGAGCATACTCCTATAGTGGCCAAAACGATTCAGAAAAGGGGGTGGTGATGGACAGAGTATCTGAATTAAGCAGAACACTCCTACCCAGTCAAAAGATCAGGGCTTGATCCATCACTGTTTTTTAGCTCACTGCACCATCCCAGTTCAGAAACTGGCTACATGCAAATTAGTCTGTCCCTGGCCCAGTGCATCATGGGAACAGGGCAGACCAAACTACCAAGCCAATTCTTTACTGGAAAGGAAACAAGCTTCCGGGGACCGGTTTCTGGCATTGCAGCCGTCTTCGGCCCGGCTTGCTTGAATCCTGATGGTGCAGTGAGCAAGGGACTCATGTCTGAGCATACCCTTCCACTCCTATAGTGGCCAAAACGATTCAGAAAAGGGGGTGGTGATGGACAGAGTATCTGAATTAAGCAGAACACTCCTACCCAGTCAAAAGATCAGGGCTTGATCCATCACCGTTTTTTAGCTCACTGCACCATCCCAGTTCAGAACCTGGCTACATGCAAATTAGTCTGTCCCTGGCCCAGTGCATCATGGGAACAGGGCAGACCAAACTACCAAGCCAATTCTTTACTCGAAAGGAAACAAGCTTCCGGGGACCGGTTTCTGGCATTGCAGCCGTATGTCTGAGCATACCCTTCCACTCCTATAGTGGCCAAAACGATTCAGAAAAGGGTGAGGTGATGGACAGAGTATCTGAATTAAGCAGAACACTCCCACACAGTCAAAAGATCAGGGCTTGATCCATCACCGTTTTTTAGCTCACTGCACCATCCCAGTTCAGAACCTGGCTACATGCAAATTAGTCTGTCCCTGGCCCAGTGCATCATGGGAACAGGGCAGACCAAACTACCAAGCCAATTCTTTACTGGAAAGGACATAAGCTTCCGGGGACCGGTTTCTGGCATTGCAGCCGTTTTCGGCCTGGCTTGCTTGAATCCTGATGGTGCAGTGAGCAAGGGACTCATGTCTGAGCATACCCTTCCACTGCTATAGTGGCCAAAACGATTCAGAAAAGGGGGTGGTGATGGACAGAGTATCTGAATTAAGCAGAACACTCCTACCCAGTCAAAAGACCAGGGCTTGATCCATCACTGGTTTTTAGCTCACTGCACCATCCCAGTTCAGAACCTGGCTACATGCAAATTAGTCTGTCCCTGGCCCAGTGCATCATGGGAACAGGGCAGACCAAACTACCAAGCCAATTCTTTACTGGAAAGGACATAAGCTTCCGGGGACCGGTTTCTGGCATTGCAGCCGTTTTCGGCCTGGCTTGCTTGAATCCTGATGGTGCAGTGAGCAAGGGACTCATGTCTGAGCATACCCTTCGTCTCCTATAGTGGCCAAAACGATTCAGAAAAGGGGGTGGTGATGGACAGAGTATCTGAATTGAGCAGAACAATCCTACCCAGTCAAAAGATCAGGGCTTGATCCATCACCGTTTTTTCGCTCACTGCAACATCCCAGTTCAGAACTTGGCTACATGCAAATTAGTCTGTCCCTGGCCCAGTGCATCATGGGAACAGGGCAGACCAAACTACCAAGCCAATTCTTTACTGGAAAGGAAACAAGCTTCCGGGGACCGGTTTCTGGCATTGCAGCCGTCTTCGGCCCGGCTTGCTTGAATCATGATGGTGCAGTGAGCAAGGGACTCATGTCTGAGCATACCCTTCCACTCCTATAGTGGCCAAAACGATTCTGAAAAGGGGGTGGTGATTGACAGAGTATCTGAATTAAGAAGAACACTCCTACCCAGTCAAAAGATCAGGGCTTGATCCATCACCGTTTTTTAGCTCACTGCACCATCCCAGTTCAGAACCTGGCTACATGCAAATTAGTCTGTCTCTGGCCCAGTGCATCATGGGAACAGGGCAGACCAAACTACCAATCCAATTCTTTACTGGAAAGGAAACAAGCTTCCGGGGACCGGTTTCTGGCATTGCAGCCGTCTTCGGCCCGGCTTTCTTGAATCCTGATGGTGCAGTGAGCAAGGGACTCATGTCTGAGCATACCCTTCCACTCCTATAGTGGCCAAAACAATTCACAAAAGGGGGTGGTGATGGACAGAGTATCTGAATTAAGCAGAACACTCCTACCCAGTCAAAAGATCAGGGCTTGATCCATCACCGTTTTTTAGCTCACTGCACCATATCAGTTCAGAACCTGGCTACATGCAAATTAGTCTGTCCCTGGCCCAGTGTATCATGGGAACAGGGCAGACCAAACTACCAAGCCAATTCTTTACTGGAAAGGAAACAAGCTTCCGGGGACCGGTTTCTGGCATTGCAGCCGTCTTCGGCCCGGCTTGCTTGAATCCTGATGGTGCAGTGAGCAAGGGACTCATGTCTGAACATACCCTTCGTCTCCTATAGTGGCCAAAACGATTCAGAAAAGGGGGTGGTGATGGACAGAGTTTCTGAATTAAGCAGAACAATCCTACCCAGTCAAAAGATCAGGGCTTGATCCAGCACCGTTTTTTCGCTCACTGCACCATCCCAGTTCAGAACCTGGCTACATGCAAATTAGTCTGTCCCTGGCCCAGTCATCATGGGAACAGGGCAGACCAAAATACCAAGCCAATTCTTTACTGGAAAGGAAACAAGCTTCCGGGGACCGGTTTCTGGCATTGCAGCCGTCTTCGGCCCGGCTTTCTTGAATCCTGATGGTGCAGTGAGCAAGGGACTCATGTCTGAGCATACCCTTCCACCCCTATAGTGGATAAAACGATTCAGAAAAGGGGGTGGTGATGGACAGAGTATCTGAATTAAGCAGAACACTCCTACCCAGTCAAAAGATCAGGGCTTGATCCATCACCGTTTTTTAGCTCACTGCACCATCCCAGTTCAGAACCTGGTACATGCAAATTAGTCTGTCCCTGGCCCAGTGCATCATGGGAGCAGGGCAGACCAAACTACCAAGCCAATTCTTTACTGGAAAGGAAACAAGCTTCCGGGGACCGGTTTCTGGCATTGCAGCCGTCTTCGGCCCGGCTTGCTTGAATCCTGATGGTGCAGTGAGCAAGGGACTCATGTCTGAGCATACCCTTCCACTCCTATAGTGGCCAAAACGATTCAGAAAAGGGGGTGGTGATGGACAGAGTATCTGAATTAAGCAGAACACTCCTACCCAGTCAAAAGATCAGGGCTTGATCCATCACTGTTTTTTAGCTCACTGCACCATCCCAGTTCAGAACCTGGCTACATGCAAATTAGTCTGTCCCTGGCCCAGTGCATCATGGGAACAGGGCAGACCAAACTACCAAGCCAATTCTTTACTGGAAAGGAAACAAGCTTCTGGGGACCGGTTTCTGGCATTGCAGCCGTCTTCGGCCCGGCTTGCTTGAATCCTGATGGTGCAGTGAGCAAGGGACTCATGTCTGAGCATACCCTTCGTCTCCTATAGTGGCCAAAACGATTCAGAAAAGGGGGTGGTGATGGACAGAGTATCTGAATTAAGCAGAACAATCCTACCCAGTCAAAAGATCAGGGCTTGATCCATCACCGTTTTTTCGCTCACTGCACCATCCCAGTTCAGAACTTGGCTACATGCAAATTAGTCTGTCCCTGGCCCAGTGCATCATGGGAACAGGGCAGACCAAACTACCAAGCCAATTCTTTACTGGAAAGGAAACAAGCTTCCGGGGACCGGTTTCTGGCATTGCAGCCGTCTTCGGCCCGGCTTGCTTGAATCATGATGGTGCAGTGAGCAAGGGACTCATGTCTGAGCATACCCTTCCACTCCTATAGTGGCCAAAACGATTCTGAAAAGGGGGTGGTGATGGACAGAGTATCTGAATTAAGAAGAACACTCCTACCCAGTCAAAAGATCAGGGCTTGATCCATCACCGTTTTTTAGCTCACTGCACCATCCCAGTTCAGAACCTGGCTACATGCAAATTAGTCTGTCTCTGGCCCAGTGCATCATGGGAACAGGGCAGACCAAACTACCAATCCAATTCTTTACTGGAAAGGAAACAAGCTTCCGGGGACCGGTTTCTGGCATTGCAGCCGTCTTCGGCCCGGCTTTCTTGAATCCTGATGGTGCAGTGAGCAAGGGACTCATGTCTGAGCATACCCTTCCACTCCTATAGTGGCCAAAACGATTCACAAAAGGGGGTGGTGATGGACAGAGTATCTGAATTAAGCAGAACACTCCTACCCAGTCAAAAGATCAGGGCTTGATCCATCACCGTTTTTTAGCTCACTGCACCATATCAGTTCAGAACCTGGCTACATGCAAATTAGTCTGTCCCTGGCCCAGTGTATCATGGGAACAGGGCAGACCAAACTACCAAGCCAATTCTTTACTGGAAAGGAAACAAGCTTCCGGGGACCGGTTTCTGGCATTGCAGCCGTCTTCGGCCCGGCTTGCTTGAATCCTGATGGTGCATTGAGCAAGGGACTCATGTCTGAACATACCCTTCGTCTCCTATAGTGGCCAAAACGATTCAGAAAAGGGGGTGGTGATGGACAGAGTATCTGAATTAAGCAGAACAATCCTACCCAGTCAAAAGATCAGGGCTTGATCCAGCACCGTTTTTTCGCTCACTGCACCATCCCAGTTCAGAACCTGGCTACATGCAAATTAGTCTGTCCCTGGCCCAGTGCATCATGGGAACAGGGCAGACCAAAATACCAAGCCAATTCTTTACTGGAAAGGAAACAAGCTTCCGGGGACCGGTTTCTGGCATTGCAGCCGTCTTCGGCCCGGCTTTCTTGAATCCTGATGGTGCAGTGAGCAAGGGACTCATGTCTGAGCATACCCTTCCACCCCTATAGTGGATAAAACGATTCAGAAAAGGGGGTGGTGATGGACAGAGTATCTGAATTAAGCAGAACACTCCTACCCAGTCAAAAGATCAGGGCTTGATCCATCACCGTTTTTTAGCTCACTGCACCATCCCAGTTCAGAACCTGGTACATGCAAATTAGTCTGTCCCTGGCCCAGTGCATCATGGGAACAGGGCAGACCAAACTACCAAGCCAATTCTTTACTGGAAAGGAAACAAGCTTCCGGGGACCGGTTTCTGGCATTGCAGCCGTCTTCGGCCCGGCTTGCTTGAATCCTGATGGTGCAGTGAGCAAGGGACTCATGTCTGAGCATACCCTTCCACTCCTATAGTGGCCAAAACGATTCAGAAAAGGGGGTGGTGATGGACAGAGTATCTGAATTAAGCAGAACACTCCTACCCAGTCAAAAGATCATGGCTTGATCCATCACCGTTTTTTAGCTCACTGCACCATCCCAGTTAGGAACCTGGCTACATGCAAATTAGTCTGTCCCTGGCCCAGTGCATCATGGGAACAGGGCAGACCAAACTACCAAGCCAATTCTTTACTGGAAAGGAAACAAGCTTCTGGGGACCGGTTTCTGGCATTGCAGCCGTCTTCGGCCCGGCTTGCTTAAATCCTGATGGTGCAGTGAGCAAGGGACTCATGTCTGAGCATACCCTTCGTCTCCTATAGTGGCCAAAACGATTCAGAAAAGGGGGTGGTGATGGACAGAGTATCTGAATTAAGCAGAACAATCCTACCCAGTCAAAAGATCAGGGCTTGATCCATCACCGTTTTTTCGCTCACTGCACCATCCCAGTTCAGAACCTGGCTACATGCAAATTAGTCTGTCCCTGGCCTAGTGCATCATGGGAGCAGGGCAGACCAAACTACCAAGCCAATTCTTTACTGGAAAGGAAACAAGCTTCCAGGGACCGGTTTCTGGCATTGCAGCCGTCTTCGGCCCGGCTTGCTTGAATCCTGATGGTGCAGTGAGCAAGGGACTCATGTCTGAGCATACCCTTTCACTCCTATAGTGGCCAAAACGATTCTGAAAAGGGGGTGGTGTTGGACAGAGTATCTGAATTAAGCAGAACACTCCTACCCAGTCAAAAGATCAGGGCTTGATCCATCACCGTTTTTTAGCTCACTGCACCATACCAGTTCAGAACCTGGCTACATGCAAGATAGTCTGTCCCTGGCCCAGTGCATCATGGGAACAGGGCAGACCAAACTACCAAGCCAATTCTTTACTGGAAAGGAAACAAGCTTCCGGGGACCGGTTTCTGGCATTGCAGCCGTCTTCGGCCCGGCTTTCTTGAATCCTGATGGTGCAGTGAGCAAGGGACTCATGTCTGAGCATACCCTTCCACCCCTATAGTGGATAAAACGATTCAGAAAAGGGGGTGGTGATGGACAGAGTATCTGAATTAAGCAGAACACTCCTACCCAGTCAAAAGATCAGGGCTTGATCCATCACCGTTTTTTAGCTCACTGCACCATCCCAGTTCAGAACCTGGTACATGCAAATTAGTCTGTCCCTGGCCCAGTGCATCATGGGAGCAGGGCAGACCAAACTACCAAGCCAATTCTTTACTGGAAAGGAAACAAGCTTCCGGGGACCGGTTTCTGGCATTGCAGCCGTCTTCGGCCCGGCTTGCTTGAATCCTGATGGTGCAGTGAGCAAGGGACTCATGTCTGAGCATACCCTTCCACTCCTATAGTGGCCAAAACGATTCAGAAAAGGGGGTGGTGATGGACAGAGTATCTGAATTAAGCAGAACACTCCTACCCAGTCAAAAGATCAGGGCTTGATCCATCACTGTTTTTTAGCTCACTGCACCATCCCAGTTCAGAACCTGGCTACATGCAAATTAGTCTGTCCCTGGCCCAGTGCATCATGGGAACAGGGCAGACCAAACTACCAACCCAATTCTTTACTGGAAAGGAAACAAGCTTCTGGGGACCGGTTTCTGGCATTGCAGCCGTCTTCGGCCCGGCTTGCTTGAATCCTGATGGTGCAGTGAGCAAGGGACTCATGTCTGAGCATACCCTTCGTCTCCTATAGTGGCCAAAACGATTCAGAAAAGGGGGTGGTGATGGACAGAGTATCTGAATTAAGCAGAACAATCCTACCCAGTCAAAAGATCAGGGCTTGATCCATCACCGTTTTTTCGCTCACTGCACCATCCCAGTTCAGAACTTGGCTACATGCAAATTAGTCTGTCCCTGGCCCAGTGCATCATGGGAACAGGGCAGACCAAACTACCAAGCCAATTCTTTACTGGAAAGGAAACAAGCTTCCGGGGACCGGTTTCTGGCATTGCAGCCGTCTTCGGCCCGGCTTGCTTGAATCATGATGGTGCAGTGAGCAAGGGACTCATGTCTGAGCATACCCTTCCACTCCTATAGTGGCCAAAACGATTCTGAAAAGGGGGTGGTGATGGACAGAGTATCTGAATTAAGAAGAACACTCCTACCCAGTCAAAAGATCAGGGCTTGATCCATCACCGTTTTTTAGCTCACTGCACCATCCCAGTTCAGAACCTGGCTACATGCAAATTAGTCTGTCTCTGGCCCAGTGCATCATGGGAACAGGGCAGACCAAACTACCAATCCAATTCTTTACTGGAAAGGAAACAAGCTTCCGGGGACCGGTTTCTGGCATTGCAGCCGTCTTCGGCCCGGCTTTCTTGAATCCTGATGGTGCAGTGAGCAAGGGACTCATGTCTGAGCATACCCTTCCACTCCTATAGTGGCCAAAACGATTCACAAAAGGGGGTGGTGATGGACAGAGTATCTGAATTAAGCAGAACACTCCTACCCAGTCAAAAGATCAGGGCTTGATCCATCACCGTTTTTTAGCTCACTGCACCATATCAGTTCAGAACCTGGCTACATGCAAATTAGTCTGTCCCTGGCCCAGTGTATCATGGGAACAGGGCAGACCAAACTACCAAGCCAATTCTTTACTGGAAAGGAAACAAGCTTCCGGGGACCGGTTTCTGGCATTGCAGCTGTCTTCGGCCCGGCTTGCTTGAATCCTGATGGTGCAGTGAGCAAGGGACTCATGTCTGAACATACCCTTCGTCTCCTATAGTGGCCAAAACGATTCAGAAAAGGGGGTGGTGATGGACAGAGTATCTGAATTAAGCAGAACAATCCTACCCAGTCAAAAGATCAGGGCTTGATCCAGCACCGTTTTTTCGCTCACTGCACCATCCCAGTTCAGAACCTGGCTACATGCAAATTAGTCTGTCCCTGGCCCAGTGCATCATGGGAACAGGGCAGACCAAAATACCAAGCCAATTCTTTACTGGAAAGGAAACAAGCTTCCGGGGACCGGTTTCTGGCATTGCAGCCGTCTTCGGCCCGGCTTTCTTGAATCCTGATGGTGCAGTGAGCAAGGGACTCATGTCTGAGCATACCCTTCCACCCCTATAGTGGATAAAACGATTCAGAAAAGGGGGTGGTGATGGACAGAGTATCTGAATTAAGCAGAACACTCCTACCCAGTCAAAAGATCAGGGCTTGATCCATCACCGTTTTTTAGCTCACTGCACCATCCCAGTTCAGAACCTGGTACATGCAAATTAGTCTGTCCCTGGCCCAGTGCATCATGGGAACAGGGCAGACCAAACTACCAAGCCAATTCTTTACTGGAAAGGAAACAAGCTTCCGGGGACCGGTTTCTGGCATTGCAGCCGTCTTCGGCCCGGCTTGCTTGAATCCTGATGGTGCAGTGAGCAAGGGACTCATGTCTGAGCATACCCTTCCACTCCTATAGTGGCGAAAACGATTCAGAAAAGGGGGTGGTGATGGACAGAGTATCTGAATTAAGCAGAACACTCCTACCCAGTCAAAAGATCATGGCTTGATCCATCACCGTTTTTTAGCTCACTGCACCATCCCAGTTAGGAACCTGGCTACATGCAAATTAGTCTGTCCCTGGCCCAGTGCATCATGGGAACAGGGCAGACCAAACTACCAAGCCAATTCTTTACTGGAAAGGAAACAAGCTTCTGGGGACCGGTTTCTGGCATTGCAGCCGTCTTCGGCCCGGCTTGCTTAAATCCTGATGGTGCAGTGAGCAAGGGACTCATGTCTGAGCATACCCTTCGTCTCCTATAGTGGCCAAAACGATTCAGAAAAGGGGGTGGTGATGGACAGAGTATCTGAATTAAGCAGAACAATCCTACCCAGTCAAAAGATCAGGGCTTGATCCATCACCGTTTTTTCGCTCACTGCACCATCCCAGTTCAGAACCTGGCTACATGCAAATTAGTCTGTCCCTGGCCCAGTGCATCATGGGAGCAGGGCAGACCAAACTACCAAGCCAATTCTTTACTGGAAAGGAAACAAGCTTCCAGGGACCGGTTTCTGGCATTGCAGCCGTCTTCGGCCCGGCTTGCTTGAATCCTGATGGTGCAGTGAGCAAGGGACTCATGTCTGAGCATACCCTTTCACTCCTATAGTGGCCAAAACGATTCTGAAAAGGGGGTGGTGTTGGACAGAGTATCTGAATTAAGCAGAACACTCCTACCCAGTCAAAAGATCAGGGCTTGATCCATCACCGTTTTTTAGCTCACTGCACCATACCAGTTCAGAACCTGGCTACATGCAAGATAGTCTGTCCCTGGCCCAGTGCATCATGGGAACAGGGCAGACCAAACTACCAAGCCAATTCTTTACTGGAAAGGAAACAAGCTTCCGGGGACCGGTTTCTGGCATTGCAGCCGTCTTCGGCCCGGCTTGCTTGAATCCTGATGGTGCAGTGAGCAAGGGACTCATGTCTGAGCATACCCTTCCACTCCTATAGTGGCCAAAACGATTCAGAAAAGGGTGTGGTGATGGACAGAGTATCTGAATTAAGCAGAACACTCCTACCCAGTCAAAAGATCAGGGCTATATCCATCACCGTTTTTTAGCTCACTGCACCATCCCAGTTCAGAACCTGGCTACATGCAAATTAGTCTGTCCCTGGCCCAGTGCATCATGGGAACAGGGCAGACCAAACTACCAAGCCAATTCTTTACTGGAAAGGAAATAAGCTTCCGGGGACCGGTTTCTGGCATTGCAGCCATCTTTGGCCCGGCTTGCTTGAATCCTGATGGTGCAGTGAGCAAGGGACTCATGTCTGAGCATACCCTTCCACTCCTATAGTGGCCAAAACGATTCAGAAAAGGGGGTGGTGATGGACAGAGTATCTGAATTAAGCAGAACACTCCTACCCAGTCAAAAGATCATGGCTTGATCCATCACCGTTTTTTAGCTCACTGCACCATCCCAGTTCAGAACCTGGCTACATGCAAATTAGTCTGTCCCTGGCCCAGTGCATCATGGGAACAGGGCAGACCAAACTACCAAGCCAATTCTTTACTGGAAAGGAAACAAGCTTCTGGGGACCGGTTTCTGGCATTGCAGCCGTCTTCGGTCCGGCTTGCTTGAATCCTGATGGTGCAGTGAGCAAGGGACTCATGTCTGAGCATACCCTTCCACTCCTATAGTGGCCAAAACGATTCAGAAAAGGGGGTGGTGTTGGACAGAGTATCTGAATTAAGCAGAACACTCCTACCCAGTCAAAAGATCAGGGCTTGATCCATCACCGTTTTTTAGCTCACTGCACCATACCAGTTCAGAACCTGGCTACATGCAAGATAGTCTGTCCCTGGCCCAGTGCATCATGGGAACAGGGCAGACCAAACTACCAAGCCAATTCTTTACTGGAAAGGAAACAAGCTTCCGGGGACCGGTTTCTGGCATTGCAGCCATCTTCGGCCCGGCTTTCTTGAATCCTGATGGTGCAGTGAGCAAGGGACTCATGTCTGAGCATACCCTTCCACTCCTATAGTGGCCAAAACGATTCAGAAAAGGGGGTGGTGATGGACAGAGTATCTGAATAAAGCAGAACACTCCTACCCAGTCAAAAGATCAGGGCTATATCCATCACCGTTTTTTAGCTCACTGCACCATCCCAGTTCAGAACCTGGCTACATGCAAATTAGTCTGTCCCTGGCCCAGTGCATCATGGGAACAGGGCAGACCAAACTACCAAGCCAATTCTTTACTGGAAAGGAAATAAGCTTCCGGGGACCGGTTTCTGGCATTGCAGCCATCTTTGGCCCGGCTTGCTTGAATCCTGATGGTGCAGTGAGCAAGGGACTCATGTCTGAGCATACCCTTCCACTCCTATAGTGGCCAAAACGATTCAGAAAAGGGGGTGGTGATGGACAGAGTATCTGAATTAAGCAGAACACTCCTACCCAGTCAAAAGATCATGGCTTGATCCATCACCGTTTTTTAGCTCACTGCACCATCCCAGTTCAGAACCTGGCTACATGCAAATTAGTCTGTCCCTGGCCCAGTGCATCATGGGAACAGGGCAGACCAAACTACCAAGCCAATTCTTTACTGGAAAGGAAACAAGCTTCCGGGGACCGGTTTCTGGCATTGCAGCCGTCTTCGGCCCGGCTTGCTTGAATCCTGATGGTGCAGTGAGCAAGGGACTCATGCCTGAGCATACCCTTCCACTCCTATAGTGGCCAAAACGATTCAGAAAAGGGGGTGGTGATGGACAGAGTATCTGAATTAAGCAGAACACTCATACCCAGTCAAAAGATCAGGGCTTGATCCATCAATGTTTTTTAGCTCACTGCACCATACCAGTTTAGAACCTGGCTACATGCAGGATAGTCTGTCCCTGGCCCAGTGCATCATGGGAACAGGGCAGACCAAACTACCAAGCCAATTCTTTACTGGAAAGGAAACAAGCTTCCGGGGACCGGTTTCTGGCATTGCAGCCGTCTTCGGCCCGGCTTTCTTGAATCCTGATGGTGCAGTGAGCAAGGGACTCATGTCTGAGCATACCCTTCCACTCCTATAGTGGCCAAAACGATTCAGAAAAGGGGGTGGTGATGGACAGAGTATCTGAATTAAGCAGAACACTCCTACCCAGTCAAAAGATCAGGGCTTGATCCATCACCGTTTTTTAGCTCACTGCACCATCCCAGTTCAGAACCTGGCTACATGCAAATTAGTCTGTCCCTGGCCCAGTGCATCATGGGAACAGGGCAGACCAAACTACCAAGCCAATTCTTTACTGGAAAGGAAACAAGCTTCCGGGGACCGGTTTCTGGCATTGCAGCCGTCTTCGGCCCGGCTTGCTTGAATCCTGATGGTGCAGTGAGCAAGGGACTCATGTCTGAGCATACCCTTCCACTCCTATAGTGGCCAAAACGATTCAGAAAAGGGGGTGGTGATGGACAGAGTATCTGAATTAAGCAGAACACTCCTACCCAGTCAAAAGATCATGGCTTGATCCATCACCGTTTTTTAGCTCACTGCACCATCCCAGTTCAGAACCTGGCTACATGCAAATTAGTCTGTCCCTGGCCCAGTGCATCATGGGAACAGGGCAGACCAAACTACCAAGCCAATTCTTTACTGGAAAGGAAACAAGCTTCCGGGGACCGGTTTCTGGCATTGCAGCCGTCTTCGGCCCGGCTTGCTTGAATCCTGATGGTGCAGTGAGCAAGGGACTCATGTCTGAGCATACCCTTCCACTCCTATAGTGGCCAAAACGATTCAGAAAAGGGGGTGGTGATGGACAGAGTATCTGAATTAAGCAGAACACTCCTACCCAGTCAAAGGATCAGGGCTTGATCCATCACTGTTTTTTAGCTCACTGCACCATCCCAGTTCAGAACCTGGCTACATGCAAATTAGTCTGTCCCTGCCCAGTGCATCATGGGAACAGGGCAGACCAAACTACCAAGCCAATTCTTTACTGGAAAGGAAACAAGCTTCTGGGGACCGGTTTCTGGAATTGCAACCGTCTTCGGCCCGGCTTGCTTGAATCCTGATGGTGCAGTGAGCAAGGGTCTCATGTCTGAGCATACCCTTCCACTCCTATAGTGGCCAAAACGATTCAGAAAAGGGGGTGGTGATGGACAGAGTATCTGAATTAAGCAGAACACTCCTACCCAGTCAAAAGATCAGGGCTTGATCCATCACCGTTTTTTAGCTCACTGCACCATCCCAGTTCAGAACCTGGCTACATGCAAATTAGTCTGTCCCTGGCCCAGTGCATCATGGGAACAGGGCAGACCAAACTACCAAGCCAATTCTTTACTGGAAAGGAAACAAGCTTCCGGGGACCGGTTTCTGGCATTGCAGCCGTCTTCGGCCCGGCTTGCTTGAATCCTGATGGTGCAGTGAGCAAGGGACTCATGTCTGAGCATACCCTTCCACTCCTATAGTGGCCAAAACGATTCAGAAAAGGGGGTGGTGATGGACAGAGTATCTGAATTAAGCAGAACACTCCTACCCAGTCAAAAGATCAGGGCTTGATCCATCACTGTTTTTTAGCTCACTGCACCATCCCAGTTCAGAACCTGGCTACATGCAAATTAGTCTGTCCCTGCCCAGTGCATCATGGGAACAGGGCAGACCAAACTACCAAGCCAATTCTTTACTGGAAAGGAAACAAGCTTCTGGGGACCGGTTGCTGGCATTGCAACCGTCTTCGGCCCGGCTTGCTTGAATCCTGATGGTGCAGTGAGCAAGGGTCTCATGTCTGAGCATACCCTTCCACTCCTATAGTGGCCAAAACGATTCAGAAAAGGGGGTGGTGATGGACAGAGTATCTGAATTAAGCAGAACACTCCTACCCAGTCAAAAGATCAGGGCTTGATCCATCACCGTTTTTTAGCTCACTGCACCATCCCAGTTCAGAACCTGGCTACATGCAAATTAGTCTGTCCCAGTGCATCATGGGAACAGGGCAGACCAAACTACCAAGCCAATTCTTTACTGGAAAGGAAACAAGCTTCCGGGGACCGGTTTCTGGCATTGCAGCCGTCTTCGGCCCGGCTTGCTTGAATCCTGATGGTGCAGTGAGCAAGGGACTCATGTCTGAGCATACCCTTCCACTCCTATAGTGGCCAAAACGATTCAGAAAAGGGAGTGGTGATGGACAGAGTATCTGAATTAAGCAGAACACTCCTACCCAGTCAAAAGATCAGGGCTTGATCCATCACCGTTTTTTAGCTCACTGCACCATCCCAGTTCAGAACCTGGCTACATGCAAATTTTTCTGTCCCTGGCCCAGTGCATCATGGGAACAGGCAGACCAAACTTCCAAGCCAATATTTTACGGGAAAGGAAACAAGATTCCGGGGACCGGTTTCTGGCATTGCAGCCGACTTCAGCCCGGCTTGCTTGAATCCTGATGGTGCAGTGAGCAAGGGACTCATGTCTGAGCATACCCTTCCACTCCTATAGTGGCCAAAACGATTCAGAAAAGGGGGTGGTGATGGACAGAGTATCTGAATTAAGCAGAACACTCCTACCCAGTCAAAAGATCAGGGCTTGATCCATCACCGTTTTTTAGCTCACTGCACCATCCCAGTTCAGAACCTGGCTACATGCAAATTAGTCTGTCCCTGGCCCAGTGCATCATGGGAACAGGGCAGACAAACTACCAAGCCAATTCTTTACTGGAAAGGAAACAAGCTTCCGGGGACCGGTTTCTGGCATTGCAGCCGTCTTCGGCCTGGTTTGCTTGAATCCTGATGGTGCAGTGAGCAAGGGACTCATGTCTGAGCATACCCTTCCACTCCTATAGTGGCCAAAACGATTCAGAAAAGGGTGTGGTGATGGACAGAGTATCTGAATTAAGCAGAACACTCCTACCCAGTCAAAAGATCAGGGCTTGATCCATCACCGTTTTTTAGCTCACTGCACCATCCCAGTTCAGAACCTGGCTACATGCAAATTAGTCTGTCCCTGCCCAGTGCATCATGGGAACAGGGCAGACCAAACTACCAAGCCAATTCTTTACTGGAAAGGAAACAAGCTTCTGGGGACCGGTTTCTGGAATTGCAACCGTCTTCGGCCCGGCTTGCTTGAATCCTGATGGTGCAGTGAGCAAGGGTCTCATGTCTGAGCATACCCTTCCACTCCTATAGTGGCCAAAACGATTCAGAAAAGGGGGTGGTGATGGACAGAGTATCTGAATTAAGCAGAACACTCCTACCCAGTCAAAAGATCAGGGCTTGATCCATCACCGTTTTTTAGCTCACTGCACCATCCCAGTTCAGAACCTGGCTACATGCAAATTAGTCTGTCCCTGGCCCAGTGCATCATGGGAACAGGGCAGACCAAACTACCAAGCCAATTCTTTACTGGAAAGGAAACAAGCTTCCGGGGACCGGTTTCTGGCATTGCAGCCGTCTTCGGCCCGGCTTGCTTGAATCCTGATGGTGCAGTGAGCAAGGGACTCATGTCTGAGCATACCCTTCCACTCCTATAGTGGCCAAAACCATTCAGAAAAGGGGGTGGTGATGGACAGAGTATCTGAATTAAGCAGAACACTCCTACCCAGTCAAAAGATCAGGGCTTGATCCATCACCGTTTTTTAGCTCACTGCACCATCCCAGTTCAGAACCTGGCTACATGCAAATTAGTCTGTCCCTGGCCCAGTGCATCATGGGAACAGGCAGACCAAACTTCCAAGCCAATATTTTACTGGAAAGGAAACAAGATTCCGGGGACCGGTTTCTGGCATTACAGCCGTCTTCGGCCCGGCTTGCTTGAATCCTGATGGTGCAGTCAGCAAGGAACTCACATCTAAGTATACCCTTCCACACTTGTAGTGGCCAAAACGATTCATAAAGGGGTGGTGATGGACAGAGTATCTGAATTAAGCAGAACACTCCTACCCAGTCCAAAGATCAGGGCTTGATCCATCACCGTTTTTTAGCTCACTGCACCATCCCAGTTCAGAACCTGGCTACATGCAAATTAGTCTGTCCCTGGCCCAGTGCATCATGGGAACAGGGCAGACCAAACTACCAAGCCAATTCTTTACTGGAAAGGAAACAAGCTTCCGGGGACCGGTTTCTGGCATTGCAGCCGTCTTCCGCCTGGTTTGCTTGAATCCTGATGGTGCAGTGAGCAAGGGACTCATGTCTGAGCATACCCTTCCACTCCTATAGTGGCCAAAACGATTCAGAAAAGGGTGTGGTGATGGACAGAGTATCTGAATTAAGCAGAACACTCCTACCCAGTCAAAAGATCAGGGATTGATCCATCACCGTTTTTTAGCTCACTGCACCATCCCAGTTCAGAACCTGGCTACATGCAAATTAGTCTGTCCCTGGCCCAGTGCATCATGGGAACAGGGCAGACCAAACTACCAAGCCAATTCTTTACTGGAAAGGAAACAAGCTTCCGGGGACCGGTTTCTGGCATTGCAGCCGTCTTCGGCCCGGCTTGCTTGAATCCTGATGGTGCAGTGAGCAAGGGACTCATGTCTGAGCATACCCTTCCACTCCTATAGTGGCCAAAACGATTCAGAAAAGGGGGTGGTGATGGACAGAGTATCTGAATTAAGCAGAACACTCCTACCCAGTCAAAAGATCAGGGCTTGATCCATCACAGTTTTTTAGCTCACTGCACCATCCCAGTTCAGAACCTGGCTACATGCAAATTAGTCTGTCCCTGCCCAGTGCATCATGGGAACAGGGCAGACCAAACTACCAAGCCAATTCTTTACTGGAAAGGAAACAAGCTTCTGGGGACCGGTTTCTGGAATTGCAACCTTCTTCGGCCCGGCTTGCTTGAATCCTGATGGTGCAGTGAGCAAGGGTCTCATGTCTGAGCATACCCTTCCACTCCTATAGTGGCCAAAACGATTCAGAAAAGGGGGTGGTGATGGACAGAGTATCTGAATTAAGCAGAACACTCCTACCCAGGCAAAAGATCAGGGCTTGATCCATCACTGTTTTTTAGCTCACTGCACCATCCCAGTTCAGAACCTGGCTACATGCAAATTAGTCTGTCCCTGCCCAGTGCATCATGGGAACAGGGCAGACCAAACTACCAAGCCAATTCTTTACTGGAAAGGAAACAAGCTTCTGGGGACCGGTTTCTGGAATTGCAACCGTCTTCGGCCCGGCTTGCTTGAATCCTGATGGTGCAGTGAGCAAGGGACTCATGTCTGAGCATACCCTTCCACTCCTATAGTGGCCAAAACGATTCAGAAAAGGGGGTGGTGATGGACAGAGTATCTGAATTAAGCAGAACACTCCTACCCAGTCAAAAGATCAGGACTTGATCCATCACTGTTTTTTAGCTCACTGCGCCATCCCAGTTCAGAACCTGGCTACATGCAAATTACTCTGTCCCTGCCCAGTGCATCATGGGAACAGGGCAGACCAAACTACCAAGCCAATTCTTTACTGGAAAGGAAACAAGCTTCTGGGGACCGGTTTCTGGAATTGCAACCGTCTTCGGCCCGGCTTGCTTGAATCCTGATGGTGCAGTGAGCAAGGGTCTCATGTCTGAGCATACCCTTCCATTCCTATAGTGGCCAAAACGATTCAGAAAAGGGGGTGGTGATGGACAGAGTATCTGAATTAAGCAGAACACTCCTACCCAGTCAAAAGATCAGGGCTTGATCCATCACTGTTTTTTAGCTCACTGCACCATCCCAGTTCAGAACCTGGCTACATGCAAATTAGTCTGTCCCTGCCCAGTGCATCATGGGAACAGGGCAGACCAAACTACCAAGCCAATTCTTTACTGGAAAGGAAACAAGCTTCTGGGGACCGGTTTCTGGAATTGCAACCGTCTTCGGCCCGGCTTGCTTGAATCCTGATGGTGCAGTGAGCAAGGGTCTCATGTCTGAGCATACCCTTCCACTCCTATAGTGGCCAAAACGATTCAGAAAAGGGGGTGGTGATGGACAGAGTATCTGAATTAAGCAGAACACTCCTACCCAGTCAAAAGATCAGGGCTTGATCCATCACTGTTTTTTAGCTCACTGCACCATCCCAGTTCAGAACCTGGCTACATGCAAATTAGTCTGTCCCTGCCCAGTGCATCATGGGAACAGGGCAGACCAAACTACCAAGCCAATTCTTTACTGGAAAGGAAACAAGCTTCTGGGGACCGGTTTCTGGAATTGCAACCGTCTTCGGCCCGGCTTGCTTGAATCCTGATGGTGCAGTGAGCAAGGGACTCATGTCTGAGCATACCCTTCCACTCCTATAGTGGCCAAAACGATTCAGAAAAGGGGGTGGTGATGGACAGAGTATCTGAATTAAGCAGAACACTCCTACCCAGTCAAAAGATCAGGACTTGATCCATCACTGTTTTTTAGCTCACTGCACCATCCCAGTTCAGAACCTGGCTACATGCAAATTACTCTGTCCCTGCCCAGTGCATCATGGGAACAGGGCAGACCAAACTACCAAGCCAATTCTTTACTGGAAAGGAAACAAGCTTCTGGGGACCAGTTTCTGGAATTGCAACCGTCTTCGGCCCGGCTTGCTTGAATCCTGATGGTGCAGTGAGCAAGGGTCTCATGTCTGAGCATACCCTTCCATTCCTATAGTGGCCAAAACGATTCAGAAAAGGGGGTGGTGATGGACAGAGTATCTGAATTAAGCAGAACACTCCTACCCAGTCAAAAGATCAGGGCTTGATCCATCACTGTTTTTTAGCTCACTGCACCATCCCAGTTCAGAACCTGGCTACATGCAAATTAGTCTGTCCCTGCCCAGTGCATCATGGGAACAGGGCAGACCAAACTACCAAGCCAATTCTTTACTGGAAAGGAAACAAGCTTCTGGGGACCGGTTTCTGGAATTGCAACCGTCTTCGGCCCGGCTTGCTTGAATCCTGATGGTGCAGTGAGCAAGGGACTCATGTCTGAGCATACCCTTCCACTCCTATAGTGGCCAAAACGATTCAGAAAAGGGGGTGGTGATGGACAGAGTATCTGAATTAAGCAGAACACTCCTACCCAGTCAAAAGATCAGGGCTTGATCCATCACTGTTTTTTAGCTCACTGCACCATCCCAGTTCAGAACCTGGCTACATGCAAATTAGTCTGTCCCTGCCCAGTGCATCATGGGAACAGGGCAGACCAAACTACCAAGCCAATTCTTTACTGGAAAGGAAACAAGCTTCTGGGGACCGGTTTCTGGAATTGCAACCGTCTTCGGCCCGGCTTGCTTGAATCCTGATGGTGCAGTGAGCAAGGGTCTCATGTCTGAGCATACCCTTCCACTCCTATAGTGGCCAAAACGATTCAGAAAAGGGGGTGGTGATGGACAGAGTATCTGAATTAAGCAGAACACTCCTACCCAGTCAAAAGATCAGGGCTTGATCCATCACCGTTTTTTAGCTCACTGCACCATCCCAGTTCAGAACCTGGCTACATGCAAATTAGTCTGTCCCTGGCCCAGTGCATCATGGGAACAGGGCAGACCAAACTACCAAGCCAATTCTTTACTGGAAAGGAAACAAGCTTCCGGGGACCGGTTTCTGGCATTGCAGCCGTCTTCGGCCCGGCTTGCTTGAATCCTGATGGTGCAGTGAGCAAGGGACTCATGTCTGAGCATACCCTTCCACTCCTATAGTGGCCAAAACGATTCAGAAAAGGGGGTGGTGATGGACAGAGTATCTGAATTAAGCAGAACACTCCTACCCAGTCAAAAGATCAGGGCTTGATCCATCACTGTTTTTTAGCTCACTGCACCATCCCAGTTCAGAACCTGGCTACATGCAAATTAGTCTGTCCCTGCCCAGTGCATCGTGGGAACAGGGCAGACCAAACTACCAAGCCAATTCTTTGCTGGAAAGGAAACAAGCTTCTGGGGACCGGTTGCTGGCATTGCAACCGTCTTCGGCCCGGCTTGCTTGAATCCTGATGGTGCAGTGAGCAAGGGACTCATGTCTGAGCATACCCTTCCACTCCTATAGTGGCCAAAACGATTCAGAAAAGGGGGTGGTGATGGACAGAGTATCTGAATTAAGCAGAACACTCCTACCCAGTCAAAAGATCAGGGCTTGATCCATCACTGTTTTTTAGCTCACTGCACCATCCCAGTTCAGAACCTGGCTACATGCAAATTAGTCTGTCCCTGGCCCAGTGCATCATGGGAACAGGGCAGACAAACTATCAAGCCAATTCTTTACTGGAAAGGAAACAAGCTTCCGGGGACCGGTTTCTGGCATTGCAGCCGTCTTCGGCCTGGTTTGCTTGAATCCTGATGGTGCAGTGAGCAAGGGACTCATGTCTGAGCATACCCTTCCACTCCTATAGTGGCCAAAACGATTCAGAAAAGGGTGTGGTGATGGACAGAGTATCTGAATTAAGCAGAACACTCCTACCCAGTCAAAAGATCAGGGCTTGATCCATCACCGTTTTTTAGCTCACTGCACCATCCCAGTTCAGAACCTGGCTACATGCAAATTAGTCTGTCCCTGCCCAGTGCATCATGGGAACAGGGCAGACCAAACTACCAAGCCAATTCTTTACTGGAAAGGAAACAAGCTTCTGGGGACCGGTTTCTGGAATTGCAACCGTCTTCGGCCCGGCTTGCTTGAATCCTGATGGTGCAGTGAGCAAGGGTCTCATGTCTGAGCATACCCTTCCACTCCTATAGTGGCCAAAACGATTCAGAAAAGGGGGTGGTGATGGACAGAGTATCTGAATTAAGCAGAACACTCCTACCCAGTCAAAAGATCAGGGCTTGATCCATCACCGTTTTTTAGCTCACTGCACCATCCCAGTTCAGAACCTGGCTACATGCAAATTAGTCTGTCCCTGGCCCAGTGCATCATGGGAACAGGGCAGACCAAACTACCAAGCCAATTCTTTACTGGAAAGGAAACAAGCTTCCGGGGACCGGTTTCTGGCATTGCAGCCGTCTTCGGCCCGGCTTGCTTGAATCCTGATGGTGCAGTGAGCAAGGGACTCATGTCTGAGCATACCCTTCCACTCCTATAGTGGCCAAAACGATTCAGAAAAGGGGGTGGTGATGGACAGAGTATCTGAATTAAGCAGAACACTCCTACCCAGTCAAAAGATCAGGGCTTGATCCATCACCGTTTTTTAGCTCACTGCACCATCCCAGTTCAGAACCTGGCTACATGCAAATTAGTCTGTCCCTGGCCCAGTGCATCATGGGAACAGGCAGACCAAACTTCCAAGCCAATATTTTACTGGAAAGGAAACAAGATTCCGGGGACCGGTTTCTGGCATTACAGCCGTCTTCGGCCCGGCTTGCTTGAATCCTGATGGTGCAGTCAGCAAGGGACTCACATCTGAGTATACCCTTCCACACTTGTAGTGGCCAAAACGATTCATAAAGGGGTGGTGATGGACAGAGTATCTGAATTAAGCAGAACACTCCTACCCAGTCCAAAGATCAGGGCTTGATCCATCACCGTTTTTTAGCTCACTGCACCATCCCAGTTCAGAACCTGGCTACATGCAAATTAGTCTGTCCCTGGCCCAGTGCATCATTGGAACAGGGCAGACCAAACTACCAAGCCAATTCTTTACTGGAAAGGAAACAAGCTTCCGGGGACCGGTTTCTGGCATTGCAGCCGTCTTCCGCCTGGTTTGCTTGAATCCTGATGGTGCAGTGAGCAAGGGACTCATGTCTGAGCATACCCTTCCACTCCTATAGTGGCCAAAACGATTCAGAAAAGGGTGTGGTGATGGACAGAGTATCTGAATTAAGCAGAACACTCCTACCCAGTCAAAAGATCAGGGATTGATCCATCACCGTTTTTTAGCTCACTGCACCATCCCAGTTCAGAACCTGGCTACATGCAAATTAGTCTGTCCCTGGCCCAGTGCATCATGGGAACAGGGCAGACCAAACTACCAAGCCAATTCTTTACTGGAAAGTAAACAAGCTTCCGGGGACCGGTTTCTGGCATTGCAGCCGTCTTCGGCCCGGCTTGCTTGAATCCTGATGGTGCAGTGAGCAAGGGACTCATGTCTGAGCATACCCTTCCACTCCTATAGTGGCCAAAACGATTCAGAAAAGGGGGTGGTGATGGACAGAGTATCTGAATTAAGCAGAACACTCCTACCCAGTCAAAAGATCAGGGCTTGATCCATCACTGTTTTTTAGCTCACTGCACCATCCCAGTTCAGAACCTGGCTACATGCAAATTAGTCTGTCCCTGCCCAGTGCATCATGGGAACAGGGCAGACCAAACTACCAAGCCAATTCTTTACTGGAAAGGAAACAAGCTTCTGGGGACCAGTTTCTGGAATTGCAACCGTCTTCGGCCCGGCTTGCTTGAATCCTGATGGTGCAGTGAGCAAGGGTCTCATGTCTGAGCATACCCTTCCACTCCTATAGTGGCCAAAACGATTCAGAAAAGGGGGTGGTGATGGACAGAGTATCTGAATTAAGCAGAACACTCCTACCCAGTCAAAAGATCAGGGCTTGATCCATCACCGGTTTTTAGCTCACTGCACCATCCCAGTTCAGAACCTGGCTACATGCAAATTAGTCTGTCCCTGGCCCAGTGCATCATGGGAACAGGGCAGACCAAACTACCAAGCCAATTCTTTACTGGAAAGGAAACAAGCTTCCGGGGACCGGTTTCTGGCATTGCAGCCGTCTTCGGCCCGGCTTGCTTGAATCCTGATGGTGCAGTGAGCAAGGGACTCATGTCTGAGCATACCCTTCCACTCCTATAGTGGCCAAAACGATTCAGAAAAGGGTGTGGTGATGGACAGAGTATCTGAATTAAGCAGAACACTCCTACCCAGTCAAAAGATCAGGGCTTGATCCATCACTGTTTTTTAGCTCACTGCACCATCCCAGTTCAGAACCTGGCTACATGCAAATTAGTCTGTCCCTGCCCAGTGCATCATGGGAACAGGGCAGACCAAACTACCAAGCCAATTCTTTACTGGAAAGGAAACAAGCTTCTGGGGACCGGTTTCTGGAATTGCAACCGTCTTCGGCCCGGCTTGCTTGAATCCTGATGGTGCAGTGAGCAAGGGACTCATGTCTGAGCATACCCTTCCACTCCTATAGTGGCCAAAACGATTCAGAAAAGGGGGTGGTGATGGACAGAGTATCTGAATTAAGCAGAACACTCCTACCCAGTCAAAAGATCAGGACTTGATCCATCACTGTTTTTTAGCTCACTGCACCATCCCAGTTCAGAACCTGGCTACATGCAAATTACTCTGTCCCTGCCCAGTGCATCATGGGAACAGGGCAGACCAAACTACCAAGCCAATTCTTTACTGGAAAGGAAACAAGCTTCTGGGGACCGGTTTCTGGAATTGCAACCGTCTTCGGCCCGGCTTGCTTGAATCCTGATGGTGCAGTGAGCAAGGGTCTCATGTCTGAGCATACCCTTCCATTCCTATAGTGGCCAAAACGATTCAGAAAAGGGGGTGGTGATGGACAGAGTATCTGAATTAAGCAGAACACTCCTACCCAGTCAAAAGATCAGGGCTTGATCCATCACTGTTTTTTAGCTCACTGCACCATCCCAGTTCAGAACCTGGCTACATGCAAATTAGTCTGTCCCTGCCCAGTGCATCATGGGAACAGGGCAGACCAAACTACCAAGCCAATTCTTTACTGGAAAGGAAACAAGCTTCTGGGGACCGGTTTCTGGAATTGCAACCGTCTTCGGCCCGGCTTGCTTGAATCCTGATGGTGCAGTGAGCAAGGGTCTCATGTCTGAGCATACCCTTCCACTCCTATAGTGGCCAAAACGATTCAGAAAAGGGGGTGGTGATGGACAGAGTATCTGAATTAAGCAGAACACTCCTACCCAGTCAAAAGATCAGGGCTTGATCCATCACCGTTTTTTAGCTCACTGCACCATCCCAGTTCAGAACCTGGCTACATGCAAATTAGTCTGTCCCTGGCCCAGTGCATCATGGGAACAGGGCAGACCAAACTACCAAGCCAATTCTTTACTGGAAAGGAAACAAGCTTCCGGGGACCGGTTTCTGGCATTGCAGCCGTCTTCGGCCCGGCTTGCTTGAATCCTGATGGTGCAGTGAGCAAGGGACTCATGTCTGAGCATACCCTTCCACTCCTATAGTGGCCAAAACGATTCAGAAAAGGGGGTGGTGATGGACAGAGTATCTGAATTAAGCAGAACACTCCTACCCAGTCAAAAGATCAGGGCTTGATCCATCACCGTTTTTTAGCTCACTGCACCATCCCAGTTCAGAACCTGGCTACATGCAAATTAGTCTGTCCCTGGCCCAGTGCATCATTGGAACAGGGCAGACCAAACTACCAAGCCAATTCTTTACTGGAAAGGAAACAAGCTTCCGGGGACCGGTTTCTGGCATTGCAGCCGTCTTCCGCCTGGTTTGCTTGAATCCTGATGGTGCAGTGAGCAAGGGACTCATGTCTGAGCATACCCTTCCACTCCTATAGTGGCCAAAACGATTCAGAAAAGGGTGTGGTGATGGACAGAGTATCTGAATTAAGCAGCACACTCCTACCCAGTCAAAAGATCAGGGATTGATCCATCACCGTTTTTTAGCTCACTGCACCATCCCAGTTCAGAACCTGGCTACATGCAAATTAGTCTGTCCCTGGCCCAGTGCATCATGGGAACAGGGCAGACCAAACTACCAAGCCAATTCTTTACTGGAAAGTAAAAAAGCTTCCGGGGACCGGTTTCTGGCATTGCAGCCGTCTTCGGCCCGGCTTGCTTGAATCCTGATGGTGCAGTGAGCAAGGGACTCATGTCTGAGCATACCCTTCCACTCCTATAGTGGCCAAAACGATTCAGAAAAGGGGGTGGTGATGGACAGAGTATCTGAATTAAGCAGAACACTCCTACCCAGTCAAAAGATCAGGGCTTGATCCATCACTGTTTTTTAGCTCACTGCACCATCCCAGTTCAGAACCTGGCTACATGCAAATTAGTCTGTCCCTGCCCAGTGCATCATGGGAACAGGGCAGACCAAACTACCAAGCCAATTCTTTACTGGAAAGGAAACAAGCTTCTGGGGACCAGTTTCTGGAATTGCAACCGTCTTCGGCCCGGCTTGCTTGAATCCTGATGGTGCAGTGAGCAAGGGTCTCATGTCTGAGCATACCCTTCCACTCCTATAGTGGCCAAAACGATTCAGAAAAGGGTGTGGTGATGGACAGAGTATCTGAATTAAGCAGAACACTCCTACCCAGTCAAAAGATCAGGGCTTGATCCATCACTGTTTTTTAGCTCACTGCACCATCCCAGTTCAGAACCTGGCTACATGCAAATTAGTCTGTCCCTGCCCAGTGCATCATGGGAACAGGGCAGACCAAACTACCAAGCCAATTCTTTACTGGAAAGGAAACAAGCTTCTGGGGACCGGTTTCTGGAATTGCAACCGTCTTCGGCCCGGCTTGCTTGAATCCTGATGGTGCAGTGAGCAAGGGTCTCATGTCTGAGCATACCCTTCCACTCCTATAGTGGCCAAAACGATTCAGAAAAGGGGGTGGTGATGGACAGAGTATCTGAATTAAGCAGAACACTCCTACCCAGTCAAAAGATCAGGGCTTGATCCATCACTGTTTTTTAGCTCACTGCACCATCCCAGTTCAGAACCTGGCTACATGCAAATTAGTCTGTCCCTGCCCAGTGCATCATGGGAACAGGGCAGACCAAACTACCAAGCCAATTCTTTACTGGAAAGGAAACAAGCTTCTGGGGACCGGTTTCTGGAATTGCAACCGTCTTCGGCCCGGCTTGCTTGAATCCTGATGGTGCAGTGAGCAAGGGTCTCATGTCTGAGCATACCCTTCCACTCCTATAGTGGCCAAAACGATTCAGAAAAGGGGGTGGTGATGGACAGAGTATCTGAATTAAGCAGAACACTCCTACCCAGTCAAAAGATCAGGGCTTGATCCATCACCGTTTTTTAGCTCACTGCACCATCCCAGTTCAGAACCTGGCTACATGCAAATTAGTCTGTCCCTGGCCCAGTGCATCATGGGAACAGGGCAGACCAAACTACCAAGCCAATTCTTTACTGGAAAGGAAACAAGCTTCCGGGGACCGGTTTCTGGCATTGCAGCCGTCTTCGGCCCGGCTTGCTTGAATCCTGATGGTGCAGTGAGCAAGGGACTCATGTCTGAGCATACCCTTCCACTCCTATAGTGGCCAAAACGATTCAGAAAAGGGGGTGGTGATGGACAGAGTATCTGAATTAAGCAGAACACTCCTACCCAGTCAAAAGATCAGGGCTTGATCCATCACTGTTTTTTAGCTCACTGCACCATCCCAGTTCAGAACCTGGCTACATGCAAATTAGTCTGTCCCTGCCCAGTGCATCATGGGAACAGGGCAGACCAAACTACCAAGCCAATTCTTTGCTGGAAAGGAAACAAGCTTCTGGGGACCGGTTGCTGGCATTGCAACCGTCTTCGGCCCGGCTTGCTTGAATCCTGATGGTGCAGTGAGCAAGGGACTCATGTCTGAGCATACCCTTCCACTCCTATAGTGGCCAAAACGAATCAGAAAAGGGGGTGGTGATGGACAGAGTATCTGAATTAAGCAGAACACTCCTACCCAGTCAAAAGATCAGGGCTTGATCCATCACCGTTTTTTAGCTCACTGCACCATCCCAGTTCAGAACCTGGCTACATGCAAATTAGTCTGTCCCTGGCCGAGTGCATCATGGGAACAGGGCAGACAAACTACCAAGCCAATTCTTTACTGGAAAGGAAACAAGCTTCCGGGGACCGGTTTCTGGCATTGCAGCCGTCTTCGGCCTGGTTTGCTTGAATCCTGATGGTGCAGTGAGCAAGGGACTCATGTCTGAGCATACCCTTCCACTCCTATAGTGGCCAAAACGATTCAGAAAAGGGTGTGGTGATGGACAGAGTATCTGAATTAAGCAGAACACTCCTACCCAGTCAAAAGATCAGGGCTTGATCCATCACCGTTTTTTAGCTCACTGCACCATCCCAGTTCAGAACCTGGCTACATGCAAATTAGTCTGTCCCTGCCCAGTGCATCATGGGAACAGGGCAGACCAAACTACCAAGCCAATTCTTTACTGGAAAGGAAACAAGCTTCCGGGGACCGGTTTCTGGCATTGCAGCCGTCTTCGGCCCGGCTTGCTTGAATCCTGATGGTGCAGTGAGCAAGGGACTCATGTCTGAGCATACCCTTCCACTCCTATAGTGGCCAAAACGATTCAGAAAAGGGGGTGGTGATGGACAGAGTATCTGAATTAAGCAGAACACTCCTACCCAGTCAAAAGATCAGGGCTTGATCCATCACCGTTTTTTAGCTCACTGCACCATCCCAGTTCAGAACCTGGCTACATGCAAATTAGTCTGTCCCTGGCCCAGTGCATCATGGGAACAGGCAGACCAAACTTCCAAGCCAATATTTTACTGGAAAGGAAACAAGATTCCGGGGACCGGTTTCTGGCATTACAGCCGTCTTCGGCCCGGCTTGCTTGAATCCTGATGGTGCAGTCAGCAAGGGACTCACATCTGAGTATACCCTTCCACACTTGTAGTGGCCAAAACGATTCATAAAGGGGTGGTGATGGACAGAGTATCTGAATTAAGCAGAACACTCCTACCCAGTCCAAAGATCAGGGCTTGATCCATCACCGTTTTTTAGCTCACTGCACCATCCCAGTTCAGAACCTGGCTACATGCAAATTAGTCTGTCCCTGGCCCAGTGCATCATTGGAACAGGGCAGACCAAACTACCAAGCCAATTCTTTACTGGAAAGGAAACAAGCTTCCGGGGACCGGTTTCTGGCATTGCAGCCGTCTTCCGCCTGGTTTGCTTGAATCCTGATGGTGCAGTGAGCAAGGGACTCATGTCTGAGCATACCCTTCCACTCCTATAGTGGCCAAAACGATTCAGAAAAGGGTGTGGTGATGGACAGAGTATCTGAATTAAGCAGAACACTCCTACCCAGTCAAAAGATCAGGGATTGATCCATCACCGTTTTTTAGCTCACTGCACCATCCCAGTTCAGAACCTGGCTACATGCAAATTAGTCTGTCCCTGGCCCAGTGCATCATGGGAACAGGGCAGACCAAACTACCAAGCCAATTCTTTACTGGAAAGTAAACAAGCTTCCGGGGACCGGTTTCTGGCATTGCAGCCGTCTTCGGCCCGGCTTGCTTGAATCCTGATGGTGCAGTGAGCAAGGGACTCATGTCTGAGCATACCCTTCCACTCCTATAGTGGCCAAAACGATTCAGAAAAGGGGGTGGTGATGGACAGAGTATCTGAATTAAGCAGAACACTCCTACCCAGTCAAAAGATCAGGGCTTGATCCATCACTGTTTTTTAGCTCACTGCACCATCCCAGTTCAGAACCTGGCTACATGCAAATTAGTCTGTCCCTGCCCAGTGCATCATGGGAACAGGGCAGACCAAACTACCAAGCCAATTCTTTACTGGAAAGGAAACAAGCTTCTGGGGACCAGTTTCTGGAATTGCAACCGTCTTCGGCCCGGCTTGCTTGAATCCTGATGGTGCAGTGAGCAAGGGTCTCATGTCTGAGCATACCCTTCCACTCCTATAGTGGCCAAAACGATTCAGAAAAGGGGGTGGTGATGGACAGAGTATCTGAATTAAGCAGAACACTCCTACCCAGTCAAAAGATCAGGGCTTGATCCATCACCGTTTTTTAGCTCACTGCACCATCCCAGTTCAGAACCTGGCTACATGCAAATTAGTCTGTCCCTGGCCCAGTGCATCATGGGAACAGGGCAGACCAAACTACCAAGCCAATTCTTTACTGGAAAGGAAACAAGCTTCCGGGGACCGGTTTCTGGCATTGCAGCCGTCTTCGGCCCGGCTTGCTTGAATCCTGATGGTGCAGTGAGCAAGGGACTCATGTCTGAGCATACCCTTCCACTCCTATAGTGGCCAAAACGATTCAGAAAAGGGTGTGGTGATGGACAGAGTATCTGAATTAAGCAGAACACTCCTACCCAGTCAAAAGATCAGGGCTTGATCCATCACTGTTTTTTAGCTCACTGCACCATCCCAGTTCAGAACCTGGCTACATGCAAATTACTCTGTCCCTGCCCAGTGCATCATGGGAACAGGGCAGACCAAACTACCAAGCCAATTCTTTACTGGAAAGGAAACAAGCTTCTGGGGACCGGTTTCTAGAATTGCAACCGTCTTCGGCCCGGCTTGCTTGAATCCTGATGGTGCAGTGAGCAAGGGTCTCATGTCTGAGCATACCCTTCCATTCCTATAGTGGCCAAAACGATTCAGAAAAGGGGGTGGTGATGGACAGAGTATCTGAATTAAGCAGAACACTCCTACCCAGTCAAAAGATCAGGGCTTGATCCATCACTGTTTTTTAGCTCACTGCACCATCCCAGTTCAGAACCTGGCTACATGCAAATTAGTCTGTCCCTGCCCAGTGCATCATGGGAACAGGGCAGACCAAACTACCAAGCCAATTCTTTACTGGAAAGGAAACAAGCTTCTGGGGACCGGTTTCTGGAATTGCAACCGTCTTCGGCCCGGCTTGCTTGAATCCTGATGGTGCAGTGAGCAAGGGTCTCATGTCTGAGCATACCCTTCCACTCCTATAGTGGCCAAAACGATTCAGAAAAGGGGGTGGTGATGGACAGAGTATCTGAATTAAGCAGAACACTCCTACCCAGTCAAAAGATCAGGGCTTGATCCATCACCGTTTTTTAGCTCACTGCACCATCCCAGTTCAGAACCTGGCTACATGCAAATTAGTCTGTCCCTGGCCCAGTGCATCATGGGAACAGGGCAGACCAAACTACCAAGCCAATTCTTTACTGGAAAGGAAACAAGCTTCCGGGGACCGGTTTCGGGCATTGCAGCCGTCTTCGGCCCGGCTTGCTTGAATCCTGATGGTGCAGTGAGCAAGGGACTCATGTCTGAGCATACCCTTCCACTCCTATAGTGGCCAAAACGATTCAGAAAAGGGGGTGGTGATGGACAGAGAATCTGAATTAAGCAGAACACTCCTACCCAGTCAAAAGATCAGGGCTTGATCCATCACTGTTTTTTAGCTCACTGCACCATCCCAGTTCAGAACCTGGCTACATGCAAATTAGTCTGTCCCTGCCCAGTGCATCATGGGAACAGGGCAGACCAAACTACCAAGCCAATTCTTTGCTGGAAAGGAAACAAGCTTCTGGGGACCGGTTGCTGGCATTGCAACCGTCTTCGGCCCGGCTTGCTTGAATCCTGATGGTGCAGTGAGCAAGGGACTCATGTCTGAGCATACCCTTCCACTCCTATAGTGGCCAAAACGATTCAGAAAAGGGGGTGGTGATGGACAGAGTATCTGAATTAAGCAGAACACTCCTACCCAGTCAAAAGATCAGGGCTTGATCCATCACCGTTTTTTAGCTCACTGCACCATCCCAGTTCAGAACCTGGCTACATGCAAATTAGTCTGTCCCTGGCCCAGTGCATCATGGGAACAGGGCAGACAAACTACCAAGCCAATTCTTTACTGGAAAGGAAACAAGCTTCCGGGGACCGGTTTCTGGCATTGCAGCCGTCTTCGGCCTGGTTTGCTTGAATCCTGATGGTGCAGTGAGCAAGGGACTCATGTCTGAGCATACCCTTCCACTCCTATAGTGGCCAAAACGATTCAGAAAAGGGTGTGGTGATGGACAGAGTATTTGAATTAAGCAGAACACTCCTACCCAGTCAAAAGATCAGGGCTTGATCCATCACCGTTTTTTAGCTCACTGCACCATCCCAGTTCAGAACCTGGCTACATGCAAATTAGTCTGTCCCTGGCCCAGTGCATCATGGGAACAGGCAGACCAAACTTCCAAGCCAATATTTTACTGGAAAGGAAACAAGATTCCGGGGACCGGTTTCTGGCATTACAGCCGTCTTCGGCCCGGCTTGCTTGAATCCTGATGGTGCAGTCAGCAAGGGACTCACATCTGAGTATACCCTTCCACACTTGTAGTGGCCAAAACGATTCATAAAGGGGTGGTGATGGACAGAGTATCTGAATTAAGCAGAACACTCCTACCCAGTCCAAAGATCAGGGCTTGATCCATCACCGTTTTTTAGCTCACTGCACCATCCCAGTTCAGAACCTGGCTACATGCAAATTAGTCTGTCCCTGGCCCAGTGCATCATTGGAACAGGGCAGACCAAACTACCAAGCCAATTCTTTACTGGAAAGGAAACAAGCTTCCGGGGACCGGTTTCTGGCATTGCAGCCGTCTTCCGCCTGGTTTGCTTGAATCCTGATGGTGCAGTGAGCAAGGGACTCATGTCTGAGCATACCCTTCCACTCCTATAGTGGCCAAAACGATTCAGAAAAGGGTGTGGTGATGGACAGAGTATCTGAATTAAGCAGAACACTCCTACCCAGTCAAAAGATCAGGGATTGATCCATCACCGTTTTTTAGCTCACTGCACCATCCCAGTTCAGAACCTGGCTACATGCAAATTAGTCTGTCCCTGGCCCAGTGCATCATGGGAACAGGGCAGACCAAACTACCAAGCCAATTCTTTACTGGAAAGGAAACAAGCTTCCGGGGACCGGTTTCTGGCATTGCAGCCGTCTTCGGCCCGGCTTGCTTGAATCCTGATGGTGCAGTGAGCAAGGGACTCATGTCTGAGCATACCCTTCCACTCCTATAGTGGCCAAAACGATTCAGAAAAGGGGGTGGTGATGGACAGAGTATCTGAATTAAGCAGAACACTCCTACCCAGTCAAAAGATCAGGGCTTGATCCATCACTGTTTTTTAGCTCACTGCACCATCCCAGTTCAGAACCTGGCTACATGCAAATTAGTCTGTCCCTGCCCAGTGCATCATGGGAACAGGGCAGACCAAACTACCAAGCCAATTCTTTACTGGAAAGGAAACAAGCTTCTGGGGACCAGTTTCTGGAATTGCAACCGTCTTCGGCCCGGCTTGCTTGAATCCTGATGGTGCAGTGAGCAAGGGTCTCATGTCTGAGCATACCCTTCCACTCCTATAGTGGCCAAAACGATTCAGAAAAGGGGGTGGTGATGGACAGAGTATCTGAATTAAGCAGAACACTCCTACCCAGTGAAAAGATCAGGGCTTGATCCATCACCGTTTTTTAGCTCACTGCACCATCCCAGTTCAGAACCTGGCTACATGCAAATTAGTCTGTCCCTGGCCCAGTGCATCATGGGAACAGGGCAGACCAAACTACCAAGCCAATTCTTTACTGGAAAGGAAACAAGCTTCCGGGGACCGGTTTCTGGCATTGCAGCCGTCTTCGGCCCGGCTTGCTTGAATCCTGATGGTGCAGTGAGCAAGGGACTCATGTCTGAGCATACCCTTCCACTCCTATAGTGGCCAAAACGATTCAGAAAAGGGGGTGGTGATGGACAGAGTATCTGAATTAAGCAGAACACTCCTACCCAGTCAAAAGATCAGGGCTTGATCCATCACTGTTTTTTAGCTCACTGCACCATCCCAGTTCAGAACCTGGCTACATGCAAATTAGTCTGTCCCTGGCCCAGTGCATCATGGGAACAGGGCAGGCCAAACTACCAAGCCAATTCTTTACTCGAAAGGAAACAAGCTTCCGGGGACCGGTTTCTGGCATTGCAGCCGTCTTCGGCCCGGCTTGCTTGAATCCTGATGGTGCAGTGAGCAAGGGACTCATGTCTGAGTATACCCTTCCACTCCTATAGTGGCCAAAACGATTCAGAAAAGGGGGTGGTGATGGATGGAGTATCTGAATTAAGCAGAACACTCCTACCCAGTCAAAAGATCAGGGCTTAATCCATCACCGTTTTTTAGCTCACTGCACCATCCCAGTTCAGAACCTGGCTACATGCAAATTAGTCTGTCCCTGGCCCAGTGCATCTTGGGAACAGGGCAGACCAAACTACCAAGCCAATTCTTTACTGGAAAGGAAACAAGCTTCCGGGGACCGTTTTCTGGCATTGCAGCCGTCTTCGGCCCGACTTGCTTGAATCCTGATGGTGCAGTCAGCAAGGGACTCACATCTGAGTATACCCTTCCACACTTGTAGTGGCCAAAACGATTCATAAAGGGGTGGTGATGGACAGAGTGCCTGAATTAAGCAGAACACTCCTACCCAGTCAAAAGATCAGGGCTTGATCCATCACCGTTTTTTAGCTCACTGCACCATCCCAGCTCAGAACCTGGCTACATGCAAACTAGTCTGACCCTGGCCCAGTGCATCATGGGAACAGGGCAGACCAAACTTTGCAGACAGGTGTTCAGAGGCCACGCCCCTTTATACACCTCGGTGCAACGCAGCTCTGTGGCGCTTACTGGAGGTACCTAGTGGGCTAGTTTGACCCTAGGAACCCTTAGGATTGAAGGGGACTTAATCTCTCAACTTAGAACGGTGACAGGGCGCGTTTACACAGTGGTGAAGGGAGGGGAGGGGCCTGTCATGATGTGTACAAACACGCCCTGTGGCGCGTTTTAAGTTGGGGAAAAATTTCCACTTCAAACCTGAGGGATCATGGGGGCCAAGTAGCCCACCATGTGCTTCCAGGAAGCGCCACTGAGCTGCGTTTCAATGAGGTGGTGCAGGCCGTGCCCCTTTTTACATCTTTCTGCTATGCAGCTCTGTGGCGCTTACTGGATGTACTACGAATTTCAATTTACTCACCTGTTATCAGGAAAGACCTCAGTGCAGCATCTTTGAGCACAGTATTGATCGTGAAAAGTAATTCTAACCATACTTACCAGTAAATGAATTTAATTTCCTTCCGTATGCTAACATTGACTGGTTTCACTTGTAAATTCTGTGGAGTTTTGTAACTTTTAAATATTCACCTAAAATCATCCGAACAACGAATTCCGATTTACTCACCTGTTATCAGGAGAGAACCCAGTGCTGCATCTTTTAGCCCAGCACTGACCCTGAAAAGTAATTCTAACCAGTAACTTGCTTTTCATTCTATAGGAATCCATTGTCTGGTTTTCACCAGAAAAGTTTCTAAGTGTCTATTTTCACAAACTACAAATATTCTTTAAAAATTGCCAGTATGACTTAAACGCATTTGTTCAACTGTTTACAGGAGATGCACGAGTGCTGTATCCAGGATCCACCACTGAGTAAGAAAAAGTAACGATAACACTACTTACTTTCGAAGTGATTTTCCTCTCATAGCATAACATAGGTGATTCTATGTGGAAAATTTTCTGTCAACTTTAAAATACAATAATATTCCTTAAAAATCACTTCTGTAACCAAAACGCTTTTACTCAACTGTTTACAGGAGATGTCCCAGGACTGAATCTAGAATCCAGTCCTGTGGTTAGAAAAGTAATCCATAAAGTCACTAATTGCATTTAACTAGAAATTCCCATTCAGCTCAATGTTGCATTGTGTTTGAAATTGTGTTGCCCATTGCAACAACAGTAAATATTGTACTTAAAAATCTATTGCCTATTTGCAAAGCATTTAAACTAAAGTAATTCATTCAGAGAAAGTTAATTTTTCTAATGTAATGTATAATGTAATTATAATGTAATTTAAAAAATAAAATATCTCAAAATAGTTTAAAAAAATTTAGTAAATCAGTATCAAAAAAATAAATATAAGAATTAATACATTTAAAAATTATCTTTTACAAAACCTTTGAAATTTACTGAAAAAACCATAGGTTTCAGACATGTTATAGTTAGGAATTAGCATTTAAAAAACCTTCAAAATTCACTGAAAAAACATCGGTTTGAGACATGTTATAGATAGAAATTAGCATTTAAAAAACCTTAGAAATTCACTGAAAAACCATTGTTTTTAGGGGTGTTATAGTTAGCTGGACATTTCACTCGTACAAAACCATTGAAATTCCTACGTTATAGTTAGTTGTACTAACTATAACTTGCGCGCCCGCAATCCACTGCTGATGATGTCACAGTGATGTCACTGACATGGTCAGTGACATCACCGATGACATCTCAAATGACATCACTGATGACATCACGGATGACATCATCCACGTGACAATGTGATACATCTTATCATACACTAGTATAACCTTTCAACACTCATTATAAAATATGGAGTACCATATTTGAAACCATTGACACACCAATACAAGTTTCTAAAAATCCGCTCAGTGATTCCTACATCTACACACACATCTAAACACTTACCTATAGATTCACTCATACATGCTAACAAAGATCTGTAGAACACTATTAAATATACTTATACCCCTACATCAACATTACACACCAGCACACATCCTATTCACTTATGCAGTCATCCTACTCACATATGGAAACAATTGATCATACTTATATTTACAAAGCTACACACTTACACAAACACCACTTTATTTATTCATATAGCTAGTAACTCATACTTCGTGTATTATAAAATCACTATTACAAGAATACAGTTATCCATACCATCACTCATAAAATCACTGAGTCTTATGTATACTTGTTTATATACAACAACTGTCACATACACTGCCTTTTATATTTCTAGTTTGTTGGACATGTATCATTGAGAAATATATTTACTCCTCACCACACCCATAAAGAGATTCACTCACCCAAACAACTGTTTCCACATACAGTCTTAACCTCTAATACCTACTAAATCAACTATTTACACATCTTTGGACAGTCACACATCTCCCACCCAACTACACACACATTCATTCACTATCCCATACAAATACTCACTTAACTAATTAATAACTAATATAGACTTTCACATAGCTAGTAACCAACTTATGTAGTAGTTTACACAACAAGAGATAGAGTAATACAGGTATTCACACAGTTTAATCACTATACCATATATTTAGTGAAACACTTTAAATTTGTCACTTAGACAGTCAATCACATTGCTACTAAATCCTCCAGTCAGACACTTATACATCCACTCATTTTTCAAGCAGATTGCTATATATGTATAATACTTATTTAAATATCGAAACAAACCACATTCACTGGATGATGTCATCACTGATGTCATCAGTGATGTAATTTAAGATGTCTTCAATGATGTCATCTGTGATGTCATCAGTGATGTCACTGACCATGTCATGAATGATGTAATATGTGTCATCATCAGTAGTGGATTGCGGGTGCACGAGTTATAGTTAGTACAACTAACTATAACGAAGGAATTTCAATGGTTTTGTACGAGTGAAATGTCCAACTAACTATAACACCTCTAAAACCTTTGTTTTTTTCAGTGAATTTCTAAGGTTTTTTAAATGCTAATTCCTAACTATAACATGTCTGAAACCTATGGTTTTTTCAGTGAATATATATATATATATATATATATATATATATTTAGTAGTTATGTTTAGGACATAGTTTCCATAGGAAAAGTTTTTTTGGTGTGTTTATAACTTTGGTGCCATTTGACAAATCTTCTTGGAATTTTCCCCAAAAAGTGGCCCGGTTTGTCTAGTTCTCCATGGAAATGTTTGGGGTGATCCATCAAGTGAGGGCCGAGAAAAAAGGAAGGTAAAAAAAGTTGTGTATCCCATGCAATTGCACATAGTGATTTGAACACAACAACAGCCTGAACTGCTGGACGGAAACACTAAATTTGGCAGTGAGGTAGCTCTTGGCCCAGCAAGGCCCTGTTTGTGATTTGGTGTAAATCCATTCAGTAGTTGTGGAGTTATTAAAGAAAAAACAAATTTGTACAGCTAGGGACGCAAACCTTCCACGGATTCCCTGCGATGGAACCGTGAAGTCACGCACTACCAGCAATGCAGTGATTACCTGACAACAACCTGGCCGGGGAGGTTGTGGGCACCATTTCAAGTATCAGGGAACAGTCCTCGGGCATTATAAATTATCTTCAAAAACGTGAAATGGGCAGGGTAGAGGTACCCTGATCCTATAGGTTTGTTAGAGGAGTGTCAGAGGGATCTATGATGGGTACAAAATTGAGTTAAAATCTTTTTACCACTTGGGAATCCGCAGATCTACACCAGGGCTCAGCGCGGCCCCTCATGATATTCCGTGAAAGATACACAAATCTTGGCACACTTTAAAATTAAAAAAACACTTCCAGATCCACTCAGACATCCACACAGGTCCTCTCAGACCAACATAGGCAGTCACACACTCACTCACAGGCCAACATAGGTATTTACACACACACACTCACAGAGTCACGCAGACTCTTACAGACACACATAGGCACTCACACACGCACTTAAACACCCAGTCATTGACCCACACATGCACTCACACCGCCGCATACACACCTATACAGCCACTTATGTACCCACTCACAGGCCTACATAGCTATTTACACAGCCATTCACACACACATAAAGCAAAACTACTAACACAGCCACTCACACACCCATACAGCCACTCATACAACTTACACACCCAGTCATACACCCACCCATCACACACTCACATGCTCACTTACACACCCACCCAACCACTCACACACCCACTAATATATCCATACAGTCACTCATACACCCACTCACTCATTCATGTTATACAGCCACTCATACACCCACTCACTTCCCCATACAGCCACTGACACACCAACTCACATACCCATACAATCATTTATACACCTACCAGTCAAACTACCACACTTGTAGACATATTGTTACATGTAATCACACATTCACAAGCAAATATATAACTTACAGATTTTCTTTAAACAAGAAAATGGGGGTTGTGGGTTGGGGGTTTATGTGACTTTCAAAGAAATGTTAATTTGTTGTTGTTGTTTTCTTTAAGTTTTTAACAAAAACTAAAAAACATGAAGTTGTAAAAGTAAATACACTAAACATGTGCATCCCTTGGTTAAACTAAAATATCATTTAACATTCATAGCTTCTTTTTACCTCAATCACTGCCAGAATGGACTGCTTCTGAACAGTGAGACCAGTTTTGCATTTCATGCAAAATGTACCAATGTCCCTAAATTCAGGGATTGTAGAAGACAAATAATCTGCAGATGGGGATGGCACCTGGTCACCAGATGAAACATCTATGCATTCCTCCTTTGTATTTCCTGGTGATGCCATATTCCAGAAAAAGAACAGCAAAGCAATTGCAGGAAGAACAATTCAAAACCAACCTTCCCAGCTTAGTCTATGTGAATGTCTGATTTATAACACCACACCCAAAGCATGAAAGAATTGGGAGATATATTCTATACAGAACCATGAAAAGTGTAGTAACAATGACATTCTTTATTGCTGTGTCACATGGGATTTGCAGTGACTTCGCAGCATCACTGCAATTAAAGAGATTTTTTTAATAAAACAAGATTCTAAAGTAGAACTACTTATTGTAATATAAGTTTATGTGTCATTTTATTAACTCACGTATCCCAAATGTTATTTTGAAAGTCTCTATATATGTTTTTAGGTATTGTTAAAAATCATGCCAACTCTGTGGATAGTCTGCAGTACTAGAAACAGGTGGTCTATGATGGATTCACAAATCCTGAAAATATATATAACCCACCCACCCAAGTGCCACGCATCAGGTGTTAGAGTAACGCATATAGGTGCCTTAAACTGCATTCCCATATTAGTGTAAACTGTCACGCAATGTCTTCTAATTATGTAAGTACTTGCTAAGTGAGGGTCTTTGTGAACGATTGTCTTCATTCATTCTCCCACGTCACCAAAACCAAATCTCCATTTATTCAGTTTCGCAATTATTTTTGAATTGAGTATTGTATGCTTTAACTGCTGCAAATATTTATTTTGCACTCTGATGTGAACAATATAAAGTAGTAACAAAAGAAGGCAGGTTGCAGAAGTATTTGAAAAACCTTTTTTACATGTGTGATTTGTGTGTCATAAAATTGGAAAGCAAATACACACAATTCCAGTCCTCTTTGCCAACTAGAAAATGTTCAAATATATTAATATCACTTTCAACTATATAGTATAGTAATTAAATATTACTTTTCATTCAATAAAACCATAGAAATTTACTGAGGAAACCAAAGGTTACAGGGACATTATAGTTAGGCTCAGATTTCCCACATACAAAACCATAGAAATTCAGCAGTGATAAATACCCCAGCTACCTGTAACTTATGGCCCTGCATTGCACTGCTTATGACCTCACATATAACATCACTCATGACATGGTCAGTGACATCACTGATGACATCACTGATACATCTGAAATGTCAACACTGATTACATCACTGATTACATCATCCACAGAACCATTCACACACCCACTCACACCCCATACTACCTCTCATACACCAACTCACACACCCACACAACCACCCACATACCTATTCACAGACCCATACAACCACCAAAACATCCACTCATCCATAGAGCCACTCATATACCCACTCACTCACCCATACAGATATTCACATAGTCATTCACTCACCCATTCAGCTGCTCACACAATCACTCACTCACCCATACACCCATTTATTCAACCTCACTGCCATTTACAAACACATTCCCACATCTATACAACTTGCAAGCCTACTCATTCACCCATACAGCCACTCACCGGGACACTGACTGTGCAATACAGCCACTAACACATACACTCCCTTTCCCATTCACCCACTCAAACAACCACTCACTCACCTATACACCAACTTACACACCCATAGAGCCACTCATACAGCCAATCACCCACCGATACAGCCAGTCACACCCCCACTCACTCACCAATACAGCCACTCACTGTCACGTACTCACTCAAACAGCTACTTACTCACCCAACTACTCACCTATAAAGCCACTCAGCCAGCCACTAACACACGGATATAGACAGTCACACAGCAACTCAGATGACATATGTTAGACATAGTATCATTCATTAGTAGTACAGAAAGAAATGTAATTTAACTTATGCAGTAGCTTAGTATATATCTTTAAGTCTCAGAAACATTTACGAAACACACTCACTGGATGGTGTCATTAGTGATGTCAATTGAGATGTTATCAGTGATGTCATAAGTGATGCCACTGACCAAGTCATGAGTAATGTAATATGTGATGTCATAAGCAGTGCAATGAGATGGTGTGACTTTCTCTCGTCTTAATTACTCCTTAAAATTAGGAGTAAGACAGGACTACTGCAAGTCTCAATCACAACAACACTGGCACATGTATCTGAAACTAAACAGTAACATATTTGAATGGTGCCTTGCAAAACCAATAACCGCCATATTCAACCATCAACACTGACATCTGTGCCTTCTTGAGCTTCTGGTTCTCAAAATATTTTAACCAGCTTCTGTCGCAGTAGCGGCACAAAAATACACGTGCAAAAAAATACACGTGCAGTGAGTGCTTTTACACAACAATCAAATCACCAAACGAAATATAACTCAACAGTGCCACCTGTCGTTTAAATTCACCAAATTTCAAACACAGAAAACAAATGAACAATAAATGCGCCAGACACGTTCTTTATCAGTAAACACGATGACATTTCTAGCTCGTCAGAGTATTAGTTGGAAGGAAAGTTAAATAAAAGCAACCATACTCACACGTTTGCATTACATCATTCAAGCATGTTCAGTACAGACATGCAGATTATCAGATTCAGCTTCAGTTGCTATTGGAGCACAAATTATAGAAGGTCGGACGATTCTTCACTTCTGACTTGACAGCCTATTTTACTACAATTTACTCCTCCACCTTCATATTGTATTGATAGGTAACCAAGTACTACTATCATTATTATATTGTTTTGATATTTTTTAATATAAGGAAATAGAGCGTGTCCTAATTAAGAGGACGTTTGCAAGCTTTCTGAATTTTAACCATCTCCATTGACAGGTCTTGCTAACTTCCAAGTTATTATCCCTTCATTTCAATTTTTTCGTTTTGATTGTTTGCATTTTTTCTCTGCCGTTGTACTCTGAAAATGTTTTCCGTTCTAATTTCTGCATTTCTAACCCTTTGTTTAGGAAGGATTCCATGACGAGAACGACAGTATCATGTTGGTAGTGTACACCCTGTCGGACTTAATTCACTTTGGTTACAGAACCGCTATTTGCTTTCTGAAATCTGTCAGTATGTTTGCAACCAAAAGGGATTTATTTTGGTTTTACTGTGTCACTTTTACTGTGTCACTTGTGTCCACATATTGTAGACTAAATGAATCGTCATCAAAGCCATTAGGTCTCGCCACCAAAAGCTTACGCACGCATGCACACACATGGATCATGACATACTGTTGGCTACATGGCCGACGGCTTGCAGGAATGGGAAAGTAAACATTTAACATACTTGTTGAAGCTCGTAAAAAATAAAGCAAGAGGCTCGGGCGCAATTCACAAATACAAAGCCTTAAATAAAACAAGGGGGAAAAAACGCTCGTGGCACAGCGGTGGGTGAAGTTGAACTATAACTGGACAGGCAGTGAGCGGGTTAATGGGTTTGTTCAAGCTACCATCGATTGAGGGCCGCGGGGGCACTCATAATTTAAAAATAAAAACAGCATCAAAGGAAAGGTGATGTGGGATACACTTTAAAGTAGTTCTTATTCTCAACATGACATGGGCTCACACCAAAGCTTACGGACAACCCCTTTAGCCAACAGTTAAAGCCAAATGAACCACAGAAGCCAGCGGCTAACTGGGGCTGTAGGAAATCAACTTTCTGTCTGTGTATATGAGTGCATGTGTGTGTGTGTTGCATGTGTAGTGTGTCATATTGTGACACGAAATCTTAACAGACATAAAACTGTGTAGGCGATACATACAAATATTGAAGAATCTTCATTGGTAGTGGGTTGTGAATGTATTCCTCGATTTGAGATAAATGATACAACTCACTGAAGAAAGCAAATAGGTTCAGGCTGATTGTGTCTCTGGCTACAATTTTACTGCCCTGTCACATATTGAGTTCTCCTGACTTAGAAAGAAATAGAAACCAGTCCAAACTAGCATCCATCTACACTACAAATTCAAAGGTAAGAGACACTGGACAGAGTCGTTTTAAGGCATGGTCAAATTGGCAATTGTCCTGACTCCCAACCTCCCAAGGGGCTCCTTGGAAAGTGAATTTTCTCTTTATGTTACTAATGTCTATCCTGTTCCTCTATTTGAACCTCTCTCCCTCTCAGTCTATGTCTACCTCTGACCCTGTCTCAACTCTGTGTTATTTGAAGTAATGTTGGGGTCCCAGGCATTTTTGTGTGTGATCCTGTTGAAGTTAAACATCTAAATTCATATTGTTTGAAATAATGTAGGCTTGAGTTAGCAGGAAATTACGATTACAAATTCAAATTTGATTGTCTGGGCTCCCCAAAATCCTTAAATTGTCACTGATACCGGGAACAAAGCATGCACAATGACAACCAACACAGTGGAGCAGTGTCATTTTGATCCCATCCTAATATACTGTAGGAGTGCATCATAATCATTCGTAGTCAGTACTCCAATATATTTTGTGTGATTAATGTTACTAAGAAAACATGGGGTATTGCATATTTAAAGTAATCCACATAAAAACTAATGAGACATACATTTTTGGATAGAAATTTGATTAATAAAGGTCTTTGCAACATTTACTTATTAGTATTTTAGGAGAAATTAACGTTTAGATGTGTCTCATTGTGAGGTTAATCTAATAAAGTGAATGTGTAGATTAATGTTTAGTCATTTATAAGTATTTATAAGTATAACAAGAAATTATATTCATATTGATGTATTTGATATAGTATTTACATAATCTTTGCAATTTATTAAGGCGTTAAGAAACTGCATTTGCTATGTGTATAGAAATGTGCACATATTTGTAATCTTGTACACTATTAAGTTGACATGATTTTTGGGCCTCAAGAACTATTACAGTGCAAGCTCACGTTTAAAGTCAAACATGTAACTCGTATTTAACCTTCAATATAGAATGTGTTTGCTTGCGTTTTTGTTACTTCTGCAGGTGCGGGCAAAGCCTTATTAATTAGAAAAGAAGAATTACGAGCAAGGAGGTGAGCTCCCATGGAGGAGGAAAAGAATGTCCAAGGATGAATGAATCTGCAACTTATAGATGTGGGAAAGGTGGTGACAGGAACCAATTTTTGCTGGATTGTGGAAAGTTACTGGAGATGAGCACATGACTTACCTTGAATGCACAAATGTCTTATGATGTAACGTATTGAGTGTCAGAGAGACATCTTAGGACTTCATGAGGTACAGACCACTGCTTCTGCTTTGTGAGGCTTAATGCTACATGACCTGTAGTTGGGGTTTCTGCTACTGAAGACTCTAACAGCTGACACCTTTCTATTATTCACTATTTCCTTTATGCTTCTTAGGTTAGGGTTGTCTCTTTTAAGGCAGTGTAGGGCGGGATAGCATCCTCATACTTACCTTTGAGAATCATGTGATGCAATTTAACATTCAATTCTTTTTCCTGATTGTTTGCATCATCATAACAGAATCATCTGTATGATATTTGTTACATAGGGTAAATCGCTTCAGGAGATTTGGAATCATGCTGTTTGTTCCGTATTTTTATACTGTGATGCTGCGGTTGAGTTATATCAATATTTTTTTAATTTATAATTAAACCTTACTATTCCCAGATTTATGTATAGAGTGAATTACTGTGTGAATAAATTGGTTACAATGTATTGAATTTTAAATTTTGATTGATTGCTCCCTCGAACCATTCAAGTAGCTAAAAAACAATCTGGTTAAGTAGGAATGTTTATGTGGGGCCCAGCTCTCTCACAGTATAAGGCAACCACAATAGAAAGCAGGGATGAGCACACCCTCAAAACAATATGCAATGATTTTGTTCAGGGCACCTTTTCATGGTCCTTCATTGATAGTTTATACCGGTCTTAAATCTAGCATAAATATTAACACCAAGGTCATGGTCAGAAATTAATGACTGGAAAAGATGATCTGTAAAAGGCACAGGTATTTTAGGTTTTGTTAGCTTCACTGGATAAATTAGGCTGGTACTGCACTTGCATGATTTCACTGGAAGAGCCATAAATTGTATTGGAACATTGGAATGTTGACAGCTTCAATCAATCTAGCAGCAGTGGCCTATAAATACTGGTATAGGTCTGCTGCTGTCAAGATTTCAATATCGTATTCTATAGCCTCTGTCTCTCCCTCTCCCTGGCTCTTCAGGATGTATGAGGAGTGCGCAGGGAATGAGAGAGACAGAAGCTGGAGAGCGCACAAAGTTGGACTTACCCTCCCATTCCTCCCGTCCTCCCATGATTCAGTGTCACTGTAGCTGTAGAAGGAGGTAAGTTAGAAATCTCAGCAGATCCTGTGTTTCCCTTGGCTCTGCCAAACAAAGAAAAGCAGTTTGGCAGAGCTGAAGAGAATCAGAAATTCATTCAGGCGCCTTCCACATCTCCTGGGGTACATGTATGACAGTTGCTGTGGTGGATGTGAATGGTGCAGCAACTCTTGGACATGCTCGAGAGGAGCTGTGAAGAGCTTACAAGTTTAAGAGTCCCATGGGGTTAGAAACCCAGCAGGCCGTTTTTAAAAAACAATTGTGCCTCTCTGCACTGACAGGGCCTCATAGCCCGCCTTAGTAGGCCATACCGGCCATTAAAGTCCTGTAGCCAGCCTTTAATAACAGGTATATCCCGCTATAACAAGTTATAAGGCCACAGTAGAAAACCAAATGTTCTGATCAAGTAATCCAGAAATCTCAGCTGATAGATTCTTTAGATATTTGCAGATCATCAGCAAATTGCATGTTCAATAATTGCCTAAAACATGATTCCAGGAAAATCGAAGTATTAATGTTGGGCAACTATTCTTCCTTTTGATTCCTCACTTTTTGGCCACAAGAAGTAGGCGCTCTGCCCACCCTAGTGTCCTAAGTGAAGAAGCTTGGTGTTAGACCAGGCATCATTGGTGTGGGTTTCCCCTGTATTTTTTTCTTTGCCTCCTGTGTTTTTGCTATGTTTTGGACTTTGTTGTGCTGGTCTAGTGCAAGTGCTCCCTTCGTACATTATTATTATTATGGATTGGTGATTCCATGATTGGCATATTTACTTTACTAGTCAGTCCCTAATACAGTGCACTGTGTGTGCCCAAGGCCTGTAAATTAAATGCTGCTAGTGGGCCGCAGCACTGATTGTGCCAGACACACAAGCAGCCTGTAAATGTAACTTAGGCCTGCCATTGCAGAGCCTGTGTGTAGTCTGGTACAGCCAGGTTGACCTGGCAAGTGCACCCACTTGCCAGGCCTAACCTTCCCTTTTCCTACATGTAAGTTATCCATAAGGTAGGCCCAAGGTACCTGTGTGGGCAGGGTGCAGTGTACGTGCCCTGATGTGTGTGGCATGTCCTGATAGTGAAATACTGCCAATTTAGTTTTGAACTATTGCAAGGCTATCTGTTCCCATAGGATAGATGGGGAGTTTGCTTCTAAACATAACTACCCCTGAGAATTAAGTAGGATAATAAAGTTTAGTATGAATGAACCCAGAATGTTAAAATGCATCTTTTAGAGGGGGTAATTTTTACATTCTGTGTTTGAAAATACCAATTTTAGAAAGGCATTTTCTTGCTTAGCCATCCAGTGTGCCTCTTCTAGGATGTGCATTGACTGTCTGGCTTTGGAGTGACAGGGGCAGAGAGGTGCAGTGGCTCCAGAGAGTCTGGATGAGTCAGGGCTGTGCTGAATAGACCTGGGCTGCACTTAGAATAAGGGAAGGAGATTTCGCTTTACCTGAATGGGCCTGGTCCGACGTCCATAATGATGTCTCCACCTCCTGCCAGGAAGATGCACCAGAGAGGACAGAACTGGTTTTGACTGAGCACAGGGCTTCACTGACACCAGAGAACAAGGGATTTTGCTTTATAAATATATGGGCCCAGAACCCAGAATTTTAGATCACTTCTGGGAAATCAGGAGGAACCTTTGCCAAGAAGAAGAGCAGGGGAAACTGAGGAGGAGTACTGCCCCAGTGCTGTTATTTGTCTGGGGTTGGCCTGCAGTGGCTGCTTTCTTCCAAGGAAAGGGAGCATTACTTTGCTCTTTTGCTGTGTCCCCTGCTTGAGGAAGATCTCTGAGGGCTAGAAGAAGAGCCTGCCTCCTGTTCTGAAGTCTCAGGGACACAAAGACTTCATTCCAGCTCCCCTGAACATAGTTGCTGGGAGTTCTGACACTCCAAGAGGTGCCTGTAGCTTTTAAGGGCCTCTTGAGGCTCTTCTGGCTGTTGGGAACCGGAAAGGCAACACAACAACGAGTAGCGTGACGCATCCGTGCATGTTTTCTGATGCATCACCAAAGGAACCGATGCAGCGCCTGCCCGCGGCTCGAGAAATTGCTGCATGCCGCATCAAGTGCATCGATTTCCGAAGTCCAAGATCACTGCACCGATTCCGACCCGAACCCTGCTGTGCGGCTGCAAGAAACCACGCATCATCCCGGATTGTCACATCCCAGCAAGCCACCAGGTCTGTTTGTCGCCCTATTGTGGCCAGGAGTGCTGGACAGTCAGCAGGTGCCAGCATAGAGACGGGCGTGCCCGGACTGCTTTGGGAGGCCCCACTTGGCTGCCAGCGTTTGGAATACAGCGTGGGGGGTGCCCGTGGATGCCTGCTGGCGGCGCTGCTTATGTGGAGAGAGGGGTGCGACATAGGGGTGGCGTGACTTGGGTGCCTGAAAGGAGGACACCGTGGAGAACAGTTGCTGGGCGGGGCCACAAAAACTGGAGGGCTATTGAGAGATACATTGTTTCAAGTTTCACTGAGAGGGTTGGCGAAGATAAACCGTGGGGCAGCCTGCTCTCATCAAAATCGTGCGTGTGGCCCTGAGATTGGAGGTGAGACTCTGAAAGGGTGGTAAGGCCCTCAGACTGCTTTTCGCTCCCCCAGAGCGGCTGGGATCATTGAGTGCGACTTTGGCAGGGTAACCAGACATGACTCAGTGGAGGCCCGGGGAGATCAGGACTATATGCCCCCCTTTTGGTGAACTGTGGGGGTTGATGGCCGGCCAGTGGCCCTGACCACGGGACTAGACCAAAATTGGGACGGCCTCTGGTGAGGGGGTGGTGAGATGGTGATGAAATTGGAGACGGACAGGCCCCTGCTTCGGTCCTCCAAGGAGGCCAGGAATATCCAATCAAACCTGCTGGATCGCTACACCTTCCCGAAGGGGTCCCCAGGGGAATCGAGGAAGACCCAATCCGAAAGTGAAAAGGTTTCTCCCGCCCCTGCGGAACCAACGTTGGCGGATCTTATGGCGGCCATCAATGGAGTTCAAGCATAGTTGGGCCAGAAAATGGAAGCTCTGGATAATAAACTAGACACGGTCACGATCGAGATGGGGCTGATACGGGTGGATCTCATAAATGCCAACGAGAAGGTAAAGACACTGGAGCTCAAGACGGCCAGCTTGATCGATGATGTAAATCTGTTACAACAAGAGGTGCGAGACCTTAAGGCCTCAAGTGTCCTAGTAGATCGCAAGCTGGATGACTTTGAGGGTAGGGCCAGGCGTAATAATGTACGCCTTCTTGGGGTGCCCGAGAAATCTGAGGGACAAACACCGGACCTCTTTGTTGAAGATATTGTCCTCAACTACCTCCAGCCTAAAGGCCGTAGTAATTTTTTCACGGTCGAACGTGCCCACAGAGTCCCGGCGGCAGACCTAGACCGGGGGCACCTCCCCCTATGATAGCCAGGGTCTTGAATTTTCGTGACAGGGATGTGATTTTGCAGGCGGCTTGAGCTGGGCCCCCCTTGAAATTTGAGAAGGCAACGCTCTCCTTCTTCCCTGACTTTACCCAAATGGTACAAAAGCAGCGTCAGGGCTTCTTATCGGTGAAGAAGAAATTGAGAGACAGAGGACTAAAATATGCTATGATGTTTCCGGCCCTGCTCCGGCTGGAGCTAAATGGTAAGGCCTGGAAGTGAACACGCGACGGAGGCGGAGAGCCGAGACTGAGGCGAAGCAGATGTACAATAGACTGGCATATTATGGTGTTTGTTGGGCGTAAAAGTAGTATGTTATTATGGGGGGTGGGGCGGGTATGTGCCCCTGATTTGCCACGCAGTAAAAATATCATTATAGATTGACTTAGAACAGCGTAGCGGTGGTGGGGCAGGGGGCAGGGGGGGTTGGTGGGTTTGTTCGGGTCCTCCCTTTATTTCCTACTTTTAGGTAGCTGTAGATAAGAGTTGGGGCGACAGGCACACTGCTAGTTGGGGTTGAGCATAAGCTACATGCAGGGGTGCAGGTTGGGGGAAGGGGGGTTGAATGTTGGGGATTTTTTTCGCAATCGGGATCTTATTATTGGCTTTTCTATTTTGGATTGTTGAAGGCTCCAGTATATTATATTTGATCAGCATGCAGCAGACAGAAGAATGTCACTTTCTTTTCATACATGATGATGGGGGGTAGGGAACTGAAGGTTTTGAGTTGGAATGTGAATGGGTTGGGGGACAAAGTTAAACGTACTTTGGTTCTTCAGTATCTTAAACACCAGGCGCCGGATGTGGTTTTGCTTCAAGAAACACATTTAGTTGGAAACTCATGTAAGGCTATGCACAGACTGGGGTACAAGTTGGTGGCCCATGCTGGATTTACATCTGGATCCATGGGGGTGGGCATCCTGATTCGGAAGGCGCTTCCTTTGGTAATAGACTCCACGTTGGAGGATGATAGGGGCAGATATGTTAGAATTGCAGGTCATTGGGATGGGCATGTTCTTACTCTCTTGTCTGCCTATGTTCCCCTGGGTATGCAGTCCACTTCATTTGCGGATTTGGGAACGCTTCTGCTTGAACTACTGGTTGGGCTTTAGATTTTGGGGGGTAACTTCAATGCGGTGGTTTCCAGAGCTATGGATTGACATCCCCCTCGAGATACGGGGCGCTCCCAGCGATGGCTACCGGACTATATTGATTCTATTTGTTTGATGGACAGCTGGAGACTGCTCCACCCTGAACAGAAGCAATACACATTTCACTCCGGTGCCCACGGCAGCCTCTCCGGTCTGCATTATTGCTTGGTTCTAGCGGCTCTGGCGTCTTACGTCACTGAAGCAGTTCATCTTGCCAGGGGGTATCTCTGATCATTCCCCGCTCTTGTTCCGGTTTTGTATCGCTTCAGGAACGGCAGGTAGGGTAGCCCCTATAAACCCCTGGTATATACGTAACCCTAAAAATCGTAAGGACCTTATTAAGGCTCTGGATGATTATTTCATGGATAATGAAGGATCGGTGTCCTCCTATGTGTCTCTCTGGGAAGCCTTTAAAACAGTCATTAGGGGTCAGGCTCTATCACTGATAGCTGGAGCAAAGAGGGAAAGGAATAGAGAGGTTACTGATGCAGAGACTAAGATTGGTCGTCTGGAAGGGGAACTGGAACAGGAGGTAACACAGGCTGAATTGCATATTTTGAGCCTTAAGCAGCATGGTTATAAATCTCTGGTCACCGATAGCGCTAGGGCTCTTGGCAGAGAGCAGCAAGGTAGGATTTATGACCTCAGGGATAAGGCTGGGAAACTTATTGCCTGGTTGGACAAAAAGGACAGGGCTGAACTTGTTGTCCCCAAACTTGTTACAGAGGAGGGTGTGTTGCTTACGGATCCCCAGAGTATTGTTGATAGCTTTGCGGCCTATTTTCAAACTGTTTATACCTCAGTCTCAGACCGACCGGAGGAGGACTCCCATTTACTGCTTCGTGATATACAGCGCCCTCGGCTGTCCTGTGAGGACTGTGATTTTATGGATAGTGCCTTAACAGCTAACAAAATAGCCCAGGCTATTTGTTCCCTGAACTTGGGTAAGGCGCTGGGACCCAATGTGCTCCCAATTGAACTTTACAAGCTCAGACCAGATAAGCTAGCTCCTTACCTTAAAGGTATGTTTGTTGAAGCCCGGGAAACAGGGATCCTGCCCTGTGATCAGAGAGTTGCATCGGTTGTGGTGATTCATAAGGAGGGTAAACCCAAAACTAGTTGTGCCTCATATAGGCCTATTTCTTTATTGAATGCTGAGCCCAAAATACTGGCCAAGCTTCTCTCTAATAGACTAGTGAAAGTGGTAAACGGACTGATACACCCAGATCAATAGGGCTTTATTCCCCACAGAAATACAGCCCTGAATTTACGTAGGTTGCACGGCGTGATAGCCAGGGCCCACACTCTGCAGGAACCAGCCGTAATTGCTTCACTTGATGCAACCATGGCTTTTGACACTGTAGAATGGTCTTGTTTGTGGGCGGTCCTGACTAAATTTGGATTTGGCCCTGAATTTATTGGTTGGGTGTGTTTACTGTATACTGAGCCACTCGCTCAAATAGTTGTTAATAATCCGGTTTCGGCGTCCTTTCGTCTCGGTCGGGGCACTCAGCAAGGCTGCCCTCTCTCTCCCCTTCTTTTCTCGCTGGCACTGGAACCTCTAGCGGCTTGGATACGCTGGGAGCCATCTATCTGGGGCATTCGGTGGTCACCTGATTGGGAGGACCAGATCTCCTTGTATGCTGACGATATTCTGCTTTATCTGTCCTCTCCTCGGAAGTCCCTCATTGTGGTATGCGACTTCCTGGCCTCTTTTGGCAGGAACTCTGGGCTTTCCATTAATTGGGGGAAATCTCTGTTGTTCGTTCTTAGGGGGGAGCCCCCGGTCCCTCTGTGAAACTGTCCCATTCAAATTCAGATGGGCGGGTTTAAATATCTGGGGATTTACATTTCACTTAACCTGGCAGTCAGGTAAGCCAAGAATCTCCTTCCCCCCTTTACAGAGGCTTAGGAGCTACATCACTAACTTGAGGAAACTTCCACTTTCCTTGTTGGGGCGAGCGGCTCTTTTTAAAATGATGTCTTTACCTCGCTTCCTTTATGCCCTTCAGAATACCTTAGATGTAGTGCCGGCTAGTTATTTCCGTGAGGTGGAAGGGTTGCAGCGTAGTCTTTTATGGGATGGCAGACCCCGTATTGCTTAATCCAAGCTTACGTTCCCATGGTATGATGGAGGCGTTGCCCTCCCAGATATCAAACGATACTATTGGGCTTCCCAGCTGGCCGCAATCAACCATGGTTTTAATGCAAAGTTATACGCCCAGGCAGACTTACATAACAAGAACTGGCTATTTAAAGACACATTATGCAAAACCAAACAAGAAAATAGCGCAATGAACTGTAATGATATATAAAATAAATTTTAATTATAATAATAAAAATGAATATATACATATAATCCTGTATACATGATATGTTTACACAATAAAATCTGTTAGTTTCTGATATATTTCTTTAAAAAAAAGGGGGAAATTTGGTCAAAAATCGGCAATGTGATTATCCCTGATCCTGGTGGACTGGGCTGTTTCTGTCAACGCGTTTCGACAATATTTTTTGTCTTCATCAGGACAATGAATATTCAGCCACTTTTCTCAAATCAACCGAGTAAAACAAATTTCTATATGTTTCTGTAGTATAGAAAAAGCCAAAGCTTAGCTCTCTGGTGGGGCTGGCTAGATTGGTTAGTAACATCCGCACAGAACTGTCCATCATTTACGCTGTGGATACTGACGCTCTGTAAAGGCTGCCTCTAATATGAACAGCTGTGTGCTTCAGTGACGAACCGACGAAACCTCTTTAAAGTCATTTCTAAAGAATAAAGATTGGGCAATCCAGAACTAAAATTAGAACCATTTGTGAATAAAGAATACCGCCAGGAAGACTATCGAAGGTGGAAGTGAGATGGGAGCAGTGAATTATGTTTGAACAGATTTCACATACCTACTACAAAATATAAAGAAAGGTGCCTCACTCCCTTCAACCAAGCTTTTAAGTGTGTTTAGAAAATAACCAATCTAGCCAGCCCCACCAGAGAGCTAAGCTTTGGCTTTTTCTATACTACAGAAACATATAGAAATTTGTTTTACTCGGTTGATTTGAGAAAAGTGGCTGAATATTCATTGTCCTGATGAAGACAAAAAATATTGTCGAAACGCGTTGACAGAAACAGCCCAGTCCACCAGGATCAGGGATAATCACATTGCCGATTTTTGACCAAATTTCCCCCTTTTTTTAAAAGAAATATATCAGGAACTAACAGATTTTATTGTGTAAACATATCATGTATACAGGATTATATGTATTTATTCATTTTTATTAATATAATTAAAATTTATTTTATATATCATTACAGTTCATTGCGCTATTTTCTTGTTTGGTTTTGCATAATGTGTCTTTAAATAACCAGTTCTTGTTATGTAAGTCTGCCTGGGCGTATACCTTTGCATTAAAATTGTTTTCCCTGACCCAGGAGCTATATCCTAACCAGGGGGTCCTTGATACACTACATAGCGCAATCAACCATGGAACATATGGCCCCATTGCTGATCCCGGCTATGCTATGGATAAATGGCTTCTCCCCGGAGGCAGTTACAATAGGGCACTGTACTCTAAGTCAATGAAGTTGGACTTGACAGGGCATGAGTTCTTTGGGATGGAGGAACAGACTGACGCTAGCTACCCCACTTTTTGATTCGGAACGGCTGGGTAAGCTTTGGAATACGAGAGGATTTGATAAGTGGAACCTGATAGGGATCTCAACCATTAAAGACATCTGGGGCAAGGGGAGTATTAAATCATTTGAGGAAATGTGGGTTGAACATGAGCTGACAAGCTCTGAATACTTTCGCTATGCGCAAATTCGACACTCATTACAGGCGGCCCTGCCAGTGGACGTGGACCTGGCGGAGGCCTCGCCTATCGAGGAGAGAATTTTAGATGGTCACCTCCCCAAAAACATTATCTCCTTGATCTATAAGAAGCTAATTAATCACAGTGTGGATCCAGTTAGGGAATTGAGGGATAAGTGGACACAAGACGGAATAGAATTGGATGATTAGGACTGGCAATCAGCGGTGTCTTCTCCAAAAGTGGTTGCCATTCCTGCGTGGCTGCGGCTTGTTCAGTTAAAAATACTACATAGGGTCTATGTTACGGGACCTCAACTTGTACAGATGGGGTTGTTGGAGGCCGGATTGTGTAGACGGAAGTGTGGTCTTGTGGGGACATTCCTCCATATCATCTGGGAGTGTCGATATATCACCGAGTACTGGAGTAAGATTCATAACACTATACACGAGGTCTTGGGGGTCTCCTTGCTACCAGAGGCGAGGAGATGCCTCCTGAATATATGGGAACCCACTGACCTTAACTCTGCACAGACGCAGTGGGTCACGTTAAGTTTTATGATAGCGAAAAGGAATATTGCCCAGCAGTGTGGATCCGAACAGCCTCCTACCCTTGAGAGCTGGAAAAATGACTTCGATTGCAGTATGTTCCGGGAGAAGACGGTCTGCATGGCAAGAGGCCCCCCTCGAAAGTGGGCTTCAATATGGGGACATTGGAATACATATAGAGGAGAGATCTGTGTGCCACCTAGGGATGCTGTTTATGATGTACCCCCATCCCCGTAAGGTTTCTGACATGTATGTACTTTGTTTTCCTGCCCCCCCGATATCGGATATAATGTGACTCTGCTGTACTGTGTTTTTACTCGATGCCTTGTTTCAATAAATAGAATTATTAAAAAAATGACATCAAAGTATCACCTCCTTATGCAGTAAAAAATGACGCATCATCTCTCTGGTAAGGAACCGAAGCATTACCTCCCACAGAGCAAGGAACCAACGCATCACCTTTCCTGAGCGTAAGGTACCGATGCATCACCTTCCCTGCAGCCCTTTTTTGTGTACGTGACGCATCTAAGGTGCTTCGTGTGAAAAGTGTTGCATCTACAATTTGGTTTGAACTGAACTATTTATACCATTAGAAAGTCATATTTGTATTACTTTATTGTGAATGTTTGTCGTTTATGGTCTTGTTTGGTTTAGATACAGATTACTTATTTTTCAGAACTGGTGTGGTGTCAATTTGTAATGTTTTCACTGTATTACTGTATGTGTTCACAAATGCTTTACATACTGCCTCAAAGATAAGCCTGTCTGCTCGTGCCAAGCTACCAAGGGAGTGAGCAGGGGTTATTTTAGAAGTGTATCCCCCTTACCTTGAATACAAGCAAAGGTCCCTATTTGTACAAAGGTACCTACCTCTGCCAACTAGAGACCCCCATTTCTAACATTGCTGTACAACAATGTCAGAAATTCGGTTACTAATTGCAGGTGTGACTCTTACCGACGTCATGAACATAATCTTGTTAGGCCTATTCACTTTGTCATATCTTTACAACATAGCATAGGATTTTTTGGCTATTTGCTATTTCTGAGTGTAAGTTCACAGCAAAGTAGAAACTTAAATGTCTCCAATCCCTGAAACTAACACGCTCATCGGATGATGCCATCACTGATGTCATTTGAGATCGGTGATGCCTTCATTTAAATGATGTCTCAAACCATGTCATGAGCAATGTAATATGTGAGGTCATAAGCAGTGCATGGCAGGGGCACAAGTTAAAGTTAGCTCTTCTGCCTGTTACTGGTGAATTTCTGTGTTTATTTTATATAAAAACGCTAATATTGTCAATGACACATCCACCTAAGTATAATGTTACTTTAACCTTTGGGTTTGTCAGTGAATTTCTACGTTTTTTTGAAAAGTAAAGTAAAATGTTCTAACCATATGTAAAGCCAACACCCAGACAGGGCCTGGCTTCAGGCCAAGCCCTGCAGCAAAACCCCTACAGGCAGCCAACCCACACTGCGCACAGTCTTTGGCTTTGCACACCAGGAGGTTGGGAACAGGGTCTTGCCTGTGGGCAACCCACCCGTAGCCAGCACCGCTGCTAATTACTAATGTGGAAGGGAGGTGCCAAATGGGCGGAGTTTGTCGGCTGTGGGCTCTGGTGAGCGAGTATACCGATTACAACATTTGTGACATCCTCCATTGAACTTTGGTCATCGGTAATCCCTTACTGTGCCTTCAGAGGAGGAGGTGGCGTGCGGCCCCACCCCCACTTCTGAATATCTGCCAAGTGGGTGTGACTGCGCAGGGAGATAGCCTGCGGGTACACATTAAAAGAGGCATACATGCAGCGTAGGAGAGATTAACTACGCCACAAGTAACTAGTGCTGACATTGGAAACTGAGGCTCATTTCTTCCATATCACGCTTAATTATTTCTAAAAAGTACTCCCAGGCTCAATTGCTCCCTGACATTTGTGAGAGCTGTGCCCAATGGATCATGCAGGTGTGGAGGACAAGCCTACGGAGGGCTTGACTGATGCAGCAGGCATCAAGACATTGCTCATCACCATGCAACAGAGTCTCACTTCCATTAAATCAAAAATGGACACCATGTGCACTAGAATGGAAACCATTATGCACAAACTGGAAAAATAAAATGGCTGCATAACTGAAACAAAACAAAGAATCTCTGCGGTCGAAGTCACTGTCTCAAATCACAGTGAGCAGATGCTAAACATGGTGACGGTACTTGAAAATAATCTCTGCCAAAAATTAAGATATAGAAGCGAAGTCTTGCAGAAACAATTTGAAGATAATGGGGATACCAGAATCCACCAACAAGGAAAGAATGGAGGACTTTGTCTGCACTTACTCACCAAACTCTTTGGTAAGGACGTCCTTTTCCAAGTTGCTAATATTTGAACGTACCTACCACACATCATTGTCTCACCCGCCGCCTGGTGCCCTTTCAAGGCCGACCATTGACAGAATAATAAACTATCACGATAGAGACACAACTCTTCACCTGGCACAGAAAAAATGCTCTACACAGTTTGAGGTGGTGGCCATCTACCCAGACTTCACTGTCACAGTGCAAGAGGCTCGCAGGAAATCTCTACCCATCAAGCAGAAATTGCAACTTGCCAATATTCCGTATGAGATTCTCTATCCCACGCGCCTTCGTATCTCACATCAGGGCAAAGAGCACATCTTTGATACTCTGCAACAAGGTGGTGAGTTCCTGCGTCTTAACTCCGCGTGCACCTCCCCAGCAGGTGGTGCCTCTGCACTGTTCAGGCCCTCATCGCCATTATCGGAACCTGATTAGCTCCTTCACACAGAGGATGACTGAGCCCCACTATCAAAATCTCAGCTTGATCAGTGCTGCAAGTTTCGCCCAGCGATGCCATTTTCGGATGCCATCACCACTTCACTGCTTCGTGATGACAAGTAGTCAATAACGGTGATTCCTGAACTTCAACTATGAATGCGCCCAGGCCTCCCCCACATTTTCCGATGTGACTGTGATGGGACTGAAGTGCCTAAGTATCCCCATGGACACCCTTGTTCACTTGAGGGGAACTTCGCCTGGCTCTTTGGTTGACCTCCTATACTCTTCAGGCATTTGTTTGGTTGTATATGGATTTTCTTTCACACTTTCTCATCTATCTTTCAGGAGCTACCCCCCACTTGACTGCACTGTACTTCTATGTCACCTCTCTTTCACTTCTTTGTGATCCAACATCCCTTCCCCTTTTTCTTTTCTTCTCCTTTCCTTTTTCTAAACTCTCTTTTAATTTCTAGCATTGCTTGCTCACATCAACGCATTGATGATATATCCACCATATAGACACAATTGTTGGCACCGCATTATCTCCATTGTTTTTGGTTGATTGAGAGGGTAATACATTCCTGTCGGGATTGGACCCACAGTGTGGGAAGAGAGTAGACTGGAAAATGGTGTGTGTTTTTGGTGCACATCTACTCATATTGTTAATGCCTGGCTTGTCAACCCTGCTGTGCTTGTGTTTTTATATATGGTCTGGCACATCTGGCAATAGAAACACAACATAAGACGACCAACCCTGAAATTGTACAGAACAGCAGCACACATGTTAGATATAATTGCCTAACGTGGAATGTTAGAGGATTTGGAAACATTTCCAATTATTAATTACGATAGTAGTTAACCATTCGGTCTTTCCGTCTTGGTTCTGGCATTCGGAGACTCAGAGTCAGAGCTGATCATACAGCCCTATGGACCGCGTTTCCGACCGACGCATTATGATGTTGGATTCGGACAGCCTTTCCAAATCGGACATAGAACAGCTGTCTGAAACTAACTTTTGGGGGCCCGTAGCAGGCCCCTCTTCACCCGGAGGCATCCGGTTGGGGCCTGTGGGGTACCCCTTTTTACAACCATGCACAGTGTGGCAGGCACCACTGGCTGCCCGCCACACGGTTCAAGGATTTCTGCAACCAACCCTGTGTTGTTGGTCGGAACACAAGTTGGCATTGAAGTCAATGAGAGCCCGACTAAATGGTGTTCGAAAACATCGTAATCGATCTGTCAGACTACCCGAACTTAAATCAGTCGGAAACGATTCCCACAAGGAGTCAGTCAGAATGCTTTACAACAGATAACGTAATGAGGCCCATTGTGTGGTAGGATACTTGCATTTTTCTATGGGAGCTTGTGCGGCGGGTGAATACTGCCCCCAGCACAAGCTCCAATTGAGAAATGGAAGTTTGTACACATCCCTGAACCGTATGGCAGGCTCCATGAGGTGCCTGCCACATGGTGCAGGGATGTTGAGAGGCACCATAGGTGCCCCCAGGCCCATATGCAGAGGGCCAGGGGGAAAGGGTGCCCTGCTATGGGCCCCCAAAGTGAGTTTTTGACAGCTGGTTCATGTCGGAAAGACCAACATGGAATGGTTGTCTGAAACCGACATTGCAATCTCGACAGCAGAACCAAGCCTGGCTCCACTGTCATTGAAGGGATTACTATTCCGCTCCTCTTCCAAAGGGCTCACAGAGCCTATCGGAAGAGGAGCAGAATGCCCTTGTGGTTTTCCCTCTGACCAGTGTAATCAAAATACAACAGTCGGATGAAAACCTCAGGATGTTGGGCGGAGAGCCTCCGACCGCTGTTTGGAGGATCTCCGCTTGACATCCAAAATGGGCCCTTTGTCTACTCTTGTATAAATTGTAGTGGGAATAGTATATGTTTTAATTTTAAAATGTTGCAGTTTACTTTATATTGTTTACATCATATTAACCTTTGGTTATTTAAAATTATAATATTTATAATTATTAATGTTTTTAATATTTTATTACTTTTTAGTAAATGCCATTTTTTTGTTTTGTTTTATTTTTTATTTGTAAATAAAATGGTTTATTAACATTTGTTCATGTTATCGGATCTATGTATATATATTTATTTTCTATATTATTACATTTAAAACAGTTTTAAGTTACAATATAATGAAACATATTTATTTAATAATATTAAATTATATACCCACATATTTATATATATAGCTATATAGCACTGAAGAGCGGCGGCTCAGGTAAGGCTCCGGGGGACCCACGGACAATGTCAGGGCAGGCGGGGGTCAGGGCAGGCGGGGGACGGGGCGGGCGGGGGCCCAGCTGCTGGACAATGTCAGGGTGGGCCGGGTCCCGGGCTGCTGGACAATGTCAGGGCGGGCGGAGGGCGGGGAAGCCTGATTGCTCCCGGACAAGGTCGGGACGGGCTGCTAGTATTTAATAAATTGGTATTTTAAACAACTATATTAGTGACATCGATTTTTTTTGCAATATTTTTGAAATGTTTATTATAAGTATAGGGAATCGATATTTTGACATCGATATTTTTGACTCAATATTTTTATATGTAGATATTTTGGTAGTCAATATTTTGTCAGTAAACCAAAGTCAATAGTCTCTCTTTCTCAAGGCCCTTTGAGTAATTCCATACAATTCAAGTTAGGTTGTCTCACAATCTTGGTTTCATACCTATTAGCACATGCATAACACTCTTTACCCACACTTTCTATAGTCTCATTCATTCCAGACCACCAAAAAAGATTGGCTGCCTCGTCTCTTGGTCCTATTGCGACCCAGGTGTCTTTGTGTGCAATCTAAATTATTTTCTTCTTGAGTTTCTCAGGTAGAATGATTTGTAACAGTTTCCCATCGCACACACTCAATTCATCTCTTAAGTGACTCAAACATTCACATTAGTGCTGTAAGTTCCATCATTATCCCATCCTACTGTTACACACTTTCCCAACTCTTGCAAGACAACCTCCTCTCACATTGCCACCTCTCATCCTTCTTTATCGAGGGCTACTTCTTCCCACTCCGCCATCACTACCTCTGCATCTGCTTCTGTCTCCTGGTCCGGCTCATCTATAGGCATCTGGGATAGGCAGTCAGCAATTATGTTCTTTGGACTTTTCACATATTCCACCTCAAAATTGTACTCTAACACAGATAACATTCACCTGGATATTCTCTCAGTCACATTTCCACCAAGCTCCTTCAGGCATTCATACAAATGAGTTAAGAGCATGTGGTCAGTTTTAACTCTAAAAGGTAACCCCCACACAAAGTACCTAAAATGCTTGATTTCCCAAAAACACACTAGGTCTCAATAACAGAGTACGAGGACACCTCCTTTTGAAGGTGTCTTGATGCAAATCCTGTTATCTTGATGTGTCCATACTTCACCTGTGTGAAATAGCTCATATTCCCATATTGCTTGCATCAGTAGTTATATATGTTTTAGTGGTGACATCACAGTGCCACAAATTGGAGCTCGCAATATAACTTCTTTTACATTCATAAAGGCTGTGTCACAATCCTTGTCCCATTTAAAAATGACACCTTTTTCGTTAGCAATCTCAGAGGTTCAACTAATTCTGTGACGTTAGCTAGGAACTTGGGGCAATACTCTGCTAAACCAAGGAAAGACTTTGATTGATCTTTATTAGTTGACTTGGAGGCTTCCCTCACAGCCACGACAATACCTTTTTTTTTGGTTTGATGCCATTCTTGGAGATCTCGTGCCTCCAGTATGTAACTTGACTTTTACTCAATTGACATCTCGCTTTTTTTAATTGTCAGTCCACGCTTTTTCAATTGTTATGTGTCCTTGACCTTCAATTGGTTACACTCTCTTTCATGCTTTCCCACAAACACAACATCATCCTGGAAACGTAAGATCTCTTTCAGGCCTTCAAAAATCTGTTGTATAATCCCTTGGAACACCGCTGAGGCCAAGGCAAGACCAAAAGGCATCCTGCAATATCGAAAGGAACCCAGAGGTGTAACAAAGGATGTGAGATATTTCAAATCCTTGTGCAGGTCATTTTGATGATATGCGGTGGACATGTCAATTACCCTGAAAATCTTTCCACCTCCCAGTGCTTTCAGCATCTCTGAAATATTTGTCAGAGGTTTCCTGTACACACATATGTTTTTGTTCAGGTCGTGTAAGTCAATACATAATCAAATCTTTCCTCTCTCTAACAGTGCCTCTACTACTGGTGCTAACCACTCAGAGGACTCAATGTGTTCTATTGTCCCATGTTCCAGTAATTTATTCAGTTCCTTCTCCTTTCCCTTTCTATTTCTTTGACTTGAGAAATCACACTAACAGTTTGTTCATTTTCCACCAAGTCTTCTACAACCAGCACTAGTTCTTGAATAGTATCATGTATTTCCTTAAGCTTCAATATTCAGCTCTTTGTCCTGCAGACTTTGGCAAAGTGTCCTTTCTTTCCACAGTTATGACATTTGGCGTTCCTTGCTATACACATGGTGAAAGTTCCAGATGCACCACATCAGTTACACTTGATTTTTCTGAGATGGTGGTATTGACAGTGGTGGCATTTTCTCATTAGATTTAGCCTGAGACTGGGTTTTTCTTAAAAGGTTTCTCCTACCTTAATTCATCTAGCGGCATATACACTTCTGATACTTTGGCTGGATGGTCTTTTACCTTTTAACTCACTCATGCCGTTGTTGTCCAATTCCCTTATCCACATTTGTGTGTGAGCTAATCCCTTGGCAATTTGTATTGCCTCCTCAAAGGTAGGATCCTTGATTAACAGTTTCTTCTTTACTCTTTTTCTGTTTGTGTATCTTACTATTTGGTCCTGTACGAGAGAATCACATCAGTTTTCAAATTGGCATGTTAAAGATAATCTCCTTAATGCTGCCACATAAGATGCAATTTCTTCATCCAGTCTCTGACAAAAACCTATGTCGCTCTAATACAATGTTTACCTTTGCTACAAAATGTGCATCTAACATTTGCAAGAACATGTCATAAACATTGCTAGGTTGTCCATCTCCCAAGCCCTGAAAAACCATTGGGAAGTCCTCATACAATCTTCGCCATTGGACACCATTGTGGTGAAGTAAAATTGTCTGTCTCCTTTCCAGACCATATTTGTTGGTGCCAATCGACAACAAGTCAGTGACAAACAATGTTTCCCACTGTTTCCACCATGATATCGATGGCTCACCCAGTGTAGCAAAGAATGTGGGCGGAGGAGCTAAACCCTTATCAACCATATCTTTTTGTTTTTTATTTATAGCTCCACAGCAGCAAGATTACACAAATCAATATCCAGTGTACAATACATGTCAATAACAAAGAAAAAAAAGAATGGAACACATAAACTGATAAATACATAAATAAATAGTTCAGCCCTCAAAATAATCGCGAAAAGCTCCCCAAATACTTATACCAATCTGACGTTTCTTGAGCGCTTTAACAGAAGATAAACCCCTTTCTAACTTATATAGATTATACATTTTTGCCCGCCAGAGTTCACATAACGGGTCATCTTTCTGCAACCATTCACCAGCAATACAAAGGCGAGCGACAGTCATAGAGAAAAAAAACAGGTGTCGATGTTGATGTAACATATTCAAAAGACTGCTTGCAGGCGGCTTCCCTAGTAACATCATAGCGGGAGTAATAATCAGACGAAAGTTCATAACCAAAGACAAAAACTTTTCTATATCTGTAATAAATCTATGCAATTTATCACAACTGAAAAAAATATGTACACTATCCGGTTGAGTGGTAAAATTAAAACTGGCTCACCTGCTGACCCTTTAAGGTGTTCCCAATTTAGAGAGTCCTTCTCCATCTTTCAGGCCCCTCTCCATAACATAATCAATGCCTCCCTCTCCACTGCTATTGTACCTGTTCTTTGGAAACAGGCTTATGTGTCCCCCATACTTAAATAACCCACATTGGACCCGTCCAAGCCGGAACATTTCAGGCCTATTTCCCTGCTCCTTTGGGCGGCAAAGGTTGCAGAGGCACATGTCAATAACGTGCTTTCTCAATTCCTGCAATCCAATGATATTCTGGATGTTTCTCAGAATGGGTTTTGTCCATTAGTCTAACTTCTGGTCTCTCAGACTGTTGCTTTATTCTGGCCGCTGTTCGTCCCTTAGTTTACAGCTGAAAGCGCCGGGACGCCCCTTCGCTGGGGCAGCTGCACACTTTACAAGCCACACTAACATAACATAACATAACTATCACCCCCACAACGGAAGCACTTTCCATCAAACCCATCCCCCCATTTAGCCATCTGTGCGTGGTATGATATAAATCAAATAAAGTCTTAAAAAATTGGACTTTCAGATTCGCTGGCATTAATGTCTCCCTAGATATTGCAATAAGTTCCTTACCCGCAATATCTGGTTCTCCCAACTCTCTAGACCATTTAATATTATATTTATCAAGATCATCTGGTCTGTCAGAAAAAAATAACTGCTATACGACTCCAATTTTAGACTGTCGTCTAACCATCTCTATAAGAGAATGGGGTACCGTATTGGCATTGGTCCAAAATAGAAATAGAAAGCAAAGTCAGGTACCGCTAGACTCCCTCTCTCAAGAGGTAAAATCATAAAGCGCATCGCGCGTCTAGGCCTACCCGGGCTCCATATAAATTTCCCACAAACTGATTAAAGATGTTGTAGTCTGATATTTGAGACTTCCAAAGGCAATGAACGAAATAACTTTTGGCAGCCTACGCAGCAGCCCCTTACACACGCCTATTCCATGCTGATGAGAGGTAAAGAACTTGAAACGACCTTGAAACACGTGTCCCAGGGATGGCCAGCACAACGGTGGATATACTCAACAATTTTTCAGAAGCGCACAAGCTGGAACGAACTGCATTTACCATAATGCCCAGGGGCCAACTCGCTGGTAGGAGGAGCAATGTGCGACCATATGGATTGTTGTTTATTAAGGCTCCCTTGAGCCGGTTGAGCTGACGAGCTCATGGTTACGCACCTGCACGCCGCAAGAGGTATCAAGACCTGAGAACACTTTTGGCAGCCTACGCAGCAGCCCCATACACACGCCTATTCCCTGCTGATGAGAGGGAACGACCTTGAAACACGTGTCCCAGGGATGGCCAGCACAACGGTGGATATACTCGACAATTTTTCAGAAGCGCACACGCTTGAATGAACTGCATTTACCATAATGCCCAGGGGCCAACTCGCTGGTAGGAGGAGCAGTGTGCGACCATATGGATTGCAATGAACGAAATAAGTAAAGAACCTTGGGTAAAACATTTATTTTAATAAAATCCCTATCAATGTAAAATACAAGCGCCCCCACCTATCCAGAGAATCTTTAATTTTACGAATAAATAAATTCCAGTTCACTTCCATCAATTCAGACATAGAAGATCGAATTTGAATACCCAGGTATGTCACCTCTTTAACTCCTCGCTCATCAATCCAAGAAATACTATCAGAACACAAAATTTGAGTTTTTGATACATTGAGCTTTTAACCAGCAATCAAACCAAATTCTGTGGCTAACCGCTCAATCTCCTCAATCGCAAGAGAGGGATTCACAGTAGTCACGGCTATATCGTCCGCTTAAGCAAATACAGATAATTGATAATCAAAAACCCGAAATGGAGGGATACGGATGTTATGGGATAATTGTTCTATAAAAGGATTAATATAGAGGGCAAATAAAAGGGGAGAACATGGGCAACCTTGCCGGGTGCCCCGAGTTATAGTCACCGCATCCGATAACAAACCCATTGCAGATATTTTAGCAGTGGGGGCATTATACAAGGCTTGCAAAGCTACAATGATTTTTTTACCAAAACCAGTTTGAACCAACAGTTGCCACATATAATCCCATTGAACACGATCAAAAGCTTTCTCTACGTCCAGTAAGATCAGCGCTAAATCCCTCTTTTCTGTCCCAGCAATGTCAAATAATGTTACAACTTTGTGAACATGTGCAACAGTCCCTAGTTGAGGAATGAAACCATGTTGATTTATTGAAACTAAAGAGGTGATAACTTTAGATAGTCGATTGGCCAAACTTTTAGAATACATTTTATTGTCTCAATTTAATAAAGAAATTGGACGATATGATCCCACTAGCTCCGGGGGTTTACCCTATTTACAGAACACCGTAATCGTGGCTTCTGACCATGATTTAGGTGGTTGCCCTAACTGTGCCATTTGAAAAACCTTTAACATCTCATCCTTAATTAAATTAAAAAACAACCTATAAACCTATACAGGAATCCTATCGGGTCCTGCCGCTTTCCCTAAGGCTAGGCTTTTTACTGCGCTTTCTAATTCCATCATAGAAATCGGGAAATCAAGTTGCTCCGCGAGAAAAGGATCTAGTTGTTTCAACCCCTCCTGAAAAAATACACTCTGACCCCCGGCAAATCCTCTCTGCTGAGTATAAAGAGTTTAATAAAACTGCTGAAAAATAGACAGTATCTGTTGAGGATCAGATTGCAACAAACCGTTCTGATTCCTTCATACGAAGTCGCACAGCCAACCGTCTCCCGATAGTTTCCCCAAATTCATGGTTTTGCTGTTTAAATGTCAAGTATTTTCTAGCATTCTCGACACTCCAAAACCCCAAAACATTTGCGCGGTGTTTAGCAACATTATTCACTAATCCAGAGACATCATTCTTGCCTAAAGCGATCCCTGTAGTTAAAGCACCTTTCGCCTCCCTCAGAGCCTCATAGTGTCGAGATAACTCCAACTTAAGTTTCTTCTGTTGAAATAAGCTAAACCTAAGGACTTCCCCCCGGAAACAGGCCTTAAAAGTGTCCCAAATAGTGGTAGTGCATGCTGAAAGATTATTATTTACAAAGAAATCCTTAATCCAATAACACATATGTTCCTTAAATTCTTCATATAGACACAGTTTCCACTCAAATGTAAAAAGATTATATGGAAGCCTCCTCCTAGTTAAAGCAAATTCTAGAACAATCAGAGCATGATCCGATGAGATGCTTGGATACACCTGAATAGACGCATCAGTTAGCGACAAGATAATTGCAGAAAAGTAATCCAATCTTACTAATTTTTTATGTGGGTGAGAATGAAAAGTAAAACCCATATCATGTTCTTTTAATTTGCCCCAAACATCCACTAAACCGTGATCACAAGTTAAATTATAAAGTGCTTTAAAAACTTTTGGTTTTCGTCCATTATATTTCTGAGGACCCTCCTGTAAAGCTTGATTAGTTAGATTCATATTTATATCACCACATATTATCAAAGGGTGCAACCATGTGGCTAATTTGGTGTTTAATTCAACTAAAATCCCAGAATCATCAAGATTAGACCAATAAATAGTGCAAAGCGTAATCTTATGTCCCTCAAACCCACATTCAGCTATGACCCACCGCGCAAATTTATCTGCCAAGATCCGACCAGTAGTAACAAAATTGCGTCTAGCTAAAATGGCTACACCACGAATCATGCCAGTTTGGCCAAAGGCAGATATTAGTGAAAATCCCAATTCTTTCATTATGTCTCGCTTACCCCAAAGTATATGGGTCTCCTGTATACAAAGTAAGTCTGGCCTTATGTGTCGTAATTCTGCAGCCACTTTCTGTCGCTTTGCACCAATATTAAGACTTGACACATTCAATGAACAGATTTTTATTCCATCATGTGACATTGTTAATCTCTTAATAAAATGATCCTCCAAAAGCACCCAGTGCTAACCTTAAAGGAGCTGAACTCACTGCCCTTTGGTACGAAAATGTTGTCTTTTTTTGTTTCTTACAGTTTAAACATGTTCTTGCCGCTGTGAAATTGTTTCCCTTTTTACCCCACCTAAGTGCTACCCACCTCCCTATACCCCCTAACCCCCTACCCATTCCTACCCTAGTGACCCACCTTATCAGTCATATCTATGTATAATCACATAAATATGCAGAACTTTCTTATTGTTCCAGAGTGTCAAGGAAATGTAAAGGGTTAGCAAACATGAAAAACTAACCTAACTTACCAAAATAACTAATTACAATAACAAATTACCTTAACAAGCTACCATAACAAACCAATCAGCATAGTAGATTGTTATTTTGTTACAGGCTTCCTTTCTCAGGTTGTGGTGCTGTTGCCAATGTACTTTCCTAAAATTCCTCAGAGAAACTCTACTAGGTTTATATGACAGAGCACTGAGTAGTGCTGTGGTACATTTGTCACATTTGTCACTGCATTGATCATAAAGACTGCATTGTCTCCCAATGGCTTTCAGAATGGTGGAATCTTATCCACCATTCAGTCCGAAATGTTTAGGACAATGGTGAGTCTATTCTTAGCCTTGATCTACACAATGGTGCCTCCAAACAAAGACTTCTTGTAAATTCCAGAATGGCAATTATCATGCACATGTGGCTGAAGCTCTTGTTACCAAATACATTCTGGCATTTACAAGCTGGGCTGTGGTGTTCTGCGGTTGAAGAATATGTTATCATTCAATTTTTTTTATTAAACTTCTGCACACTGCTGGCAGTTCACTTGTCAAGCACAGCAACGCCCGAGGTACTGGACTGTGGTGAAGCGCAGCAGAAAAGTGCATTATCATTCCAGTTTTAGGTGGAGCATTTGAGACCTATTGTATATACTTTAGTATATACTTATATATTAGTATATACTTATACGTGTATATAGTTTGTGGGCTATGGAGATCAGCCCTAGGACTTGTCAGCTTCCGCTTAGGGACTTTTTTTTCCTGTTCAACTGCCTCTATTTAACTGTCTTAATAAAAAAAGGATCAGTAGAGGTCAGTAAAATACCAGAATTTCTTTCTGCTGAGGGACTTTATTTTTAAAAAATTACTGACAACTGCCTCTGTTTAACTTTCTTGATAGAAAACGACCAGCAAAAGTCAGTAAAACACCAGAATTACTTTAGCATTCTCTATATTCCAATCCATAGAAATTGTCTTCCACGAGCACCCATAGACAATAATATTTTTTTCAAATCTTGTGTTTTCGTTGATATGACCACCAAAGGCCTTGATTTTATATTAAAAACAGAGCTTTGGACTATACCATTTCCTTCTGAAAGGCAATATTTTTCTCCATATGTTTCCATACCTGGAGTGTCACACAGTTTGGTGCTTACTTTCTACCATGTTAACATGTGATGTTTCTGCACCCAGGCTAATATGCTGCATAGCTAAATACATATAAAGTCCCAAAGGCGAGACCAATTGCATTGCAAAGGCTTGTTTAATTAGACTGCTGCATGCTGCTGGCAGTTGACTTTTCATGTTCAACAGCGCTGGAGGGGATAGTTCCAGTTATCAGACCACTTCACTGCCAATACTCGTCTGTAAGGCCCGCGATGAGGCTCGCAGCAATATAAAAAAAAATACAAATTCAAAAGTATTGCAAATCATAAAACTCAGCCATCCACTAGCCAGACAGTATTTTATGCCCCTAAATGCCAATATCACCAATTTGCTTTAGCCAGTCAATCCAAAAACTCATGTTTTATACTTAGTAATTACACCGCACACACAGGACTCACTAAATTTAAGCCATTTGTTCACACATTATTCAAACCAGCTACGAAGGCACAATGCAACAAATTGAAGCCAATAGTAGTGCATTTGCAGAATCAGTTGACCGTGGCTATTCCCATTGGTACAGTAGAGCCCCACTTCATGCACTTCACTTCTTAGGTTCCTTCAACAGCTGTGCATACAGGCCTCATGCTCACAGTGCTGATAATAACTTACAATCACCGTTTCCCCCTTTCGCAAGGCTTGTAAACAGTCTAAGGGTTAGATTTTGAGTTTGGTGCTGTGGAGCCGGTGCAAAACCGCTTCCGCTGCACCAAACCCATGTAAAACTGCCCAAGGTCCGCAGACCGTATTACGTATTGGAAATGCACAAGTCATAATATGGTCAGTGGTTCTTTGCTATTCCCATGGCAGTGCCTAGAAAATAGGCATCACAATGGGAACAGCAAATAAGTTCCAGTACAGTATGTGGACATCCATGCCGTGCTGCAATTTTGTGGGGGTAAAGATAGGGGAGCACATGTTGTGCCCCCATGAATATATCCCATGGCAGAGGGGCCATTACATGGCCCTCTTTGCTCCTACACCACCATCCTTTTTATGGACGGGCCCTACCATGAAAAGGCTGGTGGTCCAGGAACTCATAATATGCTGGGCGGGACTGCATCAGTCCACCTCAGCATATTGTGTTTGGCGCTCCTGCGCAACCTCCAGGGAACAACAGTTCCCTAGCACAGCCAACGGTCCACCGTCACTGCTGCGCCACAGCGAGTCTAGCAGTCAGAAGACCACCAGATTCATAATCAGGCCCCAAGAGTTTTCCTCAATATCCACACCCATGCTTTGTAGGTAACTCATGTGATGCAGGGTAGTTCAGTTAATAGTTGCTTACTATAATTTATCCAGGGGTGGAGGTACTTCAGTGTCTGTCCCCTGCACAGACTTTAGCACATGGCCATTTATGTAAAGATCCACCACTCAATATATAGGTAAATCCAAAGGTTTATTCTCCATTAAGACACCTCCAGCCTCTCTGTACAATTTCTATGTACAACTCCCATTTATTCATAAACACACATTCCAATCCCCAGATACAAGTTTGACCTTACATAGGTAACATTCCAGAAATTCTACACATACTCAATGAGACACTACTCCACTCTACTCCACTGCACCCCAGTACAGCACTCTACTCCACTTGGAGTGTATGCTACTCTGTGTCAATAAACTCTACCACAGCCTATATCACACCACTATACCATATTATATTACAGTTTTCTCGATTTCATGACACCCCAACATACATTACTGTGATCCGCTCTGTGGCACTCCACTGTATTCCACTCTACAACATTTTCCAACACTCTACAACAAGCCGGTCCAATCCATTGTATGACACACCACTACGCTCTACAACACCTTACTCCACTGTTCTCTACGCCACTCCACTGGACTCCACTCTATGCCACTGCACGAAACCTTACCCTACTCTATGCCACTGCATGACACTCCACTCTGCACTGCTCCACTCTACTGGCTCTACTCCACTGGCTCTACTCCACTCTACTCTACAAGGCTCTACTACTCTGTACTCCCTTCGATGCCCCTACACTACATTGTGAAACCCTATGCTCCACTCTATGCCTCTACAATCAACTGTACAACACTCTACTTCACTCTACAATTCTTTCCAAGACACCATTCTACTGTACAAGACGCAGCTCCAAGTCATGATAGTTTACTTGACTTTTCACTAAAACACTACACCCTACGACACTACACTGTACGAAACTCACCTACACTGTACTGAACGACACTACACTTAACAATACTCCACATAAATAAAAAACAAATGTTAAAGATTAGTTATAGTTAGGAAAACATTATGTGTTCTTTCTATAGAAACCAAATGTAAACTACACAAACTTTATATATTCTAAATTAACAGTTATACTTTAAATTGATTATTTATGCACCACCTTTAAATTAGTCTAACTTTATTTATTCTTTCCATACAAACCACTCTACAACAACTTAAACTACATAAACATTAGAAATTCTGAACTGATAACTATACCTAAATTAAATAAATTACGCAATACCTTCAAATTATTATAACACATGCACCTCCATACACAGTGTATTAAACTCAGTAACCAACTACCTTAACTCCACCATGCACTGTGTTCTCCCAAATTATGTGATTTACAATGTTATAAATGTTGTTGTAAATGCTATGATTTCCAATGTATAAGTAATGTAATATGAAAGTAATATGTAATATGAAAGTGTATAAGCAGTGCATGTGGAAGGCGCAATTTATCATAACAGGACACTCTTGATCTTACCTCCTTGGCTTGGTCAGTTGTCAGGTTTCCCATTGTGAACCATCAGGTCACACTTAATTCTCTTACTGATGTATCAGCATGCACCTTATCTCCTGTTATGCTGGTGAGACTTGTCAGTGCATACATTTTGTCTCCTTTTTCTGTGTGCAGCAGTGTGCACCTTCTTCAGGACCAGCCAGCAGGAACTTTTCAGTGGTTAACTGTCTTTGTAGTCTGTGTGTTGGGCTCCTGCTTCGTAATGATCAGAGTAGATGCTAATCAAATTCTCCTCTCCTTTGTTGGTGCTGTGTTGCACTTGGCTTTGTTAGAGCTCCTATACCATGGTGCTCCTTCTTCTGTGACCTTCTTCATAGGCAGTAAGGAGCTGTGGTTCTGCCTTCTTTCTCTGCATGAGGCAGTACTTGCACTTTGAGTCAACGCTGCCATCAGGCATGGTTAGTGGGGTATGGCACAACCTGCCTTGAAGGTGTGGGGCAATGTGCTCCTAGTGTCTGGACTATAGTCACAGCATTGTGTGCTTCTGTCCACCTTATGGTCCAGTCTTGCTTTCCATGGACCTTCTCCTGCCGTGGTTTGTTTCCAGCCAGCAGACTTGGACAACCAGTGTGGTGTATTTGAGGTTGTTAGTCTCTTTAGTGGGCGGTACTTGGTGGGCCGCACCTCATTGTGTGGAATTCTATTTTCATCTCAGAAGACACTGGGCCTTGGCCTTTCTGTGGCCAGGACAGTGGTTTGTTCTTGGTTTGGTGGCATTGCAAGCTTTGCCACTTACAATCACCTGGCTGCCTTAGCTGAGGGTCGCTAGCCTGTTACTGTTCTCCCTTGGTAAGGTCTGTCATTAGCTCTGAGACATGCTTGCCTCATACTTTGTGTTTCTTTGGCAAGTGATGAGATGCAGGTGTAGTATCCCTTGGGGTGTGAGTGCAAGGAAACCTCTTCAGAGGAGCTCCCAGGGTGATCAGCAGTGATCAGTGTGCTCAACCTCACGCTGTGTCCTTCTATTCGATGAGTCACTCTTGTTGGGCAGTGCCCATCGTGTGGCTCTGCTTGCATATGGTGCTCTCCCTTCCCACACATGCCAATAACTGAAGGATGTTGCAGCAGAAGGTAAACATCTCCCTGTGGGAATGGCAGGCCACCACCATGGGCCGTTTCAGTGTGTAGCAGCTCTGGGAGAGACTCTCACCTGTGCCTGAGATCACAGTATGATGCCACCAGAGGGCACATGGTACGCTCAGCAATCCCGTCAGGGTCCCAATGCCTAGATGCTTCTGCCCCGTCTATGACGAGTGAGACAGGGCAAGGGCTGCTTCCCCTAGTGCATCTACTTGGGTTGTGTTGGCTGGGTAGAGTGCATCTCTATATTCCTCCTCTTACACCAGCAACTTTGGAAGGCAATGAGGGTCTAGTATGCAGAATATGGCCTCTTCGGGCAGCTTCTTCTGGTTATTCCATTGTTTTCTTAGTTTTGTTTATAAGGTGAGAGAGCTCTGTAGTGGCCATCTACTGGAGCTGCGCTGCTCCTGCCATGTAAGTATTCCTAAGCTCAGTGGGTTTGGGGATTGTTAATGGGGTGGGGCTGGCAGCCTCCCCCTTCAGTGGCCTGGCAGCATCCTGCACTCTGTGTCCTGCAGGCAAACTTCACAGGCCCAAAACCTTCAGCCTTGCCTCAGTCTGTGTTATCTCCACTGGCTCCTGCAGGTACTGGGCAGGCCCCTCGGTCACTGTTGTGGCTTCCACCCACAGTACATCTTGACCGTCAAGGCTTCAGTTGCTTTTGGTGCTGCCCTATCTTGTGTGGGATGGTGGCCTCAGGCATGTTGAGCAGTTCCCCTACATCCTCCCTCACCAGAAGGTCTGCAATACTGGCGACAATATCTTCTCCTCCCGTGGCAGGACGATGTGTTTTGTCTAAACCTCTCACAGTCGGAGGCTACTGTCTACATGTTTAGGACACTGAGGAGGCCGGGTCCAGTCCATCTCATCACCAATGTAGTTTCATTGAGTCCTGGTCTATTGGTGATTAATGAATGACACAGACACTCAAATAGCTAGAGAAGTGGTCCAGGGCATGTGCGACTGGCCCCCTTTTGTTTGTGGGGCCATCTGAGAGAGAAACTCTCGAAGGAGAGTTCACTCCATCCACACACTCTACTACGCACACCCGTCATCTCAGAGAGGGGTCTAAAAGGAGCGACCAGACCCTCCCCACTAACTATTATGCCCACCAGCTATCTGAGAGAAAGGTCTGAAAAGAGAGGCTAGTCCCACGACACATCCTTTCTATGTACACCCATAATGCAAGAGAGGGGTCTCAATGGTGAGACAAGTCCTTGAACACGCCCTGCTATGCATAGTTGTTATTTAAGAGAGAGAGGTCTGAAAAGAGAGGGTGGTCACTCCTCATACTCCAGTATGCACACCCATTATCCAACAGAGGGTTTTTAGTGGAGAGGCTAGTGCTTCCCATATACTACTATTGCCCTACAATTGTGTTGCGATCCTGTGAGAGACTCATGAGAGTGGAATGCAAGTTCCAGGGAGGGAGGTTTGCGGCATGAAGTTCGTGTGATCCAGCTAGCCTCTCGTGAAACCCGCATGGAAAATTGCTGGCCCTGCCACAATGTGTTTTACGATCCTGTGCGAGAACATATGGGGAGAAGTAGAAAAAAAGAGTCAAGGTTCAACCAATAGGTAACATTCTTATTACATGTTTGAAGAAATATTGTGATGTGATGGGGTGCAGAAATAGAGATAGCTCAGATTGTCTTTGGTGCTTTGAAGGAGAAGGAAGTCACTTTGAGTTGTGCTCAGCAGATGTGACCTAATTTGGAACAGAAAGAAACTGGTGTCTTCAGCTGTATTTAAGAAAGGGCTTCAAGTTCAAGTATTTAATAGTAAAAGGTTATGAAGTTTGTTGGGAAGTGTCCGTAAGTGCACTGTTGTTGGTAAACTTATTCTACACCATGTTTACTGAGTGAAACGCTGTATGGCGAGGTAGAGATGTGTTACTATAGCTTTGGAGAGATACGCATTATAATTAGGGCTCCCGATTTTATGATATGTTATTTTAACATTTTGATATGTATTTATTCATATTTATTTATTGGTATTTGTCCTCATTTATTTAGTGTTTTGGGAATAAATAGAGTCATATCATGGCATATTTCCACCTTTATTTAAATCTAGGATGTACTCGTTTATGGTTGCCTGTCATGTTTTAGGATGTTGAGCAGCCACATACAACCAAACACTACACCCACAGGCACATATTAGCATTATATTACAAATATATGCCTGTATTTAAGGAAATCAGATCCTGATTTTTTTAACTCGTTATGTTGTCTATCTGCTTGGCTTTTGCCTGCAATTCATGAAAGACAGCATGTCGAATTTCTGACTTGAAGCACAATTTTCAGAATTTTCTGCTTTTAAAAATAAATACAGACAGGAAACACATTGTGTTCTGTCTGTATTTATCTGTAAAAAGCAGTAAAAACTGAAAACTGTGAGCTTTAATTATAATGAAGAGAGATGTGAGCAATGTTTGCACATTGTGTTGTAAAATGAAGTGTTCCAACTGTATGTACTTGGAAGTAAAGGAGGCAGTGTTCCTCAAATTATAAAAAAAAGAATGTGTAATGTGTTAATATAAACCCTAGTGTTTTTATAAACCTTACTGTACATATACTCTAGCCCTATGAGATGTCTGAATGGTGATATTGCTATTTCTGAAAATGAAACACCATGCTTAGTGTTAGCAAAGATGTCTCAAGAGGAATGCGTTACTTCATAATCATTTCTGAAATCAGTTTTGCTGGAATGTTATAATTTATTTGCACTGTGTGAGAGTCTTGAATTTTTCTCGAGAAATGAATAACAAGTTAGTGATACACTAGATATAAATATGAAAATGTGGACGAAAGATGTAGAAAACTTTACAGAACTTTGTGAAAAATTACTTATGATTTATTTTAGTAGAATGTAACTTGTTTTGGTTATTTTCTCTTTTTGTAGAAGGAAAATGAAAAACAGAAGTTGTGAACAAGAAAACTATCATGTGCGAAAATATATGAAGGAGAAAAAGAAGTCTTGTTCACTTTTGAAAAACCAGGAAATAATTACTCTGTGTAAAGTGAGGGAAAAACTATTAAATGGAGAAGTGATAATGTGTGTATTGAATAGTGTGACATTTGTGATCTTGCACAAGCTTGTGCTGTGTAGGTCTACTTGTCCCTGGGGAATAGTTAACTGCTTACACAATCGGAAAAAAATAGCTTTGTTAAGAAAAGTAGGATTATTGTCTTGTTCGGTAGTGAGTGCCTGAGCAGGCACAGTGTACACAGGTTGAAAAGATTTGAAACCACATGAAGGGCTATGTAGTTTGGCAGCACAATCTAACTCTGCTCGAGCTAACCGTTGTGAACTACTTTAAAAAAAACTGTACGCAACTGTCCAAGTTCATGCAATCAACTTGGAACCAGGGCAGAGAAAGCAGGAAACTTCAAGCACTTCAAAAGGACCTTTCTAGAAAATGATCCTACTTCGAAGAAGGCACCAAGTATAAGAATAGGACCCTCAAACCAACTCTTTAGTTAACCTTCTGGGCTTCCGGATGGACTCTCCTATGATTGCCTGCTTCTGTGGCCTGCTGTGTACTCCATAAGACTGCCTTGCTGTACCTGGAAGGACTGCTTTGTTGCCTGGAGACTGCCTTGAAACCACAGAGGACTATCTTCTAAGTCCGAAGGTAAGCACTGTCCAGATCCATAAGAGAACACGCATGCACACTCCAACAATGTATAAAAAGTTATGTTAGTGTAGACACTTTAAACAACGGAGACAAAGCCTGTTATTAAGACAAAAAATGATTTTTTTCATAGAATCAGTCGTTGGAAATGGAGTGTGTAATGTAATGTGCTGGATGCCAAAGACAAGGTAACAAGGTTAGCATTCTAGTCTCCAGGATCCGGGCACTACTCGCGTCCGGTGAGCGTATGATTTCTTCTCTTCCGTTGGAACATTTCTGTGACCACATCCGGTACACAGAACGGCAGGCGGTTACAGACGCACCCGTCTGATGATCCAAGTAAGTTTGTTTGCCAATTTTTACCCGTATCAACACGGTTTGTTATCACACCGTAACCAGTGTGTCGGCTTATCCTTAGATGACTTATTTTATTTCAAAGGGCACTACCTTTCCTGAGATGCGATCCAACTTCATCCCTTAGCTCCGTGGAGACACACACCTCAATACTTCAAGAAGTGTGTGCCCCACCTTGATTACCGTCTCATCACCACTCGCGTTTACTTCATAACCTTTTTTCTCTCCCCCCCCTCTATCCCCGCACTTGGCCCCAACTCAACGGGTGTGTCGGCTCATAGTGATTTGGCTCATTTAATTTATTCTTAATTTAGGATATCATCTTTCCAGTTATTACCGACCAACCTGATTGCAGCTCTTTGTGGAGAGACACACACCTCCACAATTTCTAAGTAAGCATTTGTCCCGCCTTCACTTACCTTATCATCCCAAGCCACTCTATTTTTACAAATCCCTTTGATGGTGCCCCTGTGAATCCATGAGGATGCCTTCAACCACTGTATCTTTCCGACATGGTCGGTCTGTTTAATCGTTCAGACTCTTCCGTTGTGATGATTGTGATAAGTATTATCTCGATCTTCCACCACTCATGTCCATTCGAGCACTTTGTTGCAGTTCTGGCACTAGTTGTGATTAGTTTCGCTCCCCACTTCTGTTTTTTTATCGTGTACTTTTGGGTTTTCCACCCCATGTGTTTTCTTCTCTACCAGAATCTCTTCACATCGAGTTTCTAGGCACCCTCGAGTGTCCCACATATCTACCCACCGTACTATTTACAATACAACGGTCAACAATTGCATGGTGAGCGGGAGATTCCTTTAAGGCCCTTGACCTCTAAACCCGCCCTTTGACCTTCTCATATTAGAAGTAAAGAGGGAGCTTACTCCGCCTGCTCTGTTTATTATTTTTCTACAGATTTCTACACTCTACACCCCTACGCTATTCAACACAGTCCAGGGCCCTGTTGGGTCGGAAGTATCACCCACGGAGCGGTGAGCATCCCTCTCCTTTAATAAAGTCTCTTTCCTTTTCTGCTGGTTGTTACAATCGAGCCAGTCCAGATGACGAACTTTCATCGCATCTTGCACACTTCCTTTTGTCTTTCAGAATTTCCCTGTGACACTTTGATTACCATAGGTATGATCGGGTCAACAAGCGTGTCGCAGTATGAACACATGCATGTTTTTATAATGAGACACTCCCTTCGTTTTTTCCGCCCTTTTTATCATGATTGCCCTCGCAATCATTGAAAGTTACTTCCTACTGCGTTTCCCACTACTTGTCACACATGTTGTTTGTTCTTTTGCATCCTAAATTCTCCCATGGATACCTTTCCAGACACATCACCGGCACAGGTCACCTACCCTTATATCATGTTTTTTTCACACGTTATGTGGTTTCCTTTGGCACTGGTTAAATGTAGGAGAAATGTTCTAAAAAGCTTTACTTTGAAATACTTTGTCATGTACCCCATCACTTTTTCCCTTGTATCTCCCCCAGCCCTGAGGAGTCGCAAGAAGATTGTCCCACATGCGACGAAACACGTGTCGGCTGGTTCGCTTTTTAAGAACATTAAAGAAACTACATTTCCAACAACTGATTCTATAAAAAAAAAATTGTCTTAATAACAGGCTTTGTCTTCGTTGTTTAAAGTGTCTACACTAACATAACTTTTTATACATTGTTGGAGTGTGCATGGGTATTCTGTTATTAACGTACGCAGTATTAGCCTAGGCTGACACTACATGGAGGGGTTATAGGGCTCATCCCCTCACCCTTTTGCACCTCAAATCCCACTGAGAATCTCCAGATAGAATTGCGCCAATACTTAGCAGTGCGCCCTTTCTCTCTAAACCGGACTAAAACCCTTTTTAGACTATTAGAACCACTGTCCAGGTCCAATCCACTTCTTGTGTCCAAACCGCTCTCCATCGCAGTCAGCCATTTTCTTTGACTTTGGACAGGACTCATGGAACGCTATGTCTGTGGTTGGCGCTTTGATCTTTAATGAGCTATTTTTTACCTTAAACTTTAAAAATTCATAACCTGGATCCACTGATTATATGTTTATCATTTTGGTGTCAAATGATTTATTATAATGTACTCTATTGTCCTGTGTTTGTGTGGGATTTCTCATGTGTTGTGTTTTCACTTTGTTACTGTTTATATGCTGTATAAATACTTTACACATTGCTTCTATGTTAAGCCTGAGTGCTTTTCTGCCATGCAACCAGAGGGTTGAAAACAGGTTAATTTGGTCCGCCCTGATAGGGACTGTGGCTGTTACTTGAACAGGGGTCACACCATCCCATTTAAATTGACAACTCAATTTCTCACAATGGCCAGTTGTTGACTTCATGACTTTGACTATTGTTCTCTGGCAGGCAGAGTTATTAATTCTAGCCAGGAATGTGTATTGGTCTCTGAGGAAGTGATGGCATGCAGAACTCATTTTAAGCCAGTTCTGGCTCATGCAGTCCAAAGTACATTTGTATAACATGAGTTTTTGACTAAAATGATCAAAACTTTGATTTTACCATTAAACCAGATTTTGGAAATTACGTAGAAAATGACTCATACATATTTTATTATTGTAGCATGTTCCCCAGAGGAGGTGAGTATTAAATATTTTTATCACCACAAGGCCTGTCTATGTAAAAGCTAGCCTAACCCTCTACAGTAAAAATTGCTTGTAGGAATTCAGTCACTTTGATGGCAACTATTACCAATTATAGTGTTCCACTTTTTTCTTTTTTCATATATTATGCACTCTGCCCTGTGAGCTTACAAGGCACACTTTTATTTGTGACATTAATATATTGAAGGATATATCTTAAATGGCAAAGACTTACGTCAATTGTAAGTGTTCCTAGCAATCATATATTCTGTCATCAAATAATACGATACTTGTATAGAGCGGCTCATCACCCATGAGGGTATCCAGGCGCTGGACTGCGGTATTCAGTTGAAAACCCAGGTCTTGAGTTTCTTCCTGAAGTCTGTCAGTGAGGGTAATGTTCAAAGTTGGGGGTCGTTCCAGGACTTGGCGGCGAGGTGGGAGAAGAAGGGTCCTCCGATGTACGGAGTCGGTGCGAGGTCGAGGTGGGTAGAGCGGAGGTTTCTGGATGGTTGGTGGACGTTCAGGCAGTGGTTCATGTATGCAGGTCCTTGGTCGTGGAAGGCTTTGTAGGTGTGGGTTAGTAGCTTGAACTTGCTATCTTTTCTGGATGGAGAGTCAGTGGAGGTCTCCCAGGTGCTGGGTGATGTGGGTCTTTTGGGGAAGGTTAAGGATATGTCTGGCTGATGGTTCTGTATTGTTTAGAGTCTTCGCATGAGTTTGCTGGTAGTCGCTACATAGAGTGCATTGCTGTAGGCAAGACGGCTGGTGCTGAGAGCCTACATCACTGTTTTTCTGGTGCTGATGAGGAACCTTTGATGATTCTGTGAAGCATACGGAGAGTGAGGAAGCAGGTTGAGGAGCTTGTCTTGACCTGTCATTTCGTGGAGAGTTAGCTTTCCAGAATGATGCTGAGATTCTGGATGTGGTACAAAAGGGGGTGGTGATGGACGGAGCATCTGAACCAATCAAACACTCACACCCAGTCAAAAGATCTGGGTTTAATCCATCACCGTTCTTTAGCCCACTCTGCCACCCCAGTTCAGACATGGCTATATGCAAATCAGTCTGACCCTGTGCCTCATGGGAACAGTCCAGCCCGAACTGCCAAGCCATGCCTTCCCTGGACCGGAAACAAGCTTCCGGGGACCGGTTTCTAGCATTACAGCCTTCTTCAGCCCGGCTTGCTTGAATCCAGTGGCAAAGTGAGCAAGGGACTCACGTCTGAGCATACCCTGCCACACATATGGCGGCTAAAAGTGGTACAAAAGGGGGTGGTGATGGACGGAGCATCTGAACCAATCAAACACTCACACCCAGTCAAAAGATCTGGGTTTAATCAATCACCATTCTTTAGCCCACTCTGCCACCCCAGTTCAGACATGGCTATATGCAAATCAGTCTGACCCTGTGCCTCATGGGAACAGTCCAGCCCGAACTGCCAAACCATGCCTTCCCTGGACCAGAAACAAGCTTCCGAGGACCGGTTTCTGGCATTACAGCCTTCTTCAGCCCGGCTTGCTTGAATCCAGTGGCAAAGTGAGCAAGGGACTCATGTCTGAGCATACCCTGCCACACTTATGGCGTCCAAAAGTGGTACAAAAGGGGGTGGTGATGGACGGAGCATCTGAACCAATCAAACACTCACACCCAGTCAAAAGATCTGGGTTTAATCCATCACCGTTCTTTAGCGCACTCTGCCACCCCAGTTCAGACATGGCTATATGCAAATCAGTCTGACCCTGTGCCTCATGGGAACAGTCCAGCCCGAACTGCCAAGCCATGCCTTCCCTGGACCGGAAACAAGCTTCAGAGGACCGGTTTCTGGCATTACAGCCTTCTTCAGCCCGGCTTGCTTGAATCCAGTGGCAAAGTGAGCAAGGGACTCACGTCTGAGCATACCCTGCCACACTTATGGCGGCCAAAAGTGGTACAAAAGGGGGTGGTGATGGACGGAGCATCTGAACCATTCAAACACTCACACCCAGTCAAAAGATCTGGGTTTAATCCATCACCGTTCTTTAGCCCACTCTGCCACCCCAGTTCAGACATGGCTATATGCAAATCAGTCTGACCCTGTGCCTCATGGGAACAGTCCAGCTCGAACTGCCAAGCCATGCCTTCCCTGGACCAGAAACAAGCTTCCGAGGACCAGTTTCTGGCATTACAGCCTTTTTCAGCCCGCGTTGCTTGAATCCAGTGGCAAAGTGAGCAAGGGACTCACGTCTGAGCATACCCTGCCACACTTATGGCGGCCAAAAGTGGTACAAAAGGGGGTGGTGATGGACGGAGCATCTGAACCAATCAAACACTCACACCCAGTCAAAAGATCTGGGTTTAATCCAACACCGTTCTTTAGCCCACTCCGCCACCCCAGTTCAGACATGGCTATATGCCAATCAGTCTGAACCTGTGCCTCATGGGAACAGTCCAGCCCGAACTGCCAAGCCATGCCTTCCCTGGACCGCAAACAAGCTTCCAAGGACCGGTTTCTGGCATTACAGCCTAATTCAGTCCGGCTTGCTTGAATCGAGTGTCAAAGTGAGCAAGGGACTCACGTCTGAGCATACCCTGCCACACTTATGGCGCCCAAAAGTGGTACAATAGGGGGTGGTGATGGACGGAGCATCTGAACCAATCAAACACTCACACCCAGTCAAAAGATCTGGGTTTAATCCATCACCGTTCTTTAGCCCACTCTGCCACCCCAGTTCAGACATGGCTATATGCAAATCAGTCTGACCCTGTGCCTCATGGGAACAGCCCAGCTCGAACTGCCAAGCCATGCCTTCCCTGGACCGGAAACAAGCTTCCGAGGACCGGTTTCTGGCATTACAGCTTTCTTCAGCACGGCTTGCTTGTATCCAGTGGCAAAGTGAGCAAGGGACTCATGTCTGAGCATACCCTGCCACACTTATGGTGGCCAAAAGTGGTACAAAAGGGGGTGGTGATGGACGGAGCATCTGAACCAATCAAACACTCACACCCAGTCAAAAGATCTGGGTTTAATCCATCACCGTTCTTTAGCCCACTTTGCCACCCCAGTTCAAACATGGCAATATGTAAATCAGTCTGACCCTGTGCCTCATGGGAACAGTCCAGCCCGAACTGCCAAGCCATGCCTTCCCTGGACCGGAAACAAGCTTCCGAGGACCGGTTTCTGGCATTACAGCCTTCTTCAGCCCGGCTTGCTTGAATACAGTGGCAAAGTGAGCAAGGGACTCACGTCTGAGCATACCCTGCCACACTTATGGCAGCCAAAAGTGGTACAAAAGGGGGTAGTGATGGACGGAGCATCTGAACCAATCAAACACTCACACCCAGTCAAAAGATCTGGGTTTTATCCAACACCGTTCTTTAGCCCACTCCGCCACCCCAGTTCAGACATGGCTATATGCCAATCAGTCTGAACCTGTGCCTCATGGGAACAGTCTAGCCCGAACTGCCAAGCCATGCCTTCCCTGGACCGGGAACAAGCTTCCGAGGACCGGTTTCTGGCATTACAGCCTAATTCAGTCCGGCTTGCTTGAATCGAGTGGCAAAGTGAGCAAGGGACTCACATCTGAGCATACCCTGCCACACTTATGGCGGCCCAAAGTGGTACAATAGGGCGTGGTGATGGACGGAGCATCTGAACCAATCAAACACTCACACCCAGTCAAAATATCTGGGTTTAATCCATCACCGTTCTTTAGCCCACTCTGCCACCCCAGTTCAGACATGGCTATATGCAAATCAGTCTGACCCTGTGCCTCATGGGAACAGTCCAGCCCGAACTGCCAAGCCATTCCTTCCCTGGACCGGAAACAAGCTTCCAAAGACCGGTTTCTGGCATTACAGCCTACTTCAGCACGGCTTGCTTGTATCCAGTGGCAAAGTGAGCAAGGGACTCATGTCTGAGCATACCCTGCCACACTTATGGCGGCCAAAAGTGGTACAAAAGGGGGTGGTGATGGACGGAGCATCTGAACCAATCAAACACTCACACCCAGTCAAAAGATCTGGGTTTAATCCATCACCGTTCTTTAGGCCACTTTGCCACCCCAGTTCAGACATGGCTATATGCAAATCAGTCTGACCCTGTGCCTCATGGGAACAGTCCAGCCCGAACTGCCAAGCCATGCCTTCCCTGGACCGGAAACAAGCTTCCGAGGACCGGTTTCTGGCATTACAGCTTTCTTCAGCACGGCTTGCTTGTATCCAGTGGCAAAGTGAGCAAGGGACTCATGTCTGAGCATACCCTGCCACACTTATGGCGGCCAAAAGTGGTACAAAAGGGGGTGGTGATGGACGGAGCATCTGAACCAATCAAACACTCACACCCAGTCAAAAGATCTGGGTTTAATCCATCACCGTTCTTTAGGCCACTTTGCCACCCCAGTTCAGACATGGCTATATGCAAATCAGTCTGACCCTGTGCCTCATGGGAACAGTCCAGCCCGAACTGCCAAGCCATGCCTTCCCTGGACCGGAAACAAGCTTCCGAGGACCGGTTTCTGGCATTACAGCTTTCTTCAGCACGGCTTGCTTGTATCCAGTGGCAAAGTGAGCAAGGGACTCATGTCTGAGCATACCCTGCCACACTTATGGCGGCCAAAAGTGGTACAAAAGGGGGTGGTGATGGACGGAGCATCTGAACCAATCAAACACTCACACCCAGTCAAAAGATCTGGGTTTAATCCATCACCGTTCTTTAGCCCACCTTGCCACCCCAGTTCAAACATGGCAATATGTAAATCAGTCTGACCCTGTGCCTCATGGGAACAGTCCAGCCCGAACTGCCAAGCCATGCCTTCCCTGGACCGGAAACAAGCTTCCGAGGACCGGTTTCTGGCATTACAGCCTTCTTCAGCCCGGCTTGCTTGAATACAGTGGCAAAGTGAGCAAGGGACTCACGTCTGAGCATACCCTGCCACACTTATGGCAGCCAAAAGTGGTACAAAAGGGGGTAGTGATGGACGGAGCATCTGAACCAATCAAACACTCACACCCAGTCAAAAGATCTGGGTTTAATCCAACACCGTTCTTTAGCCCACTCCGCCACCTCAGTTCAGACATGGCTATATGCCAATCAGTCTGAACCTGTGCCTCATGGGAACAGTCCAGCCCGAACTGCCTAGCCATGCCTTCCCTGGACCGGGAACAAGCTTCCGAGGACCGGTTTCTGGCATTACAGCCTAATTCAGTCCGGCTTGCTTGAATCGAGTGGCAAAGTGAGCAAGGGACTCACATCTGAGCATACCCTGCCACACTTATGGCGGCCCAAAGTGGTACAATAGGGGGTGGTGATGGACGGAGCATCTGAACCAATCAAACACTCACACCCAGTCAAAATATCTGGGTTTAATCCATCACCGTTCTTTAGCCCACTCTGCCACCCCAGTTCAGACATGGCTATATGCAAATCAGTCTGACCCTGTGCCTCATGGGAACAGTCCAGCCCGAACTGCCAAGCCATTCCTTCCCTGGACCGGAAACAAGCTTCCAAAGACCGGTTTCTGGCATTACAGCCTACTTCAGCACGGCTTGCTTGTATCCAGTGGCAAAGTGAGCAAGGGACTCATGTCTGAGCATACCCTGCCACACTTATGGCAGCCAAAAGTGGTACAAAAGGGGGTGGTGATGGACGGAGCATCTGAACCAATCAAACACTCACACCCAGTCAAAAGATCTGGGTTTAATCCATCACCGTTCTTTAGCCCACTTTGCCACCCCAGTTCAGACATGGCTATATGCAAATCAGTCTGACTCTGTGCCTCATGGGAACAGTCCAGCCCGAACTGCCAAGCCATGCCTTCCCTGGACCGGAAACAAGCTTCCGAGGACCGGTTTCTGGCATTACAGCCTTCTTCAGCCCGGCTTGCTTGAATCCAGTGGCAAAGTGAGCAAGGGACTCACGTCTGAGCATACCCTGCCACACTTATGGCGTCCAAAAGTGGTACAAAAGGGGGTGGTGATGGACGGAGCATCTGAACCAATCAAACACTCACACCCAGTCAAAAGATCTGGGTTTAATCCAACACCGTTCTTTAGCCCACTCCGCCACCCCAGTTCAGACATGGCTATATGCAAATCAGTCTGAACCTGTGCCTCATGGGAACAGTCCAGCCCGAACGGCCAAGCCATGCCTTCCCTGGACCGGAAACAAGCTTCCGAGGACCGGTTTCTGGCATTACAGCCTTTTTTAGCCCGGCTTGCTTGAATCTAGTGGCAAAGTGAGCAAGGGACTCACGTCTGAGCATACCCTGCCACACCTATGGCGGCCAAAAGTGGTACAAAAGGGGGTGGTGATGGACGGAGCATATGAACCAATCAAACACTCACACCCCGTCAAAAGATCTAGGTTTAATCCATCACCGTTCTTTAGCCCACTCTGCCACCCCAGTTCAGACATGGCTATATGCAAATCAGTCTGACCCTGTGCCTCATGGAAACAGTCCAGCCTGAACTGCCAAGCCATGCCTTCCCTGGACCGGAAACAAGCTTCCGAGGACCGGTTTCTGGCATTACAGCCTTCTTCAGCCCGGCTTGCTTGAATCCAGTGGCAAAGTGAGCAAGGGTCTCACGTCTGAGCATACCCTGCCACACTTATGGCGGCCAAAAGTGGTACAAAAGGGGGTGGTGATGGACGGAGCATCTGAACCAATCAAACACTCTCACCCAGTCAAAAGACTCGGGTTTAATCCATCACCGTTCTTTAGCCCACGTTCTTTAGCCTACTCCGCCACCCCAGTTCAGACATGGCTATATGCAAATCAGTCTGACCCTGTGCCTCATGGGAACAGTCCAGCCCGAACTGCCAAGCCATGCCTTCCCTGGACCGGAAACAAGCTTCCGGGGACCGGTTTCTAGCATTACAGCCTTCTTCAGCCCGGCTTGCTTGAATCCAGTGGCAAAGTGAGCAAGGGACTCACGTCTGAGCATACCCTGCCACACATATGGCGGCTAAAAGTGGTACAAAAGGGGGTGGTGATGGACGGAGCATCTGAACCAATCAAACACTCACACCCAGTCAAAAGATCTGGGTTTAATCAATCACCATTCTTTAGCCCACTCTGCCACCCCAGTTCAGACATGGCTATATGCAAATCAGTCTGACCCTGTGCCTCATGGGAACAGTCCAGCCCGAACTGCCAAACCATGCCTTCCCTGGACCAGAAACAAGCTTCCGAGGACCGGTTTCTGGCATTACAGCCTTCTTCAGCCCGGCTTGCTTGAATCCAGTGGCAAAGTGAGCAAGGGACTCATGTCTGAGCATACCCTGCCACACTTATGGCGTCCAAAAGTGGTACAAAAGGGGGTGGTGATGGACAGAGCATCTGAACCAATCAAACACTCACACCCAGTCAAAAGATCTGGGTTTAATCCATCACCGTTCTTTAGCCCACTCTGCCACTCCAGTTCAGACATGGCTATATGCAAATCAGTCTGACCCTGTGCCTCATGGGAACAGTCCAGCCCGAACTGCCAAGCCATGCCTTCCCTGGACCGGAAACAAGCTTCAGAGGACCGGTTTCTGGCATTACAGCCTTCTTCAGCCCGGCTTGCTTGAATCCAGTGGCAAAGTGAGCAAGGGACTCACGTCTGAGCATACCCTGCCACACTTATGGCGGCCAAAAGTGGTACAAAAGGGGGTGGTGATGGACGGAGCATCTGAACCATTCAAACACTCACACCCAGTCAAAAGATCTGGGTTTAATCCATCACCGTTCTTTAGCCCACTCTGCCACCCCAGTTCAGACATGGCTATATGCAAATCAGTCTGACCCTGTGCCTCATGGGAACAGTCCAGCTCGAACTGCCAAGCCATGCCTTCCCTGGACCAGAAACAAGCTTCCGAGGACCAGTTTCTGGCATTACAGCCTTTTTCAGCCCGCGTTGCTTGAATCCAGTGGCAAAGTGAGCAAGGGACTCACGTCTGAGCATACCCTGCCACACTTATGGCGGCCAAAAGTGGTACAAAAGGGGGTGGTGATGGACGGAGCATCTGAACCAATCAAACACTCACACCCAGTCAAAAGATCTGGGTTTAATCCATCACCGTTCTTTAGCCCACTTTGCCACCCCAGTTCAGACACGGCAATATGTAAATCAGTCTGACCCTGTGCCTCATGGGAACAGTCCAGCCCGAACTGCCAAGCCATGCCTTCCCTGGACCGGAAACAAGCTTCCGAGGACCGGTTTCTGGCAATACAGCCTTCTTCAGCCCGGCTTGCTTGAATCCAGTGGCAAAGTGAGCAAGGGACTCACGTCTGAGCATACCCTGCCACACTTATGGCAGCCAAAAGTGGTACAAAAGGGAGTGGTGATGGACAGAGCATCTGAACCAATCAAACACTCACACCCAGTCAAAAGATCTGGGTTTAATCCAACACCGTTCTGTAGCCCACTCCGCCACCCCAGTTCAGACATGGCTATATGCCAATCAGTCTGAACCTGTGCCTCATGGGAACAGTCCAGCCCGAACTGCCAAGCCATGCCTTCCCTGGACCGCAAACAAGCTTCCAAGGACCGGTTTCTGGCATTACAGCCTTCTTCAGCCCGGCTTGCTTGAATCCAGTGGCAAAGTGAGCAAGGGACTCACGTCTGAGCATACCCTGCCACACTTATGGCAGCCAAAAGTGGTACAAAAGGGAGTGGTGATGGACAGAGCATCTGAACCAATCAAACACTCACACCCAGTCAAAAGATCTGGGTTTAATCCAACACCGTTCTGTAGCCCACTCCGCCACCCCAGTTCAGACATGGCTATATGCCAATCAGTCTGAACCTGTGCCTCATGGGAACAGTCCAGCCCGAACTGCCAAGCCATGCCTTCCCTGGACCGGAAACAAGCTTCCGAGGACCGGTTTCTGGCATTACAGCTTTCTTCAGCACGGCTTGCTTGTATCCAGTGGCAAAGTGAGCAAGGGACTCATGTCTGAGCATACCCTGCCACACTTATGGCGGCCAAAAGTGGTACAAAAGGGGGTGGTGATGGACAGAGCATCTGAACCAATCAAACACTCACACCCAGTCAAAAGATCTGGGTTTAATCCATCACCGTTCTTTAGCCCACTTTGCCACCCCAGTTCAAACATGGCAATATGTAAATCAGTCTGACCCTGTGCCTCATGGGAACAGTCCAGCCCGAACTGCCAAGCCATGCCTTCCCTGGACCGGAAACAAGCTTCCGAGGACCGGTTTCTGGCATTACAGCCTTCTTCAGCCCGGCTTGCTTGAATACAGTGGCAAAGTGAGCAAGGGACTCACGTCTGAGCATACCCTGCCACACTTATGGCAGCCAAAAGTGGTACAAAAGGGGGTAGTGATGGACGGAGCATCTGAACCAATCAAACACTCACACCCAGTCAAAAGATCTGGGTTTAATCCAACACCGTTCTTTAGCCCACTCCGCCACCCCAGTTCAGACATGGCTATATGCCAATCAGTCTGAACCTGTGCCTCATGGGAACAGTCCAGCCCGAACTGCCAAGCCATGCCTTCCCTGGACCGGGAACAAGCTTCCGAGGACCGGTTTCTGGCATTACAGCCTAATTCAGTCCGGCTTGCTTGAATCGAGTGGCAAAGTGAGCAAGGGACTCACATCTGAGCATACCCTGCCACACTTATGGCGGCCCAAAGTGGTACAATAGGGGGTGGTGATGGACGGAGCATCTGAACCAATCAAACACTCACACCCAGTCAAAATATCTGGGTTTAATCCATCACCGTTCTTTAGCCCACTCTGCCACCCCAGTTCAGACATGGCTATATGCAAATCAGTCTGACCCTGTGCCTCATGGGAACAGTCCAGCCCGAACTGCCAAGCCATTCCTTCCCTGGACCGGAAACAAGCTTCCAAAGACCGGTTTCTGGCATTACAGCCTACTTCAGCACGGCTTGCTTGTATCCAGTGGCAAAGTGAGCAAGGGACTCATGTCTGAGCATACCCTGCCACACTTATGGCGGCCAAAAGTGGTACAAAAGGGGGTGGTGATGGACGGAGCATCTGAACCAATCAAACACTCACACCCAGTCAAAAGATCTGGGTTTAATCCATCACCGTTCTTTAGCCCACTTTGCCACCCCAGTTCAGACATGGCTATATGCAAATCAGTCTGACCCTGTGCCTCATGGGAACAGTCCAGCCCGAACTGCCAAGCCATGCCTTCCCTGGACCGGAAACAAGCTTCCGAGGACCGGTTTCTGGCATTACAGCTTTCTTCAGCACGGCTTGCTTGTATCCAGTGGCAAAGTGAGCAAGGGACTCATGTCTGAGCATACCCTGCCACACTTATGGCGGCCAAAAGTGGTACAAAAGGGGGTGGTGATGGACGGAGCATCTGAACCAATCAAACACTCACACCCAGTCAAAAGATTTGGGTTTAATCCATCACCGTTCTTTAGCCCACTTTGCCACCCCAGTTCAAACATTGCAATATGTAAATCAGTCTGACCCTGTGCCTCATGGGAACAGTCCAGCCCGAACTGCCAAGCCATGCCTTCCCTGGACCGGAAACAAGCTTCCGAGGACCGGTTTCTGGCATTACAGCCTTCTTCAGCCCGGCTTGCTTGAATACAGTGGCAAAGTGAGCAAGGGACTCACGTCTGAGCATACCCTGCCACACTTATGGCAGCCAAAAGTGGTACAAAAGGGGGTAGTGATGGACGGAGCATCTGAACCAATCAAACACTCACACCCAGTCAAAAGATCTGGGTTTAATCCAACACCGTTCTTTAGCCCACTCCGCCACCCCAGTTCAGACATGGCTATATGCCAATCAGTCTGAACCTGTGCCTCATGGGAACAGTCCAGCCCGAACTGCCAAGCCATGCCTTCCCTGGACCGGGAACAAGCTTCCGAGGACCGGTTTCTGGCATTACAGCCTAATTCAGTCCGGCTTGCTTGAATCGAGTGGCAAAGTGAGCAAGGGACTCACATCTGAGCATACCCTGCCACACTTATGGCGGCCCAAAGTGGTACAATAGGGGGTGGTGATGGACGGAGCATCTGAAGCAATCAAACACTCACACCCAGTCAAAATATCTGTGTTTAATCCATCACCGTTCTTTAGCCCACTCTGCCACCCCAGTTCAGACATGGCTATATGCAAATCAGTCTGACCCTGTGCCTCATGGGAACAGTCCAGCCGGAACTGCCAAGCCATTCCTTCCCTGGACCGGAAACAAGCTTCCAAAGACCGGTTTCTGGCATTACAGCCTACTTCAGCACGGCTTGCTTGTATCCAGTGGCAAAGTGAGCAAGGGACTCATGTCTGAGCATACCCTGCCACACTTATGGCGGCCAAAAGTGGTACAAAAGGGGGTGGTGATGGACGGAGCATCTGAACCAATCAAACACTCACACCCAGTCAAAAGATCTGGGTTTAATCCATCACCGTTCTTTAGCCCACTTTGCCACCCCAGTTCAGACATGGCTATATGCAAATCAGTCTGACCCTGTGCCTCATGGGAACAGTCCAGCCCGAACTGCCAAGCCATGCCTTCCCTGGACCGGAAACAAGCTTCCGAGGACCGGTTTCTGGCATTACAGCCTTCTTCAGCCCGGCTTGCTTGAATCCAGTGGCAAAGTGAGCAAGGGACTCACGTCTGAGCATACCCTGCCACACTTATGGCGTCCAAAAGTGGTACAAAAGGGGGTGGTGATGGACGGAGCATCTGAACCAATCAAACACTCACACCCAGTCAAAAGATCTGGGTTTAATCCAACACCGTTCTTTAGCCCACTCCGCCACCCCAGTTCAGACATGGCTATATGCAAATCAGTCTGAACCTGTGCCTCATGGGAACAGTCCAGCCCGAACGGCCAAGCCATGCCTTCCCTGGACCGGAAACAAGCTTCCGAGGACCGGTTTCTGGCATTACAGCCTTCTTCAGCCCGGCTTGCTTGAATCCAGTGGCAAAGTGAGCAAGGGTCTCACGTCTGAGCATACCCTGCCACACTTATGGCGGCCAAAAGTGGTACAAAAGGGGGTGGTGATGGACGGAGCATCTGAACCAATCAAACACTCTCACCCAGTCAAAAGACTCGGGTTTAATCCATCACCGTTCTTTAGCCCACGTTCTTTAGCCCACTCCGCCACCCCAGTTCAGACATGGCTATATGCAAATCAGTCTGACCCTGTGCCTCATGGGAACAGTCCAGCCCGAACTGCCAAGCCATGCCTTCCCTGGACAAGAAACAAGCTTCCGAGGACCGGTTTCTGGCATTACAGCCTTCTTCAGCCCGGCTTGCTTGAATCCAGTGCCAAAGTGATCAAGGGACTCATGTCTGAGCATACCCTGCCACACTTATGGCGGCCAAAATTGGTACAAAAGGGGGTGGTGATGGACAGAGTATCTAAACCAATCAAACACTCACACCCAGTCAAAAGATCTGGGTTTAATCCAACACCGTTCTTTAGCCCACTCCACCACCCCAGTTCAGACATGGCTATATGCAAATCAGTCTGAACCTGTGCCTCATGGGAACAGTCCAGCCCGAACTGCCAAGCCATGCCTTCCCTGGACCGGAAACAAGCTTCCGAGGACCGGTTTCTGGCATTACAGCCTTCTTTAGCCCGGCTTGCTTGAATCTAGTGGCAAAGTGAGCAAGGGATTCACGTCTGAGCATACCCTGCCACACCTATGGCGGCCAAAAGTGGTACAAAAGGGGGTGGTGTAACGATTGAAAGCAGCGCAAGAAATCGCACGCGCCACTAACCTGAATCCTATGCCCAGCAGGAACGACTGGATGACTGTCCTCACAACCTCACACCGCACGTCACTCAATAATGGGACAAACACCGCTATTGGAGCGAGCACAGCCGGAGGCCGCAAGGGAGAACAGAGGGATGGATGAGGGGGTCTTCTATGCTTCTCAGGACAAGATCCAGCGCCAGCGGCTTTACTGGGAAGACCTCCCTGAAGGTGGGTGAAAAGATGTAGAGAGGGTAATGTACTTCCGCACTGACTTGAATATCCCCACCTCCCCAGTGTTCCGGGACTTACCACTGGTGTAAGTGAGCTTTCCGTGCAAGAAGTCTGAAGATACAAAGAATACCGGAAGGTCTGCTCCACAATTGGCGAAAAGTTACTGCACTTCCCAACCAAGCTCCTGTAACGGATTCCCGAGGATGGAACTCTCCTCGGCTCTAGTTGTCCCAAAGTACTGGTACAGGAAACCCAAAATACTCCTTTTGGGAAATGTATGAGGAGGTAGGCTCAATGACGCCCGTAATACAGAAAGCCAATGTTTAAACAAAACAGAACAATGTGCGAACCGCACTACACCCTCTTTCTGTCTTCAAATCAAGAACTATAAACAAGGTAAACGGAAGAGAGCGAGCCCGCTCTCCTCACTGCTTTTCACACAAGCGTGGCTCTGTTATACTCACAGGGATGCGCTGGGAAGCTGTCTCCTCGCTGTTCTTCCAAACAAGCGCGGCTCTGTTACTCTCACAAAGACGCGCTGGAAATCTGATAGTCTGACCACGCAGGCACTTCGTCGTCGCGGCGGGTGTCTGCACAACTGACCACGCAGGCACTTCGTCGTCGCGGCGGGTGTCTGCACAACTGACCACGCAGGCACTTCGTCGTCGCGGCGGGTGTCTGCACTCTTGACAAACTGGCTGGTCACAAAACTCCAAGGCAGAGGCTTCAAATCCGAAAACAACATGGAACAAACTAGGAACAGGATTGACAAGCCCCGTTTTGTGCAAGGGGAGGAGCTTAAGTAAGTTCTTCCCATTGAGCAGCCTCCTGGCGCCGCTTGGCCTTCTGGGACTGGTAGTTTTTCTGAACATGCCTGAAAACGTAATGTCTGCGGCGACTTGCCGCTCTGCCAAGGGCGATCGCTACAGAACCCCCCCTCGAGGACCGCCGTCCCGGCGGTCATCCCGGTTTTCCAGGATAGCGTTCATGAAAAAGCGCAACCAAATCAGGACAATGTAAGTGGTCCGCCGGTTCCCATGAGCGGTCTTCGGGACCGTAGCCCTTCCACTCGACCAAATACTGGACCCGACCCCGCACCACACGGGAATCCAAAACAGACTCCACTTCGTACTCCTCTTGCCCTTCCACTTCCACAGGACCCGGGCGCTCAGGCAACCGGACACTCGGGAGGCAAGGCCGTAGAAGAGAGACGTGAAAAACCGGATGTATGGACCAAGACACAGGCAGAGATAGTTTCATAGCCACGGTGTTGATCACCTCACAGATACCGTATGGCCCTATGTATTTGGGTTTCAGTTTGTTCGCTCCTCTCAGGTGTAAGTTACGAGTGGAAAGCCAGACTTTATCTCCTACCTTGTACACGGGCTCCTGGGTTCTCTTCTTATCGGCATACATCTTCTGGGCATCCTGAGCCTTCTTCAGATTGTTCCGAGCCTCTATCAGTACGGCGCGGAGATGTTCATGGTGTTCCTGGATGGTGGGAACCAAGGAAACACCAGGCCACTCGAAAGGGAGCATGTTCGGGTGAAATCCGTTCAAACAGAAAAAAGGAGAACATCCCAGAGTAGAATGCACGGCGTTATTGTACGCAAATTCCGCCAACCATAACAAGGTGGTCCAGTTGGTTGTGTTCTGCAAGGTGAAACAGCGTAAGTATTGTTCCAGAGTTTGGTTTAACCGTTCTGTCTTACCATCCGTTTGAGGATGGTAGCTGGATGATAGGCGAGCGTCAATCTGGAGGATGGTACAGAGCGCCTTCCAGAAATGAGAGGTGAATTGCGTACCCCGGTCTGTTATCACCACATTCGGAAGTCCATGCAGACGTACAATGTTTTGTAAAAACACCTTCGCTAATTCTCCGGAGGTAGGCAAACCTGGTAGGGAGATGAAGTGGCCCATCTTGGTGAGATGATCTACCACCACCAAGATGACTGTTTGTTTCTCACAAGGAGGCATTTCTACAATAAAATCCATGGACAGGGTATGCCAGGGTTTGGACGGGATGGGTAGAGGGCGCAGCAATCCTGTTGGTTTAGCATGAGATGATTTACCTTGCGCACAAACCGCACAGTTTTTTATGTAGTCCTTCACATCAGTCCGGACGCTGGGCCACCAAAAGGACCGTTCCACCGTAGAGAGTGTCTTGTACACACCCATGTGTCCTCCCAGTACTGAGTCATGGGCCCATTCCATCACCTTGGTTTGCAGCTCAATGAGGGGAACATATAACGCATGGTGATGATACGCTAAGTGATCCTTTTCACAGCGATGATCTGGTTCTTCAAGGATCCATGCGGGTATATCTAGGTCAGCGAGGGCGATTTTAACGTCCTCAAGAAAATCGTCTGAGGTGATCAAAGCAATGGAGGCCTCAATGTTCTCGACGCTTTGCAGTATTGAGGGTGAATCAACAGGTCTCTCTGTGTCATCCTCTCCCAACCGAGAGAGAGCATCCGCCTTGCCATTCCGAGTTCCAGGTCTATATCTGATAACGAAGTCAAAATCGGAAAAGAAGAGGGTCCATCTCAATTGACGGGGCGTCAAGGCTTTTGCGGTTTTCAAAAACAGAAGATTGCGATGGTCCGTAATGATCTCCACGGTATGCACAGCTCCAAGGAGGTAATGCCTCCACTCTTCGCATGCTCTTTTAATAGCCAGAAGCTCCTTGTCTGTGATGGTATAGTTTATTTCACAAGGAGTGAGCTTCTTTGAATAGAACGCCACCGGATGGAGCTGTCCAGTAGTAGGGTGACGTTGCGACAATATTCCGCCAAGAGCATATTGGGAGGCGTCTGTTTCGAGTATGAAAGGTAACTGGGGGTTCGGATGTCGAAGGATGGGTGCCTGTGTAAATCTCTCTTTGAGGGTTTGAAAGGCCTTTTCTGCTTCTTCTCCCCATTTAAACGATACGTTCTTCCGCAAAAGAGACGTGATGGGATGGATGATCTTGGAAAAGTCCTGGACAAAGCGCCTATAATAATTGGCGAAACCAAGAAAACTCTGGATGGATTTGATAGTCTGCGGCGTCTTCCAGGAGAGTATGGCTTCAACCTTTCTCATGTCCATCCTAAATCCTTGGGCATCGATCACATAACCCAGAAACGCCACTTGTGTGACGTGAAAAAGACATTTTTCAAGCTTGGCGTACAACGAGTTTCGTTGCAGTCTCTCCAACACCTCTTTGACGTGTGTGATGTGCTCTGAAAGAGAGGCAGAGTACACCAGAATGTCGTCAATATAGACGATACAGAAAGACTCCAAACACCCCCGCAACACCTCATCCATAAAAAACTGGAAGGCGGCGGGGGCGTTGCACAGGCCAAACGGCATTACTCGATACTCGTAGAGGCCGAATTTAGTTCTGAAGGCCGTTTTCCACTCGTCCCCAGTCTTTACTCGCACGAGATGGTAGGCCCCTCGAAGATCGAGTTTGGTGAAGTACCGCGCCCCTTTGAGTTGGTCCATAAGAACGGGTATCAAAGGCAAGGGGTACCGGTTTTTTACCGTCACCCGGTTGATGGCTCGGTAATCGATGCATGGACGCAACTCCTCACAGTCCTTCTTAGGGATGAAAAACATAGGCGACGATACAGGGGACGTGGAGTGTCTAATGAACCCGGTGGCCAAATTGTCATCAATATAGGTTCGTAGATATTGTGTCTCCTTTTCGGTTAAGGCGTACACTCTGCTGCAGGGGAGATCAGCACCTGGAACAAGGTCCACACGGCAGTCATATGCCCTATGTGGAGGCAGGTGAGTGGCTTTTTTCTTATCGAACAAAGAGGCGTATTCGTGGTATTCCGACGGTAAAACCGTGGCACAGCAGAACCTGTCAACTGAGCAGGCCCCAGCTAAGCAAGAGGCAGGTGAGGGTTCCGGAACACTATGGAGATGGTCTCTGTTCTGGCAATGTTCATGGCAGTATTTGGATGTCATCCTTACTGTGCGAGTGGACCAGCAAACGGAAGGGTCATGTAAAGTAAGCCAAGGCATGCCTAAGATGAGCCGGAATTGTGGGGCGTCTATGAGGTCGAATTGAATATATTCGTAGTGATGGGCTCCATATTCCATCAGCAAGGCCAAGGTATGTTGGGTCACTGGTCCTGATGACAAGTCAGTGCCATCCACGGCTTTGACCATCTCGGGCGTTGTTTTCTGGTCACAGGGAATACCCATTCTTCTTGCATAAGCTTGATCGATATAGTTCCCTGTGGCCCCTGAATCTAACAGAGCGTCAACCAGGAAAGGTTTCTGATTTGCCACCTGCAGGGTTACATTTATATTCATGTGCGCAACTGCAGGGTGAAGGGTGTTCGCTACGTAGGGGGAGACCGGAGGAGACTGGAGTCTTGAATCAGTGGTCTCTTTCTGATCCAAGACCATTAGTTTTCCGACGGCTCTTCCGTTCTCAGGGTGGCCTGTGTTCTGGGAAATACATTCCTTCCAGAGTTAGAAGCCCGAGCCCTACAATCGTTAACGAAATGCCCGCTTTTTCCGCAGTACATGCATAGTTTGAGTCTTCTTCTCCGGTCCTTTTCTTCTTTGGTAAGGGGGCCCCGTATTCCTCCTATTTGCATGGGTTCTGGCCCCTCTTGGGGCTTGGCTTTTTCCTCACCCGCTTGTCGGGATCTGACCATGGGATAGGAGAACCGAGAGTCCCCTCTGCTCCGATCACCTCTCCGCTCCAACAATCGATGATCCAGTTGGACTGTTAACTCGATAAGTTCTTCACATGTGGAGGGCAATTGCACCACTTGTGCTAATACGTCCTTCAATTCCCCCCGAAGACCCTGATAGAATAGAGAGATCCGTTTCTGAGCCGGCCAATCTGTTTCTACTATGAGTCGGTTGAAAGTCGTAATATAGGACAATAGATCCTGTGATCCTTGGCGTAAGGTCATGAGCTCCCGGTCCAAGGATAGCATGTGGGACTTTCTGTCGAACAGTTTACGCATTTCGAGGCAGAAATCGGCAAAGTTATGTAATATGGGATCATTCCGTTCCAACAAAGGAATGGTCCAACCGGATGCGTTCCCTCCCATATATGACATAACGAAGGCAGTCTTAGATGATTCATCCTGAAAGACTTGAGGCTTGCAGAGGAAATGAAGGCGACATTGGTTTAGAAAGGTCTCAAACTTTTTGGGATCTCCGTAAAACCTTTCGGGAGGAGCCAGAGGTATGCCATGGGTCTGCAGTATATGTACTGTGGGAGCGGCATCTGCAGACGTAGAGGGGGCTGCAAAGGTTCCTCCAGGTTGGTACGATGGAGGAGGGGGCAAGGTAGCAGGTCGTATCAAAGGCCTGACGCTAGGCTCTTTAAGGGCAAGATCAGACATTTCTCTACGTAAGTCAGACACTTCCTTGTATAACGCTTGGTTTTCAGCACGAGATGTTTGGACCTCGCTTTGTAACTCTGAGAAGCTTTCCAACAAGGAGGTGAGTATGGTGTTTGTATCCATCGTCCAGGCTGGTTAGCGTTCTTGGGCTTGTCAATCTGTAACGATTGAAAGCAGCGCAAGAAATCGCACGCGCCACTAACCTGAATCCTATGCCCAGCAGGAACGACTGGATGACTGTCCTCACAACCTCACACCGCACGTCACTCAATAATGGGACAAACACCGCTATTGGAGCGAGCACAGCCGGAGGCCGCAAGGGAGAACAGAGGGATGGATGAGGGGGTCTTCTATGCTTCTCAGGACAAGATCCAGCGCCAGCGGCTTTACTGGGAAGACCTCCCTGAAGGTGGGTGAAAAGATGTAGAGAGGGTAATGTACTTCCGCACTGACTTGAATATCCCCACCTCCCCAGTGTTCCGGGACTTACCACTGGTGTAAGTGAGCTTTCCGTGCAAGAAGTCTGAAGATACAAAGAATACCGGAAGGTCTGCTCCACAATTGGCGAAAAGTTACTGCACTTCCCAACCAAGCTCCTGTAACGGATTCCCGAGGATGGAACTCTCCTCGGCTCTAGTTGTCCCAAAGTACTGGTACAGGAAACCCAAAATACTCCTTTTGGGAAATGTATGAGGAGGTAGGCTCAATGACGCCCGTAATACAGAAAGCCAATGTTTAAACAAAACAGAACAATGTGCGAACCGCACTACACCCTCTTTCTGTCTTCAAATCAAGAACTATAAACAAGGTAAACGGAAGAGAGCGAGCCCGCTCTCCTCACTGCTTTTCACACAAGCGCGGCTCTGTTATACTCACAGGGATGCGCTGGGAAGCTGTCTCCTCGCTGTTCTTCCAAACAAGCGCGGCTCTGTTACTCTCACAAAGACGCGCTGGAAATCTGATAGTCTGACCACGCAGGCACTTCGTCGTCGCGGCGGGTGTCTGCACAACTGACCACGCAGGCACTTCGTCGTCGCGGCGGGTGTCTGCACAACTGACCACGCAGGCACTTCGTCGTCGCGGCGGGTGTCTGCACTCTTGACAAACTGGCTGGTCACAAAACTCCAAGGCAGAGGCTTCAAATCCGAAAACAACATGGAACAAACTAGGAACAGGATTGACAAGCCCCGTTTTGTGCAAGGGGAGGAGCTTAAGTAAGTTCTTCCCATTGAGCAGCCTCCTGGCGCCGCTTGGCCTTCTGGGACTGGTAGTTTTTCTGAACATGCCTGAAAACGTAATGTCTGCGGCGACTTGCCGCTCTGCCAAGGGCGATCGCTACAGGTGGTGATGGACGGAGCATTTGAACCAATCAAACACTCACACCCCGTCAAAAGATCTAGGTTTAATCCATCACCGTTCTTTAGCCCACTCTGCCACCCCAGTTCAGACATGGCTATATGCAAATCAGTCTGACCCTGTGCCTCATGGAAACAGTCCAGCCCGAACTGCCAAGCCATGCCTTCCCTGGACCGGAAGCAAGCTTCCGAGGACCGGTTTCTGGCATTACAGCCTTCTTCAGCCCGGCTTGCTTGAATCCAGTGGCAAAGTGAGCAAGGGACTCACGTCTGAGCATACCCTGCCACACTTATGGCGGCCAAAAGTGGTACAAAAGGGGGTGGTGATGGACGGAGCATCTGAACCAATCAAACACTCACACCCAGTGAAAAGACTCGGGTTTAATCCATCACCGTTCTTTAGCCCACGTTCTTTAGCCCACTCCGCCACCCCAGTTCAGACATGGCTATATGCAAATCAGTCTGACCCTGTGCCTCATGGGAACAGTCCAGCCCGAACTGCCAAGCCATGCCTACCCTGGACCAGAAACAAGCTTCCGAGGACCGGTTTCTGGCATTACAGCCTTCTTCAGCCCGGCTTGCTTGAATCCAGTGCCAAAGTGATCAAGGGACTCATGTCTGAGCATACCCTGCCACACTTATGGCGGCCAAAAGTGGTACAAAAGGGGGTGGTGATGGACGGAGTATCTGAACCAATCAAACACTCACACCCAGTCAAAAGATCTGGGTTTAATCCATCACCATTCTTTAGCCCACTCTGCCACCCCAGTTCAGACATGGCTATATGCAAATCAGTCTGACCCTGTGCCTCATGGGAACAGTCCAGCCCGAACTGCCAAGCCATGCCTTCCCTGGACCGGAAACAAGCTTCCGAGGACCGGTTTCTGACATTACAGCCTTCTTCAGCCCGGCTTGCTTGAATCCAGTGGCAAAGTGAGCAAGGGACTCACGTCTGAGCATACCCTGCCACACTTATGGCGGCCAAAAGTGGTACAAAAGGGGGTGGTGATGGACGGAGCATCTGAACCAATCGAACACTCACACCCAGTCAAAAGATCTGGGTTTAATCCATCACCGTTCTTTAGCCCACTTTGCCACCCCAGTTCAGACATGGCTATATGCAAATCAGTCTGACCCTGTGCCTCATGGGAACAGTCCAGCCCGAACTGCCAAGCCATGCCTTCCCTGGACCGGAAACAAGCTTCCGAGGACCGGTTTCTTGCATTACAGCCTTCTTCAGCCCGGCTTGCTTGAATCCAGTGGCAAAGTGAGCAAGGGACTCACGTCTGAGCATACCCTGCCACACTTATGGCGTCCAAAAGTGGTACAAAAGGGGGTGGTGATGGACGGAGCATCTGAACCAATCAAACACTCACACCCCGTCAAAAGATCTAGGTTTAATCCATCACCGTTCTTTAGCCCACTCTGCCACCCCAGTTCAGACATGGCTATATGCAAATCAGTCTGACCCTGTGCCTCATGGAAACAGTCCAGCCCGAACTGCCAAGCCATGCCTTCCCTGGACCGGAAACAAGCTTCCGAGGACCGGTTTCTGGCATTACAGCCTTCTTCAGCCCGGCTTGCTTGAATCCAGTGGCAAAGTGAGCAAGGGACTCACGTCTGAGCATACCCTGCCACACTTATGGCGGCCAAAAGTGGTACAAAAGGGGGTGGTGATGGACGGAGCATCTGAACCAATCAAACACTCACACCCAGTCAAAAGACTCGGGTTTAATTCATCACCGTTCTTTAGCCCACGTTCTTTAGCCCACTCCGCCACCCCAGTTCAGACATGGCTATATGCAAATCAGTCTGACCCTGTGCCTCATGGGAACAGTCCAGCCCGAACTGCCAAGCCATGCCTTCCCTGGACCAGAAACAAGCTTCCGAGGACCGGTTTATGGCATTACAGCCTTCTTCAGCCCAGCTTGCTTGAATCCAGTGCCAAAGTGATCAAGGGACTCATGTCTGAGCATACCCTGCCACACTTATGGCGGCCAAAAGTGGTCCAAAAGGGGGTGGTGATGGACGGAGTATCTGAACCAATCAAACACTCACACCCAGTCAAAAGATCTGTGTTTAATCCATCACCGTTCTTCAGCCCACTCTGCCACCCCAGTCCAGACATGGCTATATGCAAATCAGTCTGACCCTGTGCCTCATAGGAACAGTCCAGCCCGAACTGCCAAGCCATGCCTTCCCTGGACCGGAAACAAGCTTCCGAGGACCGGTTTCTGGCATTACAGCCTAATTCAGTCCAGGTTGCTTGAATCCAGTGGCAAAGTGAGCAAGGGACTCACGTCTGAGCATACCCTGCCACACTTATAGCGGCCAAAAGTGGTACAAAAGGGGGTGGTGATGGACGGAGCATCTGAACCAATCAAACACTCACACCCAGTCAAAAGATCTGGGTTTAATCCATCACCGTTCTTTAGCCCACTCTGCCACCCCAGTTCAGACATGGCTATATGCAAATCAGTCTGACCCTGTGCCTCATGGAAACAGTCCAGCCCGAACTGCCAAGCCATGCCTTCCCTGGACCGGAAAAAAGGTTCCGAGGACCGGTTTCTGGCATTACAGCCTTCTTCAGCCCGGCTTGCTTGAATCCAGTGGCAAAGTGAGCAAGGAATTCACGTCTGAGCATACCCTGCCACACTTATGGCGGCCAAAAGTGGTACAAAAGGGGGTGGTGATGGACGGAGCATCTGAACCAATCAAACACTCACACCCCGTCAAAAGATCTAGGTTTAATCCATCACCGTTCTTTAGCCCACTCTGCCACCCCAGTTCAGACATGGCTATATGCAAATCAGTCTGACCCTGTGCCTCATGGAAACAGTCCAGCCTGAACTGCCAAGCCATGCCTTCCCTGGACCGGAAACAAGCTTCCGAGGACCGGTTTCTGGCATTACCGCCTTCTTCAGCCCGGCTTGCTTGAATCCAGTGGCAAAGTGAGCAAGGGTCTCACGTCTGAGCATACCCTGCCACACTTATGGCGGCCAAAAGTGGTACAAAAGGGGGTGGTGATGGACGGAGCATCTGAACCAATCAAACACTCTCACCCAGTCAAAAGACTCGGGTTTAATCCATCACCGTTCTTTAGCCCACGTTCTTTAGCCCACTCCGCCACCCCAGTTCAGACATGGCTATATGCAAATCAGTCTGACCCTGTGCCTCATGGGAACAGTCCAGCCCGAACTGCCAAGCCATGCCTTCCCTGGACCGGAAACAAGCTTCCGGGGACCGGTTTCTAGCATTACAGCCTTCTTCAGCCCGGCTTGCTTGAATCCAGTGGCAAAGTGAGCAAGGGACTCACGTCTGAGCATACCCTGCCACACATATGGCGGCTAAAAGTGGTACAAAAGGGGGTGGTGATGGACGGAGCATCTCAACCAATCAAACACTCACACCCAGTCAAAAGATCTGGGTTTAATCAATCACCATTCTTTAGCCCACTCTGCCACCCCAGTTCAGACATGGCTATATGCAAATCAGTCTGACCCTGTGCCTCATGGGAACAGTCCAGCCCGAACTGCCAAACCATGCCTTCCCTGGACCAGAAACAAGCTTCCGAGGACCGGTTTCTGGCATTACAGCCTTCTTCAGCCCGGCTTGCTTGAATCCAGTGGCAAAGTGAGCAAGGGACTCATGTCTGAGCATACCCTGCCACACTTACGGCATCCAAAAGTGGTACAAAAGGGGGTGGTGATGGACGGAGCATCTGAACCAATCAAACACTCACACCCAGTCAAAAGATCTGGGTTTAATCCATCACCGTTCTTTAGCCCACTCTGCCACCCCAGTTCAGACATGGCTATATGCAAATCAGTCTGACCCTGTGCCTCATGGGAACAGTCCAGCCCGAACTGCCAAGCCATGCCTTCCCTGGACCGGAAACAAGCTTCAGAGGACCGGTTTCTGGCATTACAGCCTTCTTCAGCCCGGCTTGCTTGAATCCAGTGGCAAAGTGAGCAAGGGACTCACGTCTGAGCATACCCTGCCACACTTATGGCGGCCAAAAGTGGTACAAAAGGGGGTGGTGATGGACGGAGCATCTGAACCATTCAAACACTCACACCCAGTCAAAAGATCTGGGTTTAATCCATCACCGTTCTTTAGCCCACTCTGCCACCCCAGTTCAGACATGGCTATATGCAAATCAGTCTGACCCTGTGCCTCATGGGAACAGTCCAGCTCGAACTGCCAAGCCATGCCTTCCCTGGACCAGAAACAAGCTTCCGAGGACCAGTTTCTGGCATTACAGCCTTTTTCAGCCCGCGTTGCTTGAATCCAGTGGCAAAGTGAGCAAGGGACTCACGTCTGAGCATACCCTGCCACACTTATGGCGGCCAAAAGTGGTACAAAAGGGGGTGGTGATGGACGGAGCATCTGAACCAATCAAACACTCACACCCAGTCAAAAGATCTGGGTTTAATCCATCACCGTTCTTTAGCCCACTTTGCCACCCCAGTTCAGACACGGCAATATGTAAATCAGTCTGACCCTGTGCCTCATGGGAATAGTCCAGCCCGAACTGCCAAGCCATGCCTTCCCTGGACCGGAAACAAGCTTCCGAGGACCGGTTTCTGGCAATACAGCCTTCTTCAGCCCGGCTTGCTTGAATCCAGTGGCAAAGTGAGCAAGGGACTCACGTCTGAGCATACCCTGCCACACTTATGGCAGCCAAAAGTGGTACAAAAGGGAGTGGTGATGGACAGAGCATCTGAACCAATCAAACACTCACACCCAGTCAAAAGATCTGGATTTAATCCAACACCGTTCTTTAGCCCACTCCGCCACCCCAGTTCAGACATGGCTATATGCCAATCAGTCTGAACCTGTGCCTCATGGGAACAGTCCAGCCCGAACTGCCAAGCCATGCCTTCCCTGGACCGCAAACAAGCTTCCAAGGACCGGTTTCTGGCATTACAGCCTAATTCAGTCCGGCTTGCTTGAATCGAGTGTCAAAGTGAGCAAGGGACTCACGTCTGAGCATACCCTGCCACACTTATGGCGCCCAAAAGTGGTACAATAGGGGGTGGTGATGGACGGAGCATCTGAACCAATCAAACACTCACACCCAGTCAAAAGATCTGGGTTTAATCCATCACCGTTCTTTAGCCCACTCTGCCACCCCAGTTCAGACATGGCTATATGCAAATCAGTCTGACCCTGTGCCTCATGGGAACAGTCTAGCCCGAACTGCCAAGTCATGCCTTCCCTGGACCGGAAACAAGCTTCCGAGGACCGGTTTCTGTCATTACAGCTTTCTTCAGCACGGCTTGCTTGTATCCAGTGGCAAAGTGAGCAAGGGACTCATGTCTGAGCATACCCTGCCACACTTATGGCGGCCAAAAGTGGTACAAAAGGGGGTGGTGATGGACGGAGCATCTGAACCAATCAAACACTCACACCCAGTCAAAAGATCTGGGTTTAATCCATCACCGTTCTTTAGCCCACTTTGCCACCCCAGTTCAGACATGGCTATATGCAAATCAGTCTGACCCTGTGCCTCATGGGAACAGTCCAGCCCGAACTGCCAAGCCATGCCTTCCCTGGACCGGAAACAAGCTTCCGAGGACCGGTTTCTGGCATTACAGCTTTCTTCAGCACGGCTTGCTTGTATCCAGTGGCAAAGTGAGCAAGGGACTCATGTCTGAGCATACCCTGCCACACTTATGGCGGCCAAAAGTGGTACAAAAGGGGGTGGTGATGGACGGAGCATCTGAACCAATCAAACACTCACACCCAGTCAAAAGATTTGGGTTTAATCCATCACCGTTCTTTAGCCCACTTTGCCACCCCAGTTCAAACATGGCAATATGTAAATCAGTCTGACCCTGTGCCTCATGGGAACAGTCCAGCCCGAACTGCCAAGCCATGCCTTCCCTGGACCGGAAACAAGCTTCCGAGGACCGGTTTCTGGCATTACAGCCTTCTTCAGCCCGGCTTGCTTGAATACAGTGGCAAAGTGAGCAAGGGACTCACGTCTGAGCATACCCTGCCACACTTATGGCAGCCAAAAGTGGTACAAAAGGGGGTAGTGATGGACGGAGCATCTGAACCAATCAAACACTCACACCCAGTCAAAAGATCTGGGTTTAATCCAACACCGTTCTTTAGCCCACTCCGCCACCCCAGTTCAGACATGGCTATATGCCAATCAGTCTGAACCTGTGCCTCATGGGAACAGTCCAGCCCAAACTGCCAAGCCATGCCTTCCCTGGACCGGGAACAAGCTTCCGAGGACCGGTTTCTGGCATTACAGCCTAATTCAGTCCGGCTTGCTTGAATCGAGTGGCAAAGTGAGCAAGGGACTCACATCTGAGCATACCCTGCCACACTTATGGCGGCCCAAAGTGGTACAATAGGGGGTGGTGATGGACGGAGCATCTGAACCAATCAAACACTCACACCCAGTCAAAATATCTGGGTTTAATCCATCACCGTTCTTTAGCCCACTCTGCCACCCCAGTTCAGACATGGCTATATGCAAATCAGTCTGACCCTGTGCCTCATGGGAACAGTCCAGCCCGAACTGCCAAGCCATTCCTTCCCTGGACCGGAAACAGGCTTCCAAAGACCGGTTTCTGGCATTACAGCCTACTTCAGCACGGCTTGCTTGTATCCAGTGGCAAAGTGAGCAAGGGACTCATGTCTGAGCATACCCTGCCACACTTATGGCGGCCAAAAGTGGTACAAAAGGGGGTGGTGATGGACGGAGCATCTGAACCAATCAAACACTCACACCCAGTCAAAAGATCTGGGTTTAATCCATCACCGTTCTTTAGCCCACTTTGCCACCCCAGTTCAGACATGGATATATGCAAATCAGTCTGACCCTGTGCCTCATGGGAACAGTCCAGCCCGAACGGCCAAGCCATGCCTTCCCTGGACCGGAAACAAGCTTCCGAGGACCGGTTTCTGGCATTACAGCCTTTTTTAGCCCGGCTTGCTTGAATCTAGTGGCAAAGTGAGCAAGGGACTCACGTCTGAGCATACCCTGCCACACCTATGGTGGCCAAAAGTGGTACAAAAGGGGGTGGTGATGGACGGAGCATCTGAACCAATCAAACACTCACACCCCGTCAAAAGATCTAGGTTTAATCCATCACCGTTCTTTAGCCCACTCTGCCACCCCAGTTCAGACATGGCTATATGCAAATCAGTCTGACCCTGTGCCTCATGGAAACAGTCCAGCCCGAACTGCCAAGCCATGCCTTCCCTGGACCGGAAACAAGCTTCCGAGGACCGGTTTCTGGCATTACAGCCTTCTTCAGCCCGGCTTGCTTGAATCCAGTGGCAAAGTGAGCAAGGGTCTCACGTCTGAGCATACCCTGCCACACTTATGGCGGCCAAAAGTGGTACAAAAGGGGGTGGTGATGGACGGAGCATCTGAACCAATCAAACACTCTCACCCAGTCAAAAGACTCGGGTTTAATCCATCACCGTTCTTTAGCCCACGTTCTTTAGCCCACTCCGCCACCCCAGTTCAGACATGGCTATATGCAAATCAGTCTGACCCTGTGCCTCATGGGAACAGTCCAGCCCGAACTGCCAAGCCATGCCTTCCCTGGACAAGAAACAAGCTTCCGAGGACCGGTTTCTGGCATTACAGCCTTCTTCAGCCCGGCTTGCTTGAATCCAGTGCCAAAGTGATCAAGGGACTCATGTCTGAGCATACCCTGCCACACTTATGGCGGCCAAAATTGGTACAAAAGGGGGTGGTGATGGACAGAGTATCTGAACCAATCAAACACTCACACCCAGTCAAAAGATCTGGGTTTAATCCAACACCGTTCTTTAGCCCACTCCACCACCCCAGTTCAGACATGGCTATATGCAAATCAGTCTGAACCTGTGCCTCATGGGAACAGTCCAGCCCGAACTGCCAAGCCATGCCTTCCCTGGACCGGAAACAAGCTTCCGAGGACCGGTTTCTGGCATTACAGCCTTCTTTAGCCCGGCTTGCTTGAATCTAGTGGCAAAGTGAGCAAGGGATTCACGTCTGAGCATACCCTGCCACACCTATGGCGGCCAAAAGTGGTACAAAAGGGGGTGGTGATGGACGGAGCATTTGAACCAATCAAACACTCACACCCCGTCAAAAGATCTAGGTTTAATCCATCACCGTTCTTTAGCCCACTCTGCCACCCCAGTTCAGACATGGCTATATGCAAATCAGTCTGACCCTGTGCCTCATGGAAACAGTCCAGCCCGAACTGCCAAGCCATGCCTTCCCTGGACCGGAAGCAAGCTTCCGAGGACCGGTTTCTGGCATTACAGCCTTCTTCAGCCCGGCTTGCTTGAATCCAGTGGCAAAGTGAGCAAGGGACTCACGTCTGAGCATACCCTGCCACACTTATGGCGTCCAAAAGTGGTACAAAAGGGGGTGGTGATGGACGGAGCATCTGAACCAATCAAACACTCACACCCCGTCAAAAGATCTAGGTTTAATCCATCACCGTTCTTTAGCCCACTCTGCCACCCCAGTTCAGACATGGCTATATGCAAATCAGTCTGACCCTGTGCCTCATGGAAACAGTCCAGCCCGAACTGCCAAGCCATGCCTTCCCTGGACCGGAAACAAGCTTCCGAGGACCGGTTTCTGGCATTACAGCCTTCTTCAGCCCGGCTTGCTTGAATCCAGTGGCAAAGTGAGCAAGGGACTCACGTCTGAGCATACCCTGCCACACTTATGGCGGCCAAAAGTGGTACAAAAGGGGGTGGTGATGGACGGAGCATCTGAACCAATCAAACACTCACACCCAGTCAAAAGACTCGGGTTTAATTCATCACCGTTCTTTAGCCCACGTTCTTTAGCCCACTCCGCCACCCCAGTTCAGACATGGCTATATGCAAATCAGTCTGACCCTGTGCCTCATGGGAACAGTCCAGCCCGAACTGCCAAGCCATGCCTTCCCTGGACCAGAAACAAGCTTCCGAGGACCGGTTTCTGGCATTACAGCCTTCTTCAGCCCAGCTTGCTTGAATCCAGTGCCAAAGTGATCAAGGGACTCATGTCTGAGCATACCCTGCCACACTTATGGCGGCCAAAAGTGGTACAAAAGGGGGTGGTGATGGACGGAGTATCTGAACCAATCAAACACTCACACCCAGTCAAAAGATCTGTGTTTAATCCATCACCGTTCTTCAGCCCACTCTGCCACCCCAGTTCAGACATGGCTATATGCAAATCAGTCTGACCCTGTGCCTCATGGGAACAGTCCAGCCCGAACTGCCAAGCCATGCCTTCCCTGGACCGGAAACAAGCTTCCGAGGACCGGTTTCTGGCATTACAGCCTAATTCAGTCCAGGTTGCTTGAATCCAGTGGCAAAGTGAGCAAGGGACTCACGTCTGAGCATACCCTGCCACACTTATGGCGGCCAAAAGTGGTACAAAAGGGGGTGGTGATGGACGGAGCATCTGAACCAATCAAACACTCACACCCAGTCAAAAGATCTGGGTTTAATCCATCACCGTTCTTTAGCCCACTCTGCCACCCCAGTTCAGACATGGCTATATGCAAATCAGTCTGACCCTGTGCCTCATGGAAACAGTCCAGCCCGAACTGCCAAGCCATGCCTTCCCTGGACCGGAAAAAAGGTTCCGAGGACCGGTTTCTGGCATTACAGCCTTCTTCAGCCCGGCTTGCTTGAATCCAGTGGCAAAGTGAGCAAGGAATTCACGTCTGAGCATACCCTGCCACACTTATGGCGGCCAAAAGTGGTACAAAAGGGGGTGGTGATGGACGGAGCATCTGAACCAATCAAACACTCACACCCAGTCAAAAGATCTGGGTTTAATCCATCACCGTTCTTTAGCCCACGTACTTTAGCCCACTCCGCCACCCCAGTTCAGACATGGCTATATGCAAATCAGTCTGACCCTGTGCCTCATGGGAACAGTCCAGCCCGAACTGCTAAGCCATGCCTTCCCTGGACCGGAAACAAGCTTCCGAGGACCGGTTTCTGGCATTACAGCATTCTTCAGCACGGCTTGCTTGTATCCAATGGCAAAGTGAGCAAGGGACTCATGTCTGAGCATACCCTGCCACACTTATGGCGGCCAAAAGTGGTACAAAAGGGGGTGGTGATGGACGGAGCATCTGAACCAATCAAACACTCACACCCAGTCAAAAGATCTGGGTATAATCCATCACCGTTCTTTAGCCCACTTTGCCACCCCAGTTCAGACATGGCAATATGTAAATCAGTCTGACCCTGTGCCTCATGGGAACAGTCCAGCCCGAACTGCCAAGCCATGCCTTCCCTGGACCGGAAACAAGCTTCCGAGGACCGGTTTCTGGCATTACAGCCTTCTTCAGCCCGGCTTGCTTGAATACAGTGGCAAAGTGAGCAAGGGACTCACGTCTGAGCATACCCTGCCACACTTATGGCAGCCAAAAGTGGTACAAAAGGGGGTAGTGATGGACGGAGCATCTGAACCAATCAAACACTCACACCCAGTCAAAAGATCTGGGTTTAATCCAACACCGTTCTTTAGCCCACTCCACCACCCCAGTTCAGACATGGCTATATGCCAATCAGTCTGAACCTGTGCCTCATGGGAACAGTCCAGCCCGAACTGCCAAGCCATGCCTTCCCTGGACAGGGAACAAGCTTCCGAGGACCGGTTTCTGGCATTACAGCCTAATTCAGTCCGGCTTGCTTGAATCGAGTGGCAAAGTGAGCAAGGGACTCACGTCTGAGCATACCCTGCCACACTTATGGCGGCCCAAAGTGGTACAATAGGGGGTGGTGATGGACGGAGCATCTGAACTAATCAAACACTCACATCCAGTCAAAATATCTGGGTTTAATCCATCACCGTTCTTTAGCCCACTCTGCCACCCCAGTTCAGACATGGCTATATGCAAATCAGTCTGACCCTGTGCCTCATGGGAACAGTCCAGCCCGAACTGCCAAGCCATTCCTTCCCTGGACCGGAAACAAGCTTCCAAAGACCGGTTTCTGGCATTACAGCCTTCTTCAGCCCGGCTTGCTTGAATCCAGTGGCAAAGTGAGCAAAGGACTCACGTCTGAGCATACCCTGCCACACTTATGGCGTCCAAAAGTGGTACAAAAGGGGGTGGTGATGGACGGAGCATCTGAACCAATCAAACACTCACACCCAGTCAAAAGATCTGGATTTAATCCATCACTGTTCTTTAGCCCACTCTGCCATCCCAGTTCAGACATGGCAATATGCAAATCAGTCTGACCCTGTGCCTCATGGGAACAGTCCAGCCCAAACTGCCAAGCCATGCCTTCCCTAGACCGGAAACAAGTTTCAGAGGACCGGTTTCTGACATTACAGCCTTCTTCAGCCCGGCTTGCTTGAATCCAGTGGCAAAGTGGGCAAGGGACTCACGTCTGAGCATACCCTGCCACACTTATGGCGGACAAAAGTGGTACAAAAGGGGGTGGTGATGGACGGAGCATCTGAACCAATCAAACACTCACACCCAGTCAAAAGATCTGGGTTTAATCCAACACCGTTCTTTAGCCCACTCCGCCACCCCAGTTCAGACATGGCTATATGCAAATCAGTCTGAACCTGTGCCTCATGGGAACAGTCCAGCCCGAACTGCCAAGCCATGCCTTCCCTGGACCGGAAACAAGCTTCTGAGGACCGGTTTCTGGCATTGCAGCCTTCTTTAGCCCGGCTTGCTTGAATCTAGTGGCAAAGTGAGCAAGGGACTCATCTCTGAGCATACCCTGCCACACCTATGGCGGCCAAAAGTGGTACAAAAGGGGGTGGTGATGGACGGAGCATCTGAACCAATCAAACACTCACACCCCGTCAAAAGATCTAGGTTTAATCCATCACCGTTCTTTAGCCCACTCTGCCACCCCAGTTCAGACATGGCTATATGCAAATCAGTCTGACCCTGTGCCTCATGGAAACAGTCCAGCCCGAACTGCCGAGCCATGCCTTCCCTGGACCGGAAACAAGCTTCCGAGGACCGGTTTCTGGCATTACAGCCTTCTTCAGCCCGGCTTGCTTGAATCCAGTGGCAAAGTGAGCAAGGGTCTCACGTCTGAGCATACCCTGCCAAGCTTATGGCGGCCAAAAGTGGTACAAAAGGGGGTGGTGATGGACGGAGCATCTGAACCAATCAAACACTCACACCCAGTCAAAAGACTCGGGTTTAATCCATCACCGTTCTTTAGCCCACGTTCTTTAGCCCACTCCGCCACACCAGTTCAGACATGGCTATATGCAAATCAGTCTGACCCTGTGCCTCATGGGAACAGTCCAGCCCGAACTGCCAAGCCATGCCTTCCCTGGACCAGAAACAAGCTTCCGAGGACCGGTTTCTGGCATTACAGCCTTCTTCAGCCCGGCTTGCTTGAATCCAGTGCCAAAGTGATCAAGGGACTCATGTTTGAGCATACCCTGCCACACTTATGGCGGCAAAAAGTGGTACAAAAGTGGGTGGTGATGGACGGAGTATCTGAACCAATCAAACACTCACACCCAGTCAAAAGATCTGGGTTTAATCCAACACCGTTCTTTAGCCCACTCCGCCACCCCAGTTCAGACATGGCTATATGCAAATCAGTCTGAACCTGTGCCTCATGGGAACAGTCCAGCCCGAACTGCCAAGCCATGCCTTCCCTGGAACGGAAACAAGCTTCCGAGGACCGGTTTCTGGCATTACAGCCTTCTTTAGCCCGGCTTGCTTGAATCTAGTGGCAAAGTGAGCAAGGGACTCACATCTGAGCATACCCTGCCACACCTATGGCGGCCAAAAGTGGTACAAAAGGGGGTGGTGATGGACGGAGCATTTGAACCAATCAAACACTCACACCCCGTCAAAAGATCTAGGTTTAATCCATCACCGTTCTTTAGCCCACTCTGCCACCCCAGTTCAGACATGGCTATATGCAAATCAGTCTGACCCTGTGCCTCATGGAAACAGTCCAGCCCGAACTGCCAAGCCATGCCTTCCCTGGACCGGAAACAAGCTTCCGAGGACCGGTTTCTTGCATTACAGCCTTCTTCAGCCTGGCTTGCTTGAATCCAGTGGCAAAGTGAGCAAGGGACTCACGTCTGAGCATACCCTGCCACACTTATGGCGGCCAAAAGTGGTACAAAAGGGGGTGGTGATGGACGGAGCATCTGAACCAATCAAACACTCACACCCAGTCAAAAGACTCGGGTTTAATCCATCACCGTTCTTTAGCCCACGTTCTTTAGCCCACTCCGCCACCCCAGTTCAGACATGGCTATATGCAAATCAGTCTGACCCTGTGCCTCATGGGAACAGTCCAGCCCGAACTGCCAAGCCATGCCTACCCTGGACCAGAAACAAGCTTCCGAGGACCGGTTTCTGGCATTACAGCCTTCTTCAGCCCGGCTTGCTTTAATCCAGTGCCAAAGTGATCAAGGGACTCATGTCTGAGCATACCCTGCCACACTTATGGCGGCCAAAAGTGGTACAAAAGGGGGTGGTGATGGACGGAGTATCTGAACCAATCAAACACTCACACCCAGTCAAAAGATCTGGGTTTAATCCATCACTGTTCTTTAGCCCACTCTGCCACCCCAGTTCAGACATGGCTATATGCAAATCAGTCTGACCCTGTGCCTCATGGGAACAGTCCAGCCCGAACTGCCAAGCCATGCCTTCCCTGGACCGGAAACAAGCTTCCGAGGACCGGTTTCTGACATTACAGCCTTCTTCAGCCCGGCTTGCTTGAATCCAGTGGCAAAGTGAGCAAGGGACTCACGTCTGAGCATACCCTGCCACACTTATGGCGGCCAAAAGTGGTACAAAAGGGGGTGGTGATGGACGGAGCATCTGAACCAATCGAACACTCACACCCAGTCAAAAGATCTGGGTTTAATCCATCACCGTTCTTTAGCCCACTTTGCCACCCCAGTTCAGACATGGCTATATGCAAATCAGTCTGACCCTGTGCCTCATGGGAACAGTCCAGCCCGAACTGCCAAGCCATGCCTTCCCTGGACCAGAAACAAGCTTCCGAGGACCGGTTTCTGGCATTACAGCCTTCTTCAGCCCGGCTTGCTTGAATCCAGTGGCAAAGTGAGCAAGGGACTCACGTCTGAGCATACCCTGCCACACTTATGGCGTCCAAAAGTGGTACAAAAGGGGGTGGTGATGGACGGAGCATCTGAACCAATCAAACACTCACACCCAGTCAAAAGATCTGGATTTAATCCATCACTGTTCTTTAGCCCACTCTGCCACCCCAGTTCAGACATGGCAATATGCAAATCAGTCTGACCCTGTGCCTCATGGGAACAGTCCAGCCCGAACTGCCAAGCCATGCCTTCCCTAGACCGGAAACAAGCTTCCGAGGACCGGTTTCTGACATTACAGCCTTCTTCAGCCCGGCTTGCTTGAATCCAGTGGCAAAGTGAGCAAGGGACTCACGTCTGAGCATACCCTGCCACACTTATGGCGGCCAAAAGTGGTACAAAAGGGGGTGGTGATGAACGGAGCATCTCCAACCAATCAAACACTCACACCCAGTCAAAAGATCTGGGTTTAATCCAACACCGTTCTTTAACCCACTCCGCCACCCCAGTACTGACATGGCTATATGCAAATCAGTCTGAACCTGTGCCTCATGGGAACAGTCCAGCCCGAACTGCCAAGCCATGCCTTCCCTGGACCAGAAACAAGCTTCCGAGGACCGGTTTCTGGCATTACAGCCTTCTTCAGCCCGACTTGCTTGAATCCAGTGCCAAAGTGATCAAGGCACTCATGTCTGAGCATACCCTGCCACACTTATGGCGGCCAAAAGTGGTACAAAAGGGGGTGGTGATGGACGGAGTATCTGAACCAATCAAACACTCACACCCAGTCAAAAGATCTGGGTTTAATCCAACACCGTTCTTTAGCCCACTCCACCACCCCAGTTCAGACATGGCTATATGCAAATCAGTCTGAACCTGTGCCTCATGGGAACAGTCCAGCCCGAACTGCCAAGCCATGCCTTCCCTGGACCGGAAACAAGTTTCCGAGGACCGGTTTCTGGCATTACAGCCTTCTTTAGCCTGGCTTGCTTGAATCTAGTGGCAAAGTGAGCAAGGGACTCACGTCTGAGCATACCCTGCCACAACTATGGCGGCCAAAAGTGGTACAAAAGGGGGTGGTGATGGACGGAGCATCTGAACCAATCAAACACTCACACCCCGTCAAAAGATCTAGGTTTAATCCACCACCGTTCTTTAGCCCACTCTGCCACCCCAGTTCAGACATGGCTATATGCAAATCAGTCCGACCCTGTGCCTCATGGAAACAGTCCAGCCCGAACTGCCAAGCCATGCCTTCCCTGGACCGGAAACAAGCTTCCGAGGACCGGTTTCTGGCATTACAGCCTTCTTCAGCCCGGCTTGCTTGAATCTAGTGGCAAAGTGAGCAAGGGACTCACGTCTGAGCATACCCTGCCACACCTATGGCGGCCAAAAGTGGTACAAAAGGGGGTGGTGATGGACACAGCATCTGAACCAATCAAACACTCACACCCAGTCAAAAGACTCGGGTTTAATCCATCACTGTTCTTTAGCCCACGTTCTTTAGCCCACTCCGCCACCCCAGTTCAGACATGGCTATATGCAAATCAGTCTGACCCTGTGCCTCATGGGAACAGTCCAGCCCGAACTGCCAAGCCATGCCTTCCCTGGACCAGAAACAAGCTTCCGAGGACCGGTTTCTGGCATTACAGCCTTCTTCAGCCCGACTTGCTTGAATCCAGTGCCAAAGTGATCAAGGCACTCATGTCTGAGCATACCCTGCCACACTTATGGCGGCCAAAAGTGGTACAAAAGGGGGTGGTGATGGACGGAGTATCTGAACCAATCAAACACTCACACCCAGTCAAAAGATCTGGGTTTAATACAACACCGTTCTTTAGCCCACTCCGCCACCCCAGTTCAGACATGGCTATATGCAAATCAGTCTGAACCTGTGCCTCATGGGAACAGTCCAGCCCGAACTGCCAAGCCATGCCTTCCCTGGACCGAAAACAAGCTTCCGAGGACCGGTTTCTGGCATTACAGCCTTCTTTAGCCCGGCTTGCTTGAATCTAGTGGCAAAGTGAGCAAGGGACTCACGTCTGAGCATACCCTGCCACACCTATGGCGGCCAAAAGTGGTACAAAAGGGGGTGGTGATGGACGGAGCATCTGAACCAATCAAACACTCACACCCCGTCAAAAGATCTAGGTTTAATCCATCAGCGTTCTTTAGCCCACTCTGCCACCCCAGTTCAGACATGGCTATATGCAAATCAGTCTGACCCTGTGCCTCATGGAAACAGTCCAGCCCGAACTGCCAAGCCATGCCTTCCCTGGACCGGAAACAAGCTTCCGAGGACCGGTTTCTGGCATTACAGCCTTCTTCAGCCCGGCTTGCTTGAATCCAGTGGCAAAGTGAGCAAGGGACTCACGTCTGAGCATACCCTGCCACACTTATGGTGGCCAAAAGTGGTACAAAAGGGGGTGGTGATGGACGGAGCATCTGAACCAATCAAACACTCACACCCAGTCAAAAGACTCGGGTTTAATTCATCACCGTTCTTTAGCCCACGTTCTTTAGCCCACTCCGCCACCCCAGTTCAGACATGGCTATATGCAAATCAGTCTGACCCTGTGCCTGATGGGAACAGTCCAGCCCGAACTGCCAAGCCATGCCTTCACTGGACCAGAAACAAGCTTCCGAGGACCGGTTTCTGGCATTACAGCCTTCTTCAGCCCAGCTTGCTTGAATCCAGTGCCAAAGTGATCAAGGGACTCATGTCTGAGCATACCCTGCCACACTTATGGCGGCCAAAAGTGGTACAAAAGGGGGTGGTGATGGACGGAGTATCTGAACCAATCAAACACTCACACCCAGTCAAAAGATCTGGGTTTAATCCATCACCGTTCTTTAGCCCACTCTGCCACCCCAGTTCAGACATGGCTATATGCAAATCAGTCTGACCCTGTGCCTCATGGGAACAGTCCAGCCTGAACTGCCAAGCCATGCCTTCCCTGGACCGGAAACAAGCTTCCGAGGACCGGTTTCTGACATTACAGCCTTCTTCAGCCCGGCTTGCTTGAATCCAGTGGCAAAGTGAGCAAGGGACTCACGTCTGAGCATACCCTGCCACACTTATGGCGGCCAAAAGTGGTACAAAAGGGGGTGGTGATGGACGGAGCATCTGAACCAATCGAACACTCACACCCAGTCAAAAGATCTGTGTTTAATCCATCACCGTTCTTTAGCCCACTCTGCCACCCCAGTTCAGACATGGCTATATGCAAATCAGTCTGACCCTGTGCCTCATGGGAACAGTCCAGCCCGAACTGCCAAGCCATGCCTTCCCTGGACCGGAAACAAGCTTCCGAGGACCGGTTTCTGGCATTACAGCCTAATTCAGTCCAGGTTGCTTGAATCCAGTGGCAAAGTGAGCAAGGGACTCACGTCTGAGCATACCCTGCCACACTTATGGCGGCCAAAAGTGGTACAAAAGGGGGTGGTGATGGACGGAGCATCTGAACCAATCAAACACTCACACCCAGTCAAAAGATCTGGGTTTAATCCATCACCGTTCTTTAGCCCACTCTGCCACCCCAGTTCAGACATGGCTATATGCAAATCAGTCTGACCCTGTGCCTCATGGAAACAGTCCAGCCCGAACTGCCAAGCCATGCCTTCCCTGGACCGGAAAAAAGGTTCCGAGGACCGGTTTCTGGCATTACAGCCTTCTTCAGCCCGGCTTGCTTGAATCCAGTGGCAAAGTGAGCAAGGAATTCACGTCTGAGCATACCCTGCCACACTTATGGCGGCCAAAAGTGGTACAAAAGGGGGTGGTGATGGACGGAGCATCTGAACCAATCAAACACTCACACCCAGTCAAAAGATCTGGGTTTAATCCATCACTGTTCTTTAGCCCACATTCTCTAGCCCACTCCGCCACCCCAGTTCAGATATGGCTATATGCAAATCAGTCTGACCCTGTGCCTCATGGGAACAGTCCAGCCCGAACTTCCAAGCCATGCCTTCCCTGGACCAGAAACAAGCTTCCGAGGACCGGTTTCTGGCATTACAGCCTTCTTTAGCCCTGCTTGCTTGAATCTAGTGGCTAAGTGAGCAAGGGACTCACGTCTGAGCATACCCTGCCACACCTATGGCGGCCAAAAGTGGTACAAAAGGGGGTGGTGATGGACGGAGCATCTGAACCAATCAAACACTCACACCCCGTCAAAAGATCTAGGTTTAATCCATCACCGTTCTTTAGCCCACTCTGCCACCCCAGTTCAGACATGGCTATATGCAAATCAGTCTGACCCTGTGCCTCATGGAAACAGTCCAGCCTGAACTGCCAAGCCATGCCTTCCCTGGACCGGAAACAAGCTTCCGAGGACCGGTTTCTGGCATTACAGCCTTCTTCAGCCCGGCTTGCTTGAATCCAGTGGCAAAGTGAGCAAGGGACTCACGTCTGAGCATACCCTGCCACACTTATGGCGGCCAAAAGTGGTACAAAAGGGGGTGGTGATGGCTGGAGCATCTGAACCAATCAAACACTCACACCCAGTCAAAAGATCTAGGTTTAATCCATCACCGTTCTTTAGCCCACTCTGCCACCCCAGTTCAGACATGGCTATATGCAAATCAGTCTGACCCTGTGCCTCATGGGAACAGTCCAGCCCAAACTGCCAAGCCATGCCTTCCCTGGACCGGAAACAAGCTTCTGAGGACCGGTTTCTGGCATTACAGCCTTCTTCAGCCCGGCTTGCTTGAATCCAGTGGCAAAGTGAGCAAGGGACTCACGTCTGAGCATACCCTGCCACACTTATGGCGGCCAAAAGTGGTACAAAAGGGGGAGGCGATGGACGGATCATCTGAACCAATCAAACACTCACACCCAGTCAAAAGATCTGGATTTAATCCATCACCGTTCTTTAGCCCACGTTCTTAAGCCCACTCCGCCACCCCAGTTCAGACATGGCTATATGCAAATCAGTCTGACCCTGTGCCTCATGGGAACAGTCCAGTCCGAACTGCCAAGCCATGCCTTCCCTGGACCGGAAACAAGCTTCCGAGGACCGGTTTCTGGCATTACAGCCTAATTCAGCCCGGCTTGCTTGAATCCAGTGGCAAAGTGAGCAAGGGACTCACGTCTGAGCCTACCCTGCCACACTTATGGCGGCCAAAAGTGGTACAAAAGGGGGTGGTGATGGACGGAGCATCTGAACCAATCGAACACTCACACCCAGTCAAAAGATCTGTGTTTAATCCATCACCGTTCTTTAGCCCACTCTGCCACCCCAGTTCAGACATGGCTATATGCAAATCAGTCTGACCCTGTGCCTCATGGGAACAGTCCAGCCCGAACTGCAAAGCCATGCCTTCCCTGGACCGGAAACAAGCTTCCGAGGACCGGTTTCTGGCATTACAGCCTTCTTCAGCACGGCTTGCTTATATCCAGTGGCAAAGTGAGCAAGGGACTCATGTCTGAGCATACCCTGCCACACTTATGGCGGCGGTGGTGATGGACGGAGCAACTGAACCAATCAAACACTCACACCCAGTCAAAAGATCTGGGTTTAATCCATCACCGTTCTTTAGCCCACTTTGCCACCCCAGTTCAGACATGGCAATATGCAAATCAGTCTGACCCTGTGCCTCATGGGAACAGTCCAGCCCGAACTGCCAAGCCATGCCTTCCCTGGACCGGAAACAAGCTTCCGAGGACCGGTTTCTGGCATTACAGTCTTCTTCAGCCCGGCTTGCTTGAATCCAGTTGCAAAGTGAGCAAGGGACTCACGTCTGAGCATACCCTGCCACACTTATGGCGGCCAAAAGTGGTACAAAAGGGGGTCGTGATGGACGGAGCATCTGAACCAATCAAACACTCACACCCAGTCAAAAGATCTGGATTTAATCCATCACCGTTCTTTAGCCCACTCTGCCACCCCAGTTCAGACATGGCTATATGCAAATCATTCTGACCCTGTGACTCATGGGAACAGTCCAGCCTGAACTGCCAAGCCATGCCTTCCATGGACCGGAAACAAGCTTCCGAGGACCGGTTTCTGGCATTACAGCCTTCTTCAGCACGGCTTGCTTGTATCCAGTGGCAAAGTGAGCAAGGGACTCATGTCTGAAAATACCCTGCCACACTTATGGCGGCCAAAAGTGGTACAAAAGGTGGTGGTGATGGACGGAGCATCTGAACCAATCAAACACTCACACCCAGTCAAAAGATCTGGGTTTAATCCATCACCGTTCTTTAGCCCACTTTGCCACCCAAGTTCAGACATGGCAATATGCAAATCAGTCTGGCCCTGTGCCTCATGGGAACAGTCCAGCCCGAACTGCCAAGCCATGCCTTCCCTGGACCGGAAACAAGCTTCCAAGGACCGGTTTCTGGCATTACAGTCTTCTTCAGCCCGGCTTGCTTGAATCCAGTGGCAAAGTGAGCAAGGGACTCACGTCTGAGCATACCCTGCCACACTTATGGCGGCCAAAAGTGGTACAAAAGGGGGTGGTGATGGACGGAGCATCTGAACCAATCAAACACTCACACCCAGTCAAAAGATCTGGATTTAATCCATCACCGTTCTTTAGCTCACTATGCCACCCCAGTTCAGACATGGCTATATGCAAATCATTCTGACCCTGGACTCATGGGAACAGTCTAGCCTGAACTGCCAAGCCAGGCCTTCCATGGACCGGAAACAAGCTTCCGAGGACCGGTTTCTGGCATTACAGCCTTCTTCAGCCCGGCTTGCTTGAATCCAGTGGCAAAGTGAGCAAGGGACTCACGTCTGAGCATACCCTGCCACACTTATAGCAGCCAAAAGTGGTACAAAAGGGGGTGGTGATGGACGGAGCATCTGAACCAATCAAACACTCACACCCAGTCAAAAGATCTGGGTTTAATCCAACACCGTTCTTTAGCCCACTCCGCCACCCCAGATCAGACATGGCTATATGCAAATCAGTCTGAACCTGTGCCTCATGGGAACAGTCCAGCCCGAACTGCTAAGCCATGCCTTCCCTGGACCGGAAACAAGCTTCCGAAGACCGGTTTCTGGCATTACAGCCTTCTTCAGCATGGCTTGCTTGTATCCAGTGGCAAAGTGAGCAAGGGACTCATGTCTGAGCATACCCTGCCACACTTATGGCGGCCAAAAGTGGTACAAAAGGGGGTGGTGATGGACGGAGCATCTGAACCAATCAAACACTCACACCCATTCAAAAGATCTGGATTTAATCCATCACCGTTCTTTAGCCCACTCTGCCACCCCAGTTCAGACATGGCTATATACAAATCAGTCTGACCCTGTGCCTCATGGGAACAGTCCAGCCCGAACTGCCAAGCCATGCCTTCCCTGGACAGGAAACAAGCTTCCGAGGACGGGTTTCTGGCATTGCAGCCTTCTTCAGCCTGGCTTGCTTGAATCCAGTGGCAAAGTGAGCAAGGGACTCACGTCTGAGCATACCCTGCCACACTTATGGCAGCCAAAAGTGGTACAAAAGGGGGTGGTGATGGACGGAGCATCTGAACCAATCAAACACTCACACCCAGTCAAAAGATCTGGGTTTATTCCAACACCATTCTTTAGCCCACTCCGCCACCCCAGATCAGACATGGCTATATGCAAATCAGTCTGACCCTGTGCCTCATGGGAACAGTCCAGCCCGAACTGCCAAGCCATGCCTTCCCTGGACCGGAAACAGCTTCCGAGGACCGGTTTCTGGCATTACAGTCTTCTTCAGCCCGGCTTGCTTGAATCCAGTGGCAAAGTGAGCAAGGGACTCACGTCTGAGCATACCCTGCCACACTTATGGTGGCCAAAAGTGGTACAAAAGGTGGTGGTGATGGACGGAGCATCTGAACCAATCAAACACTCACACCCAGTCAAAAGATCTGGGTTTAATCCATCACCGTTCTTTAGCCCACTTTGCCACCCCAGTTCAGACATGGCAATATGCAAATCAGTCTGACCCTGTGCCTCATGGGAACAGTCCAGCCCGAACTGCCAAGCCATGCCTTCCCTGGACCGGAATCAAGTTTCCGAGGACCGGTTTCTGGCATTACAGTCTTCTTCAGCCCGGCTTGCTTGAATCCAGTTGCAAAGTGAGCAAGGGACTCACGTCTGAGCATACCCTGCCACACTTATGGCGGCCAAAAGTGGTACAAAAGGGGGTGGTGATGGACGGAGCATCTGAACCAATCAAACACTCACACCCAGTCAAAAGATCTGGATTTAATCCATCACCGTTCTTTAGCCCACTCTGCCACCCCAGTTCAGACATGGCTATATGCAAATCATTCTGACCCTGTGACTCATGGGAACAGTCCAGCCTGAACTGCCAAGTCAGGCCTTCCATGGACCGGAAACAAGCTTCCGAGGACCGGTTTCTGGCATTACAGCCTTCTTCAGCCCGGCTTGCTTGAATCTAGTGGCAAAGTGAGCAAGGGACTCACGTCTGAGCATACCCTGCCACACTTATGGTGGCCAAAAGTGGTACAAAAGGGGGTGGTGATGGCTGGAGCATCTGAACCAATCAAACACTCACACCCAGTCAAAAGATCTAGGTATAATCCATCACCGTTCTTTAGCCCACTCTGCCACCCCAGTTCAGACATGGCTATATGCAAATCAGCCTGACCCTGTGCCTCATGGGAACAGTCCAGCCCGAACTGCCAAGCCATGCCTTCCTTGGACCGGAAACAAGCTTCCGAGGACCGGTTTCTGGCATTACAGCCTAATTCAGTCCGGCTTGCTTGAATCCAGTGGCAAAGTGAGCAAGGGACTCACGTCTGAGCATACCCTGCCACACTTATGGCGGCCAAAAGTGGTACAAAAGGGGGTGGTGATGGCTGGAGCATCTGAACCAATCAAACACTCACACCCAGTCAAAAGATCTGGGTTTAATCAATCACCGTTCTATAGCCCACTCTGCCACCCCAGTTCAGACATGGCTATATGCAAATCAGTCTGACCCTGTGCCTCATGGAAACAGTCCAGCCCGAACTGCCAAGCCATGCCTTCCCTGGACCGGAAACAAGCTTCCGAGGACCGGTTTCTGGCAATACACCTTCTTCAGCCAGGCTTGCTTGAATCCAGTGGCAAAGTGAGCAAGGGACTCACGTCTGAGCATACCCTGCCACAATTATGGCGGCCAAAAGTGGTACAAAAGGGGGTGGTGATGGATGGAGCATCTGAACCAATCAAACACTCACACCCAGTCAAAAGATCTGGGTTTAATCCATCACCGTTCTTTAGCCCACGTTCTTAAGCCCACTCCGCCACCCCAGTTCAGACATGGCTATATGCAAATCAGTCTGACCCTGTGCCTCATGGGAACAGTCCAGCCCGAACTGCCAAGCCATGCCTTCCCTGGACCAGAAACAAGCTTCCGAGGACCGGTTTCTGGCATTACAGCCTTCTTCAGCCCGGCTTGCTAGAATCCAGTGGCAAAGTGAGCAAGGGACTCATGTCCGAGCATACCCTGCCACACTTATGGCGGCCAAAAGTGGTACAAAAGGGGGTGGTGATGGACGGAGCATCTGAACCAATCAAACACTCACACCCAGTCAAAAGATCTGGGTTTAATCCATCACCGTTCTTTAGCCCACTCTGCCACCCCAGTTCAGACATGGCTATATGCAAATCAGTCTGACCCTGTGCCTCATGGGAACAGTCCAGTCCGAACTGCCAAGCCATGCCTTCCCTGGACCGGAAACAAGCTTCCGAGGACCGGTTTCTGGCATTACAGCCTAATTCAGCCCGGCTTGCTTGAATCCAGTGGCAAAGTGAGCAAGGAACTCACGTCTGAGCCTACCCTGCCACACTTATGGCGGCCAAAAGTGGTACAAAAGGGGGTGGTGATGGACGGAGCATCTAAACCAATCGAACACTCACACCCAGTCAAAAGATCTGTGTTTAATCCATCACCGTTCTTTAGCCCACTCTGCCACCCCAGTTCAGACATGGCTATATGCAAATCAGTCTGACCCTGTGCCTCATGGGAACAGTCCAGCCCGAACTGCCAAGCCATGCCTTCCCTGGACCGGAAACAAGCTTCCGAGGACCGGTTTCTGGCATTACAGTCTTCTTCAGCCCGGCTTGCTTGAATCCAGTGGCAAAGTGAGCAAGGGACTCACGTCTGAGCATACCCTGCCACACTTATGGTGGCCAAAAGTGGTACAAAAGGTGGTGGTGATGGACGGAGCATCTGAACCAATCAAACACTCACACCCAGTCAAAAGATCTGGGTTTAATCCATCACCGTTCTTTAGCCCACTTTGCCACCCCAGTTCAGACATGGCAATATGCAAATCAGTCTGACCCTGTGCCTCATGGGAACAGTCCAGCCCGAACTGCCAAGCCATGCCTTCCCTGGACCGGAATCAAGTTTCCGAGGACCGGTTTCTGGCATTACAGTCTTCTTCAGCCCGGCTTGCTTGAATCCAGTTGCAAAGTGAGCAAGGGACTCACGTCTGAGCATACCCTGCCACACTTATGGCGGCCAAAAGTGGTACAAAAGGGGGTGGTGATGGACGGAGCATCTGAACCAATCAAACACTCACACCCAGTCAAAAGATCTGGATTTAATCCATCACCGTTCTTTAGCCCACTCTGCCACCCCAGTTCAGACATGGCTATATGCAAATCATTCTGACCCTGTGACTCATGGGAACAGTCCAGCCTGAACTGCCAAGTCAGGCCTTCCATGGACCGGAAACAAGCTTCCGAGGACCGGTTTCTGGCATTACAGCCTTCTTCAGCCCGGCTTGCTTGAATCTAGTGGCAAAGTGAGCAAGGGACTCACGTCTGAGCATACCCTGCCACACTTATGGTGGCCAAAAGTGGTACAAAAGGGGGTGGTGATGGCTGGAGCATCTGAACCAATCAAACACTCACACCCAGTCAAAAGATCTAGGTATAATCCATCACCGTTCTTTAGCCCACTCTGCCACCCCAGTTCAGACATGGCTATATGCAAATCAGCTTGACCCTGTGCCTCATGGGAACAGTCCAGCCCGAACTGCCAAGCCATGCCTTCCTTGGACCGGAAACAAGCTTCCGAGGACCGGTTTCTGGCATTACAGCCTAATTCAGTCCGGCTTGCTTGAATCCAGTGGCAAAGTGAGCAAGGGACTCACGTCTGAGCATACCCTGCCACACTTATGGCGGCCAAAAGTGGTACAAAAGGGGGTGGTGATGGCTGGAGCATCTGAACCAATCAAACACTCACACCCAGTCAAAAGATCTGGGTTTAATCAATCACCGTTCTATAGCCCACTCTGCCACCCCAGTTCAGACATGGCTATATGCAAATCAGTCTGACCCTGTGCCTCATGGAAACAGTCCAGCCCGAACTGCCAAGCCATGCCTTCCCTGGACCGGAAACAAGCTTCCGAGGACCGGTTTCTGGCAATACACCTTCTTCAGCCAGGCTTGCTTGAATCCAGTGGCAAAGTGAGCAAGGGACTCACGTCTGAGCATACCCTGCCACAATTATGGCGGCCAAAAGTGGTACAAAAGGGGGTGGTGATGGATGGAGCATCTGAACCAATCAAACACTCACACCCAGTCAAAAGATCTGGGTTTATTCCAACACCATTCTTTAGCCCACTCCGCCACCCCAGATCAGACATGGCTATATGCAAATCAGTCTGACCCTGTGCCTCATGGGAACAGTCCAGCCCGAACTGCCAAGCCATGCCTTCCCTGGACCGGAAACAGCTTCCGAGGACCGGTTTCTGGCATTACAGTCTTCTTCAGCCCGGCTTGCTTGAATCCAGTGGCAAAGTGAGCAAGGGACTCACGTCTGAGCATACCCTGCCACACTTATGGTGGCCAAAAGTGGTACAAAAGGTGGTGGTGATGGACGGAGCATCTGAACCAATCAAACACTCACACCCAGTCAAAAGATCTGGGTTTAATCCATCACCGTTCTTTAGCCCACTTTGCCACCCCAGTTCAGACATGGCAATATGCAAATCAGTCTGACCCTGTGCCTCATGGGAACAGTCCAGCCCGAACTGCCAAGCCATGCCTTCCCTGGACCGGAATCAAGTTTCCGAGGACCGGTTTCTGGCATTACAGTCTTCTTCAGCCCGGCTTGCTTGAATCCAGTTGCAAAGTGAGCAAGGGACTCACGTCTGAGCATACCCTGCCACACTTATGGCGGCCAAAAGTGGTACAAAAGGGGGTGGTGATGGACGGAGCATCTGAACCAATCAAACACTCACACCCAGTCAAAAGATCTGGATTTAATCCATCACCGTTCTTTAGCCCACTCTGCCACCCCAGTTCAGACATGGCTATATGCAAATCATTCTGACCCTGTGACTCATGGGAACAGTCCAGCCTGAACTGCCAAGTCAGGCCTTCCATGGACCGGAAACAAGCTTCCGAGGACCGGTTTCTGGCATTACAGCCTTCTTCAGCCCGGCTTGCTTGAATCTAGTGGCAAAGTGAGCAAGGGACTCACGTCTGAGCATACCCTGCCACACTTATGGTGGCCAAAAGTGGTACAAAAGGGGGTGGTGATGGCTGGAGCATCTGAACCAATCAAACACTCACACCCAGTCAAAAGATCTAGGTATAATCCATCACCGTTCTTTAGCCCACTCTGCCACCCCAGTTCAGACATGGCTATATGCAAATCAGCCTGACCCTGTGCCTCATGGGAACAGTCCAGCCCGAACTGCCAAGCCATGCCTTCCTTGGACCGGAAACAAGCTTCCGAGGACCGGTTTCTGGCATTACAGCCTAATTCAGTCCGGCTTGCTTGAATCCAGTGGCAAAGTGAGCAAGGGACTCACGTCTGAGCATACCCTGCCACACTTATGGCGGCCAAAAGTGGTACAAAAGGGGGTGGTGATGGCTGGAGCATCTGAACCAATCAAACACTCACACCCAGTCAAAAGATCTGGGTTTAATCAATCACCGTTCTATAGCCCACTCTGCCACCCCAGTTCAGACATGGCTATATGCAAATCAGTCTGACCCTGTGCCTCATGTAAACAGTCCAGCCCGAACTGCCAAGCCATGCCTTCCCTGGACCGGAAACAAGCTTCCGAGGACCGGTTTCTGGCAATACACCTTCTTCAGCCAGGCTTGCTTGAATCCAGTGGCAAAGTGAGCAAGGGACTCACGTCTGAGCATACCCTGCCACAATTATGGCGGCCAAAAGTGGTACAAAAGGGGGTGGTGATGGATGGAGCATCTGAACCAATCAAACACTCACACCCAGTCAAAAGATCTGGGTTTAATCCATCACCGTTCTTTAGCCCACGTTCTTAAGCCCACTCCGCCACCCCAGTTCAGACATGGCTATATGCAAATCAGTCTGACCCTGTGCCTCATGGGAACAGTCCAGCCCGAACTGCCAAGCCATGCCTTCCCTGGACCAGAAACAAGCTTCCGAGGACCGGTTTCTGGCATTACAGCCTTCTTCAGCCCGGCTTGCTAGAATCCAGTGGCAAAGTGAGCAAGGGACTCATGTCCGAGCATACCCTGCCACACTTATGGCGGCCAAAAGTGGTACAAAAGGGGGTGGTGATGGACGGAGCATCTGAACCAATCAAACACTCACACCCAGTCAAAAGATCTGGGTTTAATCCATCACCGTTCTTTAGCCCACTCTGCCACCCCAGTTCAGACATGGCTATATGCAAATCAGTCTGACCCTGTGCCTCATGGGAACAGTCCAGTCCGAACTGCCAAGCCATGCCTTCCCTGGACCGGAAACAAGCTTCCGAGGACCGGTTTCTGGCATTACAGCCTAATTCAGCCCGGCTTGCTTGAATCCAGTGGCAAAGTGAGCAAGGAACTCACGTCTGAGCCTACCCTGCCACACTTATGGCGGCCAAAAGTGGTACAAAAGGGGGTGGTGATGGACGGAGCATCTAAACCAATCGAACACTCACACCCAGTCAAAAGATCTGTGTTTAATCCATCACCGTTCTTTAGCCCACTCTGCCACCCCAGTTCAGACATGGCTATATGCAAATCAGTCTGACCCTGTGCCTCATGGGAACAGTCCAGCCCGAACTGCCAAGCCATGCCTTCCCTGGACCGGAAACAAGCTTCCGAGGACCGGTTTCTGGCATTACAGTCTTCTTCAGCCCGGCTTGCTTGAATCCAGTGGCAAAGTGAGCAAGGGACTCACGTCTGAGCATACCCTGCCACACTTATGGTGGCCAAAAGTGGTACAAAAGGTGGTGGTGATGGACGGAGCATCTGAACCAATCAAACACTCACACCCAGTCAAAAGATCTGGGTTTAATCCATCACCGTTCTTTAGCCCACTTTGCCACCCCAGTTCAGACATGGCAATATGCAAATCAGTCTGACCCTGTGCCTCATGGGAACAGTCCAGCCCGAACTGCCAAGCCATGCCTTCCCTGGACCGGAATCAAGTTTCCGAGGACCGGTTTCTGGCATTACAGTCTTCTTCAGCCCGGCTTGCTTGAATCCAGTTGCAAAGTGAGCAAGGGACTCACGTCTGAGCATACCCTGCCACACTTATGGCGGCCAAAAGTGGTACAAAAGGGGGTGGTGATGGACGGAGCATCTGAACCAATCAAACACTCACACCCAGTCAAAAGATCTGGATTTAATCCATCACCGTTCTTTAGCCCACTCTGCCACCCCAGTTCAGACATGGCTATATGCAAATCATTCTGACCCTGTGACTCATGGGAACAGTCCAGCCTGAACTGCCAAGTCAGGCCTTCCATGGACCGGAAACAAGCTTCCGAGGACCGGTTTCTGGCATTACAGCCTTCTTCAGCCCGGCTTGCTTGAATCTAGTGGCAAAGTGAGCAAGGGACTCACGTCTGAGCATACCCTGCCACACTTATGGTGGCCAAAAGTGGTACAAAAGGGGGTGGTGATGGCTGGAGCATCTGAACCAATCAAACACTCACACCCAGTCAAAAGATCTAGGTATAATCCATCACCGTTCTTTAGCCCACTCTGCCACCCCAGTTCAGACATGGCTATATGCAAATCAGCTTGACCCTGTGCCTCATGGGAACAGTCCAGCCCGAACTGCCAAGCCATGCCTTCCTTGGACCGGAAACAAGCTTCCGAGGACCGGTTTCTGGCATTACAGCCTAATTCAGTCCGGCTTGCTTGAATCCAGTGGCAAAGTGAGCAAGGGACTCACGTCTGAGCATACCCTGCCACACTTATGGCGGCCAAAAGTGGTACAAAAGGGGGTGGTGATGGCTGGAGCATCTGAACCAATCAAACACTCACACCCAGTCAAAAGATCTGGGTTTAATCAATCACCGTTCTATAGCCCACTCTGCCACCCCAGTTCAGACATGGCTATATGCAAATCAGTCTGACCCTGTGCCTCATGGAAACAGTCCAGCCCGAACTGCCAAGCCATGCCTTCCCTGGACCGGAAACAAGCTTCCGAGGACCGGTTTCTGGCAATACACCTTCTTCAGCCAGGCTTGCTTGAATCCAGTGGCAAAGTGAGCAAGGGACTCACGTCTGAGCATACCCTGCCACAATTATGGCGGCCAAAAGTGGTACAAAAGGGGGTGGTGATGGATGGAGCATCTGAACCAATCAAACACTCACACCCAGTCAAAAGATCTGGGTTTAATCCATCACCGTTCTTTAGCCCACGTTCTTAAGCCCACTCCGCCACCCCAGTTCAGACATGGCTATATGCAAATCAGTCTGACCCTGTGCCTCATGGGAACAGTCCAGCCCGAACTGCCAAGCCATGCCTTCCCTGGACCAGAAACAAGCTTCCGAGGACCGGTTTCTGGCATTACAGCCTTCTTCAGCCCGGCTTGCTTGAATCCAGTGGCAAAGTGAGCAAGGGACTCATGTCCGAGCATACCCTGCCACACTTATGGCGGCCAAAAGTGGTACAAAAGGGGGTGGTGATGGACGGAGCATCTGAACCAATCAAACACTCACACCCAGTCAAAAGATCTGGGTTTAATCCATCACCGTTCTTTAGCCCACTCTGCCACCCCAGTTCAGACATGGCTATATGCAAATCAGTCTGACCCTGTGCCTCATGGGAACAGTCCAGTCCGAACTGCCAAGCCATGCCTTCCCTGGACCGGAAACAAGCTTCCGAGGACCGGTTTCTGGCATTACAGCCTAATTCAGCCCGGCTTGCTTGAATCCAGTGGCAAAGTGAGCAAGGAACTCACGTCTGAGCCTACCCTGCCACACTTATGGCGGCCAAAAGTGGTACAAAAGGGGGTGGTGATGGACGGAGCATCTAAACCAATCGAACACTCACACCCAGTCAAAAGATCTGGATTTAATCCATCACCGTTCTTTAGCTCACTATGCCACCCCAGTTCGGACATGGCTATATGCAAATCATTCTGACCCTGGACTCATGGGAACAGTCTAGCCTGAACTGCCAAGCCAGGCCTTCCATGGACCGGAAACAAGCTTCCGAGGACCGGTTTCTGGCATTACAGCCTTCTTCAGCCCGGCTTGCTTGAATCCAGTGGTAAAGTGAGCAAGGGACTCACGTCTGAGCATACCCTGCCACACTTATGGCGGCCAAAAGTGGTACAAAAGGTGGTGGTGATGGACGGAGCATCTGAACCAATCAAACACTCACACCCAGTCAAAAGATCTGGGTTTAATCCATCACCGTTCTTTAGCCCACTTTGCCACCCCAGTTCAGACATGGCAATATGCAAATCAGTCTGACCCTGTGCCTCATGGGAACAGTCCAGCCCGAACTGCCAAGCCATGCCTTCCCTGGACCGGAAACAAGCTTCCGAGGACCAGTTTCTGGCATTATAGTCTTCTTCTGCCCGGCTTGCTTGAATCCAGTGGCAAAGTGAGCAAGGGACTCACGTCTGAGCATACCCTGCCACACTTATGGCGGCCAAAAGTGGTACAAAAGGGGGTGGTGATGGACGGAGCATCTGAACCAATCAAACACTCACACCCAGTCAAAAGATCTGGATTTAATCCATCACCGTTCTTTAGCTCACTATGCCACCCCAGTTCGGACATGGCTATATGCAAATCATTCTGACCCTGGACTCATGGGAACAGTCTAGCCTGAACTGCCAAGCCAGGCCTTCCATGGACCGGAAACAAGCTTCCGAGGACCGGTTTCTGGCATTACAGCCTTCTTCAGCCCGGCTTGCTTGAATCCAGTGGTAAAGTGAGCAAGGGACTCACGTCTGAGCATACCCTGCCACACTTATGGCAGCCAAAAGTGGTACAAAAGGGGGTGGTGATGGACGGAGCATCTGAACCAATCAAACACTCACACCCAGTCAAAAGATCTGGGTTTAATCCAACACCGTTCTTTAGCCCACTCCGCCACCCCAGATCAGACATGGCTATATGCAAATCAGTCTGAACCTGTGCCTCATGGGAACAGTCCAGCCCGAAATGTCAAGCCATGCCTTCCCTGGACCGGAAACAAGCTTCCGAAGACCGGTTTCTGGCATTACAGCCTTCTTCAGCACGGCTTGCTTGTATCCAGTGGCAAAGTGAGCAAGAGACTCATGTCTGAGCATACCCTGCAACACTTATGGCGGCAAAAATTGGTACAAAAGGGGGTGGTGATGGATGGAGCATCTGAACCAATCAAACACTCACACCCAGTCAAAAGATCTGGGTTTAATCCATCACCGTTCTTTAGCCCACTTTGCCACCCCAGTTCAGACATGGCAATATGCAAATCAGTCTGACCCTGTGCCTCATGGGAACAGTCCAGCCTGAACTGCCAAGCCATGCCTTCCCTGGACGGGAAACAAGCTTCCGAGGACCGGTTTCTGGCATTACAGTCTTCTTCAGCCCGGCTTGCTTGAATCCAGTGGCAAAGTGAGCAAGGGACTCACGTCTGAGCATACCCTGCCACACTTATGGCGGCCAAAAGTGGTACAAAAGGAGGTGGTGATGGACGGAGCATCTGAACCAATCAAACACTCACACCCAGTCAAAAGATCTGGATTTAATCCATCACCGTTCTTTAGCCCACTCTGCCACCCCAGTTCAGACATGGCTATATACAAATCAGTCTGACCCTGTGCCTCATGGGAACAGTCCAGCCCGAACTGCCAAGCCATGCCTTCCCTCGACCGGAAACAAGCTTCCGAGGACCGGTTTCTGGCATTGCAGCCTTCTTCAGCCCGGCTTGCTTGAATCCAGTGGCAAAGTGAGCAAGGGACTCACGTCTGAGCATACCCTGCCACACTTATGGCAGCCAAAAGTGGTACAAAAGGGGGTGGTGATGGACGGAGCATCTGAACCAATCAAACACTCACACCCAGTCAAAAGATCTGGGTTTATTCCAACACCGTTCTTTAGCCCACTCCGCCACCCCAGATCAGACATGGCTATATGCAAATCAGTCTGAACCTGTGCCTCATGGGAACAACCCAGCCCAAACTGCCAAGCCATGCCTTCCCTGGACCGGAAACAAGCTTCCGAGAACCGGTTTCTGGCATTACAGCCTTCTTCAGCCCGGCTTGCTTGAATCTAGTGGCAAAGTGAGCAAGGGACTCACGTCTGAGCATAAACTGCCACACCTATGGCGGCCAAAAGTGGTACAAAAGGGGGTGGTGATGGACGGAGCATCTGAACCAATCAAACACTCACACCCAGTCAAAAGATCTAGGTTTAATCCATCACCGTTCTTTAGCCCACTCTGCCACCCCAGTTCAGACATGGCTATATGCAAATCAGTCTGACCCTGTGCCTCATGGGAACAGTCCAGCCCGAACTGCCAAGCCATGCCTTCCCTGGACCGGAAACAAGCTTCCAAGGACCGGTTACTGGCATTACAGCCTAATTCAGCCCGGCTTGCTTGAATCCAGTGGCAAAGTGAGCAAGGGACTCACGTCTGAGCATACCCTGCCACACTTATGGCGGCCAAAAGTGGTACAAAAGGAGGTGGTGATGGACGGAGCATCTGAACCAATCAAACACTCACACCCAGTCAAAAGATCTGGATTTAATCCATCACCGTTCTTTAGCCCACTCTGCCACCCCAGTTCAGACATGGCTATATACAAATCAGTCTGACCCTGTGCCTCATGGGAACAGTCCAGCCCGAACTGCCAAGCCATGCCTTCCCTCGACCGGAAACAAGCTTCCGAGGACCGGTTTCTGGCATTGCAGCCTTCTTCAGCCCGGCTTGCTTGAATCCAGTGGCAAAGTGAGCAAGGGACTCACGTCTGAGCATACCCTGCCACACTTATGGCATCCAAAAGTGGTACAAAAGGGGGTGGTGATGGACGGAGCATCTGAACCAATCAAACACTCACACCCAGTCAAAAGATCTGGGTTTATTCCAACACCGTTCTTTAGCCCACTCCGCCACCCCAGATCAGACATGGCTATATGCAAATCAGTCTGAACCTGTGCCTCATGGGAACAACCCAGCCCAAACTGCCAAGCCATGCCTTCCCTGGACCGGAAACAAGCTTCCGAGGACCGGTTTCTGGCATTACAGCCTTCTTCAGCCCGGCTTGCTTGAATCCAGTGGCAAAGTGAGCAAGGGACTCACGTCTGAGCATACCCTGCCACACTTATGGCAGCCAAAAGTGGTACAAAAGGTGGTGGTGATGGACGGAGCATCTGAACCAATCAAACACTCACACCCAGTCAAAAGATCTAGGTTTAATCCATCACCGTTCTTTAGCCCACTCTGCCACCCCAGTTCAGACATGGCTATATGCAAATCAGTCTGACCCTGTGCCTCATGGGAACAGTCCAGCCCGAACAGCCAAGCCATGCCTTCCCTGGACCGGAAACAAGCTTCCAAGGACCGGTTACTGGCATTACAGCCTAATTCAGCCCGGCTTGCTTGAATCCAGTGGCAAAGTGAGCAAGGGACTCACGTCTGAGCATACCCTGCCACACTTATGGCGGCCAAAAGTGGTACAAAAGGGGGTGGTGATGGACGGAGCATCTGAACCAATCAAACACTCACACCCAGTCAAAAGATCTGGGTTTAATCCATCACCTTTCTTTAGCCCACTCTGCCACCCCAGTTCAGACATGGCTATATGCAAATCAGTCTGACCCTGTGCCTCATGGAAACAGTCCAGCCCGAACTGCCAAGCCATGCCTTCCCTGGACCGGAAACAAGCCTCCGAGGACCGGTTTCTGGCATTACAGCCTTCTTCAGCCCGGCTTGCTTGAATCCAGTGGCAAAGTGAGCAAGGGACTCACGTCTGAGCATACCCTGCCACACTTATGGCGGCCAAAAGTGGTACAAAAGGGGGTGGTGATGGACGGAGCATCTGAACCAATCAAAGACTCACACCCAGTCAAAAGATCTGGGTTTAATCCATCACCATTCTTTAGCCCACTCTGCCACCCCAGTTCAGACATGGCTATATGCAAATCAGTCTGACCTTGTGCCTCATGGGTACAGTCCAGCCCGAACTGCCAAGCCATGCCTTCCCTGGACCGGAAACAAGCTTCCGAGGACCAGTTTCTGGCATTACAGCCTAATTCAGCCCGGCTTGCTTGAATCCAGTGGCAAAGTGAGCAAGGGACTCACGTCTGAGCATAGCCTGCCACACTTATTGTGGCCAAAAGTGGTACAAAAGGGGGTGGTGATGGGCGGAGCATCTGAACCAATCGAACACTCACACCCAGTCAAAAGATCTGGGTTTAATCCATCACCGTTCTTTAGCCCACTCTGCCACCCCAGTTCAGACATGGCTATATGCAAATCAGTCTGACCCTGTGCCTCATGGGAACAGTCCAGCCGGAACTGCCAAGCCATGCATTCCCTGGACCGGAAACAAGCTTCTGAGGACCGGTTTCTGGCATTACAGCCTTCTTCAGCACGGCTTGCTTGTATCCAGTGGCAAAGTGAGCAAGGGACTCATGTCTGAGCATACCCTGCCACACTTATGGCAGCCAAAAGTGGTACAAAAGGGGGTGGTGATGGACGGAGCATCTGAACCAATCAAACACTCACACCCAGTCAAAAGATCTGGGTTTAATCCAACACCGTTCTTTAGCCCACTCCGCCACCCCAGATCAGACATGGCTATATGCAAATCAGTCTGAACCTGTGCCTCATGGGAACAGTCCAGCCCGAACTGCCAAGCCATGCCTTCCCTGGACCGGAAACAAGCTTCCGAGAACCGGTTTATGGCATTACAGCCTTCTTCAGCCCGGCTTGCTTGAATCCAGTGGCAAAGTGAGCAAGGGACTCACGTCTGAGCATACCCTGTCACACTTATGGCGGCCAAACGTGGTACAAAAGGGGGTGATGATGGACGGAGCATCTGAACCAATCAAACACTCACACCCAGTCAAAAGATCTAGGTTTAATCCATCACCGTTCTTTAGCCCACTCTGCCACCCCAGTTCAGACATGGCTATATGCAAATCAGTCTGACCCTGTGCCTCATGGGAACAGTCCAGCCCGAACTGCCAAGCCATGCCTTCCCTGGACCGGAAACAAGCTTCCAAGGACCGGTTTCTGGCATTACAGCCTAATTCAGTCCGGCTTGCTTGAATCCAGTGGCAAAGTGAGCAAGGGACTCACGTCTGAGCATACCCTGCCACACTTATGGCGGCCAAAAGTGGTACAAAAGGGGGTGGTGATGGACGGAGCATCTGAACCAATCAAACACTCACACCCAGTCAAAAGATCTGGGTTTAATCCATCACCGTTCTTTAGCCCACACTGCCACCCCAGTTCACACATGGCTATATGCAAATCAGTCTGACCCTGTGCCTCATGGGAACAGTCCAGCCCGAACTGCCAAGCCATTCCTTCCCTGGACCGGAAACAAGCTTTCGAGGACCGGTTTCTGGCATTACAGCCTTCTTCAGCACGGCTTGCTTGTATCCAGTGGAAAAGTGAGCAAGGGACTTATGTCTGAGCATACCCTGCCACACTTATGGCGGCCAAAAGTGGTACAAAAGGGGGTGGTGATGGACGGAGCATCTGAACCAATAAAACACTCACACCCAGTCAAAAGATCTGGGTTTAATCCATCACCGTTCTTTAGCCCACTCTGCCACCCCAGTTCAGACATGGCTATATGCAAATCAGTCTGACCCTGTGCCTCATGGGAACAGTCCAGCCCTAACTGCCAAGCCATGCCTTCCCTGGACCGGAAACAAGCTTCCGAGAACCGGTTTCTGGCATTACAGCCTTCTTCAGCCCGGCTTGCTTGAATCTAGTGGCAAAGTGAGCAAGGGACTCACGTCTGAGCATAAACTGCCACACCTATGGCGGCCAAAAGTGGTACAAAAGGGGGTGGTGATGGATGGAGCATCTGAACCAAGTAAAACACTCACACCCAGTCAAAAGATCTAGGTTTAATCCATCACCGTTCTTTAGCCCACTCTGCCACCCCAGTTCAGACATGGCTATATGCAAATCAGTCTGACCCTGTGCCTCATGGGAACAGTCCAGCCCGAGCTGCCAAGCCATGCCTTCCCTGGACCGGAAACAAGCTTCCGAGGACCGGTTTCTGGCATTACAGCCTTCTTCAGCCCGGCTTGCTTGAATCCAGTGGCAAAGTGAGCAAGGGACTAACGTCTGAGCATACCCTGCCACACTTAAGGCGGCCAAAAGTGGTACAAAAGGGGGTGGTGATGGACGGAGCATCTGAACCAATCAAACACTCACACCCAGTCAAAAGATCTGGATTTAATCCATCACCGTTCTTTAGCCCACTCTGCCACCCCTGTTCAGACATGGCTATATGCAAATCAGTCTGACCCTGTACCTCATGGGAACAGTCCAGCCCGAACTGCCAAGCCATGCCTTCCCTGGACCGGAAACAAGCTTCCGAGGACCGGTTTCTGGCATTACAGCATTCTTCAGCCCGGCTTGCTTGAATCCAGTGGCAAAGTGAGCAAGGGACTCACGTCTGAGCATACCCTGCCACACTTATGGCGGCCAAAAGTGGTACAAAAGGGGGTGGTGATGGACGGAGCATCTGAACCAATCAAACACTCACACCCAGTCAAAACATCTGGGTTTAATCCAACACCGTTCTTTAGCCCACTCCGCCACCACAGTTCAGACATGGCTATATGCAAATCAGTCTGAACCTGTGCCTCATGGGAACAGTCCAGCCCGAACTGCCAAGCCATGCCTTCCCTGGACCGGAAACAAGCTTCCGAGGACCGGTTTCTGGCATTACAGCCTTCTTCAGCCCGGCTTGCTTGAATCTAGTGGCAAAGTGAGCAAGGGACTCACGTCTGAGCATACCCTGCCACACTTATGGCGGCCAAAAGTGGTACAAAAGAGGGTGGTGATGGCTGGAGCATTTGAACCAATCAAACACTCACACCCAGTCAAAATATCTAGGTTTAATCCATCACCGTTCTTTAGCCCACTCTGCCACCCCAGTTCAGACATGGCTATATGCAAATCAGTCTGACCCTGTGCCTCATGGGAACAGTCCAGCCCGAACTGCCAAGCCATGCCTTCCCTGGACCGGAAACAAGCTTCCGAGGACCGGTTTCTGGCATTACAGTCTAATTCAGCCCGGCTTGCTTGAATCCAGTGGCAAAGTTAGCAAGGAACTCACGTCTGAGCCTACCCTGCCACACTTATGGCGTCCAAAAGTGGTACAAAAGGGGGTGGTGATGGCTGGAGCATCTGAACCAATCAAACACTCACACCCAGTCAAAAGATCTGGGTTTAATCCATCACCGTTCTTTATCCCACTCTGCCACCCCAGTTCAGACATGGCTATATGCAAATCAGTCTGACCCTGTGCCTCATGGGAACAGTCCAGCCCGAACTGCCAAGCCATGCCTTCCCTGGACCGGAAACAAGCTTCCGAGGACCAGTTTCTGGCATTACAGCCTAATTCAGTCCGGCTTGCTTGAATCCAGTGGCAAAGTGAGCAAGGGAATCACGTCTGAGCATACCCTGCCACACTTATGGCGACCAAAAGTGGTACAAAAGGGGGTGGTGATGGACGGAGCATCTGAACTAATCAAACACTCACACCCAGTCAAAACATCTGGGTTTAATCCAACACCGTTCTTTAGCCCACTCCGCCACCACAGTTCAGACATGGCTATATGCAAATCAGTCTGACCCTGTGCCTCATGGGAACAGTCCAGCCCGAACTGCCAAGCCATGCCTTCCCTGGACCGGAAACAAGCTTCCGAGGACCGGTTTCTGGCATTACAGCCTAATTCAGTCCGGCTTGCTTGAATCCAGTGGCAAAGTGATCAAGGGACTCACGTCTGAGCATACCCTGCCACACTTATGGCGGCCAAAAGTGGTACAAAAGGGGGTGGTGATGGCTGGAGCATCTGAACCAATCAAACACTCACACCCAGTCAAAAGATCTGGGTTTAATCAATCACCGTTCTATAGCCCACTCTGCCACCCCAGTTCAGACATGGCTATATGCAAATCAGTCTGACCCTGTGCCTCATGGGAACAGTCCAGCCCGAACTGCCAAGCCATGCCTTCCCTGGACCGGAAACAAGCTTCCGAGGACCGGTTTCTGGCATTACAGCCTTCTTCAGCCAGGCTTGCTTGAATCCAGTGGCAAAGTGAGCAAGGGACTCACGTCTGAGCATACCCTGCCACAATTATGGCGGCCAAAAGTGGTACAAAAGGGGGTGGTGATGGACGGAGCATCTGAACCAATCAAACACTCACACCCAGTCAAAAGATCTGGGTTTAATCCATCACCGTTCTTTAGCCCACGTTCTTTAGCCCACTCCGCCACCCCAGTTCAGACATGGCTATATGCAAATCAGTCTGACCCTGTGCCTCATGGGAACAGTCCAGCCCGAACTGCCAAGCAATGCCTTCCCTGGACCAGAAACAAGCTTCCGAGGACCGGTTTCTGGCATTACAGCCTTCTTCAGCCCGGCTAGCTTGAATCCAGTGGCAAAGTGAGCAAGGGACTCATGTCCGAGCATACCCTGCCACACTTATGGCGGCCAAAAGTGGTACAAAAGGGGGTGGTGATGGACGGAGCATCTGAACCAATCAAACACTCACACCCAGTCAAAAGATCTGGGTTTAATCCATCACCGTTCTTTAGCCCACTCTGCCACCCCAGTTCAGACATGGCTATATGCAAATCAGTCTGACCCTGTGCCTCATGGGAACAGTCCAGCCCGAACTGCCAAGCCATGCCTTCCCTGGACCGGAAACAAGCTTCCGAGGACCGGTTTCTGGCATTACAGCCTAATTCAGCCCGGCTTGCTTGAAACCAGTGGCAAAGTGAGCAAGGAACTCACGTCTGAGCCTACCCTGCCACACTTATGGCGGCCAAAAGTGGTACAAAAGGGGGTGGTGATGGACGGAGCATCTGAACCAATCGAACACTCACACCCAGTCAAAAGATCTTTGTTTAATCCATCACCGTTCTTTAGCCCACTCTGCCACCCCAGTTCAGACATGGCTATATGCAAATCAGTCTGACCCTGTGCCTCATGGGAACAGTCCAGCCCGAACTGCAAAGCCATGCCTTCCCTGGACCGGAAACAAGCTTCCGAGGACCGGTTTTTTGCATTACAGCCTTCTTCAGCACGGCTTGCTTGTATCCAGTGGCAAAGTGAGCAAGGGACTCATGTCTGAGCATACCCTGCCACACTTATGGCGGCCATAAGTGGTACAAAAGGGGGTGGTGATGGACGGAGCATCTGAACCAATCAAACATTCACACCCAGTCAAAAGATCTGGGTTTAATCCATCACCGTTCTTTAGCCCACTTTGCCACCCCAGTTCAGACATGGCAATATGCAAATCAGTCTGACCCTGTGCCTCATGGGAACAGTCCAGCCCGAACTGCCAAGTCATGCCTTCCCTGGACCGGAAACAAGCTTCCGAGGACCGGTTTCTGGCATTACAGTCTTCTTCAGCCCGGCTTGCTTGAATCCAGTGGCAAAGTGAGTAAGGGACTCACGTCTGAGCATACCCTGCCACACTTATGGCGGCCAAAAGTGGTACAAAAGGGGGTGGTGATGGACGGAGCATCTGAACCAATCAAACACTCACACCCAGTCAAAAGATCTGGATTTAATCCATCACCGTTCTTTAGCCCACTCTGCCACCCCAGTTCAGACATGGCTATATGCAAATCATTCTGACCCTGTGACTCATGGGCACAGTCCAGCCTGAACTGCCAAGCCATGCCTTCCATGGACCGGAAACAAGCTTCCCAGGACTGGTTTCTGGCATTACAGCCTTCTTCAGCCCGGCTTGCTTGAATCCAGTGGCAAAGTGAGCAAGGGACTCACGTCTGAGCATACCCTGCCACACTTATGGCAGCCAAAAGTGGTACAAAAGGGGGTGGTGATGGACGGAGCATCTGAACCAATCAAACACTCAAACCCAGTCAAAAGATCTGGGTTTAATCCATCACCGTTCTTTAGCCCACTTTGCCACCCCAGTTCAGACATGGCAATATGCAAATCAGTCTGACCCTGTGCCTCATGGGAACAGTCCAGCCCGAACTGCCAAGCCATGCCTTCCCTGGACGGGAAACAAGCTTCCGAGGACCGGTTTCTGGCATTACTGTCTTCTTCAGCCCGGCTTGCTTGAATCCAGTGGCAAAGTGAGCAAGGGACTCACGTCTGAGCATACCCTGCCACACTTATGGCGGCCAAAAGTGGTACAAAAGGGGGTGGTGATGGACGGAGCATCTGAACCAATCAAACACTCACACCCAGTCAAAAGATCTGGATTTAATCCATCACCGTTCTTTAGCCCACTCTGCCACCCCAGTTCAGACATGGCTATATGCAAATCAGTCTGACCCTGTGCCTCATGGGAACAGTCCAGCCCGAACTGCCAAGCCATGCCTTCCCTGGACCGGAAACAAGCTTCCGAGGACCGGTTTCTGGCATTACAGCCTTCTTCAGCCCGGCTTGCTTGAATCCAGTGGCAAAGTGAGCAAGGGACTCACGTCTGAGCATACCCTGCCACACTTATGGCGGCCAAAAGTGGTACAAAAGGGGGTGGTGATGGACGGAGCATCTGAACCAATCAAACACTCACACCCAGTCAAAACATCTGGGTTTAATCCAACACCGTTCTTTAGCCCACTCCGCCACCACAGTTCAGACATGGCTATATGCAAATCAGTCTGAACCTGTGCCTCATGGGAACAGTCCAGCCCGAACTGCCAAGCCATGCCTTCCCTGGACCGGAAACAAGCTTCCGAGGACCGGTTTCTGGCATTACAGCCTTCTTCAGCCCGGCTTGTTTGAATCTAGTGGCAAAGTGAGCAAGGGACTCACGTCTGAGCATACCCTGCCACACTTATGGCGGCCAAAAGTGGTACAAAAGAGGGTGGTGATGGCTGGAGCATTTGAACCAATCAAACACTCACACCCAGTCAAAATATCTAGGTTTAATTCATCACCGTTCTTTAGCCCACTCTGCCACCCCAGTTCAGACATGGCTATATGCAAATCAGTCTGACCCTGTGCCTCATGGGAACAGTCCAGCCCGAACTGCCAAGCCATGCCTTCCCTGGACCGGAAACAAGCTTCCGAGGACCGGTTTCTGGCATTACAGCCTAATTCAGCCCGGCTTGCTTGAATCCAGTGGCAAAGTTAGCAAGGAACTCACGTCTGAGCCTACCCTGCCACACTTATGGCATCCAAAAGTGGTACAAAAGGGGGTGGTGATGGCTGGAGCTTCTGAACCAATCAAACACTCACACCCAGTCAAAAGATCTGGGTTTAATCCATCACCGTTCTTTTTCCCACTCTGCCACCCCAGTTCAGACATGGCTATATGCAAATCAGTCTGACCCTGTGCCTCATGGGAACAGTCCAGCCCGAACTGCCAAGCCATGCCTTCCCTGGACCGGAAACAAGCTTCCGAGGACCAGTTTCTGGCATTACAGCCTAATTCAGTCCGGCTTGCTTGAATCCAGTGGCAAAGTGAGCAAGGGAATCACGTCTGAGCATACCCTGCCACACTTATGGCGACCAAAAGTGGTACAAAAGGGGGTGGTGATGGACGGAGCATCTGAACTAATCAAACACTCACACCCAGTCAAAACATCTGGGTTTAATCCAACACCGTTCTTTAGCCCACTCCGCCACCACAGTTCAGACATGGCTATATGCAAATCAGTCTGACCCTGTGCCTCATGGGAACAGTCCAGCCCGAACTGCCAAGCCATGCCTTCCCTGGACCGGAAACAAGCTTCCGAGGACCGGTTTCTGGCATTACAGCCTAATTCAGTCCGGCTTGCTTGAATCCAGTGGCAAAGTGATCAAGGGACTCACGTCTGAGCATACCCTGCCACACTTATGGCGGCCAAAAGTGGTACAAAAGGGGGTGGTGATGGCTGGAGCATCTGAACCAATCAAACACTCACACCCAGTCAAAAGATCTGGGTTTAATCAATCACCGTTCTATAGCCCACTCTGCCACCCCAGTTCAGACATGGCTATATGCAAATCAGTCTGACCCTGTGCCTCATGGGAACAGTCCAGCCCGAACTGCCAAGCCATGCCTTCCCTGGACCGGAAACAAGCTTCCGAGGACCGGTTTTTGGCATTACAGCCTTCTTCAGCCAGGCTTGCTTGAATCCAGTGGCAAAGTGAGCAAGGGACTCACGTCTGAGCATACCCTGCCACAATTATGGCGGCCAAAAGTGGTACAAAAGGGGGTGGTGATGGACGGAGCATCTGAACCAATCAAACACTCACACCCAGTCAAAAGATCTGGGTTTAATCCATCACCGTTCTTTAGCCCACTCTGCCACCCCAGTTCAGACATGGCTATATGCAAATCAGTCTGACCCTGTGCCTCATGGGAACAGTCCAGCCCGAACTGCCAAGCCTTGCCTTCCCTGGACCGGAAACAAGCTTCCGAGGACCGGTTTCTGGCATTACAGCCTAATTCAGCCCGGCTTGCTTGAATCCAGTGGCAAAGTGAGCAAGGAACTCACGTCTGAGCCTACCCTGCCACACTTATGGCGGCCAAAAGTGGTACAAAAGGGGGTGGTGATGGACGGAGCATCTGAACCAATCGAACACTCACACCCAGTCAAAAGATCTTTGTTTAATCCATCACCGTTCTTTAGCCCACTCTGCCACCCCAGTTCAGACATGGCTATATGCAAATCAGTCTGACCCTGTGCCTCATGGGAACAGTCCAGCCCGAACTGCAAAGCCATGCCTTCCCTGGACCGGAAACAAGCTTCCGAGGACCGGTTTTTTGCATTACAGCCTTCTTCAGCACGGCTTGCTTGTATCCAGTGGCAAAGTGAGCAAGGGACTCATGTCTTAGCATACCCTGCCACACTTATGGCGGCCATAAGTGGTACAAAAGGGGGTGGTGATGGACGGAGCATCTGAACCAATCAAACACTCACACCCAGTCAAAAGATCTGGGTTTAATCCATTACCGTTCTTTAGCCCACTTTGCCACCCCAGTTCAGACATGGCAATATGCAAATCAGTCTGACCCTGTGCCTCATGGGAACAGTCCAGCCCGAACTGCCAAGTCATGCCTTCCCTGGACCGGAAACAAGCTTCCGAGGACCGGTTTCTGGCATTACAGTCTTCTTCAGCCCGGCTTGCTTGAATCCAGTGGCAAAGTGAGTAAGGGACTCACGTCTGAGCATACCCTGCCACACTTATGGCGGCCAAAAGTGGTACAAAAGGGGGTGGTGATGGACGGAGCATCTGAACCAATCAAACACTCACACCCAGTCAAAAGATCTGGATTTAATCCATCACCGTTCTTTAGCCCACTCTGCCACCCCAGTTCAGACATGGCTATATGCAAATCATTCTGACCCTGTGACTCATGGGAACAGTCCAGCCTGAACTGCCAAGCCATGCCTTCCATGGACCAGAAACAAGCTTCCCAGGACTGGTTTCTGGCATTACAGCCTTCTTCAACCCGGCTTGCTTGAATCCAGTGGCAAAGTGAGCAAGGGACTCACGTCTGAGCATACCCTGCCACACTTATGGCAGCCAAAAGTGGTACAAAAGGGGGTGGTGATGGACGGAGCATCTGAACCAATCAAACACTCAAACCCAGTCAAAAGATCTGGGTTTAATCCATCACCGTTCTTTAGCCCACTTTGCCACCCCAGTTCAGACATGGCAATATGCAAATCAGTCTGACCCTGTGCCTCATGGGAACAGTCCAGCCCGAACTGCCAAGCCATGCCTTCCCTGGACAGGAAACAAGCTTCCGAGGACCGGTTTCTGGCATTACTGTCTTCTTCAGCCCGGCTTGCTTGAATCCAGTGGCAAAGTGAGCAAGGGACTCACGTCTGAGCATACCCTGCCACACTTATGGCGGCCAAAAGTGGTACAAAAGGGGGTGGTGATGGACGGAGCATCTGAACCAATCAAACACTCACACCCAGTCAAAAGATCTGGATTTAATCCATCACCGTTCTTTAGCCCACTCTGCCACCCCAGTTCAGACATGGCTGTATGCAAATCAGTCTGACCCTGTGCCTCATGGGAACAGTCCAGCCCGAACTGCCAAGCCATGCCTTCCCTGGACCGGAAACAAGCTTCCGAGGACCGGTTTCTGGCATTACAGCCTTCTTCAGCCCGGCTTGCTTGAATCCAGTGGCAAAGTGAGCAAGGGACTCACGTCTGAGCATACCCTGCCACACTTATGGCAGCCAAAAGTGGTACAAAAGGAGGTGGTGATGGACGGAGCATCTGAACCAATCAAACACTCACACCCAGTCAAAAGATCTAGGTTTAATCCATCACCGTTCTTTAGCCCACTCTGCCACCCCAGTTCAGACATGGCTATATGCAAATCAGTCTGACCCTGTGCCTCATGGGAACAGTCCAGCCCGAACTGCCAAGCCATGCCTTCCCTGGACCGGAAACAAGCTTCCAAGGACCGGTTACTGGCATTACAGCCTAATTCAGCCCGGCTTGCTGGAATCCAGTGGCAAAGTGAGCAAGGGACTCACGTCTGAGCATACCCTGCCACACTTATGGCGGCCAAAAGTGGTACAAAAGGGGGTGGTGATGGACGGAGCATCTGAACCAATAAAACACTCACACCCAGTCAAAAGATCTGGGTTTAATCCATCACCGTTCTTTAGCCCACTCTGCCACCCCAGTTCAGACATGGCTATATGCAAATCAGTCTGACCCTGTGCCTCATGGAAACAGTCCAGCCCGAACTGCCAAGCCATGCCTTCCCTGGACCGGAAACAAGCCTCCGAGGACCGGTTTCTGGCATTACAGCCTTCTTCAGCCCGGCTTGCTTGAATCCAGTGGCAAAGTGAGCAAGGGACTCACGTCTGAGCATTCCCTGCCACACTTATGGTGGCCAAAAGTGGTACAAAAGGGGGTGGTGATGGACGGAGCATCTGAACCAATCAAACACTCACACCCAGTCAAAAGATCTGGGTTTAATCCATCACCGTTCTTTAGCCCACGTTCTTTAGCCCACTCCGCCACCCCAGTTCAGACATGGCTATATGCAAATCAGTCTGACCTTGTGCCTCATGGGAACAGTCCAGCCCGAACTGCCAAGCCATGCCTTCCCTGGACCGGAAACAAGCTTCCGAGGACCAGTTTCTGGCATTACAGCCTAGTTCAGCCCGGCTTGCTTGAATCCAGTGGCAAAGTGAGCAAGGGACTCACGTCTGAGCATACCCTGCCACACTTATTGCGGCCAAAAGTGGTACAAAAGGGGGTGGTGATGGACGGAGCATCTGAACCAATCAAACACTCACACCCAGTCAAAAGATCTAGGTTTAATCCATCACCGTTTTTTAGCCCACTCTGCCACCCCAGTTCAGACATGGCTATATGCAAATCAGTCTGACCCTGTGCCTCATGGGAACAGTCCAGCCCGAACTGCCAAGCCATGCCTTCCCTGGACCGGAAACAAGCTTCCGAGGACCGGTTTCTGGCATTACAGCCTAATTCAGCCCGGCTTGCTTGAATCCAGTGGCAAAGTGAGCAAGGAACTCACGTCTGAGCCTACCCTGCCACACTTATGGCGTCCAAAAGTGGTACAAAAGTGGGTGGTGATGGCTGGAGCATCTGAACCAATCAAACACTCACACCCTGTCAAAAGATCTGGGTTTAATCCATCACCGTTCTTTAGCCCACTCTGCCACCCCAGTTCAGACATGGCTATATGCAAATCAGTCTGACCCTGTGCCTCATGGGAACAGTCCAGCCCGAACTGCCAAGCCATGCCTTCCCTGGACCGGAAACAAGCTTTCGAGGACCGGTTTCTGGCATTACAGCCTAATTCAGTCCGGCTTGCTTGAATCCAGTGGCAAAGTGAGCAAGGGACTCACGTCTGAGCATACCCTGCCACACTTATGGCGGCCAAAAGTGGTACAAAAGGGGGTGGTGATGGCTGGAGCATCTGAACCAATCAAACACTCACACCCAGTCGAAAGATCTGGGTTTAATCCATCACCGTTCTTTAGCCCACTCTGCCACCCCAGTTCAGACATGGCTATATGCAAATCAGTCTGACCCTGTGCCTCATGGAAACAGTCCAGCCTGAACTGCCAAGCCATGCCTTCCATGGACCGGAAACAAGCTTCCGAGGACCGGTTTCTGGCATTACAGCCTTCTTCAGCCAGGCTTGCTTGAATCCAGTGGCAAAGTGAGCAAGGGACTCACGTCTGAGCATACCCTGCCACACTTATGGCAGCCAAAAGTGGTACAAAAGGGGGTGGTGATGGACGGAGCATCTGAACCAATCAAACACTCACACCCAGTCAAAAGATCTGGGTTTAATCCAACACCGTTCTTTAGCCCACTCCGCCACCCCAGATCAGACATGGCTATATGCAAATCAGTCTGAACCTGTGCCTCATGGGAACAGTCCAGCCCGAACTGCCAAGCCATGCCTTCCCTAGACCGGAAACAAGCTTCCGAGGACCGGTTTCTGGCATTACAGCCTTCTTCAGCCCGGCTTGCTTGAATCCAGTGGCAAAGTGAGCAAGGGACTCACGTCTGAGCATACCCTGCCACACTTATGGCGGCCAAAAGTGGTACAAAAGGGGGTGGTGATGGACGGAGCATCTGAACCAATCAAACACTCACACCCAGTCAAAAGATCTAGGTTTAATCCATCACCGTTCTTTAGCCCACTCTGCCACCCCAGTTCAGACATGGCTATATGCAAATCAGTCTGACCCTGTGCCTCATGGGAACAGTCCAGCCCGAACTGCCAAGCCATGCCTTCCCTGGACCGGAAACAAGCTTCCAAGGACCGGTTTCTGGCATTACAGCCTAATTCAGCCCGGCTTGCTTGAATCCAGTGGCAAAGTGAGCAAGGGACTCACGTCTGAGCATACCCTGCCACACTTATAGCGGCCAAAAGTGGTACAAAAGGGGGTGGTGATGGACGGAGCATCTGAACCAATCAAACACTCACACCGAGTCAAAAGATCTGGGTTTAATCCATCACCGTTCTTTAGCCCACTTTGCCACCCCAGTTCAGACATGGCAATATGCAAATCAGTCTGACCCTGTGCCTCATGGGAACAGTCCAGCCCGAACTGCCAAGCCATGCCTTCCCTGGACCGGAAACAAGCTTCCGAGGACCGGTTTCTGGCATTACAGTCTTCTTCAGCCCGGCTTGCTTGAATCCAGTGGCAAAGTGAGCAAGGGACTCACGTCTGAGGTTACCCTGCCACACTTATGGCGGCCAAAAGTGGTACAAAAGGGGGTGGTGATGGACGGAGCATCTGAACCAATCAAACACTCACACCCAGTCAAAAGATCTGGATTTAATCCATCACCGTTCTTTAGTCCACTCTGCCACCCCAGTTCAGACATGGCTATATGCAAATCAGTCTGACCTTGTGCCTCATGGGAACAGTCCAGCCCGAACTGCCAAGCCATGCCTTCCCTGGACCGGAAACAAGCTTCCGAGGACCGGTTTCTGGCATTACAGCCTTCTTCAGCCCGGCTTGCTTGAATCCAGTGGCAAAGTGAGCAAGGTTCTCACGTCTGAACATACCCTGCCACACTTATGGCAGCCAAAAGTGGTACAAAAGGGGGTGGTGCTGGACGGAGCATCTGAACCAATCAAACACTCACACCCAGTCAAAAGATCTAGGTTTAATCCATCACCGTTCTTTAGCCCACTCTGCCACCCCAGTTCAGACATGGCTATATGCAAATCAGTCTGACCCTGTGCCTCATAGGAACAGTCCAGCCCGAACTGCCAAGCCATGCCTTCCCTGGACCGGAAACAAGCTTCCAAGGACCGGTTTCTGGCATTACAGCCTAAGTCAGCCCGGCTTGCTTGAATCCAGTGGCAAAGTGAGCAAGGGACTCACGTCTGAGCATACCCTGCCATACTTATGGCGGCCAAAAGTGGTAGAAAAGGGGGTGGTGATGGACGGAGCATCTGAACCAATCAAACACTCACACCCAGTAAAAAGATCTGGATTTAATCCATCACCGTTCTTTAGCCCACTCTGCCACCCCAGTTCAGACATGGCTATTTATTTATTTTATTTGCAAGCTTGTATCGCGCTAGGAATCGACTCCCAGAGGAGTATCTCCGCGCCTTTGGCATCATCTGAGAGCAAAAAGGGCCCAGTCATTTATCCTTCCTTCCTAGATGGTTAGCTTAGTCGCGAAAAAGGAAAGTTTTAAATTTTTTTCTGAAAAGGAGATGTTCTCTGCATAATCTGATTTCCATAGGGAGATCATTCCACAGCTGTGGGCCGGCCACTGATAAGGCCCTTCCTCCTTGTCTTGTCTTCTTGAACCTTGGGACACATAACAATTCTTGATCTCCTGATCTCAGAGATCTGGAGGGAACATATAAGTTGAATTTTTTTTGTCAAGTAGTCTGGTCCTTTCCCTGTGAGGCATTTATGGATGATGCAGCATGTTTTAAACCTCACCCTCTGTTTCACTGAGAGCCAGTGAAGTTTGGTTAACAGGGGTTTCGATGGAGTACGAGCTGGGACGTTAAGAACAAGGCGTGCAGCAGTGTTTTGCACAACCTGCAGTCTTGCAATAATCCCCTCGTTGGCGGCTAGCAGTAAACCATTACAATAATCCAGTCTACTCAGCACGAGCGACTGCACCAATGTTCTTCTGGTGTTATCAGGCAACAGGGGGAATACCTTCCGAAGAAGCCCAATAACATGGAAACAGGAGCCGACCACTTGATTAGCGTGTTGTTTGAGGGCGAGCTCCTGATCCAGTTTTACTCCCAGATCTTTCACCACCAATTTGGGCTCAGGGACTGGACCTAGATCTTGAGGCCACCAGTCGGGAGTCCATAGGCGTTTGGCTTCCCCGAAAAGCATCACCTCCGTCTTGGAGACGTTACACTGCAGGAAATTTGCTGCCATCCAGTGGGCCACTTCTTTCATCCCCCGGGCAAAGGAGTTGCGTACTTCAGGTGTCATCGTCTTAAACGGAAAGAGGAGTTGAATATCGTCCGCATACGATACCAGGATGAACCCGTGGGATCTCATGATGTTAGCTAGGGGGGCCACATAGATGTTGAATAACGTGGGGCTCAGGCAAGAGCCCTGTGGCACCCCCTTTGAGATCTCCACCTCCTCCGACCGATATGGACCCAGGATGACCCTTTGGGTACGCTTTGTGAAAAAGCTCCTTAGCCAGGCCAGCGCCTTGCCTCCCAGACCGATGTCAATTAATCTGGAGGTCATGATGTCATGTGACACAGTGTCAAACGCCGCTGACAGATCTAAAAGCACCAGGATAACGCAAATCAGTCTGACCCTGTGCCTCATGGGAACAGTCCAGCCCGAACTGCCAAGCCATTCCTTCCCTGGACCGGAAACAAGCTTCCGAGGACCGGTTTCTGGCATTACAGCCTTCTTCAGCACGGCTTGCTTGTATCCAGTGGCAAAGTGAGCAAGGGACTCATGTTTGAGAATACCCTGCCACACTTATGGCGGCCAAAAGTGGTACAAAAGGGGGTGGTGATGGACGGAGCATCTGAACCAATCAAACACTCACACCCAGTCAAAAGATCTGGGTTTAATCCATCACCGTTCTTTAGCCCACTTTGCCACCCCAGTTCAGACATGGCTATATGCAAATCAGTCTGACCCTGTGCCTCATGGGAACAGTCCAGCCCGAACTGCCAAGCCATGCCTTCCCTGGACCGGAAACAAGCTTCCGAGGGCCGGTTTCTGGCATTACAGCCTTCTTCAGCCCGGCTTGCTTGAATCCAGTGGCAAAGTTAGCAAAGGAATCACGTCTGAGCATACCCTGCCACACTTATGGCGACCAAAAGTGGTACAAAAGGGGGTGGTGATGGACGGAGCATCTGAACCAATCAAACACTCACACCCAGTCAAAAGATCTGGATTTAATCCATCACCGTTCTTTAGCCCACTCTGCCACCCCAGTTCAGACATGGCTATATGCAAATCAGTCTGACCCTGTGCCTCATGGGAACAGTCCAGCCCGAACTGCCAAGCCATGCCTTCCCTGGACCGGAAACAAGCTTCCGAGGACCGGTTTCTGGCATTACAGCCTTCTTCAGCCCGGCTTGCTTGAATCTAGTGGCAAAGTGAGCAAGGGACTCACGTCTGAGCATACCCTGCCACACCTATGGTGGCCAAAAGTGGTACAAAAGGGGGTGTGATGGACGGAGCATCTGAACCAATAAAACACTCACACCCAGTCAAAATATCTAGGTTTAATCCATCACCGTTCTTTAGCCCACTCTGCCACCCCAGTTCAGACATGGCTATTTGCAAATCAGTCTGACCCTGTGCCTCATGGGAACAGTCCAGCCCGAACTGCCAAGCCATGTCTTCCCTGGACCGGAAACAAGCTTCCGAGGACCTGTTTCTGGCATTACAGCCTAATTCAGTCCGGCTTGCTTGAATCCAGTGGCAAAGTGAGCAAGGGACTCACGTCTGAGCATACCCTGCCACACTTATGGCAGCCAAAAGTGGTACAAAAGGGGGTGGTGATGGACGGAGCATCTGAACCAATCAAACACTCACACCCAGTCAAAAGATCTGGGTTTAATCCATCACCGTTCTTTAGCCCACTCTGCCACCCCAGTTCAGACATGGCTATATGCAAATCAGTCTGACCCTGTGCCTCATGGGAACAGTCCAGCCCGAACTGCCAAGCCATGCCTTCCCTGGACCGGAAACAAGCTTCCGAGGACCTGTTTCTGGCATTACAGCCTAATTCAGCCCGGCTTGCTTGAATCCAGTGGCAAAGTGAGCAAGGGACTCACGTCTGAGCATACCCTGCCACACATATGGTTGCCAAAAGTGGTACAAAAGGGGGTGGTGATGGACTGAGCATCTGAACCAATCAAAAAGTCACACCCAGTCAAAAGATCTGGGTTTAATCCATCACCGTTCTTTAGCCCACTCTGCCACCCCAGTTCAGACATGGCTATATGCAAATCAGTCTGACCCTGTGCCTCATGTGAACAGTCCAGCCCGAACTGCCAAGCCATGCCTGATGTGGTCTTCTGGTGTGGGGGTGGGTCCGAGTTCTGATGGCCCCAAGTGCCATTCCAGGGGGAGGTGTGTTATATAAGTGGGTGGTGTGAATGCACACTGCAACCCAGTTTTTAATGTGTAAAAGAATATGTGCACGAGCCCAAAGGTTTGCTCAGAAGCCTTCAACCAGCACTATCGAAGTTCAGGGTGCAGAATGCCGAGTCTGGATAATCTTGATTTCACCTCATGCCTCTTTAATCCACCACCAGACATGCCTTGCCTCTTGGTCCCCTTTGTGCAAATTGATTTTTTATCCCTGCTTTTGCCTTTGCAACTGTTTTTCAGTCTTTCTCTTACTCCTTGTCACTTTTGTGGTTTTCAATTCTCTTGCTCTCAATCAAAGGCTGTAGAGGATAGAATTGTGTCAGTTCCCAAAATAAGTGCAAGTGGGCCCCACCTGCAATTGCTGGGTGAAATGTAATTTCTTTAAACATTTTGTTATTGTCACTATGAAATGAACATAAAATTATATTATTATAGGTGTTCACAGTAATAAAATTGCATCAACTGAAATTGCATTTTGGGTGCCCATGAAACTTATTTTAAGTGCACTAGAAATCAGTGGATGATAAATAGGCAACTACTACCCTAGTAAGCACCATTGCACTGGACACTATAATGCTTTATTGCCCTTCTTTATATGTCAAACTCTTTTGAGTACATTGGTTGCAACCAATGGGACAAGGGTCGTTCAAGTGGAACAGGGCAACATACAAGGCAGGTCTTACAACACAAACCACCTATACATACAGGTATGTCCTTATGCTTACAATCTGACTAACACATTATAGAAGATTGCTATCACTTCTTTTGCACATTATAGAAGATTGCTATCACTTCTTTTGTTATACCAAAACAGCATATTTTATAATGTGTTTTGGAATGGCTTATAATGGTAGTCAAATGTAACATTGACATTTATACTATTGCAGAATTTAGAGTTATAATTGTATTTAAATGTTTGTAAGGTAATGTATCATTGTCCCACCCACCACCTGCCACTACAGCAAACTCTGCTCCTAGCAGTGCAGCTATACAGCAGACTGATGGTACACACTGGTATGTAAAACATGTTCTCCTTTATATTTGGATCTCTCCTCATCCTTTATAACTGATAGATATATGTATGCCTTTTGTCAAACATCACGCTGGCACATTAATACAATTGATTTTTATATTATGTAGTGTTATATAGGTTTTCTCTTAGACTTGTCAATGAAAGGGTAGCACTGTGAAATATATGTTAGGAATTGTCTAGACTTGCAGGAGAGCAATCTTTGTATACTTTGTGATTAATTATTCCTATATCGATGTCCCTTTTCACAGCATCTGTCGAACAACAGACCCTGGTGTCCATCTTGAGAACAGTGGCACTGATGACATCAGGGGATATATTGGCAGCAGCTATTAGGCCCTCTACTCTCCATTGATCAGGTTAGTTTGGCAAAACTTGATCTTAACTTCTGCATCTCATTGTTAGTCATTCTACTAACTCGTTTAACTCAATGTTATAACTATATCAAATATTAAGCCTTTTTATTTGTGTTGTTGTTTTTCCATGTTTTCATCTATCATCAATGCGTCAGATTGACAATATTTGTGTGATCTGAAATCCTTGGCATGGTAGTCCCCCAAACATTTTGCCTTCACTCTTCCTGTTTGCCACATTCATTTTGTTGGTATTAGGACCCTGCAGTTTGTCACTACTAACCAGTGCTAAAGTGCACTTGCTCTCTCCCAAAACTTGATACAATTGGCTGACACCTGAATGGCATATTTAGGTTACTTATAATTCCCTGGTACATACTACTGCTTGTACCCGAGACCTAAAAATCAAATGATACTAGTGGATATAGAGCAATAATTGTCCCGCTCACTTAAGTAGCACTTTAAACAATGTTTACACCCTGACACTGTAGCCTGTAGTGCAGTTTTAAACTGTCATTTCTACTTAGCAAAATAAGCCTTTTTTCCAGGTTTAAATCTGTCTTTTTAATACATATAAGTCACGCCCGAGTTAGTCCCTATCCAGCCAATAGGGCAAAGTGCATTGTATTAAAAAAGTAGGACATGGGTTTTCAAGTTTTACATGTCTTGGTAGTGACAAACAACTTCCTAAATTAGATTTTCACTAATATAAGGCCTATCTCTACCATTGGCTAACACTGGAAACTGTTTTGAAAGTCAAGTTTGGACTCAATGATTTGTAATTTCAAATCATCTTTAATGGTAAAGCCAGCTTTTGAGTTCAATTCTGAAAATGCCACTTTTAGAAAGTTGGCTTTTTCTTGTCCTAACATTTGGTGACTGCTGCCTGTGTCCTGAGTCGGTTGTATGACGAACCATCGCGCGCAATCGCATCGCGGCACTTTAGATCGCGGCCACGACATCGCATCGGCCGTTACACCGGCCATTATTTCGTCGCAAGCATTTGCGCCGCAAATGCGGCAATTTCATTGGATCGCGTGTCACATCGGCGATTTAACATCGCGCGACATGACAACGCGATGTGTTAGCCTCCAGTAAAAAAAAAATGCGATGTAAAAATGCGATGTATCCGATGTAAGGGGTGCTACCCGTTCCCGTCTACCAGCAGCTCGTTCAATATCAATTAAGGCAGCCAGCAGAAAAGTCTGCAGCCTCTGAGAGCTTCCAAATGCCTGATAGTGCCACTTTTTAGTTTGGAAAAGTAGGAAAATACTAATAATCAACAACCAAGTGGGAGCAGAGGAAACCGGAGACCTGCAGGGAATGGAGAAAAGCATTCTGGCATTGAAATGTGCGGTTGCATGCAGCAGGGACGCTTCCAGAGCAGGTTGAATAACATTTCTCCTGTCGGGTGTTTGCTGTGCGACTGGCGGTTGTGTTCAGGTAGCTCGTCCAGGTGTCAGTGGCAGCTGACAGGGCCCGGCTACCAGAGGAGGTTAAAACTCGGAGTTTATTCAAGTCACTTTTGGAAATAATAAATCACATTAGCCCATTATAACATGTGAAATCCAACATTCATTAGGTCGTTCCGGCATCCTTTCTCATTAAGTCTTATTTTTTTATCTGACCTCTTCTCCCCTCACGTAAAATGAGAGCTAATGAAAGTTGATTTTATTTATTTATTTCGTGAAATTGAATTTAGTCTCACAGGATTCGTCTGTATTGTCTCGCAGTAACACAGCACGAAGACAATCGTGCAAGGATTAAGAGTTTTGTGGTCGCTTATTGGCTCTCAGGTCCATTTTTGTTCTTGGCTGTGGCTCTGGAGGCCTTGCGCAAGTCTAACTGGGGCTATGGTGTGACAAGCGAAGGCATTGTGGTATTTCATCGTTGATTACCACACATACCCGAATTATGAGTTTGGTGGCTAACACCGTAGCTCTGAAGTTTTTCTCCTGTAAATTTCGGCAGGTCAAACCTTCAAATGTTGATGCAATGAGCACCAAAATGTGAATGTTATTCCCCGTTAGCGGGGACAAACTCATAATTGAGTGCCATTTAACATACTCAATGAATTCCAACACAGTGGTGTCAGATTTGATTGGGTGAACTAAATATCTGCCCAAACGCCGGGTCACTGTGAGTGAGGGCCAATGTCTTCCAATCTTAACTTACTCCAGCAGAGACCTACTCCATGCGTCACGACCATGATAATTGTTTTGTTCGTTCTTCCAGGCTAATAATGCGTTATGAATTGAGAACTATATAATTGAAAATTAAAATAAAATGCTGTTGCCGAATTAACCAATCAGAATTAATCATCACAAAGACAACAATCAAAGCCCAATTGTGTGACTAACAATGTGAGCAAAATAAATCAAAAGGACAGGATACAAAACAAAAAGAAGAAAAGAAAATGGAAACAAACTCATGATTCAAAATATAATCATAAGAAATTAATATTAAATGTTTTTCAAACTTATAGTTGCACAATCATTCATATTTAGTGAACTTGTTCACATAATTTATACAGACATGTTTTTTGTATATCATCCATGTTCTTATGGACAATGTTTGAAGTTTACTGCGATTGTCATTGCCGGTTTATTTATTTCTTAAGCACTATTAGTAATGCACAAAATAGTTTCTTGTTTCATCCGCAGATTCAACATTAGTGAATAAATACAAATATCTTAGAGACCACTACAATGTTGGCATAGTACCTTCAAGATACTTGCATTCAATATTCCAAATAAAAGCATAAGTGTCTCTCATCATTTTTTCAACGTAGACTTTTATCAGTTATGAACTGGTGTATCCAATTTCACTGCACTTTGATTTATATCAAATCATAAACTGAACATTTTGTACTATGAGATCCTATTAACACTACAGGCCTAATATACTTATTTTGTAATTCAATACGAATGCTCAATAACATTGTTAAATAGAGCGGAGGTGTTTACCAACTCTGTTCCGTAACATTATTATTGTATTTGATGACAAAACCCATCCCATCCCACCCACCCAACCACCCATCCATCCATTAATCCACCATCACCCATCCACCCATCCCACCCACCCACATCCATCCACCCACCCATCCACCCACCCACCCGTCCATCCACCCATCCCATCCCACCCACCCAACCACCCATCCATCCATTAATCCACCATCACCCATCCACCCATCCCACCCACCCACATCCATCCACCCATGCCATCCATCCCACCCATCACCCATCCCACCCACCCACCCAACCAACCATCCATCCATTAATCCACCATCACCCATCCACCCATGCCATCCATCCCACCCATCACCCATCCCACCCACCCACATCCATCCATCCAACCCACCCACATCCATCCATCCATCCCATCCATCCCATCCATCCCAACCCACCCACCCACCCATCCATCCATCCCCCAGCACTCACCCATCCATCCATGAATCCACCAGGACCCATCCAACCCACCCGCCCAGCCATCCCCCAGCACCCACCCATCCATCCATTAATCCACCCGCACCCATCCATCCACCCATCAGATGTTTATTAAATATGATGCCTGAATCAGATGTTTATTAAATATGATGCCTGAATGAGATGTTTATGAAATATGATGCCTGAATCAGATGTTTAATAAATATGATGCATGAATAAATATGATGCATGAATTTGACGTTAGTATCTTGAAATAATTGACCCCAATTGCGTTGCATTTCTTTGTTTTCCAAAGAAAACAAGGTATCATATCTGCTTGCCATGTTATTGACCTTCAATTGACTTTAATAAAGACAATTTCCATTTTATGAACACAATTCCGCATATGCGCATCCACCCATCCCACCCACCCAAATCCATCCACCCACCCCACCCACCCACATCCATCCACCCATCCCATCCCACCCACCCACCCATCCATCCATTAATCCACGATCACCCATCCACCCATCCCACCCACCCACATCCATCCACCCATCCCATCCCACCCACCCACGCATCCATCCATTAATCCACCATCACCCATCCACCCATCCCACCCACCCACATCCATCCACCCACCCATCCACCCACCCGCCCGCCCATCGACCCATCCCACCCACCCACCCACCCATCCATCCACCCATCCATCCATCCACCCACCCACCCACCCACCCATCCACCCATCCCTCCCACCCACATCCATCCACCCACCCATCCACCCATCCACCCATCCACCCATCCATCCATCCACCCACCCACCCATCCCACCCACCCGTCCAACCACCCACCCACCCATCCACCCATCCATCCATCCACCCATCCATCCATCCACCCACCCACCCATCGTGCGTGAAAAATACACTTGCCATGAAATGTTTAAAGAAGTTGTAGTTATAGACGCTGTGATTACGATATGAAATATGATGTGTTAATGTATTTCCGCTGTAAAAAAGCTAAACACTAGCAGGTGTTTATGAAAAATAATATGTGAATTTGAAGACATAAAAGTATATTATTGTTAAATATTAAATATATATGGTCTTTGCTGCTTCCCATTTTAAGCGCAGCTTAAAGTAAACACTAGCAGGTGTTTAAGAAATATCTATTTATTTTATATTTAAGTATATTTTTGTTAATTCTAAAATATATGTATGCTCTTGCTATGAGTGGATGGTAGGAGGCTTGAACCTCGTCTGTCAGCACCAAAGTCTGTCTATGTTTCCGTCAGACCACATGTTGTTGCAGTGATTGACGCTGATGTTTCGCTTACTTTAAATAAACATACTTCCAAATATGCGCTGCTTTACTTGTTTGTGCGCTTTAGTAATTGTGCTCGCTGTCAAATAACTTAAATAAACATATGCGCTGCTTAATTCGATGTCATCAGCAATGCTTCACATTTTATGTAAATTTTAATCGTATACTGCTCGGAAAGCGCCCCTTACATCGGATGCGATGGTTCGTCATACAACCATACTGCTCGCTGTCAAATAACTTAAATAAACAGAAACATGTGTTAATTGTGATTGTGCTCTTTCATTTAAATCGATGTCATCAGCAATTGTGCTCGTATACTGACATTACTTAAATAAACATATGCGCTGCTTCCCATTTGAAGTACATTATTGTGCTGTACATTCGATGTCATGGTTAACGATGTAATATTCAATGCGATGCACTTGCATGCGTCCTGATGACATGCGATGTGATGACGGGCACGATATAATCGGCGCGTTGCAATGTCAGCGCGATGCGATGTATCCGATGTAAGGGGCGCTTCCCCCTGAGTCACACGACTGTGAATAGCTTGGCAGTTGTGTATTCCTCACAGACAATGAGACATAGTGGGACTAGATGTTGGCACGATGGGCCATCCTTGTAGAATGGGTGGGGTGGACTGGTTCCCTATCCCACCTACATTTCAAAGGGCTGCCTCCAGCATACACAAAGGAAGCTGACACCAATCTTTTGTTACCCTGAATTCCTGGAGCCTTAACAGGAGGAAGGAAGAGCTCTCCAGAACCAGATGTGAGGGTAGTATATTGGCTTCCCGTTCTTGAAAGGCTGGCACCAAGTATAAATATTGTACCATCTGAACCACCTCTTGATTACACTCCAGGAACTGTGAAAGATGTAAGAAGGACTGCCTTGTACTCCAGAGGACTGCCCTGCTGCTCAAGGCCTCCTTTGTTCTTCAGACGACTGCCCTTATGCTACCAGAGCACTACCCTCCTGCTTGAGACCTGCCTTGTTCTACCGAGGACAGTCCTACTGCTAGATACCTGCCTTGCTGCTTGAAGGAGAAAGGACCGGGCCAAGATGGCGGGCGTGACCTCGGCTGAGTAGGCTGGTGCCGGCATTCCCCTGGAGTACTACACCCCCCTGGTTGTTTGTTCTGCTCCTGCCTTATGCCTTGGTTTTGTATCGGCTTCCTAAAAATGTTTGGATTTGAAACTGCAGCTATATAACTATCACTATATTAGCTCCCGCTGGCGTATGGCGTTGATCTGTAGAATCAACCAAGGGAAAGCGGGACTTACCGCGAAGCTCTTCTGGGTGTGGGCGCTCACCGCCTCTGGCTCCTGCTCCTGTCCGTGTTCATCTGGGAGGACTCGTCCAATTGACTCTGTGCTGTGTTTTGGAATTCCTGCGGCTTCTGGTATGGCTCCGAAGATGGTACCGAAGGCAGCTTCAATAGCTGCGAAAACCCGCGGCGCTTCACGGAATGTTGCTTCCGGCGATCCCGAGGGAAAGGACCGCTCGGCTGCTCCCGGGGGGGCTGATGAGATGATGACTCCTCTGGGGGCAGATTCCAGTCTCAACGATAATCCAGGGATGCATGCACCGGGGAGTGGGTCTGGGACATCACTGCCATTGATAATGAGTGATGGAAGACCCACTGTTTTTTCTCCTTCTGGCCAATGCATTCTGGGAACTGTAGTTCAGTCAACTGCTCAAGTCTTACCCAACTACAAATTAAAAGGCAAGTTATCATCGTTTGATCTGATTAATCCTTCTACGGAAGTCATTGCCGACAAAAGGGAGCCTGAGGGCACTGAAGCTACTGACAAGTTTTATTCCATGTCAGATCATTCTGTTTCCTCGGCAGATGAGGGGGCTGAGTTCGAATGGTCAGATTATGACAGTGAGCCTGGTGTTTGGCACTTAAGTGAGGCACCTAAGGATGAGACAGCATCTTAGTACTGTCCGTAAGATTACCAGAGCTCCCCCCCAGTTAACAGCGAGTGACTCAGGTTCTATCTCAGCAATTACGGGCCATATTACTCCAAGGAACGCTGCCACTCTTCCATTCACAGACCCTTTAATGGAACCGCCGGAGGAAGGGACCTTATCTACAATTTATCAAACGATAATCACACACCGGGAGGATGCACGACAGGAGAATGCGCGTACGCAAGGGGCCTGTCGCAGAATACCTGCCTTGCTGCTTGAAGGAGAAAGGACCGGGCCAAGATGGCGGCCGTGACCTCGGCTGAGTAGGCTGGTGCCGGCATTCCCCTGGAGTACTACACCCCCCTGGTTGTTTGTTCTGCTCCTGCCTTATGCCTTGGTTTTGTATCGGCTTCCTAAAAATGTTTGGATTTGAAACTGCAGCTATATAACTATCACTATATTAGCTCCCGCTGGCGTATGGCGTTGATCTGTAGAATCAACCAAGGGAAAGCGGGACTTACCGCGAAGCTCTTCTGGGTGTGGGCGCTCACCGCCTCTGGCTCCTGCTCCTGTCCGTGTTCATCTGGGAGGACTCGTCCAATTGACTCTGTGCTGTGTTTTGGAATTCCTGCGGCTTCTGGTATGGCTCCGAAGATGGTACCGAAGGCAGCTTCAATAGCTGCGAAAACCCGCGGCGCTTCACGGAATGTTGCTTCCGGCGATCCCGAGGGAAAGGACCGCTCGGCTGCTCCCGGGGGGGCTGATGAGATGATGACTCCTCTGGGGGCAGATTCCAGTCTCAACGATAATCCAGGGATGCATGCACCGGGGAGTGGGTCTGGGACATCACTGCCATTGATAATGAGTGATGGAAGACCCACTGTTTTTTCTCCTTCTGGCCAATGCATTCTGGGAACTGTAGTTCAGTCAACTGCTCAAGTCTTACCCAACTACAAATTAAAAGGCAAGTTATCATCGTTTGATCTGATTAATCCTTCTACGGAAGTCATTGCCGACAAAAGGGAGCCTGAGGGCACTGAAGCTACTGACAAGTTTTATTCCATGTCAGATCATTCTGTTTCCTCGGCAGATGAGGGGGCTGAGTTCGAATGGTCAGATTATGACAGTGAGCCTGGTGTTTGGCACTTAAGTGAGGCACCTAAGGATGAGACAGCATCTTAGTACTGTCCGTAAGATTACCAGAGCTCCCCCCCAGTTAACAGCGAGTGACTCAGGTTCTATCTCAGCAATTACGGGCCATATTACTCCAAGGAACGCTGCCACTCTTCCATTCACAGACCCTTTAATGGAACCGCCGGAGGAAGGGACCTTATCTACAATTTATCAAACGATAATCACACACCGGGAGGATGCACGACAGGAGAATGCGCGTACGCAAGGGGCCTGTCGCAGAATGCAAAATTCAATACGCAGGGTTGCAAAAACTTGCTCGGACATTGCTTCCAGGATTGGAGAGGCTGAGGAGCGAATGTCTGCTTCGGAAGATGCAGTAACGGCTAAGAAGGGACTGACGAATGTGATCAAGGAACAGCGGGAGGACATGCTCTGGAAGTTGACTGATTTGAAAAACAGGGCCAGAAGAAATAACTTGAGAATTCTAGGAATTGACGAAGGTAAAGAAGGTGAAGATGTAAGGCAGTTGGTAGTAGAACTATTCACTGAAGCTTTTCCAGAGGTCACGCAGTGGGACTGGCATTTGGAAATACAGCGGGCGTATCGGTTTCCATTTAAGAAAAGGCAGTCTCCTGGACCTTCTGGTACAACTGCTACTCTGCCACAAGCAATTTTGATTTGCTTTGATAACTTTCTGGCCCGAGAGAAAATGTATGATCTTGCTAGACCAGATAAGAAGAGGTTGGGGAAAGGTTGCCAATTTTTTGTCCGGCCTGATTTTTGTCCGGCAACAGTGGAACGACGGTGGCAGCTTCGTCAGTTAATAACTTTGTTTCAGTCCAAGGGCGCTCAGGCTTTTTTACTTTTCCCATCCAAGATGAAAGTAATCTTTAAAGCTCAAACAAATTATTTTTTCTCGGAGATACAGGCAAAGGAGTTTGTGGATTCCATCTAATTAGAATTGCTCTATATCACTGGCTATTGTGGGGAAGGGCACTTATAGATGGGTTGTAGCAGAATAGGCTGATCTGATCATACTGTCTTACATCTCAGTTTTCGGTTTTTGGTTTGATCTAGGGATCAGGGTCAGCCTCTTAATTTTGTTACTAGGGGAGTCTAGGATGCAGGGAATGGGGGTGGTCACCAACCTAAACCATCACAAAGACTATGGTCCTGTTGCTCAACAAGGGGGTGAGGGGTTGGGTGGGGGTGGGGGTGGGTTTTGGCTAGGGTGAGGGTTTGGTGGTGGGGGGTGTTTTGGGGCTGGTTTGCTGTTTCAGCTGGGTGGTCGAGTGAGGGGAACGTGCATTATGCTATTGTGTGCAGAATTTGCTTGGCTATATCTAGGATTACTAGGATGATTATTATGTTAATTGTGATTTTGGATCAGGGAGAGGGTGATATAAATCTGTTTCTGAATGGGGCAGAATAGATTGCATCTTGGTTCATGGAATATTTGTGGGCTAAATGATGGGAAAAAATGGGGGATGTTTTATAAGATTTTGCAAATGTTGCGAGTTGATATATTGTGCCTTCAGGAGACCCACATTCCCTGGAGTAATCGCAGGCTCTTAAGACTGCCCAGTTACGAATTAGTGGCTTGTTCTCCTCAGACCTCGATGATCAGGGGAGTGGCTATTCTGCTGAAGAAGGGGGTTGGTTATCTTAAGAGAGTTAAAGAGGACAACGCGGACAGGTGGGTGATTGCTGAGATAATGATAAATAACCGCTCCCCATCGGTTTGTTCAATTTACGGCCCATATCCTGGATGACCCCGAGGTTCTTAGAAATATTAACATCGAACTTGCAGTATGGCCACACCCAATGATGTTCGGTGGGGATTTTAATATCAACTTTGCAAGTCAATTTAATCTGATAACTGATCGCAATTATGTAGGTAGGAAACCCCATGTGTTCAAGGCTCTCCAAACTTTAATCGTTGAACACGGTCTGATGGACCTTTGGCGCTACCATTATCAAGATAAGGACTGGTATACATTTTATACTATCCCGCATAACAAAATGGTTCGTCTTGATTATGTTTTTTTGTCTGACCAGTACGCGGGGAAGGCAAATATAGAGGTGGTGCCAAGGATTTTATCAGATCATAATGCTTTGGTGGTAGAGTTTCCCTGGGATCGCCCCATTAAACAACTTAGGTCTTGGACGTTTGAGAGGAAGCTTCGTTTAGATCAATTATATCAGGACCACATGGGGCGCTGGATTTCAGAGTTTATGGATATTAACAGGGGTACTGCCTTGGATTGCGTAGTTTGGGACGCATTTAAAGCTGCGCTGCGCAGAGAAATGAAAAGCTTTGCTGCCCATCGCTGGAAGATCTTACAGGTGCAGACTAAAAGCTGGTTAGAGGAGCTACGCTTGGCAGAGTTGGAGTTGAGTAACAACATTCGGTTAGGTTGGGAGATCTCCCAGAGCCAGAAGGCGGTTGCCATATTAAAATCTAAATTGTTGGAGTTTTTCTGCCGAGATCTGGCGGCTAAATACGCCCAATTTCGAACTATGATGTATAAATTTGGTGAAAACTCGGGTAGGGTCTTAGACAAAATACTTCAGCAAAAGCATGTCGCAAACCGTATTGTCCGGGTTATGGATCAGCAGGGCTGTATTCAGGAGACCCCCTCAGGTGTAATGGATGTTTTTTAAAATTGTATGCTAGTCTCTATACCGAGGAGTCCAATGTCATTCAGAATCAGGATGGTGTGGATGATTTTTTGCAGGCTATAGATACCTCAAGGATAACATTAGAACAAAATGAGGTACTTTCTGCACCCATTACTTGGGAAGAGGCGGAAGCGGCAATTAAATCTTTGGCTAACGGTAAGGCCGCTGGGCCTGATCTCATTCACTTAGAATTTTATAAGACCTTTTCAACAGTGATGAGACAGGATTTGCTTGCTGTATTTAGGACCGCACAGGCCGGTTTATTCCTGACTCTTGGAGACAGACCACGGTTGTATTATTCAAAAAGAAAGGTAAAGATGAGCTGAATCCCTCTTCTTATCGGCCAATATCACTTATCAACACAGATAGTAAAATTTACTCCAGGATCCTTGCTTTTAGACTAGCGCGCTTCATAGTTCCTTTGGTCTCATTACGCCAACATGGGTTAATTCCCGGCAGGGATACAACCGACCATGTCCGGCGCGTAATAGCTCTCCTGGATTGGGCGCAAGCCACGGGTTCCTCCCTCAGGGTGATCCTGTTGGACGTCGAGAAGGTGGTTGACAGGGTCTCCTGGGGGTTCCTGTGGTCCGTGCAGTGCTGGAAAGGGTTTTGTTCCGAGTTTATTCAGGCTCTCCAGGCGCTTTATATCTCTCCAGTTGCGACAATCCGCATCTCAGGGCAAGAGTCAGGGTGCTTTACCATCAGCAGGGGAACCAGACAAGGTTGCCCATGCTCGCCCCTGCTATTTGCCCTGTTTCTTGAGCCTTTTCTCAATATGATTGAAGTGTGTCAGGATATCTCACCAGTTAGGGTTCATAGGGTGGAATATAAGGCATTGGCGTATGCCGATGATATTGTTGTTCTAACTGATGATGTCGGGCACACCTATCAGGCTTTAGAGACTCTGGCCTTTCAATTTGGGGCTATGTCTGGATATAAGCTTAATATTGCAAAAACTCAAGTTATTCAGTTATCAGGTATGCCTTCCTCGCAGGTAACTATTGCAACTGAAGCTACCTATCTTGGGGTTCAAATCTCTCCCGTGGTTGAGAAGATTCCAGACTTAAATTATCTTCCTGTTATCGACTCTCTTCATGCTAAGCTTGAGAGGCTAGACCATCTTCATTTGCAACTCTTTGGGTGCTGTAATGTTCTCAAAATGCTAATCCTCCCAAAGTTTTTATATTTTTTTAGGTCAATTCCTCTTTTGATCCCACAGACAACATTGGTTAGGACGGAGAGAATTTGTCAACGGTTTCTATGGGGCTATCGCCGTATTAGAAGAGCTGAAAAATGAACCTGTCTCCCTAGGGAGAGGGGGGCTGGGCCATTCCTAATCTCTTATATTACTATTGGGCTGCCATGCTTCAACATTTCGGCTCACCATTGGTGGGTGATAGGGCAGATATTCCTTTATGTATTAGTCCATCTATTTACGATGCCGCCCTCGGCGATGCTGCTAAGGGTGTTTTAACTTGTGTGTTAGAGCCAAGTTATTTCAAAAAAACAAAATTCAAGGTTAGTTGGGCTCTGTTCTCTATCTGGCAGAAAATTAATCTTCGTATGGCTATTCCAAAGATTAATTTTTATACTCCTTTAAGTGCTGTGGGTGTGTTACCACCGATATTTCAGGACGGTGTAACATTTAAATGGTACTCTGCGGGTTTAAAAGACATCGGTGATCTGGGTCCTGATGGTCAGCTGGCCTCTTTTTCCTTCCTAAAAGACAAGTTTCATTTGCATTCCAATGATTTTTTTTAAATATCTGCAGATTAGGAGCTTCTTAGATAGAAATTATAGTAGTAATCCTAGCTTGTATGAAAAGATTACTTTAGTTGAACTGATCAAGAAAAAAGCTAGAATAGGTGCTATTTATCAGTATCTTCTGTCAGGTCTTCCTGACGATTTGGATATTCACAATGCTAAGTGGGCAGAGAAATTTGGAATTCCAATACTGGACTTGAAACAGCCGCTTGAACTAGCCAGTTATGTTTTAGTTTCGGGTACTTTGCGTACGCAAAGTTACATGGCTATGTTCAACCTATATCAAACCCGGGCTAAGATTGCTAGTTTGGGGGGTGGTAAGGGGGATTCCTGTTCTAGATGTAAGTTTTTTGCAGCTGATGCAATTCATATGTTTTATTCATGTCCTAACTTATGTTTTTTTCTGAACGACATTGAGGTTTTCATCAATAGGTTCTTAAAATCCCGGTTAACATCTCTCCGGAGTTGATTATAATGGGGTGTGAATATTCAGGTGGTATTGAAAGAACAAGTTTTGTTTGAGCCTTTCTGTTTATTGCAATGGCAATGATTCGGTTATGTATAACTTTACAGTGGCTAAGTCTGGAGGCTCCTAGCTTTTATCACTGGAAAGCTAGGATGTTGTCTTGGCATAATTTGGAATTTTCAGTGTAGCTGCTGAGGGGGAGAAGGAGGCGTCAAGAGGCATCTAAGATTTGGGCCCCCATTGAGCATTGGCTTTTGCATTAAAACTATTTTTTTTCTCTCTCCTTCTTAATGTTTTTTCCTTCTTTCTCCATTGTTGTAAAATCCTAAATTGCCTAGTAGGTTAAACTTGTGTTATCTTTCTGATGAAGATATGTGTATTCATTAATTTGTTCCCTCAACTCGACACATCATGTTAATGTTGCTATGTTTTGTTGTTTTTAAAAAAATACTAAATAAAGTTTAAAAAAATAAATGAAGGAGAAAGGACCATCTCATTGGACGCAGGACTAATAGAGTGACTCCAAGGGTTAATTGTTTGGCTTCCTGTGTGAGCTACAGATACATGACAAGCACTAGAGAACTTGAACCCTGTGCCTGGCTTCGGCTAGAGTGAGTCCCTGATCCCCAAAATGTGCCTGCTTGGGTCCTTGGACCTTGGTTGGCATCAGAGTGCACTCCTCTATATTGAAAGGAAAAGTCCTGAAGTTTTGGCCACTTCACGATGGCGGACTGGCCAGTTCAAGCTGAGACTTTGCCGCTCGCAAAAACGAACACGAAGCTCCAGTGAGTCCAACATCATCTGCCAGCATAGACCAGCAAAGCGAGATCAGCCCTTCACACTACAATAACAACAGCCTGTAGTGACCGTTAATGCGAATATCCATTAACTACCTTCTTTAATGCCCATCTGGATCTTCTTGCTATAATGCTGACAGTCCATGACACTAGGCCTGCTCTTGGCATTGTAGTGATGACCATCTGTGATGCTCTTTGCAGACATCCCCAGAGCAAATGGAACTCTTCATGCTGGACTGTGAGATGGCTACTTGTTCAACAGGACTAACCTGGTACCTGTTTCTGCTCTATCATGATCTGCCTAGACTTGTAAGTTTCCCCCAGTCTAACACAACCAGATGACCATAAGTGGCACTTTGTGTTTTTATGCACTATATCTATGTGAACTTGAAAATTGCATATCCCCAGTTCTACTGTTAGATTTTACTTGTTCTTGTGTCAGTTTATAATTTAAAATGTTCTCTATTTTTCTAATTTGGTGTGGCATTTTACTTGTGTTGTGTTTTCACTTTATTACTGTTTGCCTGCTGCATAAATACTTAAAACTTGGCTGCTACGTTAAACCTTACTGATTTTGTGCCAAGCTACCAGTGGTGTAAGCACAGGTTAATTTAGTGACCTTTGTGGTTCACCCTGACAAGGATTATGGTTGTTGCCTAAGTGAGGCTTCCACCCCCTAAGCCAATATCCCAATTTCTTAGAGTACTTATGTCATTGATATAAGAAGCACTATACTTGGGAAAAAATAGATCTACAGGCTGTCTGAGAAATTGAGAACCAGCAGCAAGGAAGAAGTATCCAAGGTGCTAGAACTAGAGGTGAGTGACTGCATCAGCTCTTGGTCTAACCTAGAGGTGCTGGTATCCAAGTCCAGGCAGGCCTGACTATGAAGGTCAGTAAGTGCCAAATAGGGCAGGGTTTAGTGAACTACTTAGGACACCAAGATGGTGGGGCAATGGTGCAGCCCCTTCAGGCCAAGATTCAGACTATCCTGGCTTGGAAACCCCTAAAGACCCACATTGAAGTGAGAACCTTCTTGACCTCACCAGATTATAGAGGAGATTTGTCAAGGGATATGGATCCATAGCTACCACCTTGACTGAGCAGACTTCTAAACAGCAGCCCAGCAAGGTGAACTCTACAGAAACGTGCCAGAATACATTTTTGCACCTTGAAGAAGGCCCTATGCCCCGCAACCGTGCTCCGGGACCCTGACTTCTCCATGGAATGTATTATCCAGAAGGATACCTCAGAGCATGGCATAGTAGTTGTGCTCTAATAGCCAAATGAAGAAAGCCTAAATCAACCTGTAGCATTCATTAGCAGGAGGCTACTTCGCAGGAAACAGAGGTGGAGTGCAATTGAAAGGTAAGTCTTTGTACAGGATTGTGTGCTGAAGAAGTTGTGACCCTACTTGTTTGGGACTCACATCGGGTTCATACAGACTATTGACCTCCCAGATGTCTAATGCAGATGAGGAGTGGGAATCCTAAATTGTTGAGGTGGTCCAGTTCCCTACAGGGAAGGACTTTATGGTGGAACATCGACCTAGAACTGACCATGTGAATGATGATAGTCTTTCTAGATTTTTCTGCCTTTGCAATCAGAACTCCCACGAGGTTGGCGGGTCATTCTTCCTGGACACATGTTAGACCTGACACCCTTGGTATGGTATTCCCCATACATTTTGTCTACACCCTCCCACTTTGCTGAAATAGTTTTTGTTTCCATTAGGGTACTGTGCACTTTCCCACTGCTAACCATTGCTAAAGTGCTTGTGATCTCTCCTTAAAACATGATCAAATTGGCCTACACCTAATTGGAATGGTTTATATACTAGCAATTGGTTTGTGGAAATATGAAAATGTCGGCACCTCGTCCATTTTGTAGCCCGTCTCCATTTTGTCTTGCCATTGCCCAGGCCTGGTTTCAAAGTACGCGCTTGGTGCTCCTTTTCTCTGAAAGATCAAACGCACTTGACGCTCATTGTCTCTGAAGGAGTATAAGCGCCCGCTAAAACAAACCATGCTCTGTTTATACGGAGGGATAGCGATGTGTAACATAAAGGGGATTGTGCCAGACCACAGCCCCGCATTGTGGCTCATGTTTGTGATCGGCCTCGACTGTCCTTGTGGTATGTGGAATAAGTCACCGATGGGTCTATATTTGTTTATGTCACAAGAGATGTTGAAAGAAGGGAAAGATCCAGAGCACGCGGTGATCATGCCGTGCTCCAGCAAACAAGAAAGTCACTATTGATTGGTTTAAGTTTTAGAGTGTGTTCGACTATAAAAGATTGTACGCTGCAGATTTAAGCAGCAGTCTCCCGAGAACTTACGGTGTTCTACTTCTGGGACCACTGTTCATGGCTGCAGCCGAATAAATGTTTACCTTTTCTCACGAATAGAGTGTTCCGTGTGTCTGTATACCTGGACATGTGAACTCGAGGATTTCAAGCGTCCCCTGCGCCACTGGACCATAAGAAGGTCCGGTTCTTCAATTGGTGCCCAACGTGGCGCGTCTTCAGTGGTTGCGGTCAAGCTGGAGGGTCGTGAGGGGTCTCATGAACAAACTCTGAAGGAAGCGCACCACCTATTTTGACCCCTGCTTGTCTTTGTGGACCCGAGGTTTTTTGCAGCGCGACTTCCCCTTCCCGAAGGCTGCCTGGCCGCTGACCTGACTGACGCCCTGTCTTGGTCCCACTAGCAGAGACAGCGGGACATTAGACGGACCTCTATCGGTGAGAAAAGAGTTTGGTCAGGTAAGAGTGGGTAGCTACCACTTGTCTGGTTGTTTGTGCTTTGTTTGTTTGACTTTTGCAAAAGCCGAAACCAAGGGGTAAGTACTTGTATAAGAAAGTACGTGATTATATTTTACCTCTTGATGCTTGGTTAACGAGCCAGAGATTATAAAGATGCCTGGTTTTAGCAAATTTAGAAAATGGTATTGTTGTTGTTGTTCAAAGGCCCGACTGGAAGACACTTGTCCAGTGCCTCCAGTAGGAACTCCACAGTATGAAGTTTATTCCAAGCACGAGACTGGCCCTATCATTTTTTCGGACCTTTGGGGTAAGTATACTAAGAATGATGGTACTTTGCAGTAGCCGAGAGATGGTAGTTTTGAGCCCTGTGTGCTGGATAATTTGGAGGAGAAATTATTCAAAAGAAAAGCCCGGCTGGCAATGTTTGATTTGTTCCGCATTTAGCGAAAAGAATCAAAACAGAAAGAAATTAAACAACAGAAATCTCAGAATAAATCAGTTCGTATGTCTATTATACAAAAAGCTCAGAAACATGAAGACGATCCAATTGAAAGGGACATAGAGGTAATAAATAGGAAGCATAGAATGGAGATAGATAAATGTTATCCGGCTTTGCCTACCTCTCTGCCAATAGACGAGGAAAATGAAAAAGACCCTTTAATGCCCCTTATGTTGTCTGCTCCACCGCCCTATGTACCAATTCCTGTACCTCCGCCAGCACCTATTATGCTTCCACCTCTGCCTCAACCCTTGATACCAGTAGCGGTCCCAGTTACTTCTGCAGGTCCCACAGCACACCTGTGATACCTCCCGTGCCGACACAGGCCTCCACCTCTACCCCCTCGCCACAAACTCCTACTTTGCAAATAGTTCAAAAAAAGGAGGATGGATACTTTTCGGCCTTTAACCCTATATTAGATCGAGTCCCTAATTCCCCCATCTTGAATACAGCTCTTCGAAGCCAGAGTCGCTTTGATCTCCATGAGGAAACGGTGCTCCAAGCTCAGGCCCGAAAATGGATGACGAATGGAAATATGTATGGGTCGCTCGATATCCAAACTGTGACTACGCAATGGTCTTCATCCACCCAACGTTATGTCTTTGACCTCATGTGCGATATATTGGTTCAAATGTGGAAGGATGAAGTCCAGGATGGTCCACCTACTGGATTAATAAAATTACGAAGAGAAGTAGCTTCTGGAGCAGTGGTAGGACAGGATTATCAAGACGCAGTTGCTAACTTAGTAACATATCGAGACCTTTTGTCTTGTAGAAACACGGGAATGGGAGGCATCGCTACATTAGAAAAAACATACCCTCTGCGAGAGGTACAACCAGTATGGCGTGACGTTGTGGGAGGAGCTGCCCCTGTGCCTGCTCATTTCCAGCAGGTTTGGGTGCATGTTCCATGGAAAAGATCCAAGGTTATAGCGCTAAAACAAGCACTACCTGACCCGCGTAAAAATCCAGCAGGTTATTATAAAGAATTAACGCAGACATTGTCTTCTTGTACTTTAACGCTAGCTGATATAGACATGTTGATGGGCCAAGTGGTCCCGTCCGAAATATGGAATAAAATTTGTAGGGAAGATCACGTGGTTGAATTAGGCGGTACTTGGGCTGCCATCTCACAAGCAGACCAGAGACAGGTGGGTGGAGCTAAACCGGAACAGGTAATAAGAAACTTGCCCGGAAATATAATAACACTTATGATAACTTTGATGCCTGCTCAAGCAGTCAATTGGGATAAGTTATCTGCTTGTAAGCAGAAGAAAGACGAGTCAGTGTCTGATTTCTTTACTCGTTTCGAGGAGTCATTTGTCGACCATAGTGGACAAGATATGGCCGCACCAGGTGGCCAGAGATTGTTTGTGGATACATTTGTCTCTAATTTGCTACCAGAATTGACTACCCGACTTAAAATGTCTGAGAGTGCATGGCCTGTAATAACGCCCTCTGGAATTTTGACGATGATTCAATATTATGAGAATAGAGATCTGGAGGAGAAAGAAAGGATGGAAAAGAAAAACAAAGATCTCAAAACAAAGGTCCTTTTGCAACAAGCTTATGCCCCTCGGGACCAACAGAGGACTTCCCAGAGTGCGCCGCACTTTCAGAGACTGTATCAACGCCAGGGGCACATCACTCCATGCCCACCTCTTGGCCCTAATCAGTGTGCCTACTGTAAAGAAGATGGTCATTTCAAAAATAAAAAAGGGAATATGGGACTAGCACCTAGAGGTCGGGGTGGGTATCAGTCCGTACCACAAGGAAGAGGACGAGGAACCTTGATGCAAGATCAGCGACCCTTACCACAGTCCAATGTTGCTAATTATTTTGATCAACCATCAGGAGAGGCAGGAAACTATTATAATGATGATTATCCAGAAGAAGAAAGGCAGGGCTTCATTTCCCAATAGGATAGCCTAGGACAAAGTGAGGGAGCTGTGCCTATTCCTGTGGATCAACGTTGTCCTTATGTTAATGTCACTGCTTTAGGAGTACAGGAACAATTTTTATTAGACACCGGCGCGTCTAAGAGTTCTGTTGTTCGCTCCAAGCTCCCCGGGGCACCTTTGTCTGGCATTACGAATGTTTCAGTAGGATTTTCTGGGACACCTGTACACAATCATGTTTCTATCCCCTTGCCCATATCGATAAGACCATGTCATTTGGAGGCGCCTCTCATCCTTACTACTGGCTGTGCTGAGAACATGTTGGGCCACAACCTTTTGAAGAGGTTATATGCTACACTATACTGCTCCCCTCAAGGAGTACATTTGACCTTAGGCCAACGAGTAGTGTCCCCAGTATATTTGTCTGTTGATGCCCTACCACACGAACTTCGACAGTTACCTACCTCCCTTTGGTCGAAAGGTCCTAATGATGTTGGATTATTGCAAATTCCGCCCTATTCTGTAACATTAAAGGATAATATCAAATTGCCACGCCTTCCTCAATATAAGATATCCAGTGAGGGTGAACAGGCTTTGCTTCTCATAATATCTGATATGATACAGAAAGGTTTCATCGAAGAAACAAGAGGTAACATGTGTAACAGTCCTGTTCTCCCTGTGATTAAACTAACAGATCTGACACAACCCCCTGTCTATCGTTTTGTCATTGATTTGCGTGAAGTCAACAAGTTGATTTTGCCCCAATTCCCCGTTGTCCCAGACATTACTGCATTGCTTATCATGATACCCTCTACTGCTTCATGGTTTTCTGTCATTGACCTCAAAATGCCTTCTTCAGCATTCCAATAGCTGAGGATAGCAGAGATATTTTCGGATTTACCTTAGGAGGTCGCAGTTTTAGATTTTGTAGAGCTCCTCAAGGTTATTGTGAGAGCCCCTCCATCTACAGTCAGGCATTAAAAGCTCAGCTTGACACATTGTCCTTACCAGAAGGTACTGCCCTGATACAATATGTAGATGACCTATTGGTAGCAGCGGACTCAGAGTCATTGTGCAAAGAGGCTACTCTTTCACTCCTACAACACTTATTTCAATGCAAACATAAGGTCTCATTGTCCAAATTACAGTACTGTCGACAAGAAGTAACTTATTTGGGTCATCTCTTGTCGAAGGAAGGGCGTAAACTGACTCCTGACAGAATACAAGCTATTTCACAGATGATGAACCCACGCACACAAAAGGAGGTAGGTGCTTTCATAGGCATCACCTCTTATTGTCGCCAGTGGATACCAAATTTTTCTTTGATAGCCAAGCCCTTATTGGCTTTGACACTTAAAGATACACCGCACCCTCTCCCTTGGACACCAGAATGCCAGAAGAGTTTTTTGGACCTTTGATCCTCTTTATGTTCTGCACCAGTACTAGGGACCCCTGATTATACTAAACCATTCATGCTGTAAGTCCATGAGAGAGAAGGTTGTGCACTATCAGTATTGGCACAGCATTTTGGTGACAAACAACGTCCTTGTGCATATTTGTCAGCAGTCCTGGACCCTGTTGCAAGGACGTTGCCAAGCTGTCTGAAGGCAACAGCAGCAGCAGCAGTGTCAATCAGCCAATCAGTAGGATTGGTGTTGGATACTCCGCCGACTGTCATGGTTCCCCATGCTGTAGACATATTATTGAACAGAACAAAGACACAACATCTCACCAGTGCCCGTCTCTCCGGGTATGAATTAACATTGTTAGCAAGCCACATCACCATAAAAAGATGTATTACACTGAATCCTGCCACCCTGCTGCCCCTTCCATTAGACTCAGACACTATCGAACATCATGATTGCATTTATCGAACAGAGGAGGAGACAAAAGGTAGAATAGACCTTAAAGATACTCCGATTCGTAATCCTGACGGAACATTGTATGCAGTTGGTTCAAGCTTTAAGTTGCCTAATGGCGAAAACACAACGGCCTACACAGTTACAACACTACACACGATAGTGGAGACAGCGAAAATACCGTACAATTCAGCTCAAGCAGCAGAATTGATAGCATTAACAAGAGCTTGTGAATTAGCAAAAGACAAGAGAGTTAACATCTACACGGACAACCAGTATACATTTGGAGTGGCGCACAATTTTGGACGCATCTGGGAAGAAAGAGGTTTCCTTACCTCTCACGGGACGAAAATACAACATGTACAGTTAGTTAGTCACGTGCTTGAATCACTCACTTTGCCCACGCAAGTAGCAATCATTAAGTGTAGTGCTCACAAAAAGATAACAGATGACATTGGAAAGGGAAATCCCTTCGCTGACCAAGTAGCAAAAGACACAGCTAGAGAATTGTCCAACCGAATGTATATGGCTCGTCCAGCTCGATGGATTGCGGAAGGAGGGATGTGTGAGGATACTCTAGAAAATGTGAAAGACATACAAACAGAAGCCAGATGGAGAGAGATGACTGGTAGGTTAGATGACACTGGGTGCTGGACAGATTTGTCCGATCAACAAAGATGGTTACTAGAGCAAGAAACAGTAGATAGAAGGTTATAAGCTTGCGCTCAATTGTCAACAGTTCAAGTTCAAGTTCGGAAATTTGTATAGCTGGAACCAGACTGACCTCACTCTTCTTTCGACTTCTCTGACCTCCTCAGCACCTGACTTGGCGGACCTCTCCCTCGAATCCCAAACTAATGCCATCAGCAATTGGCTCTCCTCTTCTTGTGATCAGGTTGCCCCTCTTAAGAAAGTTAAATCTGTCCGCCCACATGACGCTCATAGATGGTTTTCGAGTGAGCTTAAAGTTCTTAAACTTAATCTCAGGCGCTCGGAACGCCACTGGAGACAAAATTATTGCCCTGTACTCCGCACTAAATACAAACTTCTGCTCAACAGCTACAAAAAGGCTATCCTATTGGCCAAAACAAAATATTTCACGGAGAGAGTTGCTCTCTCAGCAAATAAATCTAGTGAAATTTTTTCCCTTGTCCAGCAACTCGCCACCTCCGATCGCACTAGCACTAGCCCTGCCCCCACTCAATCCCTCTGTCTTGCACTTAACGATTACTTCATCGACAAGATTACCAACATCAAATCTAACATTTCCACAGGTTGTCAATCCTGTGTCACTCCCCCCCTCCCTTTGCCCTCTTCTTCTTTGGACCACTTCCCTTCTATCTCCATTGATAGCTTCCTCTATTTGCTCTCTAAAGTCAAGTCCGGTTCTCCGGCTGACTGCGCTCCGGCCCGGATTCTTAAAGTCCTCTTTACCAGTTGTCCTGCCCCCCCCTTACGTTGCTCAACACATCGTTGACTCTCGGCTCTGTTCCGGCTTCCTTTAAAACCGCCATGGTTCTTCCCATTATTAAAAAACCTGGCTTGGATCCTTCTCTCCCCATTAATTTTAGGCCTATCTCTCTCCTTCCCTACTTGGGGAAGATCTTGGAAAGTCACGTCACATCCTGCTTGTCCTCGTATATCGAGGAAAACTGCCTCCTGGCCCCCTATCAGGCAGGTTTCCGTCCGGGTCACTCTACGGAGACTGTGATCATTGCTGTTCTGGACGAACGTAAGGAGAAAGCGGACGCCAACCTTCCTCAAGCCCTGGTGCTTCTCGACTTGTCAGCTGCGTTTGACACGGTCGATCATGCCATTCTTCTCGACCGTGTCAGCACAGCGGGCATCAGGGGAACAGCACTTTCTTGGCTGGCGTCCTTCCTTCAAGGCAGGTCACAAGCCGTCCATCTTTCAGGCTTTTCCTCTCCCCCCCGCCCTGCCGTGTGTGGGGTGCCCCAAGGCTCTTCCCTTTCCCCCCTTCTTTTCAATCTCTACATCTATCCCCTCATTCTTTCTCTTCGCGAGCAGGGGGTCTCCATGTATAACTACGCGGATGACCTCCAGCTCGTTTTCGATCTTTCCACCTCTTCGGATTCCCCTCTTTTTCTTAGCTCCACTTTAGTATTTATCTCGGAATGGATGAGCTCTAACCACCTCAAGCTCAACCCTGATAAGACAGAGCTTGTCCTCACGGGTGGCCCCTCCAATCCTTGGTCCCCGACTCATTGGCCCCTTTCCTTTGGTCCCTCCCCATTACCGGTTTCCTCTGTTCGCACCTTGGGCATCAAGGTCAGTAATGACCTCACCATGCATGCCCAAGTCAGTTCCGTAGTTTCTTCTTGTTTCTTATTCCTCCGTCTTATCCGGAAAGTATCCCGGTATTTCTCCACGGATGCCCTTAAGACCATAGTCATGGCCCTTATCACCTCTCGCCTCGAATATGGAAATGGCCTCTACGTAGGCATACCAGCCTTTGAAAGACGTTGGCTACAGGCCATTCAAAATCAGGCAGCCCGCCTCATTTTCCACCTTCCCAAATCCTCCCATATCACGCCCGTACTCAAGTCCCTTCATTGGCTCCCGGTGCACTTTAGATCTTTCTTTAAACTGGCTGTTTAGCTTTTCGGGCTTATACCCATTCTGCTCCCCTCTTTCTTGCCACCTTGATCATCCCCTCAACCACCCATGTTCGCACTCTCTGTTCTTCATCTCTCTCTTTATTCCAAGTACCCCGCTTCCGCAAATCCAGAACAGGGGGCACCCGCTTTTCGGTTCTTGCCCCCCAGTTCTGGAATAGTCTCCCTCTTTCCATTCGCTCCATTCCCACCTACCCTTCTTTTCGCAAAGCCCTGAAAACGTTTCTCTTTGCCCAGGCCTTCCCTTGTTAGCTCTCTCGGATGCTCTGTTGAGTCAGGCACTAGTTCTCAGCGCCAGAAAGCCGCTTGGCCACAGTCCCTTCTTCATTCATTCATTCATAGCGCACTACTCACCCAGAGGGTCTCAAGGCGCTTGAGGGAGGGGGTGCTTTACTTATCGAATATCCAGGTTTTAAGTTGCTTTCTGAAGGAGAGGTGGTTTTGTGTAAGGCGGAGGTGGGTGGGGAGAGAATTCCAGGTTTTGGCCGCTAAGTAGGAGAAGGATCTACCCCCCATGGTGGATTTATGGATGCCCGGAATATCGGCGAGGGCTTGATTGGACGATCGTAGATGGCGGGTGGGGGTGTAGAAGGACAATCGCGTGTTGAGGCATTCGGGTCCTAGGTCGTAGAGGGCTTTGTGTGCGTGGGTAAGGAGACGGAACGTTATTCTCTTGTTGACGGGGAGCCAGTGGAGGTCTTTCAGGTGATCGGAAATGTGAGCTTGACGGGGGATGTCCAGTATGAGTCTGGCTGAGGCGTTTTGATGCGTTGGAGTTTTTTCTGTAGTTTGGCTGTGGTTCCGGCGTAAAGGGTATTTCCGTAATCCAGGCGGCTTGTGACCAGTGCGTGGGTGACCGTCTTTCTTGTTTCTTGTTTCGGTGGGGATCTACCGGAAGATTTTTTTGAGAATGCGTAGGATGTTGAAACATGATGATGAGACGGCGTTGACTTGTCTGGTCATCGAGAGGGAGGAGTCCAGGATGAAGCTCAGGTTACATGCGTAATCCGTAGGTATGGGTACGGTTCCCAGGGCCAGTGGCCACCATGAATCGTCCCAGGCAGAGGGGGATGAACCTAGGATGAGGACTTCCGTCTTGTCTGAGTTTAGTTTTAAACGGCTGCTCTTCATCCACTCGGCTACTTCTTTCATTCCTTCGTGTAGGTTGGTTTTGGCGGTGTTTGGGTCTTTGGTGAGTGAGAGGATAAGCTGGGTGTTGTCTGCGTAGGAGATGATGTTGAGGTTGTGTTGGCGCGCGATGGATGCGAGGGGGCTCATGTATAAGTTGAAGAGGGTGGGACTGAGTGAAGATCCTTGTGGTACGCCGCAAATGACTTCGGTGGCCTCTGATTTGAAAGGGGGGAGGCGGACTCTTTGTGTTCTTCCGCCGAGGAACGAGATGATCCAGTCTAATGCTTTTCCTCGTATTCCGACATTGTTGAGGCGTTGTATGAGGGTGCTATGACAGACTGTGTCAAAGGCTGCGGAGAGGTCAAGTAGGATGAGGGCGGTAGTTTCTCCGTTGTCCAGTAGAGTCCGAATGTCATCTGTTGCTGCGATGAGGGCAGTTTCAGTGCTGTGTTTGGCTCGGAAGCCGGACTGTGAGGGGTCGAGGGATTTGTTGGATTCAAGGAAGGCGGCGAGCTGATTATTGACGGCTTTCTCAATGACTTTGGCAGGAAATGGGAGGAGCGAGATGGGGCGGTAGTTCTTATGTTCGGTGGGGTCTGCTGTGGGTTTCTTCAGAAGGGCGCTGAGATCGGCATGTTTCCAGCTTTCCGGGAAGGTGGCGGAGTTGAAGGAGCAGTTGATGACATCTCGGAGATGGGGTGCGATAATGGAGTCTGCTTTGTTGAAAATGTGGTGGGGACATGGGTCGGTTGGCGAACCTGAATGGATGGAGTTTATCAGGCGGATGGTGTCTTCAGTGGTGATTGGGTTCCAGGCGCTGAGGTTGTTAGAGTGCGGTTTTGGTTCGGAGGTGGGTGGAGTGGGCTGGTCTTCAGACTGGTTTTAAAAGCTGTTATGTATGTCGACGATTTTGTTGTGGAAGAATGAGGATAGGGAGTTGCAGAGGTGTTGGGAGGGAGTGATGTCGTTGGTGCCGGCGGTGGGGTTGGTAAATTCTTTGACGATGTTGAATAGTTCCTTGCTGTTTTGGGCGTTGTAATCAAGTCGATCCTTGAATGCTGATTTCTTGGTGGATCGGATCAGTTGGTGGTGTTTGCGGGTGGCGTTTTTGAGGGTGGCAAGGTTGTCCGTGGTTGGGTTTTTTCTCCAGGCTTTCTCGAGGGTACGACAGAGCTTCTTGGATTTTTTAAGGTCATCGTTGAACCAGGGGGCTTTTTTGCTACCTTGCTTGATTTGATGGTTTTTCAAGGGTGCTAGTTCCTCAGCGCTGAGGGTGATCCATTGTGTGAGGTTGGTGGCTGCTTGGTTTGGGTTCGATGATTTGGCAGGAGGGTTTTGGCGAAGCGATGTGAAGAGGTGGTCGGTGGTAATTTTGTTCCAGTTTCTTCGGGGAATATGTTGTGGGGGGTTGTGGGTCGTGTTTTTTTTGTAGTTGAAGTGAACGCAGCTGTGGTCCGTCCAATGGAGAGTTGAGATGTGATCGAAGGAGATGTGCTTGCTGGAGGCGAAGATTGGGTCGAGCGTGTGTCCGGCATAGTGGGTGGGGGTATTGACAAGTTGTTCGAGTCCGAGGTTGGCCATGTTGTTCAGAAGGGTGGTGGTGTTGCTGTCCTTTTTCTTTTCCAGGTGGAAGTTGAGGTCTCCCAGTATAATGTAGTTCTCTGAAGGGAGGGCATGTGGGCTGATGAATTCAGCGATGTCTTCGCTGAATTGTGTGCGGGGTCCTGGTGGTCTGTAGATGAGGGTGCCTCTAAGTGTGGTCTTGGGGTCGGTGTGGATCTGGAAGTGAAGGTGTTCGGCGGTAGTGAGGTTATCGTCGGAACTGGTCGTGATGCGGATGGTGTTCTTATGGACAATGGCGATTCCTCCTCCTGTGTGGTTGGTGCGGTCCTTTCGGATGATCTTGTAGCCGTCCGGAATGGCTATGGTGATGTCGGGAGCTGATGAGGCGTTCATCCAGGTTTCTGTAAGGAAGGCGACGTCCGGCGATGTAGTGTCGAGTAGGTTCCAGAGTTCGATGGAGTGTCTGTGGACCGAGCGGGTGTTGAGTAGGATGCACTTCAGGTGGTTGGTGTCGGAGCTCTGTTTGGAGAGTGTGGATTTGGTGTGGGTCCTGGTGCTGTCAAACTTGCAGGAGTGGCATCCGAAGGGTCCATGGGTGTGTCCTGGGGCTGCTTGGTAGCAGATAGGTGGGCGACCGGGGTTAAGGGCTGAGAGGGTTACGGCGTTGTACGTTATGCGGGCAGGGAGTATATTGCGTGGGACAGGGGGTCTGGCGCTGGGCGCGGTCCAGGCGCAGATGGGCGTAGACGGGCTTACCTTTGGCGCGCCTTCGGCGCGCATGGGGTGCGACCGCTGCGCGTGAACGCTGCGTGCAAATGCATCTGTGATATGGGGTCACCGGCACAATCAGGCACAAATAATTCAAAGGCGGCAGTGCACAATCGATTAATAATGAAAGCGCAGTTCAGCAGGCAGTGCAGCGCTACGATAGAAATACAGTCAAGGCGCTAATAAGGCATAAATAGATGCAGGGGCAATACGAGCAATGGGCAAAGAGCACTCAGGCAGTATAGCGCTACTATACCAGAATGGGAGCAGGGAGCAGCGTGAGGAGCGACCGCTTCTGAGGGTCTCAGGACGGTCACCAGTAAACAGTAACTTCAATAGAACTTATTAGGGCTGCTACTAGGGATAAGGATGACGTCTATCTATAGTCACCAAATAATGCAGAAAAACCACATCAACAAGAATAAACACGATATATCCCGAGCAGGATTGAACAGTTGGGTTATACAAATCATGAATTAGAAGTAAAACAGTATATTCCAAAATAAGTAACAGTCTTCTTCTTTATTGTTCACAACAGCATCCCTTTGATTATGCCAACACGTGTTTCGTCTAATAAGCAGTATGTGCATTAGACTTCATCAGGGCAGCACATGTAATTACGAAGCTGGCGATGCCACCAATTATCAGTTCCAAGTGGCAAAAAAAGGAGTAAGTTTGGAGTTTAAAAGTTATATTCCACGAAGAAGTAGCACCTCAGATAAAGATTAACAATACCCTCATCTGGGCAAAGTTCGGTCCCGCAATCAAAATAGATTTAGTGTTCCATATTTCTGTGACAGCACGAGTACGGCGTCTTGCCAAAGATGGTTGTTACCCAACGCTTATGTCCTCCCTGTTGTGACAATGGCACATGGTCCAGCTCACATTAGTGCCAGAGGGATGTGTAAGCTTCTAGCACCAGCAAAACTCTCACATTCCCGAATACGCTGATAATTTAGTGAAGAATTGCATGGTGTGCTTAATGCATAATCCAGGAAAGGGAATGCCAACTCCAGCAGGACACTTTGCACCACCGACATATCCTTTTGAGGTACTCCAGATAGATTACATCCACATGGAGAGATGTAACAATTTGAAACACGTACTTGTAGTGATATGCGCCTTTTCCAAATGGATAGAGGCCTATCCCCTCAAAGACAACACAGCCTTAACAACTGCCAAAGCCCTCTTGAAGGAGTTCTTTCCCAGGTTTGGCTTGCCCCGAATCATCTGGAGTGATAATGGAAGTGAATTCGTGGGACAAGTTATGGAAAAAGTCTGTGCCGGTCTAGGTATTCGACAGAAATTTCATGCAGCAAATCACCCACAATCAGCAGGTTTAGTGGAACGCTATAATGGGACCTTAAAACTCAAACTCGCAAAAATACAAGCCACTGCGGGCCTAGCATGGCCTGATGCGTTGCCTCTTGCCCATCTATCCACAAGGACTACAGCACATTGGCGCATGGGGCTCAGCCCTTACGAGATTGTATTTGGACGTCCAGCTAATGTCTGGGGCGTCCCTAGACCAAAGACATACTATGATATTGAATATCCTGTGTTGATTGATTATTTGCATGAATTGACTAAAAAGATGTGCGTCCTTCACCAACAGGTACACGGTGCTTTGCCTCCAGCTTCCACTGACCAGGGCCATTCCATACAACCCGGAGATTGGGTCTGCGTACGCAACTTCCAGAGGACCAAGAATCTCGAGCCTAGGTGGAAGACACCACAACAAGTTCTGCCCTCAACGAGAACAGCGGCCAAGATTGCCGGCAAAAAGAACTGGGTACATGGGGTACATTGTAAAAAGGTACCCCTGCCCTTGCCTTATGATCGATGGGTATAGGAGGGTCTAGGAGACGTTGAGTGTGAGAAAGTTCCAAGATTTGTGCCTTTCAGCGACGCGCACTTAGAATATACCAGGACTGAAAAAGAGGACGACGAGATTCTCCAAGCAGCGGTGCCATCTTCTTCAAAATTAAACACTACTGAGCCTCACCTCCTTTTCCAAGTTCAGACTGTACCTGGTTCAAAGAGATACAATTTGAGGTCAAGACTGAACAAAAACACTTCAACAGTGCCTCAGTGACTCTGTCTGTGACCTTTTGTCAACAATATTCTGTCTTAACAAGTTGCAGGGCCGTGATAAAGCCTCAGACGCGTGACCCGAGTAGTGGCATTAGGCCTGCGGGACCTGTAGGATCATAGGACTGTAAACAATCACGGCTGAGTGAAACAACCACCAATCACGGGCAACGCCTAGAAGATGGAATCAACTGTCCCTAGGACAATGGACAAGGTAAAAATGAAGAGAAAGAAGTATTGTAAATTATTGCATAATCGTTGTGCCGTGACTTTAATAATATTGGTCCTAATATGTATTATGATTTCTTGTATAGGATGGGCTTTTCATGAAAGTCCTGCACAAGCTACCACCCAAGTTATTGAAGAAATGCATTCTCATGTTACTCTGTCCCCACATCTCGAGTCAAGAAGGAGCGAGTTCCACAACAATACACTTGTCTCTATGTTACTTCAACATCAGCTGGCCATTAAAACCACAAATTGTTGGGTTTGCGGCCTCCTACCGAGCTCTGTAAGCACCGGGGTACCATATATCCCTCTTCCCTTTTCCTTTAATGGTTCCTGTAATGCCTGGTGGGAGTTGAATGCCAGTTGGGCATCTAGTGCAAATAAGAATAACATGGACATATGGGGACTAGGGCTACATCTGTACCATTTATGTTGGCCAGATGGGAAAACAGTATACGGGATGACCAGCGAAAAATCGGAATATGCTGACCGCCATAACAGGTCTACAGACTTGTATTTTCTGCCCTCTAATAAAACATCCCAAAAGGGACAGACTTTTTTTAGTAGTACCTGAACAAGCACCATTCTGCATTAAAAATGGGAGATCAAAGAATAAAGGTACTAGCAATTGTCGGCATGTTGTAATCCTGAATGGAACAGACTGGCCTCGCATGGTACCCTCACGTAACATGTATTTCGTGTGTGGGAATAGGGCCTACACTTCTTACTTAGTGACTGGAAAGGCACTTGTTATATTGCCTGGCTACTGCCCCCTACGTATACGGCAGATGCCAAACACCATCTACAGAACAGAGGGGTGGTGTCCGCCAAAGATACAGCAGGGCAGGAGACAGCAGATTTCTTAAAAGGGCTCCTTCCATTCTTGGCTCCAATAGCCAACAGTAGAGACATAAGGCAACTTATTCTTCAGGCTCTACATGTACCCAGGGCCTATAAATTAAATTCTACTAGTGGGCCTGCAGCAATCAATGTGCCACCAACTAAGATAGCCTATCAAAATATGTCTCATGCCTGTCACCACAGTCAGTCTGCAGTGTTGTTTCAAACTTCCATTTCAACTTGGTTAAATACAACTTTTGTCAGGTCTAAACCTCCATTTTTAATAAATACTAGTCATTCACCCCTAAGGTAGGTATAAAAGGCTCATAGGGCAGGTTGCATTGTATTAAAAAAGTAAGACATGTGTACTTAAGTTTTACATGCCCAACTCCTAAAGTCGTTTTTCTCTCTTGTACCGTCTTTCTCTTTCATTGACTAACACTGGGTTACCTTGTTACAGTTTTGTAATGTTTTTGGATTGGGAGAAGATAGAGATATACTGTTTACACTCAAATGAATTGTTATTTAAAAACCCTGTTCAATGGTGAAGGGGGAATTTCAAGCACCATTCTGAAAATGATGATTTTAGAAAGTTGGGATGTTTTTGTCACAACCATTTGTGCCTTCTGCCAGGGTCCTGGTTCACATGACTGTGAATAGATCTGATGTAGGGTTTGTTTTTTACTAACAGGGAGTGAAAAATAGGTGGCTTGGGTGTGGACAGGATGGGATGTCCTTCCTGGCAAGTTGACTGGAAGGGGCTACACCAGTCCCACCTGCACATCAAAGGAATCTGCCTCACATACACACATGGTAAACTGACACCAGACCTGGCCTGTCTTTTGTCACCCCAGACTTCTTGGAGTCTGGACAGGGGAAGGGGAAAAACATTCAAGAAATCGAGGTGGAGGTCGTATAGGAAATCTCCCCACATCTGAAGATGGCACGATGTGTGAATATTGAACTCTCAAAACAACTCTTCAGTGTGCTCCTGGATCTGTGGGCATTGCGGAAGAAGGATTGCCCTGCCACCATATGCCTGCAATGCTGCTGCCAGAAGACTGCCCTGCTGCTTGTGGACTGCATTGCTCTCTGAGAAGGGAGGCTGGACCTGTTCCCTTCATGCCAGGCTATCCTGAGTGAACTCAAGGGTCAACTGTCTGACCTCCTGTTGAGCTACAGGGCATAACAGTCTCCAGAGGCCTAAAATCAACTGCCCAACTGACCGGCTGTACTGGAGCTGCCAGAACCTGCAACTGGACCAGCCTGAGCCCTGTTGATCTCTGCTGGAGTGACGTCCTTATACCCCAGAAGTGCATCACCAGGTCCAGGACCATTGACTGGCATCAGAGTGTACTCCTCCCTACCTAACTGTGTGTTCCATCAAAACCAACACAGCAACACAACTTAGCGCACTACTTTATATTGCAGCCTCTTGCAGCTCCTAATCAGCAGCCCTATCAGAATCTGTGCAGCGTTATGCAACCCCAACGTATCCGAGTGGAACCGGTCCTAAGTTGATTGTGTTCCGGTTCAGGGAGGACCTGTTAGGCAGTTTTTGCTGAAGTGTTCCCATTGGAAAAGGGTCAAACCTGATTTACACATAGCTGGGTCCAAACTGAGGTGGCCTGGTGTGCAAATAGCTATTTTGATACTAATTATACTAATTACTGTCAGTCAGTCAGTCAAATATCTTTATTCAATTTATGTGCAAACCATAAAAGCATACTAAAAACTGATTATGTCAGCAACAGGTAAATCCCTGGTATATAAAACACAGTCATATCCCATACATACATATAAAATCAGTTGATAAAAATGGTACAGACTAATTTCATTTTAACACACAATGATAAAAAAGTATACATGTTTATAAAATATTAGGTTATTTTCCTCAGGGTTCTCACAGCTGCAACATCATTCAGCATTTGCAAATAGAGAAGGGCAGGTCTCACTTGCATAAAACCTTTGTTTTTTAAAATTGGGAGGATAAAATGTTCCTAATGACAGTAAGGGCTCACAGAAAAATAAGAAGTGTATGATGCCCTGTCCAGAAAAACTATCACAGGAGCAGGGCCCAAGATCATCTACCTTCTTCCAACCCTTAAATCTAAATCGAATCAATAAGAAACGGTGATTATTGTTTGTGACGTAGCCTAAATATGGTTCCATCAATAGTGTTGTTTTACATAGCTGATGGGCCCTAACTGTCACCTTTGCCAGCTCTCTCTCTTCCCTGTCCGTGGTAGCTATAAGCAGGTTTGCTTCCTTAGACCATTTTACATCTCCCTTCTCTAATGTTTCTGGGGAGTTATATATTTCTGGTCTGCCTAGCTTGACTGAAAGCTTCTGGACATAATTGAGCCAAGGTATAGACAACCCACGATCGAGTGACATGCAATCTTTCAAGATCTCATGATTTAACACAAAATCAGGGTTTAGCCAAGTAGTTATCCATTTCTGTAGGGGTGCCACAGCAATTGCATCTTCCACAAAGCCAATTCCACATTCCTGATGGACAGTGTGGGCTGTTGTTTTAGGGACAGTTAGAAGATTCTTTAAAAACCTATCCTCGACAATCTGTATCGCCTTCGTGTTTTTAATACCCCACAAATCGGCCCCATTGCTACTGATATACACTTTGCTCTGTATATTTGTATTAGGGCCTTCATTGGCCTGGCTCCTAGCTTCCTGGCGAAACACAACACAGCAGATGTAGCTCTAATCAGAGTTGTTTTGTTCGCTGTAATTTGGGTTCCCCAGGATCCTTGGTCATCGAATAGTACTCCAAGGTATGGGAACGACAAGACCCTGGTTAATAGATTTCCCTCACAGTAAAGGGTTTTAACCTTTAGGGATTTCTGACCAATGGCCATTATGTGTGATTTAGAAAAATTTACACTTAAGTCTAGTGACTTCATAAAGGCCGAAAAGGAGTCTAGCAATAACTGTAGTCCCACTGCCGTTCTTGCTAGAAGGGCGGCATCATCCGCATATAAAAGAGCGGGAATCGAGTGTTTCCCTGCACAGGGGATGTCTTTACAGGAGGCAGTTAGGGTAGTATCTAAGTTGTTAATATATAATGTAAAGAGCAGGGGCGCCAAAATGCACCCCTATCTGACTCCATTTGAAACGGGAATACCTTCCGTACAATTACCCCGCTGGTCATACCTCACCATTGCAGATAAATCCCCGTGCAGGTCCGCCAGATAATAGACAATGTTTTTGTCTACACCTAGTGTTAAAAGATTGGACCACAGCTTTGACCTGTTTACTCGGTCAAAGGCCGAGGACAGGTCCATGAAGGTCAGAAATAGTGCACCCTTCTTTGCCACCGTATATTTGCCTATTAAAAGTTGCAAGTTTAGGCATTGATCTATTGTGCCCTTCCCTTTTCTGAAGCTGTACTGGGCTACAGAAAACGTTTCCGTTTCCTCAAGCCAGCTATTCAGTTGGCTTAAAACCACCCTGCCAAGTACTTTTACTGAGGAGTCGATTAGGGATATTGAACGATAGCAACTTGGGTCACCTCTATTCCCTTTCTTATATATTGGTATGATGACAGATCTTGCCCATGTAGGAGGCAGGCCCAAATGACAAGCATTGACAAAGACATTGTACAATATCTTTGCCCAGGTCTTCACGTCTGCTTTAAAGAGGTCTGCCGGGACTCCATCTGGTCCCGGAGCCTTATTACTCGTCATTTGCATTATGGCTTGTGCTACCTCTAGCTCTGTAAAAGTCAGGATATAATTTTCCATATTTAGGACTGGACGTGCCGGCATCCCGTCCCCATCATAAACATTTTTAAAATGACTGAGCCATTCTTGTTCCTGAATGCCACAGTCAAGCTATTGTCCTTGAAAAAAGGCTTATTAACCACTGACCAAAATTTGGCACTCTTTTTAATAACTTCAATGGATAGGAGCTCATTCCAGGCCTCCTCCCTGATTTCATTTTTCCGCTTTTTTGTGCCAATTTGTATGAGTTCCTAAGGGCAGCTACTTCCACTTTATGAGGGGGATTGGATTTCAATGCTACCATCAGGTTATGATGGGCTATTGAACAATTTTTCTCAAACCATTTCTCCCCATTCGATGATGGCCCCTTGACTACTTTTTTGAGATCATTATTGATTTGGGTACAGATTCTCTTAAAGGCCATAAGGACTTCTTCACCGACTATACCATCTGTTAAGCAGGTAGACATATCTTGTCCAACCTTTGCCAGCAAATTGTCCACAAAGTCCCCAGGCACCACCCAACACCATTTCAGACGTCGAGCTTGATCGGTGGGGCTTAAATCTGACATTCCTATTGTCAAGTTGGTTTTGCCTTTTTTCTTTAAGTAATGTAATGTAGGGGACACTTTTATAGCGCATCTATCACTCCATGGAGTATCTTGGCGCTCAACTAGATGAAAAAAAAACTGTCAACCTTCAAAGTCAGCCTTACAGGGTTATGGTCACCATCACCATATGGAGACCAGAAAACATTATACTGACAAACCCTATTAGCCACATTTGTGCTGACAAAAGATGTAATCAATGATGGACCCAGAACCTTTACCCTTAAAAGTTGGAACGTCCCCTCTAGATTGGGTAGGGTAGATCAGATCATTTCCAGCCACCAATTCTTCTAAATACAATCCCTGCGGGGAATGCTCAAAGTGGATGTTATATTGATTACCTGGTCCTAAACAATCCCAGACATAACAATTACCATTGCAACAGTGAACATTAAAATCTCCAAGCACTATAACCGAATAACATGGGGAGACATACCTACGGCTTCAGCTTTCTCCGTGGCCGGGCTTTGCTCTGCCAGTAGCGCCGCAGAACCAGCAGCTCAGGGCCGGGCCTTGCTCCGCCTACTCCCCGGCTGGGCTTGGCTCCGCCGCGGCCCACCCCCCACCAGTGACGCCCTCAGCAGCGCCAGTAGGCGCATAAAGGCAGCGCCAGTGCAGAGTCCCGCGGGACGCACGCGGGCACGCGCCGGGAGAAGCCCGGGACAAGGGCGGGACCGTCTGTGGCCGTCAGAGGTCGAAGGAGGCTAGGCTGGGTCACGGCTCTTGACTTTGTTGAGCAGGACATCCTACAGAACTGTGAGGGGCTAACCTCTTAGTCTTTGTCATGACCAAATTGCGCTCATCCAAAACGCCCGCTCCCACCGGCACCATAGATAATTATATGGTCAAAATTGTTTCTAAAATTAACTCAGATCGCCGCTTGTCATTGGGTCGTGTCAGTCCTCCTGTTTCACCAAGAAGTAGCTTTGCACTCCCTGAGCTATTAGCTCCGGACACATCTTCCAGCGTTAACTTGGGAGGGGATTTAGACACAGTACATTTAAACCCAGCGGAGTTCACCAATTCCCTGCCCCCTACGCTGTTAGATACATCCCAAAGGTCAACATCTGTATCTTCGGTTAACTCACCAGTAACCTCCCAAGTATCCCCTCAAGCCCGTAGAGTGGTTAGGGCCTGTAGAAGGTCACAGAATAATCGTGCAGTGCACCACAGAGTAAAAAAGGTGGTCTCCGCAGCTGTTAAATCAAAACCTACTGCGGCTACCCCCAAAGAGCATGTTATGTTATGTTATAGTTATTTATTGTGCGCACAGCTGCTCCAGCAAAGAAGCGTCCTGGTGCCAGACAAGGTAAAACATAACACTACTAAGGTAAAACAGAAAAGGGAACAACTATGGGGCAAAGCTAAAACAGGAAAGTTTTAATGGCCTTTCGAAACTGCATGAGATCCTCCATGATGCATGATGTTGATACCCTGACTGTAGACCAATTTGACTTTTTAGCAAATATGTTCACGCTCAAATTGGAAGACATGATTAGGCCACTGATAGAAAAAGTAGAATCGATTTCCCTAGAAGTTTCTAGATTAAGCACTCTTCTGACTCCTCCAACAGTAGCACCGCAAAACTCAGGTGCAATTAGTAAAATTCATAAGGGTCCTGTTGTTCCAAGCTAAGGGGAAGGAGCTAAACTTGACCAGGTTGTCAAGGAAGTGTCTAAACTGAGTGTTCTTCTATCTACTCATTTATCTTCTACTAAAACAGCAAGGCCCCCCAGTGTAGACGCGATGGTGAACGAGGCGAGAGTAATCACAGATGGCAGAACAAATAATACCTTGGTCTCAGCTGTAGCTAATAACCAGCTTCCTACTAAGACATCTACTACTCACCCACCCTTACGAGTCAATACACAGCTAAACACCACAGGAGAAGCCACTGGGTGGAAGGAGGGTAAGTCCAAACCTACAGTTAACCTCCCACCCGATTGTGCACCCTATATAGTTGTGTTGACTAACGCGCCAGGATTAGATTCACATCTACATGATGCAAGGGGTGAAACGCGTGATTCTTTAAATCACAAAGTAATAGCTTGGTTAAGCAAATACTGTGGCTTTCCCGTCGCCTTCTGTAATGACATCCTGTCTACACGAACAGTAGGCTGGATAGGCAATTCAAAAAAGCCTGTCAGGGGAGATTGTGTCATCATAAACTTTAGGCACCCTCAGCATGTTGCAACTGTATTGTTGAGGGCAGCCTCCTTGCCTTTGTTGGACAACTTTGTATGTGCCCGCCCTTTTTTTTTTTTTTTTTACAATCACCTAAATGAAACCTCAAAACCACAAGTTGTCCATCATCACTCATTAACATCTCCCTTTGTACAAAACACAGTGCCACATGCTCTTTCAGGTGATAACAATCCTACAATTCAAGATTCTTATTGTTATAATTTATGCAGACCAAATTTTTATAATGTTTCTGCAAATGATAGTACCAGACTTAATCTGGATCAATTAGATACATTTTTGTCAGCCTACACAACTATGGTAACTGGTTGTGAGATAATTCTTTTAGGTGATTTCAACATTCACCCATGTACTTTTCCGTGTGCCGTTTCTGTAGAAGAGGGTCCCCCATGTTCTGCAGTTGTGCACTTTGAACACACAAAAAGGGGGGAGGCTCTCGAAGAATTTCCGGTGGCTTGGAACCTTTATGAATCAAGTTGCAGGGAAGGTGACTCGATTGTCCCTACTTTTAAAGGTCCGGGTGACGGTACAGTTATTGACTTTATTTTTATGTCTTGTTACATTATAGGAAAAGTATTAAAGTACAGAACAGAAATTTCAGTCTTTAGTGACCACAATCCAGTTCTACTTGAAGTTCTGTTTAAGGGTTTTTTATCATTTGAAACAGGGTCTCAAAAGGGTGGTCAGGAGGTGATCCCGATAGATCAGGGTCGTAGACTAAAATGGGCAAATATAATCCCAGATGCCTTCTTACAGGATGTATTATACAAGGTGGATGAAGACGTAGAGAAGTGCTTAGACTCACAGGCTGCTACTGAGCAAGTGATTAGTTCATTTGACAGTATTTGCAAACAGATCAAGCAGAGCTTAACGGTGGCTGATGGCCCTCCACAAAGCCGCGCCAAGAGATCGTTTGATCGCTCTTGCTCCAAGGCTCATGCTGACTTGTTAAAGGCCTTAAAGTCTGACCCAAAAGATCGCGCCCTTGTAGCCAGGCTAAGAGTAACCTATAAACACGCCATACAAAATAGAAAAAATGAGCTAAAAGATAATGCTTGGTCACAGTTACTAGATCCAGATGTTTTAAAAAACAGCTCTCAATTCTGGAAAGTAGTAAATCAACCCCTATTCGTTCCCGTAGAGAATAGCGTTCTTGAATCTAACGTTACTGACGAGGCTTGGATCATGCACTTTAGTAACATATACTCTAGTACCGCTCCTCAAGAGTCACTTTTTGCGACCAAAGAGAGAGTTGAGGGTCAGTATGTAACTTTTGAAGTCTCAGAAGTAGAAAAAGCTATAGACGAAACGAAGAAAAATAAAGCTCCCGGACCAGACGGGGTCCCAGCAGATATCTTTAAGTGCGATTCTAGATTGTGGTCAGAAATCCTGAGTAAGGTTTTTAATGTATTAAACCAGAAGAATATACCACCCTCATGGAAAGAGTCTATTATCGTCCCAGTGTTTAAGAAGGGGGATCGGTCATACCCAGCATGTTATCGCTCAATCTCCCTAATAGATTCATCTGCTAAAATTCTGGGGCGGGTCATTCTGCGTAAACTGCAGAATTGGCTTGATGACACGGGGATTTTATCAAATGTCCAATATGGATTTCGATCCAAAAGAAGCACTTTAGATCAGTGTCTCAATTTACAACTATTAGTGGACAAATACACCGTCGCTAGGGAAGGGTCCTTATACTTAGGTTTTATGGACCTCTCCTCTGCCTTCGACCTGGTGAACCGGTCGAAACTGTGGCAGTCCTTAATTGACCTAGGCCTTGACCCAATTTTGGTAAACTTCCTGGCGGAACTGCACTCTGGCCTGCGGGCCACCGTTAGGGTAAACACAGAGGGGCGTTGTTCTAGCTACTTTCGCTCAGAAAGGGGGGTTAGGCAGGGATGCATTATGGCCCCTCTCTTGTTTACGATTTACATAAATGCCCTTGAATCGGTGCTCAAGGAGGTGAAGGCAGATATACCACGTGCAGGAGACCTGGTGTAGTAAAAGAAGTCCACATGTTGTAAGTTTCTAGAACGTTTATTAAGTTCAATTCAATATAGGTGCCCCCTGCTTGGCAGGATAATCATTCAACATTCTACTGCTGCCTTCAGGTGACAGCTCGGGACATACCAAGAGGGGAGGAAGCAGAGGGGGGAAAACACCAAAGGGTGGGAGGAACCAAGAGGTAAGATACAACACATCATCCTCCCTAGGGAAGTCCGGGAGAGAAAGGGCAGGAAGCAGGAGAAAACCAAGAGGGAGCGAGGAGGGGGTAAAAGCAAGAAAAGGGAAGAAAGGGGAGTGAGGAAGGGGTGGAGAAGTCAGGTGATAACAGGGGAAGAGGAAAATAATAACCTATGGCAAAGGTGCACAACCATGGGTACTGCACAGAGGACCCTAACCCCGGTAAAGCGCCTGAGGCGACCTAGTGGGATAAGCCCTTGGCCACCAGCCAGCGCTGGCTGGAACCCCTTAATACATATTAAACTGTCAACGCCAGGGAGGGGTGGGGAAGAGCAGAGGCGGAGAGAGGGTACCTGGGGCTATCTTTTAACTGCCCCTCCTTTGCTACCAACCGTAAAGTGACTCTGAAACCCCTTCCCCCTCCTGACTATATAAAAGCGAAAGGTAATGTCAAGACTGGGCACCCCAACTTCCCGAATATCCAGACAAAGCCCTAATTTATTACCCTGAAACTATTCACCCGCAAGGATGAAGAACTATTGCAAGTGGGTGTGGCAGATTATTATGATCCCTTGAACACCTCTTCTCGGCAACAACAAAACACTTCCTAAAAGTTACTACATTCACATAATGACATAGGTTCAGAACTGGGTAGTGTGCTACTTCCTTTCTACCACTGGCCCCAAGGGGACGGAACATACCCGGCAGTCCAAATCAATGTAGCTTTCCACACTCCAACATCTTAGTAAGTTCATGTCCGGCCGGAAGAGCGATAAAAGCATTTTCGTTCTTTTTCTTAGGCCATTTCCTGGGCCAGGCTACACTACAACCTCTCCCTCTGAAACCACAAGTCTTTTTTTTTTTTTTTCCTTGTCATCATTGGTGACAAGTTTTGGCAATCTTCTACCTTCCCTTCCATGACCCTGACCGGTATCCAAGTCATTATTGAATTCCCTTACGGACAGTTCCAGAACACTGGCACGAGTATCACCTGGCATGAGTCTATCATCCTGTTCCATCAAGTGACTACTGAAGAAGGGTTCCTTAGAGATTTCTGGGTCGCACCACTTAAGCCTTATCCTATTATCCCCAAACAGACCTTTCTTCTCTGACCGAACTTTAGATGAGGAACATTTTGGTACTTCCTGCGCTTCCTTTCTCTCACTCTGCAACTTATCACTGTAAAACATATGAAAATATTTGCCTTTATTTTCACCAATCGACTCATAAAGGCTAAAACCCACTTCTCTTTCCTGATCAAAAATATCAGTGTTCTCCTCCTCCGTTTTGGACCTGAGGTTAGCCCCTGTATGACCTTGCCGCACCACCCTGCGGTTAGAATAGTTACTTTTACATTTTTCCAAATTTAGGTCTTTAGCTTTGGTAACAATACACTCTACCCTTCTCTCCAATTCTCCGTTTGGTCCAATTATGCTTTCGCTGTTTTTCCATCACATTCCTTGCCAATTTTCCTTTCGTCCCTCAAACCTTGGTATGTTTCATCCTTTTCATGGAATGTGTCCTTAGCTGCATCTTCTTCCCAAATTTCCTTTCTTACTACTCCTACCTTGACCACCACACCTTTAGATAGTGGCACTCTGGCAATTGACCTTTCCCACTTTGATACATGCATTTTATTGTTTTGTGCCCGCTCACTCATGCGATCTTTTCTTTTTACAATTAGGGATTTTCTCAAAGACTTTTGATCCTTCCACCCTAGCATGGATGGTCCACTTTCTGTTATATATATAGTACTCCTAATACTTTTCCTTTTGTAACTCAAATCCAGTACTTTGTATCCTATTAGGTTGATGTCTTCTCCAATGGACGTTGTTAGGGATATATTGGCCTCTCTTAGGCCATTTCCATTTTTTTTTAGCTAATTTTCCATTCCATACATTTTTGTTTACAACTCTATTCCGTGATCCAGAATCTGTGATTACATCTGTTTCTACTCCACCTATGAAAATGGTAACCACTGAGTTTGTTTCACTTGTATGAACTTCCTCCTTGCTAATCGCTTTATCCTTTAAGATTTTATCCCTTTGTAAATTACCGTACAAGGCTTGCATATAATGTTCATCCATCACATTCAAGATGTTCCCCCACCTATTTCTGTCAGTTCCTTTATTGACAACCTTTTCCATTTCATTGTACATTTTCCTTCCTCCTGTTCCTAAACTGTACAGTAATACTTCAGCTTTTTCCTCAGGTAATAGAGATTCTTCCTCTTCTTCAAGAACTGATATGTAATTTTCAAAATAATCTTTCCACACTCTCCAATCTACTATATTTTTACCCACCTCTTCCATAAAGAGCTCAGGTGGCGGAAAATAATTTTCTCGGCCTAACTCCATGTTACGTGTGCTATTGTTGATTGGAAATATAGTGAGGGTGTAATGTCCACCTCCTACAGGAAGGTGGCACTACCAGCGAAAGGCGGAAAACGCCACAGCGCGCCAAAACAGAAAAAATGATGCTCAAGATATATGCCTCAGGGATAAAGTACTTGTTTTTTTTTTTTTCTTTTAAGAAGGTGATAAGTTTCTTCATAAACGGAGGTAGAACAGGAGTTTCGTTCATTCAATCAGCCTACAAATCCGATGAAAGCCGTCGTACAAATACTTGTTCCCTCTTCTTTCAATAATTGATCAGGTGGTGCTAAATTACACAGTTTGCTTTTGGTGATAAAACAGAATTTAACTTAAAGATTACAGTCTTTGTGCTCCGTCTGCATTTAGTGCTCCGAAGATTGTTGTGGAGCGCCTAGCTATGCGTGAAGAGCCCAGAGGGAACGTTCCGAGCTAACTCATGCCGCGAGTACAAATTTTCAACTCCTTTAGATGCGCCTTTCGTACTAAATCTCATGGTACAAGTTCCGATATAAGACTGTTATTACTATATTATTATTATTATTTTTTTCTTCTAACCCTCCTTTTACTGCCACTCTTAGATAATATATTTCTTTACGTTTTGATCCTGTCACAGGGTTTTTTCATACATGTCTTTAACATTCAAGATGGCCACCCTTTACGTTCTACATAAAACGTTTGTTCCTTCGGGACGGCGATGTTCTGAGGAGAAGCTTTTGTTTCCTGCTCCACCTCCAGATTCCACTATCGGCTTGCCGAGTTACTCATAAATGCCTAATACAGGTACCCCTGTGAGCTGACTACGGGTCTTCTTATGAATTATCGTAGATATTTTAACACACACTTATGCTTAATTTCACTGGAACAATGGCTATCAAATCTTCATGACGCTAGGATAATAAATCCTTCTCAGCCTTCCGTTAAAGTACCAAGTAGATACGCATCACACTGTCGACGCGCTGCCTCAGATCAATTTCAAACTCACATTTTCATGACGCTTCACCAGGGGTTTACTGCACACCCTGTTCTTCTCACATCCCCTCACGCAGCTCAAACACGCTGCCTAAGCTCAGTTTCGGATGCAGGGGTTTACCACACACCCTGTCCTGCTCCCGTCTCCTCATCCGGTTTCAAAGGCTCCTCCAAGCACTTGCCACACCTCTGTGTTATCCAACTTGGTTCCAGCCTTCGGGAAATTTTCATCTCAATCTCATATACGAACATGCCCGAATTCACAAAGGTTGTACTTTAATTGTCATCCGATAATACTTTGTGTTGAAAACACTAACTTCCCAATGCTGTCACTCACTCAATGCTTCAATCGCTTGCCGCACAGCCTCAAGTCAGTTTCCAAAGCGATGTCAGAGATTAGTCATAAATCCCCGCTCAGTTCATTTCTCCTCAGACAGCTTAAAAGGCTCACCTCATTCACTTGCGCAGATCCCCTTATTCTCTGACCGGAGTTTTGCTTTCCTCCACAATACGAATTTCAAAAGAGCGCCAAAGGAAAAAAAAAATCTGACTATTATTTTCTCCTTTAATCCTCTCTCAGTCCAAGTAAAGATAAATACCAGCTCTTTCTCATTTCATTTCTCAGCTGGGAATCACTGCACCTCCAATACAAAGTCCAAGGAGTACGTTGAACTCACTCTTGCCTCAGCTGTCAAACTCCTTGGCACTTCATTTCAACAATTCCACCCGCGGGAGTTCACCAGTGTGCCGTTCTACACACTGTTCAAAATGCGACCAGCCTCCTCTCAACTCAGGAAAAGATCGGCTCTTCAATCGGGTAAGTCACAAATCACCATCTCTTTATTTTTATTTTCCTCGTCCAAGCTCAAAATCATTCCAGGGAAGAGGCACCACACTGACCCTGGCTCAGCTCCGTTTCCTCCGTCGCCAAAATGTAGTAAAAGAAGTCCACACGTTGTAAGTTTCTAGAACGTTTATTAAGTTCAATTCAATATAGGTGCCCCCTGCTTGGCAGGATAATCATTCAACATTCTACAGCTGCCTTCAGGTGACAGCTCGGGACATACCAAGAGGGGAGGAAGCAGAGGGGGGAAAACACCAAAGGGTGGGAGGAACCAAGAGGTAAGTTACAACACCTGGGTATACCGGTTCTCCTGTACGCGGATGACGCTGTCCTTCTCTCGCGAACCGGGGTGGGGCTTCAACTTTTGTTGGATGCATTTGAGGTTTTTATGTCATCACTAGACCTTAAAATTAATGTAAAAAAAATCACATATCATGATCACTGGGAAAGGCTCCCGAAAGAAGAATGTGAAAACCTTCTTCTGCGGTAGCGAGGAATTAAGCACAGTTCCAACATTCCCCTACCTAGGCATCACCTTTGAGGAGAGGTGGCTCTGGAATACACAGATTAAAGCCAGAAATGTTGCCCTCGCTAGATCCTCCATGGCCATTATGGCCTTTAGTAAAAAGCTTGGGGGTAGGCCCATAGAAGCACTACTAAGTATATGTAAGGCAAAGTGCTTGGCGGTAGCAACATATGGTTGTTCTTTATGGGGATATGGTGCGACAGATTGTCTGCAAATTACTGAAAACAAATTCTTGAGGGCAATTTTATCAGTCCCCCAGTCAACCTCCTCTTTCTGAGCTGGGTGTTGGTTTTATCACCGACTTACTAAAAGTAGCTCCGTTAATAACCTGGTTAAAGACCTGGCTAAATGAAGAACTCTCCTTGAATCATTCTATTCTCAAGGATTGTCTCCATTTAGATTACGCAAATAAAATCAAGTGGTTATCATATGTCAAGAAAGGTTTTCAAAACATTGGAAGGCCAGAGCTCTTCTCTGAGCCGGAAAAAATAACGGCGAAGGATGTATCCTTAACAAAAGCGGCAATGCTACAAATGTTGTCTTTGTGCAGAGAAGAGAAAAACAACTGTCAGATCCCACCTTATGATTTGTAATCCTCCAGGCCCTGAGCCTTATTTGGTTTTAGTTAATAGACCCTACCACAGATTTCTTTTAACGCGTTTTCGTTTAAACCTGATTTATTTGAACTTAGGTCAATTAAAAGCATGGTGTACCTCTGATCAAGCGCCCCCGTGCAGCTGTGATAATTTCTCTAAGCAGGACACGATGCACTTTTTAATGTTCTGCGGCCATTATATGGCGCAAAGGAGGAAGTTTCTTGTCCCTATCCTCAAGGAAGCAGGGTTCATTCAGGTGAGACCTGCTCTCCTATACTTGCAATTATTAAACAGCCCTAGGGTCGTCTCTCACGTTGCAAGTTTTTTGGTGGGGGCTGTTAGGGAAAGGAAGAAGATACTGAATCTCCACACTTGATCGTACTTTTTTTATAACTTTTTTTATAACTTACGCTGATGCAATTTTGTATAGCATATATAATGTATAGGTATTGACCTTTTTAAAAAAAAAATTTAATGTATTTTAATGTTTTTTTTTTTACAACTATGAATTTTGTGAAATTCTGTGAATTTTTTATTAAGCATGTAACTGTTATTTATATATTGTTCAATACTGTCTTTTTATGATATTGAATTATCGAATAAAGTACTTTGACTGACTGACTGAATAACAATTTATGCTATTAACATTATACAGTTCTAAGAAATCATATAGACTGACTAGATGTTCATTAAAAAAGGCTTTATCAAAGGAGTTATAAAGGTTGACAATGAGCCAGTTACCAAAGGTTTTTGTTAAAATTTCCACCGCCAAGCAGTATGGTGAACCTGTCTCCACTTTAGTGTAAGTGCCCTCAAGTTTTAACAAAATAAGGGTAAAGAGTCCACCCTTCGTCCTCCCCATAGGGTAAGCAACTGCTGGCGACCAAAAGGCCGTGTACCCGTCCAGGAGAAAGGTATTTTTTGTATCCCACGTTTCCTGGAACCCGATGATGTCACAATCAGTAAGACAATCCCTCCACTTAGCGTCATTTGCCTTGTTGTTTAACCCGGCAATGTTCCAGCTAAGGAACCTAGTTGCATGACGAGGGACCTTAGCTGCTGCCATGCCATCACTACAGCCACCTTGTGCAACCCCCAAAATATCTATAATGTTAGAATTGCCACCCCCACATACACTCACAGAGTTTCTTGCTACTCCGGCCTCTGCCCCCACAACCGGTAAACAGGGTTCTACAACGGATGGGGAGTGGGCCCAGCCAGGTTCGAGTCAATCGTTTGAGTCTAGACCACTCAAGGGTTGATAACGATTGGATGTAGCAACCACACTGACATTGTGCCCAACAGTGCTATTACTTCTGCCCCTAGAAGAATCATTAGTGGGCTGCTGGGTTAAGTGCCTGTAAAAGTATCCCAGTGGTCGGAGTGTAATACCCTGGTCGTTTTGGGGTAAGGAGGTGGCTCTTAATGCAGTGTTGGCAAGATGTGGATTTGTCAAATTAACAATGACACAGTCGCCACTAATATTTTTTTGATATCTACCTATCCCAGAGGCTCTTCTAGTGGTTAAAATCTGATGTGATAATGCCACTGGAAACCCACATTCTCGGTTAAGCCATGACACGGTTTTGTTCTTCAAAGAATCGTGAGTTTCTGGCTTATTTAAATGGCCAGTCTCGCTTATAGGTGGAACATTGGTAAGGACTGCCATGAACGGTGCACATTCCGGTGGTAAGTCTGGTTGTGGGTTGGCCGAGCAGCTATTCTTCACTTCTTCTCTTCCTGTTTTTCTCACTGGGCCTGCTGCGGGCAATGGGATTTTACGTACAGTTTCCTGAGCTGCAGGTACAGCAGGTTCAACTGTACGTGATCCCCCATTGGGAAGTTTAGAGGTCTCATTGTTAACTCCAGGAGCCTTTTCAGTAACCTTATCACTTTCAGTTGTATCAATGCGGGGTACCAGGAGGCCTCCTAATCTCGCTACTTCCGCAGAAATCAGGTCAAGTTTGGCCATCAGAGGTTTAACTAACTTAGCAATTTTTGCATCTATAATGCCGATCATTGCGGCGGGAGTGGGCGTCGCTGGCCGCTAGGCTTGCTGGGAACTGTAGTTTCTCTCCTCAGGGCCGTGCGGTATCACAGGCAACGGCAGGCAGCAGGGGAAACAGACAGTATCAGGGGCCCAGAAGTAGCGCTGTCAGCAGGTGTAAGGTAGGTCAGCACAGCCCCTTGCCGTTTGTAGAATGCCCTGCCACCATATGCCTGCAATGCTGCTGCCAGAAGACTGCCCTGCTGCTTGTGGACTGCATTGCTCTCTGAGAAGGGAGGCTGGACCTGTTCCCTTCATGCCAGCCTATCCTGAGTGAACTCAAGGGTCAACTGGCTGACCTCCTGTTGAGCTACAGGGCACAACAGTCTCCAGAGGCCTAAAATCAACTGCCCAACTGACTGGCTGTACTGGAGCTGCCTGCGCCCTGTTGATCTCTGCTGGAGTGACTTCCTTATCCCCCAGAAATGCATCCCCAGGTCCAGGACCATTGACTGGCATCACAGTGTACACACAACTTAGCGCACTACTTTATATTGCAGCCTCTTGCAGCTCCTAATCAGCAGCCCTATCAGAATCTTTTCAGCGTTATGCAACCCAAACGTATCTGAGTGGAACCGGTCCTAAGTTGATTGTGTTCCGGGTCAGGGAGGACCTGTTAGGCAGTTTTTGCTGAAGTGTTCCCATTGGAAAAGGGTCAACCCTGATTTACACATAGCTGGGTCCAAACTGAGGTGGCCTGGTGTGCAAATAGCTATGTTGATACTAATTATACTAATTACTGGTAGTGTAAGCATTATCTTGCACATGATAATCCTTCAGCACTGCAAGAGTACTTGCTTTTGACACAGGGACTCTCAGCCCTCCACAGGGCTTGGTCGCCCCACTCACTGCTGCCGCTCCTGCCTGCCTTTGCCGCCTCCTGCCTGCAGATTCCTTCGCTCGCTGCCCGCTGCTCCTGGGAATTTCCCGCTGCTCCTGGGAATTTCCCGCTGCCCGCTGCTTCTTGGAATTTCCCGCCGCTGCCTCCCTGCAGCCCCGCCCCCCTGTGATTCCATTCGCCGCCCCGCTCCCGCCACCCAGCTGCTCCTCCCTCCCAGCTCCTTACTTATGACGCCCCCAGAGCGACCGCGCAGCGGACGCGCGCAGCGGACGCGCGCAGCGGGAGCACCGATTGAGCGCCGAAGGTGCGCCAAAGGTAAGCCCGTCTGCGCCCGTCCGCGCCTGGCCCGCGCCCAGCGCAAGGACCCCTGGCCCTCCCCGCCGAGGCAAGACGACCCGACTGACCTACGACGCCGCCACTCTCAACGCACTCAATGCCGGCCGGACCCACGCCTGCTGCCGAGCCACCCCGAGACGCACCCACGGACCCTTCACCTGCTGCACCTGCTGCACCTGCAAGTTCACCTGCCTCCGAACCTGCCCCGCACCCGCCAAGACAAACACCAGCAGCAACCACCTCAAGTGCATCCTGATCAACACCCGCTTCGTCCACAGACACGCCGTGGAACTCTGGAACCTCCTCGACGCTACATCACCGGACGTTGCCTTCCTCACGGAAACCTGGATGAACGCCTCCTCTGCACCCGACATCGCCATCGCCATCCCGGACGGGTACAAGATCATCAAAAGGGACCGCATCAACCAGACCGGAGGTGGCATCGCCATCGTCCACAGGAACACCATCCGCATCACGACCGACGCCAACGACTCCTTCGCCGCAGCCGAACATCTCCACTTCCAGATTCACACCGACCCTAAGACGACCCTCAGAGGCACCCTCGTCTACAGACCCCCGGGACCATGCACACAATTCAGCGAAGACATCACAGACTTCATCAGCCCGCACGCCCTCCCCTCCACTGACTACATCCTCCTCGGGGACCTCAACTTCCACCTGGAGAACAACAAGGACCGCAACACCACCGCCCTGCTGGAAAACCTCGCCAACCTCGGACTCAAGCAACTGGTCAACACCCCCACCCACTACGCCGGCCACACGCTTGATCCCGTCTTCTCTTCTAGCAAGTACATCACCTTCAGCCACGCCACCGGACTCCACTGGACCGACCACAGCTGCGTCCACTTCAGCTTCAAAAGATCCACGACCCACCACCACCCGCAACAGGTACCTCACAGGAATTGGAGCAAGATCACCGCAGACCAGCTCACCACCTCCCTCAGCCAGAGCCCACCCGCCAACACAACGGACCCCAACGAAGCAGCCCGCAACTTCACACAGTTGCTGACCGCCTGCGCCGACGACCTCGCGCCACTAAAGAACCCTCCCAGCAGACCCAGAAGCAAGAAGGCATCCTGGTTCACCGACGACCTCAAGGACTCCAAGAAGACCTGCCGCACCCTCGAGAAAGCCTGGCTCCTCGACCGGACCACCGACAACATGACCGCCCTCAAACACGCTACCCGCAAGCACCACCAGCTCATCCGCACCACCAAGAAGAAATCCCTGAAGGAACGACTGGACAACAACACCCACGACAGCAAAGAGCTCTTCACTATCGTCAAGGAGTTCTCCAACCCCAGCACCGGCACCAACGACATCACTCCGTCACAAGACCTCTGCGACTCCCTCGCCTCGTTCTTCCACCGCAAGATCACCGACATCCACAACAGCTTCGGCGCCCCACCCACGCACCCAACCATCGAACCAATGCCCCCACCGCCACCCTTCGCACCTGGACCACGGTGACCACCGAAGACACAGCCCGCACGATGAACACCATCCACTCCGGATCACCGACCGACCCCTGCCCACACCACGTCTTCAACAAGGCCGACTCCACCATCGCACCCCAACTCCGGAACATCATCAACGCCTCCTTCAACACCGCCACCTTCCTGGAGAGCTGGAAGCACGCCGAGATCAGCGCCCTCCTGAAGAAACTTACAGCGGACCCCACCGATCTCAAAAACTTCCGCCCCATCTCGCTCCTCCCTTTTCCTGCTAAAGTCATCGAGAAGATCGTCAACAGACAGCTGACCGCCTTACTCGAGACGAACGGATCCCTCGACCCCTCGCAGTCCGGCTTCAGAGCCAACCACAGCACCGAGACCGCCCTCATCGCAGCCACCGACGACATCCGGACTCTGCTCGACAAGGGGGAAACAGTGGCCCTCATCCTCCTGAACCTCTCCGCTGCGTTCGACACGGTCTGCCACCGCACCCTAGTCCAGCGCTGCAGCAACATCGGTATCCAAGAGAAGGCACTGGAGTGGATCATCTCGTTCCTCGCCGGAAGAACACAAAGAGTCCGCCTCCCCCCGTTTCGCTCCGAGGCCACCGAAGTCATCTGCGGCGTCCCGCAAGGATCTTCACTCAGCCCCACCCTCTTCAACATCTACATGAAACCTCTCGCAGCCATCGCACGCCAGCACAACCTCAACATCATCTCTTACGCCGACGACACCCAGCTGATCCTCTCCCTCACCAGAGACCTTGACACCGCCAGAACCTGCCTACACGAAGGGATGAAAGACGTCGCCGAGTGGATGAAGGACAGCCGCCTGAAACTGAACTCGGACAAGACGTAAGTCCTCATCCTGGGATCTTCGCCCTCCGCCTGGGACGCCTCCTGGTGGCCCTCAGCCCTGGGCACCGCACCCAAGCCAACCGACCACGCACGCAACCTGGGCTTCATCCTGGACCCCTCCCTCTCGATGACCAGACAAGTCAACGCCGTCTCCTCATCGTGCTTCAACACCCTGCGTATGCTTCGCAAGATCTTCCGCTGGATCCCGACCGAGACCAGGAAGACTGTCACCCAGGCACTCGTCACCAGCCGACTGGACTACGGAAACGCCCTCTACGCCGGAACCACAGCCAAGCTACAGAAAAGACTCCAGCGCATCCAGAACGCCTCCGCCCGACTCATCCTGGATGTCCCCCGACGCAGCCACATCTCCAGCCACCTGAGAAACCTGCACTGGCTCCCCGTCGACAAGAGGATCACGTTCCGGCTCCTCACCCACGCACACAAGTCTCTCCACGACCTGGGCCCCAAGTACCTCAATGACCGCCTGACCTTCTACACGCCCACCCGCCAGCTACGGTCCACCAGCCTCGCCCTCGCAGCCGTACCACGCATCCGAAGAGCCACCGCCGGAGGAAGATCCTTCTCTTACCTGGCTGCCAAGACTTGGAACTCCCTCCCCATCCACCTTCGGCTGACCCAGGACCATCTCGCCTTCAGGAAACAACTGAAGACCTGGCTGTTCGAGCAGTAGCATACCCCTCCCCCCAAGCGCCTTGAGACCCTCCCGGGTGAGTAGTGGGCTATACAAATGGCATGATTGATTGATTGATTGAAAGTGACAGGATATGGCCCGCTTTTACTAATTCTAGCATAATAGTAGAAGAATGGAAAGATACAGAGCTCCGCAAAGTAAGATCTAGTGGACTTAACTGGTGCACTGTTGGATCATTGATAGCTGCGAATATATAATTTACTTCTTTGTGTTAAGCAGATATAATTATTAATCCGTTCGAAGTCTTTCATGTGGCATTCATACGAATTTTTAATGCAGTGCCTAAAGGCTTTTGTGTATGTCTTTAGCTTAAACTGAATAGTATTATTTGACTAAATAGAACATTTATTGTAAATGTGCATATCAAATTCTTCAACATCGCTAAAGTGAAATGTACCGAAGTGGACAACTATTTTATTGTGCTAGAGTGACCCTCACCCTGAATAATAGATGTTTTACGAAGAGGTTCCTCAAGTCATGAATCCATTCATACATTCTTAACACTGAATAGATCTTGTTGTCGCTGTGGGATCTTGGTAGTTAAAACACGTTGCAGTCTACTCAAAAGAATTCCTATTAGGCCAGCATTTTCAGTGTACGACAGAGAAATTGGTAGCCCTCCTTAGCACAGTGGTTTGGTCCAAGTAAAGGCTGAACAACAGCAAGCGATCAGTTTGTGATCATCACCTGTCTATTGAGTGTTAACAAAGAGCATGAGATGTTTCTAGTGAGCGGGGACATTCTGTTGATTAAGTAGAAAAGACAGTTTTCACTTGCAGTTCTGTTAGCCCAGGGCATAAACAGCTTTCAAGCGAATGTTATAAATGTTTCATTGGCCAACTGTTCTTCCTTTTGATAAAGGTCGTAGAAACAGGCCCAGGGGATTCCAGACTATGTGGACAATTACCATGACTGGATCATCCAAAATTCGGTTGCCACTGTACTTCACTGTCTCCTTAGTACAACACTCTTTTAGGTGCAGCTGAAATCATTAAGAACAGAACTGAAATCAGAAGCACGTCATCAAACCTATCAATTTAAACCTATACCCAAAAGCCCGGCTTGTCAAGAGCTGTTTTCAAATGTATGAAATGATTGGCGATGTGTTGCAGCGCTGGACCCGATTTAGATGCGATTGTTGTCTGATTTTCAACGAGTTTGTGTTGCCATAAATCTTATTTAATTGTTCTATAGCGAAGGATTTAAGTATGTGTGTTTGCACATTTATTTATGCATGATTCGTAATCTCGTTCCTGTTTTACGGCTGTTCCTTTTTGTTTTTATGAATGTTCTCCTTGTTTCCATGGCAACATTGACATATTGGTGGCGTGGCAAATATATTATTTTATTGTAGCCTAACGGGCTTTGCAACCTATTTGGATGCACGCCATTTCCAAATGGCAAACTACTCTTTAACGACATGTTTACGCCTAGGGTTCCAACACACTGCACACAGTGCAAAAAATACAGATACACACGGCGTATCTTGAGTGTTCTCAAAAAAAGAAAACCATGCCCTCAATTGCAGTGCCTTTTATGTCTTACATATTGCCAGCCATCGAAGATCTATTTTAGGAAACATACAGCATTTGCTGACTTTCAATTCATTTTCATGCCATTTCCTCTTGGGAATTTCCTCCTGGAATACAATTCGGTTGTAGACCAACTTATTAGTTGTCATGGTATTGCAATAAAATGAAAAAATATAGAAGTAATTTAAGGTAAGGGGTTAAGTGTAAAGAAGAAATGGTATGGGTGAAGAGTAGGGGTAATGGTAATGAGTAAGAGGTTAAGGGCCGGATGTGCGACGGTTTTTGCATGTGCCAAAAGGTTGACGAACCCGTTTGCGCATGCAAATAACAATAGGGGTATGTACCATACCAAAATAGCGAGTCGCAATTTATTTGCGACTCGCTATTTTGGTATTGGAATTGCAAGTCGCTATTAGGAAGGGGCGTTCCCTTCCTAATAGCGAGCGCAACCCCATGTACAAATGTTTTGCAACCGCAATTGCGGTCGCGATAGACTCGCAAATTACCACCCTCTTCAAGAGGGTGGTAATGGTGTCGCAAAAGGGAATGGGTCCCCAGGGGACCCCTTCTCATTTGCAAATGCAGTGAAAAATATTTTTTAATGGTAGGCAGTGGTCCCAGGGGCCACTGCCTGCCCATAAAAAATGAAACAAGAACGTTTCATTTTTATTTTTTAAATGCATCCCGTTTTCTGTTAAGGAAAATGGGCTGCATTTAAAAAAAACTGCTTTATTTAAAAGCAGTCCCAGCACACCACCATACCTGGGAGGGCCTGCCATTCAAAATGGGGTCACAAATTGCGAGAGGCTCATTAATATTCATGGGGCTCTCAATTTGCGACCACATTGGGAATCGCTAACAGTGTATTACACACTGTTGTAGATCTAAAATATTGCCTTGCAAATTGCGAGTCGCAAAATACTCGCAATTTGCGAGGCGCTATTTTGGACTTTGTACATCTGGCCCTAAGTGAATAAGTGTAAAGGATAACAGGTTATGGGTGTAAAGGTAAGGGGTATGGGTTAAGAGTAAGGGGAATAGGTAAGCTTAAGGGTAAGGTTTAAAGGGTAAGTGGTTTAGCATATGGGATTAATTGTAAGGGTTTAAGGTTAAAGGTAGCAGGTTATTGGTTAAAGTGTAAAGGTGGTAAGAGGTTGAGAATGCAAAGCTAAGAGGGCAAGAGTAAGAGGTCTGGGAAAGGGTTATAGGTATGCTTAAGGTCTTATTGTGAAGGTAAGGGAATAAGGTTCAACGTGTAAGGAAAAGAAGCTAATGGCAAATGGCAAGAGAGTAAAAGGATAGGGATGTAAGGATGAGGGCCAAGTGTAAGGGGTTATGGGTGGGTAGTTAAATAGATGCATATATATAGAAATGCGCCCCTCTTTTAAAGAAAGAATCTCTAGATTCCAACATTCTGGAGAATTATCTTCTTTCTCCTTGTTCAACACGATTTTGGAAAGCTAACTTAATTCCTAGCTAACCCATTATATGTAGGCAATAATGTCCTTAACAAACTTCAATCTGGTTTTAAGCCAGTAGTGTGGAGACCATGCTCAAAGCTGCTGCAAATGATATTTGAATAATCCTGGATAATGAGAGCTCAGCAGATCTTATTCTCCTTGATTTGTTAGCTGCATTTGATACAGTTTTGCGTGACACTCTCTTAGATTCAGTTTGATTGCTATCCAGGGAAATGATCTCCAGCCATTTAAATCGTTAAGGAAGAATACGTTGAGAAATTGATGAAAGAGGTAAAACCAAGATCTCTGCTGGATCCATGTCCACATTGTATCTATTCATGGCTAGCAATGTCACTGTGCCCCTATTTAACGCAGATCTTTAATCAATCTTTAGTGTAAGCAACGTTTCCGGATGTATCCCCACTGGCAAAGAAGCAGGGATAGATGTCTCCATCATTTCAAATTACCAACCAATTTCTCAGCCCCCACACATGACCAAAGTTTTAGAGAAATTGATTATTAAACAATTGATTGTTTATATAGAGACCAATGATCTTTTAGACCCCTCACAGGCAGGTTTCAGGGTAAAGAATACACACAGAGGCTACACTTTTAAAGGTGTTTGATAATATCATACTATTGATGGACCAGGGCAAAGCTGCTGCCCTGGTCCCTTTAGACCCATCTACAGCATTTGATTCTGTATCCCACAGTCTATTGATGAAAAAACAACACGAAAAAGGACTTCATTCCAAAACCCTTCAATGGTTTACCTCCTTTTAAGAAATAGAACTCATAAAGTACAACTGGGTTCTTTGAAATCTAGCTAAAAAACAATCAATTGTGAAGTCCTGCAGGGATCATCGCTGAGCCCATCCCTCTTTAATGTATATGTCTCTCCATTAGCCATGATTGAGAAAAAAGGGGGATTTAATATCTGTTCTTATGCGGATGATACACAGTTGATGATAGCAGTAAGAGAAAGGCATGAGGTCACAAGAGACAAACTGATTAATTGTCTATCAGAAACTGCAAACTGGATGACAGAGCATTGTCTGAAGTTAAATCCAGAAAAGTCTGAGATACTCTTTGGGTGAACACATTTAATTTGGGATTCATCTTGGTCGCCTCTGTTGTTAGGCACTGCGCCAGAACTCAAACAGGTTGCAAAAAATCTATGCGTCCTGGTAGATAGTGCATTATCCATGCAAGATTGAGTAAAGGCAACGTGCAGAAAGTGCTTTACTATGCTAAAATTAGTAAGGAGACTTTTCAAGTGGAGCCCGGACAATTGGAGGAAAACCATAGTTCAGTCCTTGATAACAAGTACACTGGACAATGGGAATGCTTTATATATTGGCTTAGCAGATTACTTGCATCAGAATGCAGCAGCTGAGCTGGTCTGCAACAAGAACAAGTTTAGCTCGGCATTAGAATGTATGGATGCGCTAGACTGGTTGCCAATGCGCCAAATAGTTAAGTTTAAGTTACTTTGCCATGAGCATAGAGCATTACACAAGACTGGCCCCAAAATTCTGCCAGATAAAGTTGAATTCTTTTTGCCTTTGCGAGAACTGAGATCTCGTAATCTTGTACTTTCCAATACTAGGCAAAAGTTATAGAAGGAGGTCGCTCTTTTTCCTACCAGGCAGCCTACAATGGAATGAACTACCATTAGACCTACACCTCCGAAAGACAAGTTGGTGTTCAGGAAGAAGCAAAAAACATGGCTGTTTAGGATGTAATGCTTTTGGGGTACTCTGTAACGAACGTCTTTATAAATGCAGGGAGCTATAACTAGCGCGTGATATCTTACTGAATGAATGTTGCGTACTATAAATACTATAAATAAATCAATAAATTGTTCTTGAATGACAGAACCCAGGCAGTCCAATTGTCATTTTTCTGATCCGATGTTAGAGACCTAGTCGGTGGGGTCCATCAGGGGTCTGCTCTTAGCCAAACACTTTTTAACATTTATTTTGCTCAACTGGCCGAAGTGATTACCTCTTTCGGTTTGTAGTTCTATGGCTATATGAACGATGCCCCGATCATCATATGGATGGATGAGAATCTCAGCTCACTACTGGACCACTTCAGAATCTGTCTAGTTGAGGTAGCCTGCTGAATGAACATCAGGGCCGGACTGGCTGTGGCGGGCATCTGGCATTTCCCGGGGAGGCTGGAAGGGTGGGGGCCAGTTTTGCAGTGGTGGGGGCTGGTTTTGTTACTGGAGACCGGTTTTGCAGCAGTGCTGCAATATCTCCCCTCAGTAACAAAAGCAGCAGTGCTTCACACTTGTGCTCCTTGCCCCCTCCAGAGGTGGGCTGGTCTGACAAAATTGCCAGGGCTGCTTTTAGTTCCCAGTCTGGTCCTGATGAACATCAACTCCCTCCATCTGAATTCTGACAAAACAGAGGTTTTTGACTTTGGCAGCTCTTCCTGTTGGTATCCCAATGTGTGGCCCCAGTCACAAGGGGCCTGTCCCAGCCTGGCAGCTACAGTTTGTAATTTGGGAATCATATTTGACACCAAAATGTCTTTTGAACTTCATGTCAGGAAACCTATGACCACCTGTTACCTGATCATGATGGTCCTAAAAGTGATTTTACCATTTATTCCGCAAAGATCTAGGCAGTTACTGAACAATCCTTGATTATTAGCAGAATGGACCACTGCAATGTTCTCTATGTCGGTCTTCTAGTCTATCTGATACACAGATTGCAGCTAATTCAGAACATCACAGCTAGATTTGTACTAGGCATTCGTAAAACTGACAATATCGCCACGCAATTCAGAAAACTTCCCAATACAGAAAATAAGCTGTTTTAAAGCCCTCTACTTCTGCAACAAAACTTTCTACCCAGCAGACCACACTAGCTACTTTTCCTCCAAGTAAAAAACAGACACTCCCCCTTGCTTGCTATGTTCTGTCTCTTACCTTCTTGTTGTTGTATCTAAATATCGCAGGGCAAGACTTTGCGAACAAGCTATTCAGTAGTGACAGCTCAAGCATGGAGCAATCACCCCACTGAGATACGATCTGAACCCAACCTTCTAAAATCCTGCACGTCTCTACCTAATATGAATAACTTTGCGGTGCTGAGATGCTTCATTCATAGTGCCAGGATGCCTTTGGGTAATTGCGTGCTCTATAAACTAATAGATAGAAAGATAAATAGATAGATAGATAGATAGATAGATAGATAGATAGATAGATAGATAGATAGATAGATAGATAGATAGATAGATAGATAGATAGATAGATAGATAGATAGATAGATAGATAGATAGATGGATGGATGGATGGATGGATGGATGGATGGATGGATGGATGGATGGATGGATGGATGGATGGATGGATGGATGGATGGATGGATGGATGGATGGATGGATGGATGGTTGGATGGATGGATGGATGGATGGATGGATGGATGGATGGATGGGTGGGTGGGTGGGTGGATGAATGGATGGATGGAAGGATGGATAGATAGATAGATAGATAGATAGATAGATAGATAGATAGATAGATAGATAGATAGATAGATAGATAGATAGATAGATAGATAGATAGACAGACAGACAGACAGACAGACAGACAGACAGACAGACAGACAGACAGACAGACAGACAGACAGACAGACAGACAGACAGACAGATAGATAGATAGATAGATAGATAGATAGATAGATAGATAGATAGATAGATAGATAGATAGATAGATAGATAGATAGACAGATAGACAGATAGACAGATAGATACTTAGTTTGATAGATAGATAGATCCACATCACTTAAAACCCTCCACTGGCTCCGACTTCACAAGAGAATCCTATTTAAGATACTCTTAATCACTTTCAGAGCCTCACTAACATAGGCCCAATGTATCGCTCAGCCAGATTCACCCATACACCACATTCAGAACTCTTGGATCATCATCAGCAAACCTCCTCAAAACTCCCAGCTTTAAGTACAAAACCAAGGGAGGACAAACAGTAGCCACATTAGGGACTAAAGCATGGAACCTTTTGCCAACGCACCTGAGGATGTTAAAAACAGAAACACAGTTCAGGTAGGCACAGTAAACCTGGATCTTTGGAGCCCCAGACAAATTCTGCCTATCCCTTATATAGGGTCTCCGCGGCTTCATCTCATCATCTACTCCTTCCGGAGTGACAGCTTGCGCTCTATAAATGCAAAAATCTAATTAGATAGATAGATAGATATCTAGATAGATAGATAGATAGATAGATAGACAAGGAGTGTGGGGCTTTCTCTAAAAAACATCAAAACAGCTTATATATGAGCAATTTGTATATATTGGTAAAGGCAATAGCATCAAAACCATAAAATAAAGGAATTACTCATTTTATTTTAAAAGGGCAAGATAAAAGTCACATGATATATGTGAAAAACAATGAAATATGAAAATGAAATACGAAGAAGGCTTACCCACAAAATGATGAGGAAATAGTAATCGACGAAAAAGCTGCAAAGAGATAGCATACCAAAAAACAGCAGGCAAAGATTGGGTATTGATATCTTCTTTTGCTTATTGTATAGTACCAATACATAGCGGGAGCTTTGGGTCAGCCCACTGCATATCATTGATTGGCCTTCACTTTAGTCTCATTTGCCTGCATTTTAAATGTTCCATAATTTTAAATGGATGAATCGCATCATTCCAGGGAATCCTTTCAGAGCTTCTTTTTGGTATTGAATGGGAGCACATATTTCATTGCTCTTTTACTCGGGTCTGCTTGATCCCCATTTTATTCTTGTTCTTCTCTCCTACTTCTGCTCATTCATTCTTCTAGTCATTCCGTCTTTCCCGCTTTAATTTTGATGATGATGGTTTAAAAAAACTATTTTTCCCAAAAGGCAGCCCGGATGTATGACGTTACAATGGATACATTTACATCGCGGTACATTACATTGCGGTTTTTACAACGCAAGTCGTTACAACGACTTGCGTTGGAGGACACTGGACTAGGAGTAGTGTAAATTAATATTCCAACTCCAGGTTACATACAGTAGAGAAGGTGTTGGATAGTGAATTAGACTATTCCTTGTCCTAGAGCGTCACCCCGCGCAAGTCATTGTAACGACTTGGCTTGTGAAAACCGCAATGTAATAGCATCGTGATGTAATCCCCGCGTTGTAAACGATGTTTCCTGGCAGCCCTCTTTCTGCTTGTTCCTTCTGCTTTCTCAAATTCTCCTTCCCACCTCGTTTTGTCTGTTCCTCCTCCACCCTCCCTGCTTTATTTTTGTGAAATAAATAATTTTGTATGCGAGGGACAGTTTCATGCTGCTGATAGGTGACTCACTTCTTTTCTTTTTTGCTCCCATGCAGTATTTTGTTTTTTTAATTCACCACTAAAAATTAGACCCCGGCCATCTTCAAACATTGAATTAGCATAAGGCAGGTTTAAAGAGATCAGTAAGGCCATCAAATCCAGGATCAAGAGAGAGAATAGACCAACACCAACAGAGCATGTCCAGGGCAGGGTGTGGCGGCAAAAAGGACTACAGGGACCATTGTGCATCAGGAAGATAGACTGGGATGTCATTTGGAGGTGGAAGTGCAAGGTGTAGAAGTGGTTTTCCTATTCCGGGATACAGCAGGCATGACACCAGTGGCCCTACTCATTCAGCTGGGCACACACTGGATGGTCTTTTAATGAACAAAGAGCAGATCTTTGTGAATGAAATCCTCCCTCTGACCTGGTATGATCACCATGCAGTACTATTTGATATTAGTATTCTGCACCCTACTCCCTTATACTCCAGCTCAATCCCCTCCAAACAGTTTAAGGCTTGGAGTGGTATAGATCAGGCTCTTCTCAAACAGCATCTAATTGATACCCAGCCGGAAGATGTTCCAGACCCAGAACTGGACACTACAAACTACACAGACTGGCTCTATAATACTTTGCTAAACTAGTACCCTATAAAAGAGTTTCAAAAACAGGAAGGCTCCCTCTGACCCAAGGTTTTTTGAGGCACTGAGGTTGGAGAAACAAGAGAGGTACTGGCGCCTAGATCATGACAACCAGGAGAAATCTCTCTACAAGTTGGTAGTGGCAAACTATAAACGTCTTCTACTAACAGAAAAAAGTAACTACTACACTAGGAAAATAGAAACCGCACAAGACTCCTCCAAACAGCTGTTTCAGGTGGTTTCTAAATTGGCAGTGGCAGCAGACAGCTCTGTTAAGGTAGCATTTCAATCACTTTGCGATCCGTTAAATGCAAAAACAACAGTTGATGGACAGAATGCATAACAATGTCATACATTCACCCCATCTTTTTTTTCCTCACCATGCCATCCCAGTTTGAACCCAGCCATATGCAAATCAGTCTCGACCCTGTGCCCCATGGCAACAGTCCAGCCCGAACTGCCAAGCCAGGTCCTCCGTTGACTGGAAACAAGCATCCTATGACCGGTTTCGGGCTTTCAGCCCTCATCAGCAAGGATATCTAGATTCCAGTGGCATGGAGAGCACGGGACTCACGTCTGAGCATACCCGTCCCACTCGGGTGACAAATGCAAAAACAATAGTTAAAGGGCGGAATGCAGAACAATGTCATACATTCACCCCAGTACAGAGATCTGGGCCGAATTCCATCATTTTTTGCTCGCCATGCCATTCTAGTTTGAACCCAGCCTTATGCAAATCAGTCTCGACCCTCTGCCCCATGGGAACAGTCCAGTGCGAAATGCCAAGCCAGGTCCTCCCTGGACTGGAAACAAGCATCCTAGGACCGGTTTCGGGCTTTCAGCCCTCATCAGCCAGGATAGCTTGATTCCAGTGGCATGGAGAGCACGGGACTCATGTCTAAGCATGCCCGTCCCTCTCGGGGGGACAAATGCAAAAACAACAGTTGCTGGACAGAATGCAGAACAATGTCATACATTCACCCCAGTACAGGGATCTGGGCCTAAATCCATAGTTATTTTGCTTGGCATGACATTCCAGTTTGAAATCAAGCATATGCAAATCAGCCTTGACCCAGTGCCCCATGGGAGCAGTTCAGCCCGAACTGCCAAGCCAGGTCCTCCCTGGACAGGAAACAGGCATCCTAGGACCGGTTTCGGGCTTTCAGCCCTCATCAGCCAGGATAGCTTGATTCCAGTGGCATGGAGAGCACGGGACTCACGTCTGAGCATACCCGTCCCACTCGGGGTGACAAATGCAAAAACAACAGTTGATGGACAGAATGCAGAACAATTTCATACATTCACCCCAGTACAGAGATCTGGGCCTAAATCCATCGTTTTTTTGCTCACCGTGCCATTCCAGTTTGCACTCAGCCAAATGCAAAGCAGCTTCGACCCAGTGCCCCATGGGAACAGTCCAGTCCGAACTGCCAAGCCAGGTACTCCCTGGACGGGAAACAAGCATCCTAGGACCAGTTTCGGGCTTTCAGCCCTCATCAGCCAGGATAGCTTGGATCCAGTGGCATGGAGAGCGCGGGACTCACGTCTGAGCATACCCTTCCGACTCGGGGTGACAAATGCAAAAACAACAGTTGATGGACAGAATGCAGAACAATGTCATACATTCACCCCAGTACAAGGATCTGGGCCTAAATCCATCGTTTTTTGCTTGCCATGCCATTCCAGTTTGAGCCCTGCCATATGCGAATCAGTCTCGACCCTGTGCCCCATGGGAGCAGTTCAGCCCGAACTACCAAGCCAGGTCCTCCCTGGATAGGAAACAGGCATCCTAGGACCGGTTTCGGGCTTTCAGCCCTCATCAGCCAGGATAGCTTGATTCCAGTGGCATGGAGAGCACAGGACTCACGTCTGAGCATACCCGTCCCACTCGGGGTGACAAATGCAAAAACAACAGTTGATGGACAGAATGCAGAACAATTTCATACATTCACCCCAGTACAGAGATCTGGGCCTAAATCCATCGGTTTTTTGCTCACCGTGCCATTCCAGTTTGCACTCAGCCAAATGCAAAGCAGCTTCGACCCAGTGCCCCATGGGAACAGTCCAGTCTGAACTGCCAAGCCAGGTACTCCCTGGACGGGAAACAAGCATCCTAGGACCAGTTTCGGGCTTTCAGCCCACATCAGCCAGGATAACTTGGATCCAGTGGCATGGAGAGCGCGGGACTCACGTCTGAGCATACCTGTCCGACTCGGGGTGACAAATGCAAAAACAACAGTTGATGGACAGAATGCAGAACAATGTCATACATTCACCCCAGTACAAGGATCTGGGCCTAAATCCATTGTTTTTTGCTTGCCATGCCATTCCAGTTTGAGCCCTGCCATATGCGAATCAGTCTCGACCCTGTGCCCCATGGGAGCAGTCCAGCCCGAACTGCCAAGCAAGGTCCTCCCTGTACTGGAAAAAAGCATCCTAAGACCGGTTTCTGGCTTTCAGCCCTCATCAGCCAGGATAGCTTGATTCCAATGGCATGGAGAGAACGGGACTCACGTCTGAGCATACCGGTCCCACTCGGGGTGACAAATGCAAAAAAAAACAGTTGATGGGCAAAATGCAGAACAATGTCATACATTCACCCCAGTACAGAGATCTGGGCCTAATTCCATCTTTTTTTTGCTCCCCATGCCATTCCAGTTTGAACCGAGCCATATGCAAATCAGTCTTGACCCTGTGCCCCATGGGAAAAGTCCATCCCGAACTGCCAAGCCAGGTCCTCCCTGGACTGGAAAAAAGCATCCTAGGACAGGTAAGGGTTTCCAGCCCTCATCAGCCAGGATACCTTGATTCCAGTGGCATCGAGAGCACGGGACTCACATCTGAGCATACCCGTCCCACTCGGGGTGACAAATGCAAAAACAACAGTTGATGGACAGAATGTAGAACAATGTCATACATTCACCCAATTACAGAGATCTGGGCTTAAATCCATCGTTTTTTTGCTCGCCATGTCATTCCAGTTTGAACCCTGCCATATGCAAATAATGTCTCGACCCTGTGCCCTGCCCAATGGGAACAGTCTAGCGCGAACTGCCAATCCAGGTCCTCCCTGGACTGGAAACAAGAATCCTAGGACCGGTTTCAGGCTTTCAGCCAGGATAGCTTGATTCCAGTGGCATGGAGAGCACGAGACTCACGCCTGAGCATACACGTCCCGCTCCGGTTGACAAATGCAAAAGCAACAGTTGATTGACAGAATGCAGCACAATGTCATACATTCACCCCAGTACAGAGATCTGGGCCTAAATCTATTGTTTTTTTTCTCCCCATGCCTTTCCAGTTTGAACCCAGCCATATGCAAATCAGTCTAGACCCTGTGCCCAATGGGAACAGTCCAGCCCGACCTGCCAATCCAGGTCCTCCCTGGACTGGAAACAAGCATCCTAGGACAGGTTTCAGGCTTTCAGTCAGGATAGCTTGATTCCAGTGGCATGGAGAGCACGGGACTCACGTCTGAGCAGACCCGCCCCACTCGGGGTGACGAATGCAAAAACAACAGTTGATGGACAGAATGCAGAACAATGTCATACATTCACCCCAGTACAGAGATCTGGGCCTAAATCAATTGTTTTTTTGCTTCCCATGCCATTACAGTTTGAACCCAGCCATATGCAAATCAGTCTCGACCCTGTGCCCCATGGGAACAATCCAGCCCGAACTCCCAAGCCAGTTCCTCGGTGGACTGGAAACAAGCATCCTAGGACCGGTTTTTGTCTTTCAGCCCTCATCAGCCAGGATAGCTTGATTCCAGTGGCATGGAGAGCACTGGTCTCATGTATGAGCATACCCGTCCCACTCGGGGTGATGAATGCAAAAACAACAGTTGATGGACAGAATGCAGAACAATGTCATACATTCACCCAAGTACTGTGATCTGGGCCTAAATCCATTGTTTTTTTGCTCACCGTGCCATTTCAGTTGGCACTCAGCCAAATGCAAAGCACCCTCGACCCAGTGCCCCATGGGAACAGACCAGCCCGAACTGCCCAGTCAGGTCCTCCCTGGACTGGAAACAAGCATTCTAGGACGGTTTTCGGGCTTTCAGCCATCATCAGCCAGGATAGCTTGATTGCAGTGGAATGGAGAGCACTGGACTCACGTCTGAGCATACCTGTCCCAATCGGGGGGACAAATGCAAAAACAACAGTTGATGGACATAATGCTGAACAATGTCATACATTCACCCCAGTACAGAGAGCTGGGCCTAAATCCATAGTTTTTTTGCTCACCATGCCATTCCAGTTTGAACCCAGCCATATGCAAATCAGTCTCGACCCTCTGCCTCATGGGAACAGTCCAGTGCGAACTGCCAAGCCAGGTCCTCCCTGGACTGGAAACAAGCATCCTAGGACCGGTTTTGGGCTTTCAGCTCTCATCAGCCAGAATAGCTTGATTCCAGTGGCATGGAGAGCACGGGACTCGTGACTGAGCATACCCGTCTCACTCGGGGGACAAATGCAAAAACAACAGTTGATGGACAGAATGCAGAACAATGTCATACATTCACCCCAGTACAGAGATATGGGCCTAAATCGATCGTTTTTTTGCACACCATGTCATTCCAGTTTGAACCCAGCCTTATGCAAATCAGTATTGACCCTGTGCCCCATGGGAACAGTCCAGCCCGAACTGCCATGCCAGGTCCTCCCTGGACTGGAAACAAGCATCCTAGGACTGGTTTCGGGGTTTCAGCCCTCATCAGCCAGGATAGCTTGATTCCAGTGGCATGGAGCGCTCAGTAATCATGCCTGAGCATACCCGTCCAACTTGGTGTGACAAATGCAAAAACAACAGTTGATGGACAGAATGCAGAACAATGTCATACATTCACCCCAGTACAGAGATTTGGGCCTAAATCCATTGTTTTTTTTGCTCACCATGTAATTCCAGTTTGAACCCAGCCAAATGCAAATCAGTCTTCACCATGTGCCCCATGGGAACAGTCCAGCCCGAACTGCCAAGCCAGGTCCTCTCTGGACTGGAAACAAGCATCCTAGGAACGGTTTCGGGCTTCCAGCCCTCATCAGCATGGTAGCTTGATTCCAGTGGCATGGAGAGCACAGGACTAACGTCTGAGCATGCCCGTCCCACTCGTGGAGACAAGTGTAAAAACAACAGTTGACGAACAAAATGCAGAACAATGTAATACATTCACCCCAGTACAGAGATAAGGGCCTAAATCCATCTTTTTTTTCTCACCATGCCATTCCAGTTTGAACCCAGCCATATGCAAATCAGTCTTGACCATGTGCCCCATGGGAACAGTCCAGCCCGAACTGCCAAACCAGATCCTCCATGGACTGGAAACAAGCATCCTAGGAACGGTTTCGGGCTTTCAGCCCTCATCAGCCAGGATAGCTTGATTCCAGTGGCATGGAGAGCACAAGACTCACGTCTGAGCATACCCGTCCAACTCGGGGTGACAAATGCAAAAACAACAGTTGATGGACAGAATGCCGAACAATGTCATACATTCCCCCTAGTACAGAGATCTGGGCCTAAATCTGTCGTATTTTTGCTCACCATGCCATTCCGGTTTGAACCCACCCATATGCAAATCAGACTCGACCCTCTGCCCCATGGGAACAGTCCAGTCCGAACCGCTAAGCAAGGTCATCCCTGGACTGGAAACAAGCATCCTCGGACCGGTGTCGGGCTTTCAGCCCTCATCAGCCAGGATAGCTTGTTTCCAGTGGCATGGAGAGCACGGGACTCACGTTTGAGCATACACGTCCCACTCGGCGTGACAAATGCTAAAACAACATTTGATGGACAGAATGCAGAACAATGTCTAACATTCACCCCAGTACAAAGATATGGGCCTAAATCCATCGTTTTTTTGCTCACCATGCCATTGCAGTTTGAACCCAGCCATATGCAAATCAGTCTCGACCCTGTGCCCCATGGGAACAGTCCAGCCCGAACTGCCAAGCCAGGTACTCCCTGGTCAGGAAACAAGCATCCTAGGATGGGTTTCGGGCTTTCAGCCATCATCATCCAGGATAGTTTGATTGCAGTGGCATGGCAAGCACGGGACTCACGTCTGAGGCTACCCGTCCCACTCGGGGTTACAAATGCAAGAGCAACAGTTGATGGACAGAATGCAGAACAATGTCATACATTCACGCCAGTACAGAGATCTGGGCCTAAATCCATCTTTTTTTTGTTCACCATGCCATTCCAGTTTTAACCAAGTCGTATGCAAATCAATCTCGACCCTTTGCCTCATGGGAACAGTCCAGCGGGAACTGCCAAGCCAGGTCCTGCCTGGACTGGAAACAAGCATCCTAGGACCGGTTTCGGGCTTTCAGCCATCATCATCCAGGATAGCTTGATTGCAGTGGCATGGCAAGCACGGGACTCACGTCTGAGGCTACCCGTCCCACTCGGGGGACAAATGTAAAAAAACAGTTGATGGACAGAATGAAGAACAATGTCATACATTCACCCCAGTACAGATATCTGGACCTAAATCCATCTTTTTTTTGCTCACCATGCCATTCCAGTTTGAACCCAGCCAAATTCAAATCAGTCTCCAGCATTAGCCCCATGGGAACAGTCCAGCCCGAACTGCCAAGCCATGTCCTCCCTGGAATGGAAACAAGCATCCTAGGACCTATTTTGGGCTTTCAGCCCTAATCAGCCAGGATAGCCTGTTTCCAGTGGCATGGAGAGCACGGGACTCACGTTTGAGCATACCCGTCCCACTCGGGGTGACAAATCCTAAAACAACATTTGATGGACAGAACGCAGAACGATGTCTAACATTCACCCAAGTACAAAGATATGGGCCTAAATCCATCGTTTTTTTGCTCACCATGCCATTCCAGTTTGAATCCAGCCATATGCAAATCAGTCTCGACCCTGTGCCCCATGGGAACAGTCCTGCCGGAACTGCCAAGCCATGTCCTCGCTGCACAGGAAACAAGCATCCTAGGACGGTTTTGGGCTTTCAGCCATCATCAGCCAGGATAGCTTGATTGCAGTGGAATGGAGAGCACTGGACTCACGTCTGAGCTTACCTGTCCCAATCGGGGGACAAATGCCAAAACAACAGTTGATGGACAGAACGCAGAACAATGTCTAACATTCACCCCAGTACAAAGATATGGGCCTAAATCCATCGTTTATTTGCTCACCATGCCATTCCAGTTTGAATCCAGCCATATGCAAATCAGTCTCAATCCTGTGCCCCATGGGAACAATCCAGCACGAACTGCCAAGCCATGTCCTCCCTGGACTGGAAACATGCCTCCTAGGACGGTTTTTGGAATTTCAGCCCTCATCAGCCAGAATAGCTTGATTCCAGTGGCATGGAGAGCACGGGACTCACGTCTGAGCATACCTGTCCCACTCGGGGGACAAATTATTATTATTATTATTATTATTAAAGTCTTTTGTAGCGCGCTCTATTACTAAAAAAATAGTATCCTGGCGCGTTGAAGACAGAACAGTTTGAGAGGGAGCAAATAACTGCAGACACTGGGTGGAGAAAGTTTAAACTATAGTTTTGAAGAGGTGAGTTTTTAGACCTTTCTTAAACGCACTAAGAGTAGATGCAGTTTTCAAATGAAGGGGTAGGGTATTCCAATATTTAGCTGCTCTCACTGAGATTGATTGGCCGCCAAGTCTACAGTATTTAAATTTGGGGATGGACATTTGGCACAGGTTGGCCGATCTGAGTGGGCGGTTAGGGACATACAAGCAAAACCTTTTTCTCAAGTAAACAGGACCAGTTTGATGAATAGCTCGGTAGGCAAGCACTAAGATTTTAAACAGAATCCTATGAGCAACTGGGAGCCAGTGAAGAGCATGGAGAAGAGGGCGAGCACTGGAACGCCTGGGGACATTAAACAAAAGTCTAGCGGCGGCCTTCTGAATAACCTGAAGGCGGTGAATCAGATATGCCGGCAATCCGCAGAACAGTCCATTCGCATAATCTAGCCTGGAGAGTACTAAGGCACGAATAACAGTCTCTTTTGCTTCTTTCGGGAGGAAGGGAAAAAACCTGCGTAAAGTTTTTAGGGTAGAAAAACAAACGCCAGTGAGTTTCTTAAGATGGTCCTCAAACTTAAGGTTCTTACCGAACCAAACCCCTAGGTTTTTCACCGGGCCAGATGTGGCTTTTGGTGGGGGTAGGTCCGCAGGCCAGAGACGTTCACTAAAATCCTCGGGAAAAGAGCCATACAACAAAATCTCAGATTTACTTTCGTTGCATTTTAGCTGGGCACCTGCTAGCCATTGAAAAACAGAGGACAGACAGAGTTGGGCCGCCGACGTATCTAAATTATCTTTGGGCCAAGTAAACAAAAGTTGTGTATCGTCGACAAATGCAAAAACAACAGCTGATGGACAGAATGCAGAACAATGTCATATATTCAACCCAGTGCAGATATCTGGGCCTAAATCCATCTTTTTTATGCTCACCATGCCATTCCAGTTTGAACCCAGCCAAATGCAAATCAGTCTCCAGCATGTGCCCCATGGGAACAGTCCAGTGGGAACTGCCAAGCCAGGTCCTGCCTGGACTGGAAACAAGCATCCTAGGACCGGTTTCGGGCTTTCAGCCATCATCATCCAGGATAACGTGATTGCAGTGGCATGGCAAGCACGGGACTCACGTCTGACCATACCCGTCCCACTCGGGGGAGAAATGCAAAAACAACAGTTGAGGGACAGAATGCAGAACAATGTCATACATTCACCCCAGTAAAGAGAGATGGGCCTAAATCCATCGTTTTTTTTTCTCCCCATGCCTTTCCAGTTTGAACTGAGCCATATGCAAATCAGTCTTGACCCTGTGCCCCATGGAAAATGTCCTGCCCGAACTGCCAAGCCAGGTCCTCCCTGGACTAGAAAAAAGCGTCCTACGACCGGTTATAGCCTTTCAGCCCTCATCAGCCAGGATAGCTTGATTTCAGTGGCATGGAGAGCACGGCACTCACGTCTGAGCATACCCGTCCCACTCGGGGTGACAAATGCAAAAACAACAGTTGATGGACAGAATGCAGAACAATGTCATACATTCACCCCAGTACAGAGATATGGGCCTAAATCCATCGTTTTGTTGCTCCCCATGCCATTCCAGTTTGAAACCAGCCAAAGGCAAATCAGACTCGACCATGTGCCCCATGGGAAAAGTCCAGCCCGAACTGCCAAGCCAGGTCCTCTCTGGACTGGAAACAAGCATCCTAGGAACGGTTTCGGGCTTTCAGCCCTCATCAGCATGGTAGCTTGATTCCAGTGGCATGGAGAGCACGGGACTAACGTCTGAGCATGCCCGTCCCACTCGTGGAGACAAGTGCAAAAACAACAGTTGACGAACAGAATGCAGAACAATGTCATACATTCACCCCAGTACAGAGATAAGGGCCTAAATCCATCTTTTTTTTCTCACCATGCCATTCCAGTTTGAACCCAGCCATATGCAAATCAGTCTTGACCATGTGCCCCATGGGAACAGTCCAGCCCGAACTGCCAAACCAGATCTTCCATGGACTGGAAATAAGCATCCTAGGAACGGTTTCGGGCTTTCAGCCCTCATCAGCCAGGATAGCTTGATTCCAGTGGCATGGAGAGCACGAGACTCACGTCTGAGCATACCCGTTCAACTCGGGGTGACAAATGCAAAAACAACAGTTGATGGACAGAATGCCGAACAATGTCATACATTCCCCCTAGTACAGAGATCTGGGCCTAAATCTGTCGTATTTTTGCTCACCATGCCATTCCGGTTTGAACCCACCCATATGCAAATCAGACTCGACCCTCTGCCCCATGGGAACAGTCCAGTCCGAACCGCTAAGCAAGGTCATCCCTGGACTGGAAACAAGCATCCTAGGACCGGTGTCGGGCTTTCAGCCCTCATCAGCCAGGATAGCTTGTTTCCAGTGGCATGGAGAGCACGGGACTCACGTTTGAGCATACACGTACCACTCGGGGTGACAAATGCTAAAACAACATTTGATGGACAGAATGCAGAACAATGTCTAACATTCACCCCAGTACAAAGATATGGGCATAAATCCATCGTTTTTTTGCTCACCATGCCATTCCAGTTTGAACCAAGCCATATGCAAATCAGTCTCGACCCTGTGCCCCATGGGAACAGTCCTGCCCGAACTGCCAAGCCATGTCCTCGCTGCACAGGAAACAAGCATCCTAGGACGGTTTTCGGGCTTTCAGCCATCATCAGCAAGGATAGCTTGATTGCAGTGGCATGGCAAGCACGGGACTCACGTCTGACCATACCCGTCCCACTCGGGGGACAAATGCAAAAACAACAGTTGAGGGACAGAATGCAGAACAATGTCATACATTCACCCCAGTAAAGAGAGATGGGCCTAAATCCATCGTTTTTTTTTTCTCCCCATGCCTTTCCAGTTTGAACTGAGCCATATGCAAATCAGTCTTGACACTGTGCCCCATGGAAAATGTCCTGCCCGAACTGCCAAGCCAGGTCCTCCCTGGACTAGAAAAAAGCGTCCTACGACCGGTTATAGCCTTTCAGCCCTCATCAGCCAGGATAGCTTGATTTCAGTGGCATGGAGAGCACGGCACTCACGTCTGAGCATACCCGTCCCACTCGGGTTGACAAATGCAAAAACAACAGTTGATGGACAGAATGCAGAACAATGTCATACATTCACCCCAGTACAGAGATATGGGCCTAAATCCATCGTTTTGTTGCTCCCCATGCCATTCCAGTTTGAAACCAGCCAAAGGCAAATCAGACTCGACCATGTGCCCCATGGGAAAAGTCCAGCCCGAACTGCCAAGCCAGGTCCTCTCTGGACTGGAAACAAGCATCCTAGGAACGGTTTCGGGCTTTCAGCCATCATCAGCATGGTAGCTTGATTCCAGTGGCATGGAGAGAATGGGACTAACGTCTGAGCATGCCCGTCCCACTCGTGGAGACAAGTGCAAAAACAACAGTTGACGAACAGAATGCAGAACAATGTCATACATTCACCCCAGTACAGAGATAAGGGCCTGAATCCATCTTTTTTTTCTCACCATGCCATTCCAGTTTGAACCCAGCCATATGCAAATCAGTCTTGACCATGTGCCCCATGGGAACAGTCCAGCCCTAACTGCCAAACCGGATCTTCCATGGACTGGAAATAAGCATCCTAGGAACGGTTTCGGGCTTTCAGCCCTCATCAGCCAGGATAGCTTGATTCCAGTGGCATGGAGAGCACGAGACTCACGTCTGAGCATACCCGTCCAACTCGGGGTGACAAATGCAAAAACAACAGTTGATGGACAGAATGCCGAACAATGTCATACATTCCCCCTAGTACAGAGATCTGGGCCTAAATCTGTCGTATTTTTGCTCACCATGCCATTCCGGTTTGAACCCACCCATATGCAAATCAGACTCGACCCTCTGCCCCATGGGAACAGTCCAGTCCGAACCGCTAAGCAAGGTCATCCCTGGACTGGAAACAAGCATCCTAGGACCGGTGTCGGGCTTTCAGCCCTCATCAGCCAGGATAGCTTGTTTCCAGTGGCATGGGGAGCACGGGACTCACGTTTGAGCATACACGTACCACTCGGGGTGACAAATGCTAAAACAACATTTGATGGACAGAATGCAGAACAATGTCTAACATTCACCCCAGTACAAAGATATGGGCCTAAATCCATCGTTTTTTTGCTCACCATGCCATTCCAGTTTGAACCAAGCCATATGCAAATCAGTCTCGACCCTGTGCCCCATGGGAACAGTCCAGCCCGAACTGCCAAGCCAGGTACTCCCTGGTCAGGAAACAAGCATCCTAGGATGGGTTTCGTTCTTTCAGCCATCATCATTCAGGATAGCTTGATTGCAGTGGCATGGCAAGTACGGGACTCACGTCTGAGGCTACCCGTCCCACTCGAATTACAAATGCAAAAGCAACAGTTGATGGACAGAATGCAGAACAATGTCATACATTCACGCCAGTACAGAGATCTGGGCCTAAATCCATCGTTTTTTTGTTCACCATGCCATTCCAGTTTTATCCCAGTCGTATGCAAATCAGTCTCGACCCTTTGCCTCATAGGAACAGTCCAGCGGGAACTGCCAAGCCAGGTCCTGCCTGGACTGGAAACAAGCATCCTAGCACCGGTTTCGGGCTTTCAGCCATCATCATCCAGGATAGCTTGATTGCAGTGGCATGGCAAGCACGGGACTCACGTCTGAGGCTACCCGTCCCACTCGGGGGACAAATGTAAAAAAACAGTTGATGGACAGAATGAAGAACAATGTCATACATTCACCCCAGTACAGATATCTGGACCTAAATCCATCTTTTTTTTGCTCACCATACCATTCCAGTTTGAACCCAGCCAAATTCAAATCAGTCTCCAGCATTAGCCCCACGGGAACAGTCCAGCCCGAACTGCCAAGCCATGTCCTCCCTGGAATGGAAACAAGCATCCTAGGACCTATTTCGGGCTTTCAGCCCCCATCCGCCAGGATAGCCTGTTTCCAGTGGCATGGAGAGCATGGGACTCACGTTTGAGCATACCCGTCCCACTCGGGGTGACAAATCCTAAAACAACATTTGATGGACAGAACGCAGAACGATGTCTAACATTCACCCAAGTACAAAGATATGGGCCTAAATCCATCGTTTTTTTGCTCACCATGCCATTCCAGTTTGAATCCAGCCATATGCAAATCAGTCTCGACCCTGTGCCCCATGGGAACAGTCCTGCCCGAACTGCCAAGCCATGTCCTCGCTGCACAGGAAACAAGCATCCTAGGACGGTTTTCGGGCTTTCAGCCATCATCAGCCAGGATAGCTTGATTGCAGTGGCATGGCAAGCACGGGACTCACGTCTGACCATACCCGTCCCACTCGGGGGACAAATGCAAAAACAACAGTTGAGGGACAGAATGCAGAACAATGTCATACATTCACCCCAGTAAAGAGAGATGGGCCTAAATCCATCGTTTTTTTTTCTCCCCATGCCTTTCCAGTTTGTACTGAGCCATATGCAAATCAGTCTTGACACTGTGCCCCATGGAAAATGTCCTGCCCGAACTGCCAAGCCAGGTCCTCCCTGGACTAGAAAAAAGCGTCCTACGACCGGTTATAGCCTTTCAGCCCTCATCAGCCAGGATAGCTTGATTTCAGTGGCATGGAGAGCACGGCACTCACGTCTGAGCATACCCGTCCCACTCGGGGTGACAAATGCAAAAACAACAGTTGATGGACAGAATGCAGAACAATGTCATACATTCACCCCAGTACAGAGATATGGGCCTAAATCCATCGTTTTGTTGCTCCCCATGCCATTCCAGTTTGAAACCAGCCAAAGGCAAAAAAGACTCGACCATGTGCCCCATAGGAAAAGTCCAGCCCGAACTGCCAAGCCAGGTCCTCTCTGGACTGGAAACAAGCATCCTAGGAACGGTTTCGGGCTTTCAGCCCTCATCAGCATGGTAGCTTGATTCCAGTGGCATGGAGAGAACGGGACTAACGTCTGAGCATGCCCGTCCCACTCGTGGAGACAAGTGCAAAAACAACAGTTGACGAACAGAATGCAGAACAATGTCATACATTCACCCCAGTACAGAGATAAGGGCCTGAATCCATCTTTTTTTTCTCACCATGCCATTCCAGTTTGAACCCAGCCATATGCAAATCAGTCTTGACCATGTGCCCCATGGGAACAGTCCAGCCCGAACTGCCAAACCAGATCTTCCATGGACTGGAAATAAGCATCCTAGGAACGGTTTCGGGCTTTCAGCCCTCATCAGCCAGGATAGCTTGATTCCAGTGGCATGGAGAGCACGAGACTCACGTCTGAGCATACCCGTCCAACTCGGGGTGACAAATGCAAAAACAACAGTTGATGGACAGAATGCCGAACAATGTCATACATTCCCCCTAGTACAGAGATCTGGGCCTAAATCTGTCGTATTTTTGCTCACCATGCCATTCCGGTTTGAACCCACCCATATGCAAATCAGACTCGACCCTCTGCCCCATGGGAACAGTCCAGTCCGAACCGCTAAGCAAGGTCATCCCTGGACTGGAAACAAGCATCCTAGGACCGGTGTCGGGCTTTCAGCCCTCATCAGCCAGGATAGCTTGTTTCCAGTGGCATGGGGAGCACGGGACTCACGTTTGAGCATACACGTACCACTCGGGGTGACAAATGCTAAAACAACATTTGATGGACAGAATGCAGAACAATGTCTAACATTCACCCCAGTACAAAGATATGGGCCTAAATCCATCGTTTTTTTGCTCACCATGCCATTCCAGTTTGAACCAAGCCATATGCAAATCAGTCTCGACCCTGTGCCCCATGGGAACAGTCCAGCCCGAACTGCCAAGCCAGGTACTCCCTGGTCAGGAAACAAGCATCCTAGGATGGGTTTCGTTCATCCAGCCATCATCATCCAGGATAGCTTGATTGCAGTGGCATGGCAAGCACGGGACTCACGTCTGAGGCTACCCGTCCCACTCGAATTACAAATGCAAAAGCAACAGTTGATGGACAGAATGCAGAACAATGTCATACATTCACGCCAGTACAGAGATCTGGGCCTAAATCCATCGTTTTTTTATTCACCATGCCATTCCAGTTTTATCCCAGTCGTATGCAAATCAGTCTCGACCCTTTGCCTCATAGGAACAGTCCAGCGGGAACTGCCAAGCCAGGTCCTGCCTGGACTGGAAACAAGCATCCTAGGACCGGTTTCGGGCTTTCAGCCATCATCATCCAGGATAGCTTGATTGCAGTGGCATGGCAAGCACGGGACTCACGTCTGAGGCTACCCGTCCCACTCGGGGGACAAATGTAAAAAAACAGTTGATGGACAGAATGAAGAACAATGTCATACATTCACCCCAGTACAGATATCTGGACCTAAATCCATCTTTTTTTTGCTCACCATACCATTCCAGTTTGAACCCAGCCAAATTCAAATCAGTCTCCAGCATTAGCCCCACGGTAACAGTCCAGCCCGAACTGCCAAGCCATGTCCTCCATGGAATGGAAACAAGCATCCTAGGACCTATTTCGGGCTTTCAGCCCCCATCCGCCAGGATAGCCTGTTTCCAGTGGCATGGAGAGCACGGGACTCACGTTTGAGCATACCCGTCCCACTCGGGGTGACAAATCCTAAAACAACATTTGATGGACAGAACGCAGAACGATGTCTAACATTCACCCAAGTACAAAGATATGGGCCTAAATCCATCGTTTTTTTGCTCACCATGCCATTCCAGTTTGAATCCAGCCATATGCAAATCAGTCTCGACCCTGTGCCCCATGGGAACAGTCCTGCCCGAACTGCCAAGCCATGTCCTCGCTGCACAGGAAACAAGCATCCTAGGACGGTTTTCGGGCTTTCAGCCATCATCAGCCAGGATAGCTTGATTGCAGTGGCATGGCAAGGACGGGACTCACGTCTGACCATACCCGTCCCACTCGGGGGACAAATGCAAAAACAACAGTTGAGGGACAGAATGCAGAACAATGTCATACATTCACCCCAGTAAAGAGAGATGGGACTAAATCCATCGTTTTTTTGCTCCCCATGCCTTTCCAGTTCGAACTGCCATATGCAAATCAGTCTTGACCCTGTGCCCCATGGAAAATGTCCTGCCCGAACTGCCAAGCCAGGTCCTCCCTGGACTAGAAAAAAGCGTCCTACGACCGGTTATAGCCTTTCAGCCCTCATCAGCCAGGATAGCTTGATTCCAGTGGCATGGAGAGCACGGCACTCACGTCTGAGCATACCCGTCCCACTCGGGGTGACAAATGCAAAAACAACAGTTGATGGAAAGAATGCAGAACAATGTCATACATTCACCCCAGTACAGAGATATGGGCCTAAATCCATCGTTTTGTTGCTCCCCATGCCATTCCAGTTTGAAACCAGCCAAAGGCAAATCAGACTCGACCATGTGCCCCATGGGAAAAGTCCAGCCCGAACTGCCAAGCCAGGTCCTCTCTGGACTGGAAACAAGCATCCTAGGAACGGTTTCGGGCTTTCAGCCCTCATCAGCATGGTAGCTTGATTCCAGTGGCATGGAGAGCACGGGACTAACGTTTGAGCATGCCCGTCCCACTCGTGGAGACAAGTGTAAAAACAACAGTTGACGAACAGAATGCAGAACAATGTAATACATTCACCCCAGTACAGAGATAAGGGCCTAAATCCATAGTTTTTTTCTCACCATGCCATTCCAGTCTGAACCCAGCCATATGCAAATCAGTCTTGACCATGTGCCCCATGGGAACAGTCCAGCCCGAACTGCCAAACCAGATCCTCGATGGACTGGAAACAAGCATCCTAGGAACGGTTTTGGGCTTTCAGCCCTCATCAGCCAGGATAGCTTGTTTCCAGTGGCATGGAGAGCACGGGACTCACGTTTGAGCATACACGTCCCACTCGGGGTGACAAATGCTAAAACAACATTTGATGGACAGAATGCAGAACAATGTCTAACATTCACCCCAGTACAAAGATATGGGCCTAAATCCATCGTTTTTTTGCTCACCATGCCATTCCAGTTTGAACCAAGCCATATGCAAATCAGTCTCGACCCTGTGCCCCATGGGAACAGTCCAGCCCGAACTGCCAAGCCAGGTACTCCCTGGTCAGGAAACAAGCATCCTAGGATGGGTTTCGTTCTTTCAGCCATCATCATCCAGGATAGCTTGATTGCAGTGGCATGGCAAGCACGGGACTCACGTCTGAGGCTACCCGTCCCACTC